>NC_133014.1:13679051-14304051 GCF_048564905.1 Vicugna pacos
CTAACTCAGCACACCCAGGGCAACAGTGCTGGCTAGCACTATCCCATATGTCTTCAGGAAAATTAATCTGCACTCAATAAGCATTTATTGTTACATACACCATCACGGTATGTTCACAAAGGAAGGAAAAGACATAGTCTGCCTTTGTAGGACCTGCTCTGTTGAGGAGGTGAGACTGAAACACGGAGAACCGTGACAACTCAATCTGCCACCCCCAATCCCACCCCCCCAAAAAGTGCACAGTTAAGTGAGACACTGTAAGGAACAAGCTCTGAACCTGTGTGCATACAGCAATAGGGAAAGCACAGGAGACGGGGCCAAGCAGGGAGACGAGGCAGCATGGAGGAAAATAGGGTTTTGGGCTAAGCCTTCTCTTTAGATAAAAACTGAAGTCCAGACACTAAACACTAAAATACCTTTAAAGGTTTCAAACTGCGTAAGCTGAAGTTAAAAACTAAGATCGCCAGAGAGAGAGAGAGAAAAACGCCATACGACATCACTTACGTGTGAAGAGGAGAGAAGAGGGAAGAGAAGACCTTGTTCTCACAGGAAAGGCGACAGTATACTAACAGGCTATTCTGTCCCCAGAGCCACAACAAAGTAAGTAAGAGCACCTCTGAAAAATCCAAGAACGGTATACAGTGTACACCATATTTTGATGTAAAGTAAATTCTTCCCACAGTGCCGATTTCTCTGCTAACAATGGTGTTTATCAAGATTATTTATCACAAGGCATTAAAATAAATCTTTTTTTCAATTACTTTCCAATGAAACGTACCAGTTGCCTTTTGAATGGTGCCATATGGCCTCCAGCGATGCCAGTGGGGATGAACCTTGCTTACACGGTTCTCATTACATGGGATGTGGGGGAGAGACACAGACACCTTTGCCTCCACGCCCTCACCATTCTCTCTGCCTCTCCAGACGTGACCCAGTGTCTAACTGGAGACCCAGAATCCACAAAGCGCACGTGGAAGCCCGTGACCTGCTCCAGATCCATTAACTGTACAGACTGAGACCCAGGGAGCAAAAGGCGCTCGTCCACAGTCTCATGGCTGGTAGCAGGGCCAGATTTAGGACGGGCTCTTCATCCAACATCCCTCCTACTGCCTTGTCCCCTCTGCCACGGTCTCCTAACAGACATATACAAAAATGAAATAGACTGTTAACCAAAATTGTACGGAGTGCTCTTCCCTTTTCTAATGCCATACATCCAGGCACCCCCTTCTGCGGTGAACCCCACATAAAAGAGCTGGTTCAATCAGCTGTCAAACCCACTTAATGGGCTAGTCCTTTGGGGCAGACCACGTTCGGATGACACGTGAGAAGGCCTGGGCTTCATTCAGCCTTCCAGAAAGTGTTTCACTGAGTGTCTGTGGAAGCCTCATCGTTTACCTTCGCCCAGATCTTTCCTCCAGGCCTGGTTGAGCTTCGGACCTGCCCACCACACCCCCGTCGAGGCTGTCTTCACTAAGAGCACAGGCGAGCAGTGCGTGGGTCTGGAGGGACTCAAGTACTCACTGAGAAGGGGTAGGGAGGTCTCTGTGATTTCCAAGGTTTAAAAACAATGATTCTGTCAACTTCCCAATCGGTTTTTTGAATTTATCAGTATTTCACCAAGAATATCAAAGACCCCAAATTCTAGACAGATTAGGAGTTTTTAAAATACATTCATAGAAAAGTCAGTAACTGGATTTTTTAAAAAGAAGTAAACAATCTTCAGGACACCAAAGAAACCCATGAGAGACAACAGTTACTAGGTTTTCATATTTCATGCAACGAAATTAATGAACACAGTCAGACTGTGTTACCGCCTGGAGGGTACTTTTAAGGGTATCATCTCATTGAATTCCCCCCCCCCCCACCACCAAGAAGAAGGTCTTATTAGAGCTGTTTCACAGATGAGTAAATTGAGGCTGGGAGCAGATAAACAACTTGCCCAAAGTCACGCAGTGCGGAGTGGTGACACCAAGCCCTCAAACCAGATGCTTCTGTCCCCCGAATTTCATATTCTTTTATGCCCTCTAAAAGGCAGAACACCGGACAGGACAGACCATTGATCTGAGCCAGTTCGGTGGTTTTAATGCACAGTGAAGCTTCATTAATCTCATATTACTGGGGAATGAGCTGTTCTACATAAGTGAATATCTCATGTAATGGAAGCTTTAAGCACTAAAGCTTAACATAAAACTTAGCCATTTTGAAGGGATTCTTTCCGGCTTGTGTGAGACATTTTTGTTCTGCAGGTCACTTCCTGTGCTGGCCCCGTTTTCTCTGTCCCCAGTGTCGCCTGCCACCTGCAGAACCGACCCTGCCTGGCTTGGGGCCAAAGAAGCCATGGGGCTGGGTGTGCATGGGTAGTCCCTACTTCCAGAAATTGGAACCTGAGTTTGGGGCTCCAGTTGCTAATGGAAATCTGGACAGATTTAATTAAGCCCCTGAGTGCCTCCATGATCACAGAGCTGTCGCAATCTAGTCTCACAGCATCCCCTGCCTGGACAGCAGGCATCATCGAGCTTCTCTGTGAGCACTGGCTGCTCAGTTCTCCATTGGAGACTGAGGGCTGCTTATCACCCGGCACAACCCTTGCTCCCCGTGGCCGTTTTCCCTCAGGTAGAGCCCTTCAGCGGTCTTGATATTGTTGAGCGCCTTAACTAAAAACGGGTGTGCTCACCTGATGCCCAGCCCAGAGCCCAGATCATCTTCAAGGCCTCTTGCCCCGCCCCTTGGGACACGATCCCTCAGACTTTGGTGGGAGCCTTGGGTCATCTCCGGTGTGCTGGCCCGGTCAGTTTTCCTTGGTCCACATGCTGTGTTCATTCTAACTTGGCTGGCGTGTGCCCCACACTGCAGGTGAAAACTTCCAGCGTAACCGCTGTCTCGGGGGCGGTTACTCATGACAGTCTGATTTCACTTTGAAAGTCACTTAGAATTGTTACCAAAATGAATTAGAAGACTGTTAAAAGGGAAAAAGAAACCCACAAAAACCAAAACAAACCCTGAAGTCCCCTGCTCTGCTCCTCCTTAAATCTTTTGAGTTGAATGCTGGGTTTTGATTTATTAAATTGTATCGTTTTTTCCCACTTTTTATTGGCTTCTTACTAAGTGAGGCTTTCACATCCTTATGTGATCCAACATCTTTGCTTTCCCTCATGTTTTCCAGATATGTCAACATTTTTAGTTAAAACAATGTAAACTGTTCGCCTAATTTTTGTTTAGTATTTTGTGATTGCATTTCCCTTCTGGTTCGGAATATTTTCCTTCCTGGAGTTAATCATCACCGTTTTTTTTTTTTTCCCCTCGTTGCTTATTTTTCTATGTTGCTATCACTAATTCTTTTCACTCATTAACACCGATGATTATCATTTCCCACCAACAATAGGGAAGAAGAGGAAATTTGAGTATCAATCACTAACCGTGGTGTAATAAAGTTCCAGAAAAAGAGAACAGAGTGAAATAAAGAGGAAATTATCCACTTTTGTTGTTGTTCTTGCAGATGTCACTCTGGGAGTCCCCAATCCTCTTGCTTTGTTTGGCCAGACTGTGCTCTGTGTGGTACAGATGTGTGCCCGCCCCAGCCCACGGCCTCTCTCCCAGAATATACCTCTTACTTCCTAAAACCCCACCTCTTTCTTGTCCTTGGTATATTCTCTGATTTCATGAAAGTACATTCATCGATAGAGTCTTAAGCGTGCATGAGAAATATTTTCCGAGAACTCAAACGTGTTCACATGTACTATTCTCTCTTCACGCTCAGTTAATAATTTGACTGCATGTAGGATTCTGAGATGCAAATATTCATTTAAAATTTGAAGTTGTTGCTTGGTTGACTTCTAGCTTTGTGTGGTTGGGAAGTCACCTGACATTCATCTTTCCAATCATTTGCATGTAAACTATTTATTAATGATTAGAGATTTTTGTATCTCTTCATCGCCAATGCTCTGGAATTTCACAGCATGTTACTTGATGTGGCAATCTCTTTATTCATTGTGCTCTGCACCCAACAGGCTCTTTTAATGTTAATACTTCTGTCTCCCATATATCAGAATATTCTGTGCATCAATATTTTTTATAATTTCCTCTTTATTTCACTCTGTTCTCTTTTTCTGGAACTTTATTACACCACAGTTAGTGATTGATACTCAAATTTCCTCTTCTTCCCTATTGTTGTCTTTTGTTCTGTTTTCTGAGAGATTCTCTTGATATTATTCTTTCATTTTTTATTTCCTTTTAGTTTTTTATTGAAGTATAGTTGACGTACAATATTATATTAGTTTCAGAAGTACAGCGTGGCAATTGACATCTATATGCATCATGAATTGATCACGATGATATATTTAGTAATCATCTATCCCCATACAGACTGATTGCAGTATTATTGACTTTATTCCCTATGCTGTACATTATGTCCTGTGACTTATTTATTTTATACCTTAATCCCCTTCACCTGTTTCATCCAACCCCTGTCTTCCTTCCTTCTGGCAACCACCATCCATATCTATGAGTCTGTTTCTATTTTGTTTTGTTTTGTTTGTTTGCTTGTTTTGTAAAATCATATGGTATTTGTTGTTTCTGTCTGATTTATTTCAATTAGCATGATACTCATTCTCTTTTATGGCTAAGTTATATTCCATTCTGTCTGTCTGTCTGTCTGTCTGTCTATCTATCTATCTATCTATCTATCTATCTATCTATCTATCTTTATTCATTTGTCCACTAATGGACACTTTAGGTTGTTTCCATGTGTTGGTTGTTGTAAATAATGCTGCAATGAACACAGATAAGGTATATGAAACTTTTTAAATTAGTGTTTTTGCTTCCTTCCAATAAATAGCCCGAAGTGAAATTGCTGGGTCATATGATAGTTCTATTTTTTTGTCTTTATTTTTTTTTAAGTTGAAGTAGAAGTATAGTTGATTTACAGTGTTTCAGGTATACAGCAAAGTGATTCAATTATATATATATATTTTTTTCAGATTCTTTTCCATTATACGTTATTACAAGATACTGAATATAGTTCACTGTGCTATACAATAGGTCCTTGTTGTTTATCTATTTTATATATAATAGTGTGTATATGTTAATCCCAAATTCCCAATTTATTTCTCCTCCCTCTTTCCCCTTTGGTAATCATAAGTTTGTTTTCTATGCCTGCAAATCTGCTTCTGTTTCATTTGTATCATATTTTAGATTCCACATGTAAATGATATCATATGATATTTTCTTTGTCTGACTTACTTCACTTAGTATGATAATCTAAGTCCACCCATGTTGCTACGAATGGCATTATTTCATTTTTTATGGCTGACTACTATTCCATTGTGTGTGTGTGTGTGTGTGTGTGTGTGTGTGTGTGTGTGCGCGCGCGTGTGTGTCTTCTTTATCCCTTTATCTATTGATGGACATTTTGGGTCGCTTCCATGTCTGAGCTATTGTGAATTGTGCTTCCATGAGCACTGGGATACAGGCATCATTTCAAATTAGGATTTTCATCTTTTCCAGAAAAATGCTTAGGAGTGAGATTGCTGGATCATAGGGTAAGTCTATTTTTATTTTTTTAAGGAACCCAGGAACCTTCTTCATAGTGGCTGCAACAGTTTACATTCCCACCAACAGTGTAGGAGTGTCCCCTTTTCTCCATACTCTCTCCGGCATTTATTGTTTGTAGACTTTTTGATGATGGCTATTCTGCCTGGTGTGAGGTGATACCTCATTGTAGTTTTGATTTGCCTTTCTGTAATAATTAGTGATGTTGAACAACCTGTCATGTGCCTGTTGGCCACCTGTGTGTCTTTTTTGGAGAAGTGTCTGTTTAGGTCTTCTGCCCATTTTTTGATTGGACTGTGTGCCTTTTGGTAATGACCCCTCCCCCCATCAGAGTGGGCACCATCTGGGAGGAGTGCTGGTGCAGATTTTGGCCACCCTTCAGGTGGTGCACCGTGGGAGTTACTTTAGAGGGAGGCCAGTGCTGGCCGAGGCTTCCCCGCCGGGTTGGGTGGGACAGGACCTGCCCTGGAGGGGCTGGTCAGGGTGGGTCCTCAGGGGGCTGCTGGGTGGGACACATGGCGTTAGCGAGGTTTATGGAGAGTGACCTACATTGTGCCTGTGAATGCTGGGCCAGCCAGGGGGAAGAAGAATTTTTAAAAAGGCACCTTCCAGGGCATCTGTTCCTGGAGAAAGTTCTACCCAGTCCCTGCCTCTCTGGCACACACCCTACACGTGTCATTAAGTCTGCCTATAGGATTCAGTCGCTTTTCAAGCTGCTGCCTCTGCCCTGGGAGCCAAGTGAGCTCCTTTTAGGGGCAGAGTCTCAGTGTCCCATAGTCCTCTACATTTTAAACTTCCCGTTGCAATTTTTTTCTATTGAATCTTTCATTTCAAATTTCACACTTAAACATTTTTAAGAGTTCTTACTTGTTTTCCATTTGTCAAAAACTATGACATCCTGGTCTTTTGCTGTGGATGAATATTTTTTCTTAACCTCGAAGGATCCCATTTATACACAAAGGTTTCCTCTCCCTTCACTGTCTTGACCGCCTCTGAGTTCCTTTTGTCGGCTCGGTGTTGGCTTTTCTTGGTAGAGGGCTTACTTCCAGTGTGTTTTGGTCTGTTTATACTTAAGAACATCCTATTAAAGCAAATTAGTTGCTTTTTCTTGAAGGAGAGGCAGAGCGTGTCAAATATGTTGTGGATCGAAATCCAGCTGTTCATGGGAAAATCCTGCCTGACAGTGTGGTTTCTGAGTGTCAGGATCACGTAGTGTCTGTAAATACTGAGGGTCGGTGTTTAGAGCTCTTTTCTTCGGGTGTGTTCTGTTTCCCCGGGTGAGAATCTTCCAGTTTCCTGGCCTGGCAGCTGGTGTTCGGAGGATTATATCCCCAAGCTGCCAGTGCCCTTAGAGTCTGCAGAGATGAGGGCACTTGGGTCTCACTGTTCTGGATATAGACTTTCATTCATGCCCTTGTTTCTGTCTTTTTCTTTTTAAATTGAAGTATAGTCAGTTACAACGTGTCAATTTCTGGGGCACAGCATAATGTTTCAGTCATACATGTTCATACATATATTCGTTTTCATATTCTTTTTCATTATAGGTTACTACAAGATATGGAATATAGTTCCCTGAGCTACACAGAAGAAATCTGTTCTTTACCTATTTAATCTATAGTAGTTAATATTTACAAATCCCCTGTTTTTGGATGTGTGCCTCCCCAGCCATCTGCTTTGATCCTGGGGCAGGGCCATCACTGGATTTTTATTTTGTAAAATCAACCTCCGGTTTCCTGCCAAGGTGGGAGAAGGAACCTGAGAAGTTAACCACTTTCTTAACCTACTTTCAATGGATCCTCCTGTTGGAAGCCTGGCTCCTTATGCCCCTTGTTCCAGTGCTCTGCCTTCTGAGTCTTTCCAGGCGTCCGAATCCTGACCGGGCGGACTCTCAGGTTCCCTTTGGCAGGCCCTTGCTGTTCTGTTTTATCAGCTCTGATCGTTTCTTCGAGGCTTTCTAGCCTGAAAATATTGCCTGATGTCTCCTTCCCACGGTGGACCCCTTTCTCTCTTTCTTTGTGGAGATCACACACACACACACACACACACACACCACCTGACTCTTGAGTAGGATATGAGGAGGGAGCAGAGATCTACACATGTGCTCAGGGTACCACATTTAACTAGAGGAAATCACTTGCCATCATCATGAGAGCTTACTGAGCACAGTGTAAATGTCCCTTGCTGTCTTGGCCACGCATGTGGATGTTAATTGCAGTGTGTGAAACGGCCTTTAGGAGGCTCCTCAGGTCATCTGTATCTGTACTAAGTGTTCCCTGAGCACTGCTTAAAAAAATTATATCTGCCTTTTGTAAGCATTGCTTTCATTCATTCATTCATTTTTCGTTCATTCAATATTATTGTATGTATACTATGTGCTTGATACTAGGTATGTAGACTGAGCCAGATAAAGTCCTGCCCTCTTGAAGTTTTCTGTTTTCTTCTTTGGATTTTCACTTACTGTGGTCAGTCATCTCTTCTGTTTCTTCTAACTTGTTCCTTCCAATGTGTTGTGAGCAAATAGGGCAATCAGATGCTAGGCTAGTACATGAAAGAAGAATCAGTTGGCTCTGAGCATGGGCCCCTAAGGTTCTAGGAGGTATAAAATGTGTGAACTTCGTGACACCCACTTATGAGTTTATCTTTTTTATCTTTCTTTCTTTCTTCTTTTCTTTTTTCCTTCCTTCCTTCTTTTGATTGATTCATGGTTATATTTTTTGATAGTTCAGATCAGCAGAAAAGGGGCTTCTGGCTCTAAAAGTTTGTTTAGGATCACAGAATTTTAGGTCTGGAGGATATCTCTGAGGGCACACCATACAAATCTTTTCACTGCATAGTTGCAATGGTTCATGCCTGCCGAGGTAAAAAGAATTGCTCAGGGTCACACAGTTAGAGATTGGCCAAATCAAGGCTGAATCCTCAGATCCCTGAGAGCTTTGCACCCAGAAACACTCAGATTTCTAATCTCAAGAAACATGCGTGGAAAATTAGCTGCCAGTTCAGGTAGTGGGAAATGACTCCAGAGACGAGGTTCCCTCATCTGAAGGAAGTGGATCTGATTAGAGACCTTCAGCCTGAGCCAACCCGAGGCTGGAGCGGGAAGAACATTAATATCTGTACCCCTCTGATGTGTAATGTAATTACATTTGCACTTCAGCTTAACTGGAAAAAGAGCTTGAATTTACACCGCACACGGTTTTTACATGTTTTCTGCTGATCACTGCTTAACAAGTTATTTCACAGGAGAGGTTTGTTAGCTTTAATAGTCCTTAAATTACTTATGGCAATTACTTGCATCACTTTCAACTCCATGGAGGTTATTAAAATACTCTCACGGCAACTGTAAAGAAATATAAAAATAGGGAAAGATGAAATTATGCCCTTTCCCTGAAGACATTTGCTTGGAATGTATTTACATTGCTTTTGAACAGGGGGCTGTATTTAGTTGAAGATAAATATCCTCACCACTGAGCCTTAATCAACCTGAAAGCAGACATATCTCATTTGAAAAATTCTTTCTCATCCCTTTGGGTTTATTCCAGTGCTGGTCCTCACACAGGTAGCGGGAAAATATTTTGCTTGAGATTTAATAAGTATTTGCTGAGCCTCTAGCCTGTGTCAGGCAATGGCACGTGTGCTATTTTATTTGAAGTGGAAGAATCCGTGTGAGCTATGTGATATTATATGTACTTTACAGATAAGGAAACTTAGGTTCCTGGAAGTGCAGTGAAAATCGCAAAACCACGTAGCTACTAAGGGTAACTGATAGGATTAAAATTCAGCCTCAATTCCAGCATGATTTGCACTGTGTCGCAATTATGCAATCACCACCTACGAATTAGATGTCCTTACCTGTAAGCAGTGTTGCTTCTGTGGGGTTGTTTACAGGATTCAGCAGAGGTCTTTTTGGGGTCCCATCCAATCCCTAAAATTTCTTGTATTCCTGTCTACTAATGTGCTCTCTTTCTGGGGTTCTCTTATAGAAATCAAAACCCAAGTTTGAGTAAAATCTCTAACCCCTAGTGTCTTGCCATTCAAAGTGTGGCCCATGGGCCAGCAGTGTTAGCAGGACGTGGAGCATGTTAGAAAAGCAGGCTCTCAGGTGCCACCCCAGACTGACTGTGTCGGAACCCACATTGTAACATGATGATCCCCAGGTGACGTACACACACTGCTCTCTAAAAAAAAAAAAAAAAAAAAAAAAGATCGAGAAGCACTGGTGTAGTATGAGAGAGTTAGTTTTCTGTTTGAGAATATTGCTCGTTTGAAGGAGTGGGGAGAGAGGAAGAGAGAGGACTCAGCAGAGGGGGAGAATCCAGATCTTGCCCATATCTCCATCTTGTCCAGGACTTGCTCCAGGTGATGAGCACAGGAGGGAACATGGCACACGGGGATTAGTTTTTGGATGATGCCTGCTGTGATTTTCCTTAGAAGTGGTCCACAGCATTTTCATGTGAAGCAGCTGAGTGTGTTTCTGCTTCCTGTGGCAAGGAAGACCTTCCCAACCGTGCCTCCATCGCCTTCACTTTTCATCCTGTTCTTTCCCTGAGCTTCAGTCTCTATCTTTGACTTATTTCTGAGCATCACAATCCGAGAATTCCATAGCAGCGTTTAACTCAAAATACCAAGCTCCAGCCACATCCCCTTTCCCTCCCCGCCTTCAGCAGAGCTGTTTTTTTTTTTTTTAACCAGTGGTCAATAGTGACAGTGATTTATTAATCCAGTCAATCATTCCACAAGGAGCTATTATGCAGCTGCTATGAGTCAGTCACTGTTAATGGTCCTGCGTGTAGGGACCAGCACTCTCACGGGGCAGATGAACATGTTAACACAGAACGATGCGCGAGCTGGTCTAGTGGCGGCGCTGTCCAGTTCAGCACCCGCCAGCCACGTGTGGCTCCCGAGCGCTTGAAAAGTGGCCGGTCCGAATGGAGATGTGCAATGAGTCTAGCAGATACACTGTGCTCCGAAGACGCAGCATGAAAAAGAGAATGCAAGCTATCTCATTAATGCTTTAAAGATACTGATTCCATGTTGAATTGATACTAGTTTAGATCTACTGGGTTGAATGAAATGCCCTATTAAAATTAGGTTCGCTTGATTCTTTTTACTTTCTTAATGCAGTAACTCGAAAATTTAAAATGCCACTTGTGGCCAGCATTATATTTCTACCAGACAGTGCTCCATTCCAGGTTCTGGAACTGAGCGGAACCACAGAGTCAGGGGACAGTCAGGGAGGTGCAGGGAAGGGGCAGTGGGAGTTTTCCAGGTAAAGAGGAGAATTGTCTGTGGCTTTCGTGACTTAGGAAAGCAGGAGAGTGGATAGGACAGGAAAGTAACAGAACCATCGCTTCCCTTTTACTAGCAATTGTGTCGGCAGAGAGGAAGAAGGGAAACTTCACGAGGTGAGCAGTCAGAGAACCAGAGCATCTCCTCCTGCAGCTGTGCTCTTGAATGGGGCCCTGCATCCTGCTCTGTGTCCCGCTGCAGGGCTCTCTGAAGAATCACGCTGAACCCTCTGCTCTTTCTCGAAGCGGGGTCCTTGCTTCTGCCTGCGGGCTGCAGTGCGACAGAGTGAAATAAAACTCATTTCCAGCTCCAGGTGAAGGGCTAAGGCTAGTTCAAGGTTTGTGTGCGGTGTTCTGCTGTCTTCGCTAAATGGCGGCTTAAAATCAATTGTAATCAAATGGAAAGAGGCAAACGTTGCCGACTCTGAGACTTCAGGGAGGGACGAGAGGAGGCTGGGGTTTCTCTCCATCGTTTCCCCTTAGATAAAAGCTGGTCCTTGGGGTGCCAGGTGCAGGGTGTGGAGGCGAGCTCTGAGGTATGGCGCATTTACCGTACTTCTGACCTGTAACGGTGAGGGAGCCCGGGTGGGAGAGGAGGCCAGTCTCTGTGGTGCAGCAGCTCCCCTCCCTGCTGCCTGTGGCTCTATTCATCTCTCTCCTGTTCTGGAAAAACATAGCATTCAGCTAGGAGGTCCCAGAACTCCCAAAGACAAGAGCATAAGCCTGGAGCTAGAGACCGATTTAACATTCCAACTGCTGTCCTCTATGTTAAAAAAGATTTTTTAAAAACTTCTTAAAATTAAAAAAAAAAATTTTCCTGTAATGGAAGTACTGAGGATTGAACCCAGGCGCTTCTGCATGCTAAGCACCTGCTCTACCCGTGAGCAATCCCCACCCCCTGAGCTGTCACCCTCTAGATTTATCTTTCAGCTTTACAGAAAGACCCTTTAGGGGAGAATAAGTCGAAATTTTACCTGTAGACCTGGCGCTGCCTCTGGACATAATGTGACATTTATCCAGTAGACATTCGTCAGGTTATTTCTCCCTGCCTGGCACCGTCAGGGTGAGAAGGAAGAAAGGAAAACACTCTCGTCTTGTGAGAGAGGTATTTTGGTCCCTATTTCATGGATGAAAAACCTGAGGTTGAATGCCTTGCTCCAGATGGGCTGAGAGTTCAGGTCACCAACCAGGGGGTCATCGTTCCATCCTCTCCAAGGCCATCGTGCCTCCCCGACCCCCTCCGTGTGTCTCCTCCATTTCCACTCCGTTGAGGCCCCAAGAGGGCAGGGCTCGGGGAGGCAGCCGAGATAGCCTCTAAGCCCCCTTTGCTCTCAGTACGTGTTTTGAGGGTTAAGGGCTGGGGTCAGATCTCGAGTAAGCAAGTTTAGCAAATCCTGCCAAATGTCCTTCTCACTGCTGCCTTTTTAGGTGAAGCAAAGGGAGACGGCTGAAAACAGGATTGTCTTTAGTCTTCTTTCTTCTGTGACTTGGTGTCTCTGTCTGCAAATACATTTAGGATAAGAAGTACAGTTTCCTGTGATTTATCATATAACACACCCTAATCCCTGTCCCCGGGCCAACCAGAGCCCCTGGAGGGCACACAGCTCTTCCGAGCTCCGGCTGCCAGATGTCTGACTCCAGCCCTGAGAAGTCGGATTTGAATTTCCAGGAGCCGAATTGTGACAACATCAGACATATACGTGGAATAAGTTTATACCTTCCAGCCTGATAAATATTTATCAGGCATGTGGGATGTTTTTGTTGAAACCATCTGGCAAGCCTCTCTCTCTTCCCTATCCGTTCAGACATGCCAGGGCTTAAGGTCTGAAGACCTGTTCTGGACTCAGTGTTTGTCATTGAAGCCACCCAGTCTACGCTGTGTTGTTCCAGCAGCCCGAGCTGACCGAGGGAAGATTCCAAGGCTCTGTCAAAGGGAAGATTCCACCAGACATTGCATCTAAGAGAAGAGGCAGCTGAGAAGGACTTTAGAAATCTTCCAGCCCATTTGACAGATGTGGGAACTGAGGCCAGGAGAGGGGAAGGGTCAGAGTGGCATCCATGGGGTTGGGGAGACCAAGGAGATGGCTGGTCCAGTCCTCTTTCAGGGACAGAGAGGCAAGGGGCTGCCTGCCAAGAGTGTAACTGAGCAGGGCTCTGGGGGGGGGGCCTTCCAGGGTCAGACCCCTCCCCGTGTCCTCTGCGGCAGCTCCTCTCTGAAGCACCCAGATAATAGTATCTCATGCATATTTCCTGAGTTTTTCAGATGCTTAAAGCCACCACCAAAGGGAAGAAATTAGCTACGTGATGATCTAGGGCACAAAGCCCCCAGATCTTCTGGCGCCTGGGGGTGGATGGTGTTGACCTCCCTGTTACCTCCAACATCAACCAAACAGGATTGTGCACAAGCTGATCATGTACCCTGTTATGCCCCCTCCCTCACCTGGCCTTTAAATATGTTTTGGTGAACCCCATTGGGGAGCTTGGGGTTTTCTTAGGCATAAGCCATCCTGTCCTCCTTGCTCAGCCCTGCAGTAAACCTTTCTCTACTCCAAACTTCAATGTTTCAGTTTGGCCTCGTGGTGCGGTGGGCACCCCGACTTGCCTTTGATCACAAGAGATCAGTTAGGAAGCAGAGAATGCGGAAATCCCACTGCCCCTTCATCAGACAGACCTCAGTGCTTTCTCCGAGCTCTCGGAAGCTGGGATGGGCGGAGGCGCTCGCCCAGCCCTGGGTGTCGGTTTGCTATTCAACTCATGCTCCCCCGTGGAGAGATCTTTTTTTTTTTTACCTCAGAGGAGGCTCTGAATTTCTCTGCACCTCCCTCTCCCAGTCAGCGAAGGAGGGCCTGTTGGACTTGCTGGATTAATCAGGGAAGGTGTGGAGAGATGTCAGGAGACCCTCCGGAGAATCCAAATCAATACCATGCGCGAAAACAAAGCCTCCTTTGAAGCCCCTGAGTTCACAAAAGAAAGTTTCTCGGCAGCTAAGACAAATTAGAGCAACACAAAAACGGTTACAACTAGTTCAGGAGTTTTTTTTTCCCCCTCAGAAAGTTTTGGCGTTGAGAAGGGACTTTCCCATCGTGCATCTGGGCACATCTGGATCTGTCTAAGGGGGAAAATAATACGGAGTGAGTTTGTCTTCCGTTGGTGGATGGCTAATCCACAAAGCGTCCTCCCAGCCTCTGCCGAGGCACCCAGGACTCTGACTGCCCACTGCTGCCGAATGGTGCGCCTTCCTCCTGACCATGACTCTCCTTCTGGAACTTTCCTCTTTTCACCCAAACTTATACGTGCCACCCTCCCTCACCCCCATTTCCTCAAGGCCTTGGTCATAAGCGCTCAAAGCTGGTTCAGTAACTAGACCTGTTCAAGTTTGTCGGGTTGGGTACCAATGCTTTGCTTACAAAGGGGGCCAGTGCTGTTGTGTGGAGCAAGTCATCTCCTGTCCCAGGACCTCTGTTTTCTCATCAGTGAGTATGTACTGCTTGCCCTGCCCACCAGAGGACTGTTGCAAGATTCAAAAGCCGTGGGAATGAATGAATGAATGAATGAGTAAAAAGGTCTTTGTCAAACTAGCATGCTTTGAAAAATGAAAGGTAGCATTGTTAAATGCCTTAGTTTAAAGGAGTGAGCTTCTCTGGGCTCAGGTCCTAAGGGGAAGGTCATTGTGGGTAAATCCCTCCAGAACCCAGGCTGGCCCACGTGGGCCCTGTGTTCCTGCTGCTGCTCAGTCCTGCCCGCTCCCTGGTCTCATCTCTCCCTTGTGTTTCTTTCTTCTGCTCCAGGAGCTGGGGGTGGTGCCCATGGAAACCCAACCCCTCATGCACTCTGACATAGAGATGGAACAATGATGAGCTGAAGCCAGTCTTAAACCAGCCCCATCCAAGCTGCAGCCACTGGAGAAGGATCAATGCTTTGCCTTTTACTCCTGTCAGGAGCTTGCGTGAGCACTGGACCTGACTGTCTAGAGCCAGATGCTGAGTGAGACTTGCCAAAATTGCCCAGAATTGGTACCTAGAGGCCCCAAAATGAGGATGAAAAGGTACCAAATAACCCACACCCCCCTGCCCCCGTGTTTATATGTATAGGAAGAACCAGAGGATGAGTATTCAGTCTAGACTGGGATAGTTGTAAATAATATCAACAGTTTTTTCTTCTTTTTAAATTAATTAATTAATTAATTAAAGTGTAGTTGATTTGCAATGTTCATTTCAGTTGTTTAGAATCAGCAAAGCGATTCAGTTATACACATACATACACATATATACATGTGCTTTCAGATTCTCTTCCATTATAGCTTATTAAAAGAAATTAAATATAGTTCCCAGTAGGTCCTTGTTGTTTATCTATTTTACATACAGCGGTGCGTATCTGTTAATCCCAAACTCCTAATACATCCCTTCCCACCCTTTCCCCTTTGGTAACCATTGTTTGTTTTCTATGTCTGTGAATCTATTTCTAGTCTGTAAGTAAAATTTGTATCTTTTTGCCACTGAGCTGTACTCTCCCCCCAAAATTTGTATCTTTTTAAAAGAATTCTACATCTAAGTGATCATACGACCCAAGTAACCCACATTCTAAAGAGAGAAGCCAAAAACTCACCCCTCTCCCAGCCTGGCCTTCCTGAGAGGTGGCCGCTGTATGGACGACGTTCCTCCCTCCCCAGTGTGGTGGGAGGTCGTTGCTCTGGGGTGGTGGGGGGAGAACACAGGGGGGAAGAGTAGTCAGTGCTGGGAGCCTCAGGGCGGAAGGCCCCCAAGGAGAGGCGCTTCTCTGCCCTCCTTGTTGGGGAGAGGAGACAGTGTGCTTCCTTTGCCTCCAACTGAGAAGACAGTGGTGGGCTTTTCTGCATCACCCGTGAAGATTTTGGATGCCTGCAAGAAGGAACAGATGGTGTTTCATGTCTCAGAAGGATGCTCCTTGCTGATGTGTCCTGGTCGTGTGTGCGGGGGGTATGAGGGTAGTCACGAAAACAGCCTGCATTCGTGTTGTCTGGGGGGCAAAGATGTGAGTTTGTTGTGGGTAAAGGAAACCCACAGAAGGTATCGCTTACATCACCAACCGGGGCTGCCAGAAGAACCCAGCAGAAAATATCGCTGGGTCCACTCTGGTGCTGAGTCCCCGGGGGCTGGGCAGTGTGGAGCTGGAGCCCTGTCTCCCACGGGGAACTGTGCTCAGGGTGAGACAGGAGGGCAGGGGGCAGGGCACAGCCATTCAAAGAATGACTGAGCAATTAGCACCAAGATGGCGGAAGACTCAACTCCCAGTAGACCTTGTGCCTCATTACACGCTCACTGTAGCACAGTAGCATGCCAGATGGCTCTCCCACTGGTGCCATGACGGCTCTGAGGCTGACCATAAAAGGAAAGAAAGTGAGTGGTGGCCCAACTCCTGGGCATCCCAGCCCCTTCCCCCATGTGGTTGGGATGATCTCCCCACTTGCTAGCATATGAAGTTACCGAGCCCATAAAAACTACCTCCTGGCCACTCTCTCCGGCCTTCAGAGGCGGCCTGAGCTCCGTCTACGGAGTGAACACCTCTCTGAGTAAATCTGCCTTTACTCAACTACGGCTCGCTCTCGAGTTCTTTCCTGCCCGATGCCAAGGACCCTCATGTGGCAGGGTGTGTCCCAGGGGCTCCCCTAGACCTGGGACATGGCCATCCTCTCATGCCTCATTTTTCCTGCATCAAGGGGATCCTGACAGCCCGCTCTGAGGAGCCCCTGTGTGGGGTCCCTATGGGAGAGCCGGCACTTGGCTTCCTGCCACACAGGACCAGTTTGTGCTTTCCAGAACAGCAGCTATGACCAACGGCGAGAAGGCTCTGAGGATGGCAGTCGAACAGAGGGACAGTAGACCCTGATTTCACCCTCCTCCCACACCCTGCAGAGCAGAGGGGAAAGAGGAACCAGGAGTGAGACTAGGTCCTCCTCTATTTCCTCTGCTCAGAAGTCAGAACCTCCGTACTTAGTGGAAAGATGGAATATGAGAAAATGAGAAAGGTTTAAAACAGGACCAAGCACAAGTTCTAATAATCAGATGTGTTCCCAGTGTCATGGGTCTGTTCAAACTGTCCTTAAGAGCTCTGCTTTCCCATGGGGAGGGATAAAGTATTCGAAAAAATAAAGCAATTTACATTTGCCCCCCACTCCCCCCACCCCATGGAGATGTGACACTTCAGGGAATCACTTGCAGTGGGAACAAAACACAAGATGGCAAGAGCATCTTAGGGATCCATTCCGCTGCCCTGGGTCCTGCTCCTTTTCCTGCTGAAGCACTGGGTTTGTCCCAGAGACCTAGTATAGTGAGCGGTCCATCAGAAATGGGTCCCTGAAATAGCCATGTCCCTGACACGTCTTTGGCAGCAGCAGCAAGAGGAAGCCAGAGATAAACCCAGAGGTCCCAGGAGTCCTCAGAAATGACCTCAGGCAGATGTCCTGAGGTCCTGCTCTGAAGGCTGCTGGCCAGGCCAGGTGTGAGGTCAGCAGACGCTTGGAGACTCCTGCTGGGGATCAGCTGCCAGGCAGCTCTCCTGGTCTCCTGGTCCTGATCTGAGCATCTGTGTCATTCTGTAATCCTCGGGATTTGGATTGCCCTTCAGATTAATCTGGCTGGGGCCCCCTCCCCACAGGCCTCCTACCCACTGGCAGCCTCGGGCTCCTCTGCTTACGCTCTGTTTTGGGGTTGCAGCCCCAGGAGCGCCACCTTGACAAATTAAAGCGCACGGTGTTAGGTGAGTGCAGGCCACAAGGTGGCAGCAGAGAACTAGCCTGGGGGAGGTGTCTGCTCACGGAGTCGCGAGGCCCTGTGGGGGCAGGGAGATGGTTTCCTCACCGCGGGGGCAGGTTGGAAAGGGAAGCGAGTGAGTCAGCATTTTAGAGGAATGGGGATCAGCGCTAACAGATGCAGAAAAGATGCCGGGAGGGTGCTGAGGTGCAACTTGAATAGAAAGACTGTAATCACATACTGAAGGTTTACTGTGAGCTGGGCGGTGTGCGCACCACTGAACGTACATTATGTGATCTGTTTCTTGGAACAACCTTATTATCCTTATTCTATGTGTGTGAGGAAACAGAGGCTCAGTTTAATTAGATTACTCACCCAGGTTCACACAGTTACAGGTGAAGGAGCCGGGAATAAAAACCAGGTCTGTCTGACTTGCAAGTCTGAGCTCTGAACCCGTGTTCAACAGTGCAAGTGTCAGGGTGACCGGCGGTTCTCGAAGGGTGGTCCTGGGACCCCTGGTGTTGGCGTCACCTGGTGACTTGTTAGAAATGCAAATTCTCAGGGCCCCACCCCAGGTCCAACGAATCAGAAACCCTGGGATGGGGCCCAGCAGTCTAGTTGTTTAAAGCCCTCGGAGGGATTCTGATGTGGTCCAGGCTGCATAAACGCTGAGCAGCAGCTTTGCCTCTGGGCATCACCGCTCACCGTATGGTCACTGCTCTGACCCGAGCTGGAATGGCCTCACTCCTGACTTTAGGCCAGCTGGCCCCAAAGGCAAAGAAATTATTTTAGGGTTTGCCCCAGTTCTGCTCCTGACCCGCCAACGTCTCTTTGTCCCCTTCAGCTGTGGGAGAAAAAAATGTCTTTGCGGAACTTGGAACTTTTCTCTTCATTAACATGGCAAACAGGCTACCTCTATCAAAGGCAGCCGGGTGAGACCAGACTGGAATTTAGAATCTCCTTAGAAATAAAGTCTCAGCTTTAAGCATTAATGAAAGACAGGAGATCTTTACGGTGCCATTCATTTCTGATCTTGCCAATTCAGTATCCGGAGAGCATCTTCCATCTTCACCCCACCACTAATTACAGAACTCTGCCCTGATGGATGGGCTATAGTCCAGGTTCTTAGCAGAATTGTTATTCATTTAAAAATATTATGTAATATGTAGGACCAGAGGAGAGAAGACTCCAAACTGTTCATATCTGTGTTTCTAGCTAAAAATTTCTGGGTGATTTTAACTTGTTTCCTTGTGCCTTTAAATTTTTTTTTTAAACTTTGAAATATATGTAACTTTTTCAGTATGAGAAGAAAATAATAAATGCTGTTTTATAAACAAGTCTTTTAATCCGGGAGATGAACCCAGTGCAGTGAAAGTTATGAATCTGAAATTCCTGGTGGGGACGGTTTGACTACGGCCGAGCTGTTTGAAGTCTCCCTATAGCCGTTTAAAGAAAAAAAAAAATCTCATTTATTCTGACTTTATTCATTTGAGATTTGTGATCATACCCATAGGAGATAGGAGCCCTTTTTGCTGAGGCTACAGAAGGATGTTAAGGACAAGACAATGTTTAGGAGAACTGATTGTTTCCATGGAGTCTGAGCTCCCTTCAACATCCTCGTTTACATGCCAGCAGCTGCTACGCTGATTACACGTTTTTCTTATATTTCCACTAGTTCGGTGATGGATGCAGTCACACCTCTCTCTCTCTCTAGCCTTGAAATAGGGCTGTAAGATAGATCACTACACCAATTAAGCTCTAATTGTTGGTGAATGTTTGTCCAGACAGGTATGCGAATCCCCTCTTCAGGCTGAATTCCAGCCATCCGATGGGCTGGATGTCTGTTGTTGCAGGACCCAAGCAACCAGATCTATTGGAAATGGGCTTCCGGACCCTTCAGAGCTGTTTAAAAGCCACGCAGCCTCGGGGAGGTGAAGATATCTTAAGGGCAGACTCCTCATTATCAAAGGACCCTCCCTCTAATGCTGAGAAACCAATGCCTGGCCTGCCTCACAGACAGGCTGGTTCCCAGACTCCGTCAGATCTTAGGTGAGCCTTTGAGGACAGAGGCCACGGCAGCAGCAGCTGCGCATGCTGGCTGATCCCTGTGAACCGAGCCACTGATCCCCCCACCGCAGTCCCCGCTAGCAGGGGACGCGGCTCCTTGGGGTCCGGGAGGAGTGAGCAGGAATCCTGAGCCCCCTCTACAGGACTCCAGGCAGGTAGGACCCAGGACTGAAAGATGTGCATGACCAAACACGATCTCATTTAACGTCCGTCTCTTGTTTATCTCCCCTGTTAGAATATCAGCGTCCTGAAAGTCAGACCTTATCTCTCAACTTCAAAATGTATCTTCAGCATTTAGAACGTAGCAGATAATCAACAAGTATGCACTTAATGGATATGTGAAGGTTAGTCTAAAGTCTAGGTTCATTCATTGACACTTTTAAGTTATGACACTTTTCTAATAATTCAAGCAATGTTTTTCTTTTCAGCAATAGCATATAAGAATTCTAGTCACCGAGGTACCTGTAGGGAGCACCCAAAATGATGCTAAGAAAAAGTTTCCTTGATGCAAACAAAAACCTTATAGTCTTAGAACCTTAAGACAGTTGGTCAGACCTGTGTGTTTTATTAGCAACAGGGCTCTTTCGTCCACGACAGAGGCTCAACATGTGAACAAGACAAAAGTCGGGATGCTCAGGTTCAAGCTGGAGGAAGGGGGTCTGGGAGCCGAGGCCCCTCCTGTTCTTCCTCTGAGGAATCTCAGAGCAGCTCCCTGCAACACCTGTGCCTTGACCGCACATCAGAGTCACCTGGGAAGCTCAGTAAACCCCAGCCATCCAATCACAGCCCCGAGCTGCCAGGGCCTGGGGTGTAAGGGCAAGGCGTGCTCTGTTCTGCCCATTCGCTCCCTTCCGAGAGCACATGTATGATTTCATTTGGTTTGCGCTTGATTTCACTATAGTGTTGAGAATGTAGGACTTGGAGTCAGAAAGAGCAAAGCCCAAATCCTCGCTCGACACTCTCTAGCTTGCTGCCTTTGGACAAATCACTTTAGCTCTTTATGGATAAAATCCATGAGAGGATAAAGTCAGAGCACGGACGGCATCTGTCTTATGACTGTATCCAGCTCTGGTGCATGGCGGGTAGTCAATAAACGTTAGTTTAATTAATGACTATTTCATTGATTATTCATTGCCACAAGGAGGGACTGAGTCTCGGTTTTTAAGACCCCCCAACACTGTGCACGTAGTAAGCGATCAGAAAATGTGACGTGCTGTTATCATCCAGCCCTCCCTGCCTAAGGTTCTTAAATGCTAGTTTCACTCTCATTGTGCCCTTTCCCTTCAGCTTGGGGTTCGTGGGCTCCCTGGACTCTAGATCTGGATGGGGAGGGGGAGGGTGTGTGGAATCCGGACCTACTGGTCCAGGACTCCTCACAAAGAGGGGAGAGCAGACATAGAGAAGGAGCCTGGAAAGCTCATCTCTGGACCACAGAAATGGGAGCCCACTCATTTATTCATTTGCTTTCTTTTTTTGGTAGCAATGCTACTGCCTCTCTCTGGCTTTGCCTGGTTCCCCCCCGGCAGAACAACCCCTCCCTCACCCCTGTTGCGTGGCGTTCTATGCATCCCTCTGCTAAAGCTCTTCTGCGTTTTGTTGCTGGTCCTCCTGTCTGCCCCCCACCCCCACGATAGTCCAGGGGTTTGCTGGGAGGAGAGATTCTGATTCATTCATCTTCATATTTTTAGTCCCTAACATAGTACCTACCACCTCATAAGTGCTAAATTTGTCTTTTAAGTTAAATCAAATCATGGAAAACAGTCTACTGGAGTGCTCATTATAGAAGCGGGAGAACTCACAGATCATCTGGCGGTGAAGACTTGGTCATTTGTCTCCCTATCATTCACACTGTATGTTGGATTAGTCTGTGTGCGTTGGGTTTGATGACAAAAGTAAAAGGCATCCAGAAATGACCATTTACATGGCGAATGCAACCACACTGCTTGTAGTTTAAGAGGAAATGAAAGAATGTTGTCTACAGAAAAGGCTTCTATTTAAATAGAAAGGTGATAACCACACACATCTCCAGCAGTGGGTGTTAATGGGGACATTTGTCCTCACTCCCATCCTTCCTTCCTAGAAAGGGGGCTTGGCAGCTGTAACTCTGGGTCTCTCTCCATTCCTATCGTCACTTCAGCCCTGGGAGGCAGAGCGCTTATCAGTAAACCAGAGGAATATAGCCCCGCCTGAGCACCACCGCCCTTTGCCACCTGCTTGTGTTTCCTGAATGTAAGTCTTCCCCTAAAGGGCGTTCTCCGCTGCTCACCCCTTCTGTCAGCAGTGCAGGAACTTCTGCTTAGGGACAGTGTTGGCTGGGACAGCCCGGGGAAGTCCGTCATTACCCGGGGTGTAGGTAGCGCCCTGCTGGCTCTCACGTTCAGCCGTGTCTCCCCACTTGACCCCAATCAGCATTAAATTGATATCTTGGCCACCACCTTCTGGGAGAGCAGCCTGTGCTGAAAGTATAGCCGAAAGCTGGCTCAGGAATAAGTCACCAGGGAGGCAGATGTTGTGGGAGAATTAAAAAAGAAAAGAAAGAAAAGAAAAGCGTGGAGCATTCAATAGGGCGAGACCGATTCTTCTTGGTAATCGGAGCAGACACTGCCTCTGCAGGCGGCTGCGTGAAGCAGAGTCCTCACTCTGAAGCCAGAAAGACCTCGCTCTGAACACCAGCACGTCCTGCATTTCCGCACGCACATCACTTACCTTCCTCTCACCCCGATTGGGAGGATTAAATGAGTAACATGTAGAAAGCATTTATAACTAACTCAGAACTCTTTCAACAATATTAGTTCCTCTTCTTTTCTGACTTGAAGCCACTTTTGGTGTCTTGAAGGTGCCACCCAGGGACAGGAAAGAAAAAACCAAAAAACACCAACCAATCATGCAGGAGTGAGCCTCCAGAATTCAAATGGGCATCCTCGGTTGATCAAAGTGGAGAAATCGTTCTCTTTTCCACCGCTTTCAGGGCTATTTAACTTCGCAGGGAGCGTGAGAAATGTTGGGGGAGAACTGACTTCCACATCTCTCTGATCTTGAAGTCTGCCGAGCTAGGCTGCCCATCCTCTTGGTAGGAGGCTAAGGCACCTGCGGGTGGCAAGGGAAGCACATAAATACGGACACACGCAGGAAAAAGAACTCAGGGAGAGTCGCTCAAATCATGCAGTGGGGAGAACTCTCCCGGCAGATTATTTATCACAACCTTGCAGAGCCCCGCAGGGTCTTGTTCCTTGGCTGTTGGGCTGATCATGGGGTCTGAGTGAGTTGGAAGAGGAACTTTAAGGGCAGAACAAAGATATGCCTGAGTTCTGTAAAGCATTGAGTGCATGCCAGGCCGTCTTCATTTTTGCATGTGTACATTGATTAACTCATTTAAGTCTCCTAAAAACTCAGTAAGGTAGGTACTGTTACAGCTGGCTTAACAGAGGCACAGAGAAGTTAAGCATCTCCTCAAAGTCACACAGCTAGCGAGTAACTGAGCCAAACACAGACTCAAACACAGAGCAGCCTGCCTCCCAGTCAGTGCTCAAACCACGATGCCATGGCCTCATTGTAATTGGACAAGAAAGTTTGAAACATTTTCAAATTTAATGTCGGAGGGACCAAAGATCTAAATATGAAAGGCGGAATTCTGAATCTTTTCCCAGTGAATATAGAACAATCTCTTTGCGTTCTTGTGGTAGGGAAGGATTCCATAAATAAGACCCCCAAAGCTCTAATTCTAAAGGAAAAGACTGATACATTGAACAGTATTAAAACTGAGACCTTCTACTCAATAAACCACATCAACAAGAAAGTGAAAAGACCAACTCTGGGGCGGCAAAGATATTTTGAACAATCATCGTTACAACAGGTTAGTAACAGAACCCATAAATGAGCCCTTTAAATCAATAAGAAAAAGACAAACAGTTCAAAAGAAAAATCAGCAAAGGATTTCAACCCATTCTTCATAAAAAGGAAAGATAAATGGCCAATGAACATGTGAGAATGTGCTTAACTTCATTAGTCCTCAAGGAAGTGCAGAATGAAACCGTCAACGAATAGCATTACAAACTCACTAGAACTGCTGCAATTCAACACTGACAGTGAGATGTGGAGCGGAGGAAATTCCCATCTACGCCGGAGAGAGTGTAAAATGGTGCAAACATTGTGGAAAACTACAGTTAAAGATTTTCATACATTTTGGCCCAAGGCATCCTTTTGGGGGGCAGGCTATACCTAGAGGGATGTGTGCACAAGTGCACCAGGAAACATATATAAACAATATGCCACATTTGTAACTGTCCCAAACTGGAAGCAACCTAAGTGTCTACCAATAGAGGAATGGATAAATAAATTGTGGCACATGCATATAATGGAATATTACCCAGCACTGAAAAGGAATGAATGACAGTTACACACAATGACATGTGTGAGTATTACAAACATAACGATGATCGATGAACGGCATCTCTTCTGCCACGGACAGTACCACAAGCCCTGCCCCACTTCCATGATGGTGGGAAGGAGCAAGAAGCAGCCTCGGATACTCCCCAGGCAGAAAGAGTGTCAAGCTCAAGAATTTCCGGGACCATTCAGTTCATGCAAAGTCATAGACCTGCTCTGTTCTCTGCGAATCCCACCAACCAAAACATGCTTGAGTGTTAATGGGATATGGAGGTGCCTCCAAAGGAGCATATTTACATTTAAAACAAGTCTTCTGGAGAAAGTGCATCAAACACAACAGTAGGCCACCCGGAGACAGACTTGGGAACTAGCTGCCATTGCAAGCAGAAATAAGAGCTTGCTCATTTGGAGGCTGCGTGATCTGGAACCTCTTGTGCACTCTGCTGCTAAACTCTGAGCCAAGATTCTAACAGATGCGATTTGAGACAATTCCTCTGAGCCTGGGATTCAGAAGAATCACTCATGGGTGGCTCTGCCATGGCAGAGAGTGGCTGAGGTTTTAATAGAGTCAATGTTCTTTGAGCAGGTAATTTCCCAGTTGGTCTAGTTTCCTCCTGGGGGTTCAGGAGCGGGCAGCAAGAACGGTGGGGAGGGGCCAGAATTATCCTTAGTCAGTGCTTTTGAGATTTTGGTTTTGTTCTCAGTTTTTTCCCTCTTGGCCTGTACCCACCACCAAAGCACAGAGAAGAATCTTTGTACGTTTCATGAAAAACCTGCTCCTTCTTACCCAGTCTTTGGACCGTCAGAGCCAGGCAGGCCTTCGGGAATCCACTCATCACTTTTGTGGGGCCTGGCTGGACAGAGTCCAGGGTTTGCATCTTCCCTGCCCGCCCAGGAGACTGGGTCACTCCAACGTGCCTGGGGATATGTGCCCGCCTCCGGGCTGGCCTGCTCTGGGCTTTTGAGCCCAATCCAAAGACATGTGCGTCTGTGAACCACAATGGATGCCCATTATTTGCAGATTTAGTACCTGACCCAGGTACCGAGTCCCCTGTCTCCTCTCCTGCCCTGATGATCCTGCCACTTGGACCGAAGCACTTGCCTTTCTTCTTACTTGCCCCTCGTCCTGGGTCGCTACCCTGCTTTCTGCCAAAGTGTGCCCCTGATATCCTGAAACAGACCCCCAGATCTGTGACTTCTCACGTCAGGTACTCTGTACTGGGCTTGCAAGCCTGGGCATTCTGGGCTGAGTGTCAGAAGCCCCGGAGAGAACAGTCTGGCCAAGAGATGCCATCTCTTGGCTCATCCTCACGGTGAGGCCAAGTGTGGAAAGAATGACCCTGGTAGGAAGCAGTGTGGGTGGAAACCTCACGAGGCCAGGAGAGTTCATTCATCCACGATGTCAGGAGAGCATGAGATGGCAGAATGAGGGAGACCCCAATGGCATGTCAGGCAGCCGGAGTTCTGATCTTAGCTCTGCCAGTGATCAAAGCCACTGTGATGCCCACACAGCCAGTGGGCCTGACCAGTCCGTGCACGCCGGCCAAGCTCAGCCAGCTCCTGCTCCCCGCAGTCCGCAGCCTTTTCTAAAGATCGTGGAAGGCCACTCTGCCACACCCTGTCCCAGCCTCCCTCACCTGATGACTCTGGGGAGCTGGTATACAAACACTCCAGAGACTCAGGCACAGACCTGTCCTCAGGGAACCTCCTGGGAGGGTGGCTCCAGCCTGGTCCTGGGGGAGCCCTGGAGTGTAGGTGACACCCTGGCGTCACCCTGCGGGAGGCCGGGGAGCTGGGTTGCCAAATGCCCACGCCTGTCGGTCTGCCAGGTAAATTCCTAGGACTCTGGCTGTCCTTCTGTGTGTAAGTGTGTGTTAAAAATGATTAAAGGAGATAATTTAGGTGAAACTTTAACTAGTAACTTCACTTCGTGAAGAGGGTGTCTCCATTCCCAAGTGTCCAGAGAAATGCAAAGTGGGGCAGAAGGCAGGACGCTTTTATGGGATAAAGAATAAGGGACAAGGAAGAGAAAAATGGAACAAGGAACAAGGACATCCGTGCAGTGCGGAGAGATGGCTTGGTTTTGGGGGACTGGCTGATTGGATCAAACGAAGGGTTTACAAGGACTGGAAAGTCTTCTAAGTCTGGGTTTGCTGATGGGACACCCTGGGCAGGGGTGGCTCCATCTGGGGTCCAGGAATTTACTTCCACAGTGCGGACAAGCCTCTCGGCGGCCTGAGGGCCGTCCTTGCTGGGGGTGTTAGCAGCAGACGGATTCTGAAGGAGGTGGCACACAGAAATGCCACAAAGTGACGGCAGGGGCTCTGGGTGGTACGTTGTCACTTACGCTACAGTCACATTCCTCGGGTAGCATCGTCCCAAGGCCCACGATGCCTCAAGTCCCACCATGCCTGGTACACAGCTGGTGTGCCATGGTTTTTAAATGAATGAATGAGCATTTTTCATTCCTCATCTCTCTACCCTGTTTGTGACATTTTACGCAATTCAAGTCTCTCTCCTTGAAAATCTCTCTTCCGTTGGCTTTTGAGGCACCACTCCTGGTGCTGTCTCTCCTCCTCCCGTCCTGTCTCCTTTCTTGGCTCATCATCCCCGCTTGCCTTCAGCAGCGATGCTCCCGGGGCTTATGTCCTCAGCCCTCCCCTGGGTGCACTCTGTGCGGGCGCTCTTACTTACACGTACGGTCTTCAGTCTAGTCTATTTGCTAATAATGCACCAATTCATGTTTCTTTCATCCATTCATTCAACAGATATTTCTAAGAGTCTCAGTATGTGCCAGCCACTCACCTAGGTGCTTGGGGTACAACCTTGAACAAATCATACTAAGATCTCTGCCTTTGGAGAGCCTGCATGCTGGTAGCAGGTGGGAATGGGGGCAGACCATACGCAATAATCATAATAAAATAAGACAACGATATAATACGTTCAAGGAAAAAGCAAAGCAAAGCAGCATGAGCGTGATAGGAACGCCGAGGACACGGCGGCAGGGGGAGGCCACAAGGAAGGGCTGGATTGACTGAGCCTTTCTCCCTGTGGTCTCTTTCTCCATCTGGTCTCCCTCTTAGATTTATTTTTTTTCTTCTTCTTCCTTTGGTCTCTTTGTCCATCTGGTTTCTCATTCTCCAGGGCACTAGGGCACCTTACGTGGTGGTTTCAGTGCAAGACATGGCGATGCTGCAAGGCTTTTTGAGGACAAGACTCAGAAGTCACACAGAGAAATTCCTGTCATGTTCTATTGGTCAAAGCAAGTCACCTGGCCAGCTCAGATTCAAGAGCATGCGCCCAGGGATGGGAGCAATGGGTGGGGTCATCTTTGCCTGCAGTCTGCCACAGAGGGCAACACTAGGGGATGCAAGCAGCCTGGACCCCCCGGGTCACCATGTGTGCTGGGCTGTCTTTGTCTGGACTTCTTGTTATGGAAGAAATACAGTTCTTACTTGCTAAGCCCCTGGATTGGCTTGTTTTTGTCACATAGAACTGAACATTTTCCTAACAGGTGTAAGTTGTTCTTATGATTTTATCGGTGGTTCCAATCATTTGCTGAAATCTCACAGTGCGTTTATCACTAGTAATAAGGTGCCAACATTTGTGAATAATTCATAGGGCTTGAAAAGTAAAGATGGATTCAAGGTCCCACTTTTGAATTGTCCATCACCTCTTTCCTGGTGATAAAAGCCAGAGACGCACTGTGCTTCAGAAGCAAGTTCAGAGCCCTTTGCTTGCTGCTAATATTAACGCTCAGAAGGGGCTTCACCTTCAGGTCCCTGTGGGCTTTACTATGGGACTCCAACCCCCAGCCCCAAACCAGATCCTTGCTGTTTATTTCTGTGAGCCACCAAGAGGGCTTCTGTGTGCATACGAATCAGTCCCAGTCGCTATTTGGTGCCTGGGGTCCTGCAGCCCCGACCGACTCCGTGAGAAAGTGCTCTGAGCTGGAGCCGTTTCCCCCTGGGGTTGCCCGGGGAACCGTCCGACCGCAGGGCCTCGGATGCTCCTTGACTCCTCCCCCCACCAGGCAGTGCCCGTCACTCCTCCTCACGCCACTGGCACAGGGACTAGCCCTTCATGTTCCCAACCGAGAAGGAAGATGCTCCTTTCTGGTTACACCTTGTTAGGCTGCCCCAGCAAGATGGCCTGAATGCAGACGCGTCTGTTCCACCACTGACAGACAGGCTTTGACCCCACGCCAGCGTCAGAGGCCACTCAGCCCCCAAGGCGGCCCTTGTGAATCGAGAAGGATGCTTCTCTTTGTTTGATCCAGAGGTGGTTCAACAGCACTGTTGCTTGGACCCTAAACAGTTCAGTGCTGGGGATACAACTTTTTTCCTTTAAGAATAAATATTTCTTAAGAGTTCTGAATAGCTACTTCACGTACGTGATGAAAAGCAAAAAATCTAGTCGATACAAAAATACACAACAGTGAAAAGCGAGGCTCTCTAATCCTGAATACCACGTCCCCGGACTCCTTCATCAGAGCGAAATTTCAGAATAGTTGATGCATCTCATGAATCTGTGATCCAGTCCTTTCAATTTATAAACACAGCTCTGGCTGAGCTGGACGCCTAGGTCAGGAGAGGTTCTGCGACAGATGCCCCACCACGCCCAGACCCCCTCTGCTCTGACCCCTACCGTCTGCTTAACTTGGCCGGCTTCCTCCTCCCTCATGGAAAGTACTTCATTTGTTTCCTTATTCCAATTGCCTTACAGCTTGGAAGTCTAAGGTGCACCGCACAACGATCAGACATACATGTTTTTGCGAAATGATTACCACAATAAGTTTAGTTACCATCCATCTCCTCCTGTAGCTACAAAACAATTGTTTCCTTGTGCTGAGAACTTTCCGGATCTACGCCCGCAGCAACCTTCAGATGCGCTGTGCAGTCCACCTGCTGTCTTCTGATGTTGTACCAGACATGTTTGCACGTGTCCAAACCCCACTAATGGACAGGATTCAAGCATTTCTCCTGAAAGGATTGTGAGTCCCTGTGTGGGAGTGAGACATCACCTAATTCCAGCATTTATCAGCAAAACAGCCCGCTTCCTTCCCTGCCTCTCGAGGTCCCTCACTGTGTAACTCAGGCGGCGTGGCCAGCCCATCCCCTTCCCACCGCTCGTGCCATGTTCCAGCTGTAAAAAAACTTTGCAAGTCCTCCAGCCCAGACCTTTCGCAATCCTGTGCCTTTGCAAAGGCTCACCCGCCCCCTGGAATAGCCTTTTTCTATTGTTCTCTTTAGAAATCCCCATTAAGACAAGGCTTATTTGTTACCTTTTCTGTGGCCGTTCCCCCTCCTGAGCCCTGAGCTGAGGTCATCACATCAGCTTTATTCAGTGCTGTCTCTCGCGCTGATTTTGGTTCTTCAAACGATCACGTTGTGCTACAATTTTAGTTTTTTGCTCACATTGTTCTCTCTCATCAATACTCTGAGCAATCTGAGAATAAGAACTTGCTGGCAAAATTGTATGCACGTCACGTCAGGTGGCTTTCAGCAAACGCTGCTTAAATAAGCCTAACATATAATATGGAATGTTTGTACTTCGGCAACTCTGGTGTTCGCTTGAATTTGGAATCGAGTGGAAGAATTGGGGAGCTGCTGTCCCACAGGCTCCAGCCCGAAGTCTTCAGCATGCAAGTCTGGGGTCCCCTGGATCAGGAGACCCGGCTTTAAATCCTCAGCCACTCGGTGGCTGTTACAATGGGCTGTCACTTAATCTCACCCAGCTTTGGTTTTCTTGTTGGAACAAAAAGAGGGTTTATACATCTTGCAGGATCCTGGAGACTAACTGTGACTCTAAGAAGCCGCCTAGGAGACTGCTGGGTGCCTAGCTGGGTGCTCGACATTAGCTACTTTGGTGAATGAATAAATGAGTGAATATACTGATATCGCTCATGGTAGAGTAACTGCCATCTGGTCTGATACAGCGTCCGAGGGAGGAGAACTTACACAAACACCAATACAGCCTGAGTTTACCTGCATTTATGTCCTTCTGCATTTTGTTCCTGTTTTCATGCGTGCGCCCTCACGCGCGAGCCCGCACGCAGCCTCTCCCCCCCTCTCTTGTTCATCCAGTCCCAGTTCCCAATTTTGTTCGCTGGTTATACAACAACCGTGCACGATGAGGTCCCGCGGGGACAGAGACGTTGAGGCAGCCCTCGCTGCGGGTTTGCTGCGATGCCGCAGAGGCGTTTCACTTTCACGCCTGTTTCTCCTCAGCCCCGAGCCGCCGCACGCCTCTCCTTCCCGCGCGCGGCCGCGCTGATGGCCTGCTGTCCTCGCTGCGACTCCGTGGGGCTCGGATTTCTGGCCTTCCTGGAAAGCCCCGATGTCTTATCATGTGGATGCAAGAAGATTTTTTTTTTTCCAGTGCCTACTTTGCATCCCTTTGTAGGCGTGACTGAATTCTGCCGAAGTCTCTCAGTGAAAGAATGTTTTTTTGATAAGTACCTGAAGTCCTCATTTGTCAGATTTCACTCTCAGTTGGTGTTTGGCTGCTTTATAGCACGTAGTCACCCCCCCCCCCCGGGTCTTAGTCTCTGTCTCGCAGGCGCACGCACATCACTCAGGTTCCCCCACTGCCTGGTCTCCGGCTCACATAACAGCGGAGTCTACCTACCTTCCATCTCTTCTCCATCTTGAGCATATTTGGGGGAGAAATGGATTTCTTTCATGTCTGCACACATTGTGATGGATCCATTGTGATGGGCAGGTGCCCTGCTAAATATTTTCAGTACTACCTTTGTCCACACTCATGTCTGGCATCAAACAAACAATGGAAAATAAAATCCATAAAGCTTCTAACTCCTTGGAATATATACATCCGAGCATTCACTTATTTTAATGACTGAATTGGTTTAACTCAGCAGGTACTCATTATCAGAACAGACTTCTTCAGTGTGTAGCGCCCCATCGTAGAGGTTGGGACTGTGTTGGGGGAGCTGGAATCCTAGGTGGGCAGACAGGATCACCCCACCTAGCGAGCGCTTTATGCTTTTGTGTGTTACTCGTGTTTTCCCAGGCGTTTCCTGCTCTTGGGGTAGCCTCGGCCTTGTTAATGATGGCGTGGTTTTCAGCCATCTGCACCATTTAGGTCTCAGGACTTTATGTCTGGCGTGGGTATCTGGTGGCTCACTCACTCCTCAGTCGTGGTTTCCTGGTCCTCGGTGGTAACTTGGTGGCAGGCAGCTTTCCTGTCCCCGATCCTCTGGTCTCCTGTGAATGGCCCTCCCAGGATGACAGCAGGCCTGGGGGTCCAGCCTGAACTTGCTGTGGGGCTGGGCTGGGTGACAGCTGTGGGCTGCTGAGCAGAGGAGAACCAAAGGCAGCTTCCTAGACATAGTTTGAGTCCACCAGAGAGTTGAGCGGACTGCAAAGGAGGAGGCTAGCAAAACCTGGAGCCTGTGACGGAAGAGAACAAGCAGGGGAGGAGCCACGGGAGGTCACTGAGGCAATGATCTGTGAAAGGTGGGAGCCTTTTACAAGGGGCTGGTGACTTGGGTAGGAACAGAAAGGCTGGCGATCTTTCCTGCCTTTTTCCTATCATTGTGGCCTTTTGGTCAGCAGAGGACTGTTTACATCTCCAGGACCCCACTGCTCTGCAAGTTGCAAAGGAGCCCCCTCCCCTCTCAAGGGACTGCAGATTTTCACCAGCGGCACAATCTAGTAGCTAATTAACGCTAGATCTCAAGTGTTGTGCTTTGAATTTTACTATGCCTTCTCTTACGAGACAGCAGACAAGTTTTCAAGGGAGCTTGGCCCTGTGACACCACCCAGAGCCCCCCTCACTCCCGTAGGCTGGATCGGGTCCCTTCTGCCCTCTCCTGTTTCTGGTGTGCTCACTGCCTTCCCGGGGCATCCTCTTGGGTGGGCTCCTCCCTGCGGGTTGGTTAGCCATCACTGCCCATTTTGTCCAGCAGTCACAGTCCCAGCGTCCTAGGGCCAGACCTTCGGTCTCTGAGCCCCTGTTGATCTGGAAGCATCCTGCATGCAGTTTCCTGGTGTTTTTCCTGCAAGCTCGGTGGAGGTAAACAGACAAGTCTCCTCCTGGCACCTCAGATGGTACCCGGATGGAAATGTGAGGGAGTGTGCAGGGACCCCCAGGTGTGAGGCTCGGCTGTGGCTGCTAATATCGAGAGAATAGGGGACCCCCTATTTTGTTTGCCTAGGTTTGTGCTTCATGCCTCTGTTTTATTTATTTATTTATTTATTTAAATTTTTTTTAATGGAGGTACCGGGGATTGAACCCCGGACCTCGTGCATGCTAAGCACGCGTTCTACCACTGAGCTACACCCTCCCCTTTGTCCTCTATTTTAATGTAACGTCTGTCTGCTCCCCCTGCCTCCCTCTCTCCTGCCCCAGTTCTGGCTTGTCAGCCTGATGAAGTGACCTCCGCACTGACTGTCCCCTCCCGTCTGCCTTTGAGGACCATTCGCCATGTGAGTTCTCCTCTCAGCAGGGGCGAGGCGGAGAGCTCGCACCTCTGGTGGCTGCACTGCCGGCTCAGTCTGACGGGAGCCGGACAAAGGATCGCCGTGCGGGGTGCAGACCTGTCAGCGGCTGTCAGTTACTCTGGAGCAGCAGTTTCCCTTCTGTTTGGAAATCACGGGACCCAGGTTATCCTTGGTAGCAAGGTGGACCCTGCTTCTCTGGTCGGAAGTACAGGTTTCCACCATCACTGTGGGCTTTGTTGGGAGTGAAAAATGAACCGGCTGGGGTTGTTTTCCAGACCCCCCCACCCCACCCCGCATGAATGCTGTTGGTCTGGTTCCGGAGTCTGAGCCGTATGTTGGAAGTGACATCCGGGCAATACGGGGACCAGTGCTCCAGAAGCAGGCAGTGAGTTGTGGCCAGTGGGCTATTCAAAGCAGGGCAAAGAGCCGTGGGCTGGTTATCCAGAGCTGAAGGCTTGAAGGCCACCCTAGATGTCACTTGTGTGGCTACAGCTGCTGTCTCGGTCAGTTCAGGCTGCTGCAACAAAAGACGACAGACTGTGTGGTTTGACAACAACAGGAATGTTATTTCTCACAGCTCTCGAGGCTGGAGGTCCGAGATCGGGGTGCCAGAGTGGCCCACTTCCAGACCACTGAATGCCAGCTTCTCTTTGTATTATCGAGAACTCCGAACCATGACCCAGTCACCTCCCAAAGAGCCCGCCTCCTAATGCCATCACCTTGGGGGTGAGGATTTCCACGTATGAATTTTGGGGAACAAATCACATTCTCCTGGCCTCTGAGGTTCACAGGTCTTTACCCCCTACTTCTAAGACCCTCCGAGGAGCTCCTCATCTCTTGGTGGGGGAGGGGCTCTCCCTTCGTTCCCATTTCTGCCAAAACCCATCAAACTCTGAGCTCTACTCACTTGTGTCCCACCATGGTGGTGCAGGGAGCTGTTCTTCCCTAGGCCATAAGACGCTGGGTCCTTTGTTCTTAAATCCCAAATGTGTCTGGTACCTTTGCCTTCTCTCCCCCAGCTCAGCACAGGACCGAGAGATCCGCAGGAAAGTTTACGCCTATTTTTTCACTCTCTGACTTTATTTCTCCCTCAGCCAATCTAGTCTAGATTGGTGGGGACCCTGACACGTCATACATTCTTTTCCTATTTGAAGATGCTAACATTTCATGCTCTGTATTAGCTAGGGCTTAAGGTTTTAACTAGAAAGCTCAAAACGTTTGCAAATAAAAAGTCATGAATTTCAAGTCTTTTCTAGAGCTTTTCCAGATTTATTTAGAGGCTCCAAAGCATTGTGAGTTTCTTTCTCTGGACAATTTCTCACCACCACCTCTACCGGGGGTAACAATTGTCACTGACTGCTGGGATGTAGAGGAGAAAGCTGATAAGAAACTGTGAAGGCAGAAGATTGCAAGAAGAGCTAAATGAATCCCATAATACAATGGGATCTATATTAATTTATTCAATTACATTTTCCCCTACTGGATACAAATATCCCCTGGCAAAAACAAACAGACGATTCATACTCAGTCGTCATTAGCAACTTAACGTGAATTATTTTCTCTTCCCTACGCTGGCTGAGTTCTGAGGGCAGGCTTGGCAGGGGAGAGTGGAGAGACAGGGTTAGGATAAGGGCAGTGGAGAGGCCAGGTGGGGTGGGAGGAAGGAGCAGCCAGGGGCATTTGATGGGCAGTGGAAGGGTTAGGGATTGGGGAGAGGGAAAAGGGACGGAGTGCCCAGGACGGGCGTCACACATTTCCCAGCTATGCCAGAATTGGGGAAACCTGGGGTTAGCACATTCAGACAGAGGAAGAGAGAGGTCTATATTCAGAGCCAGGTCAAGAACTGACTCAATGATTTGTGAAAGCACATAGGAGATACACTTCTCCAATTTCCTGGTGACTCAGAGGGATGGAGTCATTGCCGGTAAGACTGAGGTCAAAGCAGCAAAATAAAAATGAACGTAGTAAACAAACTTATGGTTACTAGGGAGGAAGCGGGTGGGAAGGGATGGATTGGGAGTTTGAGATTTGCAAATACTACTACATATAAAATAGACTTTAAAACGCCCCAAATTTCTTCTGTGTAGCACAGGGAACTATATTCAGTATCTTGTAGTAACCTAGAATGAAAAGGAACATGAAAACCAATATATGTACATATATGTATGACTTAAACATTATGCTGTACATCAGAAACTGACACATTGTAACTGACTAAACTTCAATTAAAAAAAATGACTATGAAAGGGGAACCCTAAGTCCCGTGGGGAGACGGGCTGTCTGGGAACATAGGAGGGAAGAGTGGTGCTTGCATGACCCAAACCCATGATGGAGGTGGAGCGTTCTAGGCTAGGGGGATGGACAGCCCTGTGGGGGATGGGTGGGGATTCTCATTCTAAAATTAGAGCTTTTACATCTAAAGTGAGAGAAAATAGAATCCTTCTTTTATCATATATGACCAAGAAAAATAACTGGATACTGTCCACGTGTTCATTCCAGGTTTCTGCATTCTGCCTCCCTGCTGTGTTTCTCGAGGAAGAAATAGAATACATCCTAGGTCTTGGCTCTGACCAGGAGCATCAGAAAGTTCTTGATGGGCAGGGCAAAGAAAGATTCAGCTTTTTGCCTTGAAAGTTCCTTGTGTTCGGAGTTCTGGATGCTCTTTTTAGGACATCTTCACTGAAAACCATTCTATCACACGATGGCAGTAGAGATATAATCTAAATTTATAAGCGATGATGCATGGACGCATCCCAATTGGGGGGGCAAAGCCTAATTTATGTTTGTCCATATATTTTCTTTTGGTCGGTGTTTGTGTTCTGTTTCTGGAGGCATCAAACACAGAAAGGCCCTGTAATTCCAGACAGGATTAATGTAGACAGTATTTCACTCAGGAAGTGAGACCGTAAATACGAGGAGGTACTTTGAAACGGCCTCTAAATTTTCTGAGATACCACTCAAGTGCCCAGAAAAACCAAAATCAACTTTCTGCTTGCATTCTTAATTTGCCCTGCACCTCATTTCTTCCCTGGATAGAGATCACTTTTTCCAGGCTGGACAGGAGACCAAGAGAGCCTTTAAAAAAGGCAGATTTTCCCATTTTCCATTATCTTTCCCTTTGCTCTGAATTCCTTCTGTTTTCTTCAAAGGAAAATTTTCTTGGGTCCTAAACAGTGATAAACAAAGCAACAGGGAAGATGTGAAATCCATTGTGGGTCACAAACCTTTGTCTGGGAAGATTTGCGTATTTTGCCATTCTTTCTCGATATGCCTTTCTCAAGCCACAAAAGGGGTTCTGTAGCATAACTCACGTCTTTCTCAATAATGCCTGATGTTCTTCTGAGTGAGAAGTCAAAGGCTTCTCAAGATGCATTCATTCATCCAGCGCCGGAGTGGTGGCAATTGGGCAGGACATATGAGGGACACACCACGAAGTGACCACTAACCACGTGTCCTTGGCTCCAAATTCTGTACATATATCATCTCATTCGGTCCTCTCCGCCCTGAGTTGCCAGCAATACTCCCATTCATGTTACCAACAAGGAAAGTGAGGCCCTGGGAGGTGAAGCACCACAATCGGACAGCGAGTCAGGGACCCACCCATAGCTAAGCCTGACTTCAGAGTCCACGCTACTAAGGGTTGAGCTGCAGGGAACAAAAGTCCTCTCTTCGAGTAGTTTATAATCTAGAAAGGGATGAAAGCTTACAATCTAAGGCAGACATGCTGAATCCAAGTGAGATGACGTTTTGGTGGCGCGCTGGATGTGACGCATGAGAAAGCGTTAGCCCAGAACTCGGGTCAATTCATTAAAGTTTTATGGTTTATACAGGAAGAAATGAGGCGATAGGATAGTCTTCCATCTGGAGGGTAAGAAGGACATTTCCTTTCCTTACTTCATCACCTTGGATGCCGCAAGATTTCACACGGGGTCTTTAATAGGTGTGCGAAGCCACTGAGGCTCAGAAATTTCAATTGACGATTCAGTTTGAGGGAGGGGAGCAGTGGCTATGGGTCTGTGTTTTGGGGACAGTTTTGGCCTGAGTGCTTTTGTGGGGGTTGTCGCTTTTTCATTCTTACTCTTTTTTTCTGTTTAAGTGCCTTCTTCCTGGGAGTCTCCTTTGAATCCGGAAAGCTCAGAAAAGGTGAGAAGGCGGGCGATGTAGTTGTGGCACTGAATTCAAGGGTGAGATGGGAACTTTCTGAGCTCCTTTTAATTTGCTCACCATCTCACCTTCGGAAAGGAGGCAGGGACCCAGGGCAGTAGCTCTGTCCAGCAACAGAGAGTACACATTTCTCTGAAACATCTCTTGTGCTATAATTCTCAGGAGATGAGGCAGATGGACTAGATGAATTCCCAACACCAATCTTTTCATAGGAAAACATATGAAAATTAACTCTCTGCCTGAATAGCAAAGGTGCCACTAAGTCGTATTCTTGGTACATCCCAAATCCTGTTAACTTTATATTTTCCAATTAAATTTCATGTTACGACTAACTTGGCGTTGTTTAGCACTTTGTGTCCTAGATAGAACTATTATTTTGGGATAATTTTAGTCCTCTCGTTTTTGCCTTTCTACATTTTGAAATTTGCATGAGTTAGAAATAAGCTATCTAAAAACACCTGCTTTCTCTGTACTTTTAGAAAGAAAAGACGACTAAGTTCTTTTCTAGTCCACGTTGAACTGTTTAAAGTTTGAGAAGACCATCTTCAGAAGATAGATGATCAAACTGAGGCTGTTCTTAGGGATCATGGCATTAAATGGCACTAAGGATACTCAAAATGACAAAACTCCAAGGAGTAAAAATAATGCTTGACTTTCATTTTACTGTAGAATCATTTGAACTATTAAAAGTGAGAAAATTTATTATAGTGCAAGTTTATGTTTTCCCATTTCTAAAGAGATAAATAAATACAGAAATGGGGCCATATTTCTCCAAAGATGAATGGCTTAAGACAACAGAGAGACTATTCACTAAGAGCCATAACGAGTAGAGGCTAAAAATACAGCCACTTTACGGCGCCTGCAGAAGCTCTCCGGATATCTGCATCTTATAGGATGGAGCAGAAATTGTCTCCACTTGCCCTGACTTATCCTCTACTCATTGCACTTACTCTGTCTCTCAACACCATTTTCTGGTGTCCAAGGTATTTCCTTTTATTTTTACAATAGCCAAGAAGCGGATGGGCTTAGAAAGCTAATCTGAGTGTGAGCACCAGGGAGGAGGCAGGACCCGATGTTAGAGTCTTGACCAAAGTGGTATTCTGGGTGAATTTTAAGCCCTAGAAGTGAAACTTTTCGTTATGTTCTCAGTTTTTTTAATCTCAATGTTGCCAAGCATCCTTCTAAAGAATAAGTAAAGTGGTACTATGAAATAGGAAAAGGACTGTGTCCACTAGTAGGATTGCTCTCAGGCTGCATTTAAATTGTCGATTGGGGCTCTTTTCTTTGGAAGGTGCCACTGTCCGTCCTACAGAGAGAAAGCAATCCATTTTCAGTCCCCCTTTTGCCCTGATTTTGAGACTCATGTAGAGCCCACGATGACTAATGGGATCCTCAGCGGACGTGAGTTCAAATGATACATAAGCCTCTGAAGAGACGGGAAGTAGTAAGACTCATAGTCCCAAAGCCTGAGATTTACAAATGTGAGCCACTATATATAAAGATAGATTTTTTTTTAAACAAATTTCTTCTGTAGAGCACAGGGAGCTATGTTCAATGTCTTGTAATAACTTTTAATGAAAAACATACGAAAACGAATATATGTATGTATGTGCATGACGGGGACACTGTGCTGCACACCAGAAACTGACACGTTGTAATTAGCTGTACTTCAATTAAAAAAAAAAAAAGACTCATAGTTCCAGGAGTTCGGAAAGCAGAGAGCCTTCTACTGAGCTCAGCCCCAGTCACCGCACTCATCAAAGTTCAGAGGTAACGAGAATAAATTAGTATCACCTCGTTGTGTTGACTAAATTCTCTTGATTGGCCTTACGTGATTTTCTGTAAAGAAGCAAACCAACGCGGTCAGCTCTGGCCTGGTGCTTATCTCACAAAAGGCCTCTGCAGTATTAGATGTCATTTGTATGCGATGACCGAGCCCATGACCCGGGGCTGCCATATTCCCATACAATCCGAGGAGAGAAAGCTGAGGAAGCTGATCTAGAATAAAAAGTGAGAAAAAGCAGCAACAGCTTTTCATATTTTTTTCTCCTTGTTCTTTTTTTTTTTTTTGGTGAGAATGCTTGTAATATATTGCTTCCATTTATTTTACCTAGATCAAATTGGTTTCTGTAACTTGCAATCAAAGGATCCTAACTAAAACATAGGTTAAAGAAGACACTGATGATTTATTCTACTTGTGGATTTACTGCTGATAATTTAAAATATAAATCTGAAAAAATGGCTCGTGTCCAATATGATACGACACTAGAACAGGAAAGTCGGGTACAGAGTAAATGGAGCATAAAGTGTGATTTGGAATTAATACGGAACAGCTATCAGCCTCTTACGAGCTTTGCGAAAGTGAGTGTATCCTTTAACCTTTCTGAGCCTTAGTTTCTCTAACTTTAAAATGGAAATTGTCTTGTAAGATGGTCGTTACATCAAATGAGCTACAATATGTAAAGCGGCCAGCCAGCATAATAAAGGCACCCCCTCCAAGTTATGGAAAGTTTCTGCTGGGGACAAGCTATTCATTTGCTGTTTTGTTCCTTTGTTTTGTTTCGGTTTTGGGTCTGCTCACTGTTGGTTGAGGAGCTGGAGAGGACTGTATCTAGGCACGGAGGAGCTTTAGTGTCTCCAAACAGAGCCTGGATGGGCAGAGGGTGCAGGTGAAGAGAATACGGAGGGGCAAGTACAAGTTTCGTCGACCTGACAGTTTTGGGGATGACCTGGCCAGGCTGACAGACCCACCAGGACTGAGGGAAAGCCGCAGTAACCACACCACAGGGTGGTTCCCTTGTCACCAGCCTGCGGTTCCGATGCATTTACACGAGATGCAGAATTTATAGTCAGCACCCACGTTTCACGGCACCTCTTGAGCAGGGTTTCTCAGTCTCACAGTTACTGCCCTTTTGGGCCCACAATTCTGTGTTGTGGGGGCTGTTCCACACGTTCTAGAGGTGTTTAGCAGCATTTTGCTCCTACATCCACCAGCTGTGACAATCAAAAAAGTCACAAATGTCTGAAGGCATTGCCAAATGGCTGCTGGGGTGGTGGTGGTGCAAAATCACTCACACTTGGGAACCACTGCTCTAAAATCTGTGTTTTCTTTTTTTCAGATTCGTACCTCTGTTTTAATCAGGGACTCTAATCATAGAAAAACAATCAGTGGAAATGGGACATTCCATCCCCAACCTCTTATTCTCACAAACTTGGCCCTGATTGTCCCACGTGCAGCTTGTGAGAGAGCTGGCTTGGGAATGAGAAGACCCCATCCTTTCGCTGGCCTTCTACCCGACGAGGGACTAACGCGTCTCAGTTAGGGAAGGCCAAGTCTCAGCTCTCTGGAGTGTGATTGACAACATACACATGAAAGCCACTGGCCATATGCTGATTGAAGTCTTGGGTCAATATCCAGGCATCTGCAAAATCATACTCAAACGCCGGGTCATGTGTGTGGGGAACGTGGTTTAGATGGGGGTTTACTGCACCCCCCACTCTACCCCCTCGCCCCACCACCTTTGCCCTTTAAGCCTTGAGACCCAGTGCTCACACTTCCCCAGCCAGCAGTGGGCACTTCTCATACTCCCAATTTGTTTTTCCGGCCACACAGAAGGCAGTGGGTTTCCTCTACCCACTGGGCAGTGGGCACCCCTTCTTCACTTCCACACTTAACTGACACTCGGGACCCAGAAGCCTGTCAGTAGAACAGCGCTTAATCGTCCTGCAGATGCCAGCCGAGAACCAGGGCTCCAGGTCCACACTGCGACTGTGCAGAGGACCTCCCTTGGCCCCGCCCCCTAGAGCTGCGGCCCAGTCAGTGACCTTCTCACCAATTCCAAGAGCCCCTCCCTCTGGGAGGAGCTAGTAGGAGGGACCACGCGGCTTTGGGGCAGGGTGACGGGCTCTTCCACAGAAACAGGGAGGCCGGCAAGGGGCAAGTGTCCTCACTTGCGTCATTTTCCTTCTATATAATCAGGGTATGTGCAGAGAAGAAGAAAGACAGACTCTATGGGGCTGATTATCAGTAGTTATTATTGCTATTTTTTTAAATTGAAGTAGAGTCAGTTTATGATGTGTCAATTTCTGGGGTAACAGCATGATGTTTCATAATATTATTTGAAATATAATAGCATAATGTTATTACTGTTTTAAAGAGGAATTTGGTGTTGTCTAGCTAAAAATCACCTGAGTTCAAATTCATGAAGGTCCTTCCTTTGATTCATGGCTCCCCACCCACACCTTGGACGGTAGCAGAGATTATGCTGATTTGGCCTCCAAGGCCCAGAGGGAACAAGCAGGGGATGAGAAGATGTAATGTCCAAGCCTCGGAGTGTGCTTGGTCCAGGAGTCAGGACGAGGAGCAAGTAAGCCCACTCCTTTAAGCAGTATTTTAAAAAAAAATTTTTTTTAAAAAAAATTGGGAAAATCCTTATATAGTCTTGACTAGGGGGCAGTGTACACCATCTGTTTTGTATTGTTTTGTGTTTGGAATTATGTAGGATAACTCCTGCTGACCCTTGATGTGTGCACAGCATGGCCCCCAGTGGGCACAGAGAGATCTGACCCTGGACTTCTTGTGTCTGATTTTCATATTTGCTTTTGACTGTCATTGGGAGCAGCAGCTCATTATTGTTAGAATTTGTGTATCAAAAAAATCCTTTGAATTTCCTGCTGAAAATCAAGTATAGGCTAAGATACCACGTGGCTAAACTTATTAGAATAGTCTCTGAAATGGGAGTAAACGACTCAGTGTGAGGGCCAATGGCACATTTCTCTGAGTAAGTCATGAACAGTATTAGTTAATGGAATTTATAGTATCTGTTTTGAAAATTTAGGACCTCTGTCTTTTCTCTCTCTCATTAAAAACATGCAGATAAAAAGTATTTCTTTCTGAGTAGCTGAAGGTTTTACTAATTGACCTTTATTAAACTTATGTGATAGAATACATGCTGGTACCACCTAAGTTCAAACAAGATTAGTTGGCAGTAAAAATTTTTAGGAACCCATTCTGCTATTAGATTTCTTTGTCAGGAACCCAAGATCTCAGCAGTAAACAAAGAATTAAGGGAGAATACATTAATACTATATTTTGGAAAAGAATTGTTCAGAATATATGCATACTTCCTTGTCAACTTAACTAAATAAATTGCTTAGCCCAAACAACTTAGCTTAGAAATCACATGCACCCAAGATATGCTTCTATGAATAGTGTTTTAAAATTAGCATTGTAAGGGCACTTTTTAATACTATGAAACTTCCTTTATCTAAAGCTAAAGCTCACTGAAAACACTTGTGTGGGAGGCTACCATGAGTGAGGCTGGCAATTTTGGCAATTTATTAGGGAGGTAAGGAGTTACATCTGGAGAAATGTGCTCAGAAATTCATTTCAGTATCACCTGTCCCTAAAAGCTGATGGAGCCCGGAGTCTGTGCCCTTTTCATGTAAGTTGCATTTCTAGTGTCCCTGTTGCAGTGAGAACCCTTCCTGGAAATCCATCTGGTCTACCTGGACAACCTCTCTTTTCCATTCTTCTCTATGGGTCAGGAGGATTTTCTACCTGTAATTTGGGCTAGTCTGGGAAGCCAGCTTCTAACTTTGCTGGACTGGAAGAAAATAAGAGCAAATAGTGTGGTGTAGTGTTTCCAAATCCTGTTCAAACTTTTGCCAGTCGTGCCTACCTCGGGGGAGATTTTAGTGAGGTAATGCATTTAAAATGCTAGTATAGCGCTTGCTCAACACATAGCAAATACTTAATAAACTGATCTTTTATAATTTTCAAATTACTATGATCGACACACTATTCTTTTTTAATTTATGATTCAGTAAAGCTATCTGACAAGTGAAAATGTCTTCTCTCTGCCCAGTGCTATGGAATGTCGGGGTCCCATGATTTGATGGGGACGGTCTGGCCTTCTGATGCCTCCCCTCCCACCTTCACACCAGATGGGTTCACTCAAAGCAGGTGAGAGACTTAGTAAGTTGACCCAAAGTGAAGATGGTGATCATTTCGTCTGTACTTTTCTCAATATACTCTGACTGAGTCCTGGTTGACACCAAGACTGATGTGAGTGGGACTGAAAGACCTCTTTGTCCCCAAATACCTCTTCACTGCTTTGTCTGAGTGTCTGGAATTTCCTAGCATGGGTCACTGTTTTGCCTAATGGCAAGGGAAGTTTTGCAGAAGCAAGCCTGCATTTGACTGGTTCATTCTCCCCTTTTAGAGGTGAGAAAACAAGGCTGACGTCTGCTGAGCACTCTTGTGTCCCAGCTCTTGGTACTATGATCAGAGATGGGTTCTGGGGCAGGAGGGGCTGTGGCTTTCAAGGCTTTAAAATTTTCTCTTATGCTACCTGGGTAATTCCTACAGGAATAAACACCCAACATGCAAGCAGTATCTTGATGCCTTGTGTTGAAATCCATGGAATTCCATAGGAGTACTGGCCTTTGGTGGTTCATATGTTATTCTCCACTTTAGCTGCAGAAGCAGCAGGTGGAGTGAGAAGAGCCCGTTTAGAGCAGCCAGATTTTGTTTTGGTTGTCAGTGAAAAGAGAAACCCCATCATTCTGGACTTGGCAGCTTGTTAGTAGAAAAGCCACCAGGAAGCTCTGAGTTGATAATTTAGAGCCCAGACTTATTCCCTGATACAGCTGCAGAGCAGCAGGTGGCTGTGACTTAAGCAAACACTAGCTTACACAAATGCAATAAGGAAATAGAGAACTTTTTTTTTTTTGGCATGGATCAATGAAAAATTGGAATACGGAAATGGAGAAATTTCTTTTTTGCACAGATCAATATGGCTAAGGATGTGACAGTTCATTTCTCATTCCTCTATATTCTCTTCTTACTAACTTGCTTAGCCACATATAACACAGCATCGCGCTCAGTTCAGTTCTATGTAACATTTATTGAGTGCCTACTGTGCACCAAGCAGAGTGCTAAGTTTTGGGAATTCTCATTCCCTAGTTTAGATTTTGGTGTGGAGACAGATACGCCTACAGATTCATAATAAAGGAACAAAGATATGCCTTCAGAGCATTGGATGAGGAGTGATTCTGATCGTGGAATGGGAGAAGCCTTCTAGGAGAACATGAGCAGAAGGCAAATGGTAAAGAGAGCAGAAATGCACGGAGGAAGAGGGTTCAAGGCAGAGGGAACTGTCAGAGAAAAATCTGAATAGCAGAGTGTCTGAGTGTGGGAGGAGATAAAATAGGGACGTTCACTCTGTGTCTCTGTCCGGTGGATATGCTCATACTTAAAAAAAGCAAAGGGTCCTTTAGATGATCTGGACCAAATCATTCACTGTGGGAAGCCATAGACCGTAGACATCCCAAACTACAAAGCTATGCCAGAAACTTTTCTTCTTATATGAGACAAGGAAAGAATTGTCAAAAGAAGACAAAAACTAAGGGAAGCTACAGATAAAATTTAGAGTAAAAACCGGATAAAAAGATAAATGGATCTAAAACGAATATAGGAAAATCAATAATTTTTATCCATATGTCTATTACTACTTCAAAGATAAAATGGGAAAATATTATCCATAAGAGCAGCACAAATGCAAAATACTTATGATTTATCTTAATCACAAATTTGGTGCAAAGCCAAGATAAAGATAACTACAAAATGCTATAGAAGCTATTAAAACCAGTTATTAAAGTTATTTGACTAAATGAATAAAAAAATAAAATGTTCATGAATGGGAACCCTCGATTTGTAAAGATATTGTGGGTTCCCAAGTTTTTAGAGGTTTAATATGATTCCAATTAAGTTCCAACAGGATTTTTTTAAATGTAATTCTAAGAGTTCATCTGTTAGAATAAATGGCCAAAAATCAGGGAATTTTGGGAAAAAAAGGGAATGTTACCTTACTGAATAGTAAAATGCATTTTAGACCAAAAATATATAAAATTTTATAGTATTGAAGCAAAAATACACATAAATTGAATAGAAGGAAATAACAAAACAAAACCTTGAAATAGATATTTACACATATAAGAATTTAGTATATGATTAAAGAGAGATTTCTAATTAACGATTAAAAGGAGGATTTGTCAATATATGGTGCTGAGATGATTAACTGTCTATATGGAAAAATTGTCCAATTTTTATAGCACACAGTATACTAAAATACATTAACATTAAATTAAGAGTTAAATGTAGAGTAATAAATCACATGAAGTTTTAAGAAAATACAGGTAAACTATTTATATGTGAGGGGAAAACCTTTTTTTCAACATAAAAGCAAAGACATAAATTGTCACACAAAAGTTTTGATCACCATGCTTATTTTTTGAGATAAGATATTGTGAAGAAATAAGTGAAAAAAGTAGTATAATATTTGTCACATATAATTCAGAGGGTTAGATCTTTAATATATAAAAAGTGCTAACAGATCAATGTTCAATAATAGGAAAAGGAACAAAGAATGTGAATAGACAATTGGCAAAAGATGACAAAAAATGCTGAGATGCTTTTGTTTTGCTTATCAGATTTGTAAAGAATTTTAAAAAATACAGTAACTGATATTGATAAAGGTGAGGAAAAGAAAAATGCTCTTTCAGTGTTCTTGGGAATTTAAGAACTTACATCCAAGGAAGAGTGATTTGATAGTAGTCATCACAAGCTTTACAAATGTTATGCTCACTCAGCCATTTTTCTTGTAGGAATTTAGCTTAAGGAAATGATCAAAATTGTGTGCAAAGACTTATCAATGAATATGTTTACTGCAGGGATTTTAAAAATAATAGTGAATAATTAGGAATTACCCAAAACTCTGAAAACTGACTAATAAATTTATATGGTAGAATAAAATGAGGAGCGCTTAAGTAAGCAATCTGCTTGAGGAATCATAGTGAGCCATTTCTTTACTGGGGGGCGGGAGATGAATATAATTAAAACACACAACAAAACAAAAAGAAAATTTGAACTTTCTTATCCCACCAGACATGGCAAATTCCACCTCGTGGTTACAAAATGTAGAACGCTAAGAGTATAATCCTGAATAATCCTGGAGCCTGGCGGTGAACAACACTATGTAACATGAAGTGTTTTGTAATTCTCCCTCAGTGCTAGGCATTATATATTATTTTAATTATTTGCGGACAGTTTCAAGTTGGAGAAATAAACTCTAGATTATAGAATGTTTGGTGACTGGGTGGCCTCAGTCCTGAAGCCTGAAATCATGAAATCATGAAAATACTTCTTGTTAACAATTACAAGGTGGGAAAAACCACAGTCCATAACAGACATTTAAAAAAGAACACCTTCACTCAGAATGTATTAACTAGGCAACAGTAAGAGTTTACTGGGGCCATCTTGAAATGTTACAAAAATTGAAAGAGTAAAAAATCTTACAAAAAATGTAGCCTATAAAAAGCATGTTGTGTAAGATTTTAATGACCATAGGAAAATACCCCCATTTATACTTTACGTTGAAGAAGAAAAAAGAGAATAAATTAGAACCATACTTGGGTATGGTATCATGATATGAACAAAATTGGCAATTGTGTACATATTTACAAAGTTAATAATGGAAGCGCATAGATCTTCTTGTTAACAGTGATGGCGTGATAGGAGTTGAGACTATTTTAACTTCATTCTTTATAGTTTTCAAATCTGCTACCAAGAACTTGAAATTGAACAAGAAAACAACACACACTTGGTTTTCAACAGCCTATCTCAGTGCCTGGCATAGCGCATGCGCTCAGAAACGGTGGCGTGAAAACATTTAGTAACGAGAGGGGAGTCAGGAGACAAGGATGTCAATGGCAGTCAGGGTGGTGCCAGCGCCCGGGTGCCCCGGATTCCCTGCAAGCTGGGAAACCCAGAGGCCTCATAGGAAAGGAAGTGTGAACCATCTGTAAACACACCCTCCTCCTTCCATTCTCTGATCCCCCACCCACTGCACACACACCCAGAGTCAGAGGAAGGAGCCTGGGTTTGCAGGGTAATGAAACGGCTGGTGAAACACAAATGGACTGAGGATGACTTAGCTCGTCTCCATCAAAATGAGTCAGCGTGATGAGTTCCCAGAACCCCGCGGGGAAAAGAAAGGTTGACTGCAAGTGGCTAGCACTGAGAGTCAGACCTGGACAGGGGATCTAAAATCAACACTGGGGTAAGACCGGCCATGTTCCACTCACTCCTCCCTCTCTCTATCTCTCCCTGTCATTTTATTAAGCACCTACTGAATATCACCACACCCTGGGAGCCCTGGTTCCAGATTTCAAATGGCTCAGAGCCTGAGCTAGGTTGCACTTTATGGTCTTTGTAATTGGCTCCAATCCTCTCCCAGGGTTTCCTGGCACCATGGTTTTTTGTTTGTTTGTTTTCCCTCCCTATTCTTCCCTGAGGGATGAAGTGAGTAATGATGTGTTCTCTCTCTCCTGATCTTAGCTGGGCAGTAGGATTTAACTCACTTCTCTCTTGAAGGTGGCTAATGATGGGAAGACAGAAAAAGGATGAGTTTCCAAGTTAGGGGAGTGGAGTTAAGGGGTGGAAGTTGGCGGGGGGGCTTCTTTTTTGTTTGTTTGGATGTTTTTGTTTTCATATTCTTTTTCATTCTAGATTACCACAAGATATTGAATATAGTTCCCTGTGCTGTACTGTAGGACCTTGTGGTTTATCTATTTTATATATAGTAGCTAGTGTCTGCGAATCTCGAACTCCCAACGTACCCCTTCCCACCACCTTCCCTGCACTGAACCGTAAGTTTTTTCTGTAGGGAGAGCTTCTTAAAACACAGATTCCTGAGCCCATATCCTGATCTTTCTAGTGAGTAGATCTAGGGTGGGGTCCAGACTGCCTGTATCTTAACAATGCCCCTGGTTGATTCTGGGGCAGACAGTCCTCCACGCTATGAGTCCTTGCCATCTTGATGGACTCTGCTTCTCTCTCTCTCTTTTTTTAAATTACTTTATTTTTAAAAATTACATTTTTAGGGGAGGGAACTAGGTTTATTTATTTATGTAATGGAGGCACTGGGGATTGAACCTCATGCTTGCTAAGCACTCACTCTACCACTGAGCTGTACCCTCCCCTCCCCTCTGCTTCTCTCAGAGTCAGCTCTTATTGGTGGCCGATGCTGGCTGTGGCCCCCGGGAACTTCTAGGAACAATGGTTAGGGGTCCATCCAGGTAGGAGGTCAGGTCCACCCCACTTCTTGAGTCATCTTCCCGCTGAGCCCCTTCTCAGGAACAGGAAGCAGCAGTTTTGAAGGGAGTTCAACCTTTTCTAGGTTTCAGGGAAAGTCCTAGAGAGATTCGCTGTTTCCTCAATAGAGTTCCAGAGCGAGCTCCTTTAGGTCAGTAATGGGGGCAGCGATAGCATGTTAACAAGGCTTATTATTTATCCAAGAGGGGCATTTGGGTTTTTCAGTCCAGAATAACCCTCTGACACGTGCCTTTCAGGCAGCCTAGCCAAGCTACCATTTCCTTTTCCTGCAAGGAAGGAGAGGGAGACAGCACTTGAGAATCTTCTTGATCACACCTCTGTCACTTGCCATGTTCTGTTCACCCACCCTTCTGTCATCTTCTATTTCAGTGCTGGCTGTGGATCCTCATTCTGGTTGAGTCAGTTCTTCTGTGTCTCAAATCTCAGTAGTGGCTGAGTTCAGGAACTTGGTTTGTTCCGTCTTCAACCCTGACATTGATCTCCTACCTCGGATCCCAGATAGCCTCTAATCCAAGTTCAGGGGATGATGATAAAATGCGGTGCATGGTGGTCCCACGTTTTGGTTCACAAAGAGGATAGATTAGAAGCCAGACATCTCTGTCCTCGAGCACTAGCTTTAGAAGCACACAGTCAGGGTGCTCTAGGGAGACTGGCTAGGTTGGCAGATGCATCAAAGGTTCTGCCATGATGGAAAGTCTTGGCTCTTGCCTCTTGACTTTTTATGAACAAATTACAAAATATGACCTTTTATTAAACTTCTACCTTTATGTGTTTCATTGAAACAAAAAAAAATAGGCATATGCTTATGCTCTGCTGGGATTGGAAAAGGCTATAGATTGTAACACTCTGTATCCAAGAGTTGAAAATTATTTAGCTAAAGTCTAAGAAGCAGTGATAAAAAGCATTTGATTTTGGGTTCACGGTGAGGCTTGTGCAGTGTAACTCAGAGGGCAGGTGACCCCTGTGAAGTCAGACCCACACTGCTTCTGTTCCTGGTGGCACCCGTCAAATCAGATAGATCTGGGGAGGAATTGGTGAAAGTCCAGTCCTGCACAGGTTGGCAAGACTATTTTATCTTTCTTCTGGTTTGCCTACTGTTTTCAAGCGACACACCTGAGTCACTTCTACAAAAGATCTCATTCTTTTTGGTAATCTCATTCCAGCTGATTTTTTTTTTCTGATTTTTTCTTCTTCTGAACTCTTGGAACTTATTGTCCACACCATTTTCCATTGGCTATTTCTCATCCTTTCCCGTTTCTCATCTCTGTAGTTTGATTTGGAGCATTTTGAGAGCCTGTCCCGTATTGTTCTTCCTTGTATTATGGAGACAACTTTTTCCGTTCCTTCTTCCCTCCTTCAGCCCCTCTGCAGGTCTCCCTATTTCCTCTACCCTACATCCTGATAAAAGAAGTTTCTACATATTGAGGAATGGGGAAGTCATTCTAGCTTACACATGAGTTAACTTGAATTTTCTGCTGACTGAAAACAGCCCGTTTGTGGCCCATCAAACGTACATTGTACAGCTGCTTCAATTATTAAGTAAAAGGGTGCATTGACCAGAAGTAAAGTGTGTCACGTTCAAAATAAGGATGAAGTGCCTGCCTTCCTGGGACGCCCGTGCTGGTCCCAGTGCTGGTCCTCCTTGGATGAGAAGACACCCTTCCCGGATGCCAGGGCCCTACTGACTCGCTATGTATGTGTTTGTTGATCTTTTTTTTTTTTTAAACCTTGAAGGAATGTATCCCTGACTTGTTTAATGTTCTTTGTTCTGATAAGATAGAAAATTGTGCTGAAAACCGTGCTTCTCCGGAGCAGTGCGTCAGAGTTATCTGAGAGGCTGTCTTCCAGACTATAGACCTCAGTTTGGTTCAGGTTAAACTCTTTGCTATTCCTCTTACAGTTTATTGATTCTTTTCATCGACAATCCCATTCTCAAAAGGCGGGGAGCTGGTACTCTGGGCGCTCACTAGCTGGGAGGCAGCTATCAGTGAGTGTGTCACCATGCTTTGAACGTCCACACAGGCTGCAGTCCTTACTTTGGTCCTTTTTGTTCCTATGTGACAAGGGTACCCTGGCAGGGCACAGGGTCATGTGCTGGTGTTCTCGGGGGCCTGAGCCTCTCTGCTGCTGGACGGGGTGGAGTCATTTCGGTTAGTTAAGTTTGCTGTCTGTGCGCACACACACGCATGTGTGTTGGAGGGGCGGGGGGTGGTGGATGCTTAAAACTGAAGCCACACGCGCATCGTCTGAGTCAGCTGTCACCCGAGAACCCTGCAGTGTGTCTCCAGCTTATAGCCTAACAGCTAAGGCAGGCCACACTCCACCAAGGAATCGTCACCCCACGCAGCTTCCATGGTGCTCTCAGGCCGTGCGTAGTGGAGTGAGTGAGCAAACCAAGGAAGCAACGAAGAGGTGGAAAAAAGGTGATCTTTAGGGAGACATGTAAGCGATTTGAGCGTTTGACAGTAATGGAAGAAGACACATCCCTGTGTCGGGGCCGGGCTGGCCCAAGGCAAAGTTGTCAAGTCGTTAGGCGGGCGGTCAGCAGCCTTCTTTCCTGCTCAGTCATCTAGTTTCCAAATCCTGCCTTCAGGCGGTCCAGATTCTTCCTGTTGTTTTTATTCTATTAGTTTTCAGCTCGGTAGTTGCCCCCTAGACACATCCGCTGTCCTCTGTTAAGGTGAAATAAGTTCGGGGTTTGGGCACAAGGGTGTTTGGAGCCGGGGGCCTAAGGGCCACAGGATGTGACCTTCAGAGCGCTGGGGGGGGAGGGGGCCCAGGGAGCCTGTTGGGCCTGTTGGTCTGCGGGGAGTAGAGGGGAGGAAGGTGTGATTCTTCGGTTCAAGGGAACTTGGGACATGCTTCTTTTCCCTTTATCGTAGGTGAGGAGCTTCCAGAGTCTGACGTAAGGGCCAATGACGTGGCGACGCGCCTAATGGGCAGGAAGGCTCGTGCAGGGGAGACTGTCGGCCTTCCCCGCGAAGGGCAGTGGGGCCACGGGTGTGGACACCAGGGCAGCTGCCGTGTATGATCCAGAGGGTGGCAAAGGCCTTGTTGAAAAAATCATCCGTTTGTTGGCCTACCGTGGCACTGGGAATTCTCGCTTCTGTGGATTCAGGCGTATTTTGCAAAGCAATGGCCAAATAACAATCAGGAGATGCGCATACTGTACAAGTACACACCCTGGCAAGGAGCGGCGTTGCATGACTCAGGAACACCCAGCACACGTGGGCAGGGGCGGCTTGACAAAGCGTGGTTGCCTGTGGCTGATTTCAAGGGGTGGAGCCGAGGGCCGGTCAGTTTGGGGAGGCTAGTGTGCTGCCAGAGGGGGTTGTAAGGAGACCGTGGGAAAGGGGAAGGGGTGTGAGGATGTAGGTGTTTATTCATGGACGTCCAGGGTGGGTCACCTGCCGAGTCAGTCGTCCAGGCTCTGCCTCCCTCACGTGGTTGCCATGTGGCTTCCACAGGGAAGTGTAAGATGGAGGAGACACACCGCTCTAACTGTCCCCAACAAGGAGTGGAGCGCCCCTTCCACTTCCCTTCCCCTTGGCCGGAACTTGGTCCAGTGGCCCCACCTTAACTACAAAGGGCGTGGGACGATGCCCAGGGACAGAAAACCAGGCGGCTATGGCACGATCTCTGCCATTATCACTGGTAAAGACCTTCCATTCCAGGTGGTACGTGATAGAACTGAAAAAAGCACAGACCCATGAGATCAGATTGATCTGGGTTCGAATTCCAAGTATCAGTCCATTCCCTGAAAATGGAGATAAACTCATGGGGTTTTAAGGAGAATTAAATGATGTAACATTAATAACATTTCCAGTTCAGTGTCCGACTCAGAGCATGCACACAACACATGCCATTTCCTGTGACTCCCCATGTCTGACTGGTTGGGCTACAGGACCATGAGCAATGGGGACATTAGAACCCAACTTCTTCTCCACATAGACTGACTAGATCATTTTTTGGAGGCTAAGAGGTAGGAAGCTGCCAAATTTTTCAGGCTAATTCCTTCAATTCACTCCTTCGCTTTATCTTTAGACTCAGCATTGACTAGGATAAACAGGCATATCGATGACCATCAGAGGGTTGGGCTTGAGAAATAGCATTTTCCCTCTTTCTAATTAAGCTGGCCAGTCCCTACAGCAACCTTAACAAGCTATGATACACAGAGATGAAACATTCCAATTATTTTTCTGTAATGCTATAATCCTTGTACAAGAGCGTCCCTCTGATGTATAATCTCCTGAATCAGACACTAAAGAAGAAATACCAGCTTTGATTTGCTAAGCTTATCCTTCTCACCGAACGGGGGTGGGAAGAAACACCACCAAAAACCCCGAGGTTCTCTCCCCAGCTGTGAAATACTCCCTTGAGAACCAAGTCTTTCCGCTGCTGAGTGCTGAGTCCTCCTTCTCTGCCTGGTCTGTTTCCTGCAGGGGACACCACTGATTCAGGTGTTTGGATTCAGTGATGGTTTTCCTTTCTGATGAGAGTGAATAAGACCTGAAGTGAGCAGGAGTGGGCATGGGGGTAGGGGGAGACAGAGCAACGGTGAGGAAGAAAAATAGGAAGTGAAGCACTCCCAGGAGCAGTGAAAGAAGAAAGGACACGGGGCAGGGGGTCGGAGCCGGGGGAGATGCACAGCATGTGGCCACACCCTGGGTTGCATCTCCCCCTAAAAGACCGTCCGGGAGGGGAAACCAGCTAGAGATGGAAACAGAAACCCCACCTTTGAGTTTTGTGGGATTTGAGAATGAGCCCCAAAATCTATTTTCTAGCTGTGTCCTTTTAACTGCCGAAATTACTGTTGTAAGATTAAAAAAAAAAAAAAGGTGAAAGAACCAACTGGAATTGAAGACACCATACAAATGCAAGTCATTTTTAGTTATTTTACAGAGATGTAGTTAGATACATATAGATTTATACTGAGAGACAGCAGGAGAGGCAAAGCTTATACTCATTGAGGGAAATTTCTGAATATATATTCTATGTGTCAAGTTTAGGGAAGACTCTCACGTCGTTGGGGGTATAAACAGGAAGTAGTTTTGTTTTTCTGCTACCAAGTGCGCGCTGTCTGACCTTTCTGCCAGGTAATAAGCTTCCTTATGGCCTCAGTCTGATTTCCTAATTTCTCAGACCCATTTTGTTAACCAAGCAGTCTCAAGCAAATTGTGTGAGACTCAGTGCTGATTATTTTAAAACTTCATCCTCATGCAGAAATCAAAGCCATTCTCTCCCCTGTGCTTGGAGCTGGATCAGGAGCCTGGAGGAGAGAGGAGGCTGGGATCCTTCCTTACAGAGCGAGGTTACTACCCTCTCCTGTGCTCATCCTCACCGTTCAGCTGGTTTGCCTAGGGCTAACATGGCTGGTTGCACATGAGGGGTCCACACCCAAATTGCTCCTTGGGCACAGGTGGTCCCTTCTGGGGCAGGTCGCATCCTCTGGTTGACCCTCAGCTGGAGGCTTCCCGAAAGAGCCCTCTGCTCAGAGTGCCTGTCTGTGATGTGGCACAAATTAGCAGGCACCACGCCGCCCACATGGATAAATTCTGAATTTAGAAGTGGAGAATCTTATTATTATTTTTTTCCTTACCTACATCCTTAGTTGTCAAAACTAGGAAAATTGAGGAGAACCTAATCTCTCTGGAGTTTAATGCATTTATTGATATGTAAATGTATTAATGGACATATTAAACTCTAGCAAGATCTATTTATCATCGACCTATATATTTTTGTATCTGTGTATCTATTTGCATGTTTATCTCTTCCACTCTTCCATTTTTATCCAAAGCCTCGCACAGAAAATCTTGACATCCTTTTTCTAGCACGGTTCATTCCAAACTTGTTTTGAAAAGTGGGAAATGTTTCCTCTCATTTTATAGCAAAGATCATTTTCATGATGCTCTAGCTTCTCTTGTAAATTAAAAAAAAGTTTCCAACTTTACTGAGATATAATTGACATACAATACTGTGTAAGTTTAAAGTGTACAATGTGATGATTTTGATTTGATATACACATATATTGCGAAGTGATTACCACAGTGAGTTAATACATTCATCACCTTATATAGTTATAATTTGTGTGTGTGGTGGGAATTTTGAAGATTTACTCTCTTAGCAACTTTCAGACATACAGTGGAGGGTTGTTAACTGTGATCACCATGTCAAGGAGGTAATTTCCTCTCTTCTCTGTCTCTTCTGTGCCCCCCCTACTAAAAACCTGCTTCCTGGTGTTTCTATCTGCCTGTAAATGATTTCTAGTTTCCAATTTCCAATATCCTCATTTTACTGTCATTTTCTCTCAGGTCTTTTCAGGACACCGTCCTCTGAAACACACCTGCAGTGCCTGTGTTTCAGCCATTTTCACCTTCTCTGTTGGTCCTTTGTCCTTTTTTCAGACGTCTTAATGTTTTATCATGGAAAGTATCAAGAGGACTCTTCATGTACTTCTCTTTCTTTTTCTTTCTCCCTTCCTTCCTCTGTCTCTATCTCTGTCTCTCTCTTTCTTTCCTTCTTTCTTTGTCTGACTGCCTGTCTATCTCTTACAGGGTCCTTTAAGAAAACCTTTTGCAGAACCGTTGTTGGCTAAGCCCCCATTCATTTGGTTACTTAGCGCCTCTAGTGGACACTGCTGATGCTCAGTGAAACCATGCGGTCCTCTATATTTCCCATACTCCCTTGCAGTCAGGATGGCCACGTGACTAGCTCTGGCCACTCAGGCCTCACATCCAGGCTGAGAATGGTTCAGTAGCCACCATGCCTGCCCTATGCCCTCTTCCCCACCACCTGTGGGCTGATCTTCCAAAAATATCACAAGTTGGCAGAATCACAAGATGGAAGCTGACTTGGTCTCTAAGTTTTGGTTCGAGGAGAGCCACCCATCTCACATCAGACAGTGCCGTGAGTGCAAAATGGACTTCTGTTATGTTAAGCAGCTGAGACATAGGGTTTATTTGTTACCGCAGCAGAGACTAACCTACCCTGACTAAAATAGCAGCCACCTGGCACCTTGACACAGCCAGTTCTAACTGGGATAGGCAAGCTGGGACATTGCTAAGAGTTCATGGGACTCAGGGCCATTAGAGTAGGAGGACTAAAAATACAGGGATTATTGGTGAGTCCCTGGATTCGCATTGGTGGTGGTAAGTTGTTCAGGTATCTTGAATTTAAATGTTTTCTAGGTCTTTTTATGGAGCAGCTAATGGAATTTTCTTTTTCTGCCTCTTATTTTGCTTTGAGAAGCTTGGTTTTCCAAAATGCAAGCACTGAAGCACTTTCTGTTGATAAGATTGTTTCTGATTTTAGGCTGAACCAACATTTTTTTTTTTTTTCAATCTAGAAAATCTGCGTTGCTTTCCCAAGCCTTTCCCAAGGCCCCCATTGTTGTGGACTCTGTCCTGCTTTCTCAGCAGTGTCACTGTTTAGTTCAGAGTGCCGGAGGCTCCCATTTAGGTGTGTGGCCAAATGTGCCGACAGATGCCTTCCCTAAATTGGGCTACAGCAGCTGAAAATCTGCCCAGAGAAGAAGTGGGCAGATTTTTGGCTGCAGGGAAATCCTGGAGCAGCTCACAACTTTGCTTCCCCACATGTCTGCAACAGACGGTGCATGGAATAGCGATCAAGTGTTGCTGCCTAGGTGATTTTGTACCGTCTGGACCATGATCTCAGAGGCTTTCATGAAGTCTCAGAAATGTCCATTGTTCTCATTTTCTTGTAATCAACATCTTTCTGACGCAAGGGAACATTCCTAGAGGACAGAGAACCATGGCCTCTGGGCTTGGTTCCAAATATAACTGCAGAGATAGACAGCAGATGGAGCTTCATCATCGTTGGAAGCTCTAAATCTGGTCCAACCAGGCAACTTCACCTTCTGCCCTTCACTCTGGGGTCAGGCCTCCAGAGCTGTTTCTAAATCCCTCTAAAGTCAATGGTCTGCAGTCAAAGTTACAAAACTTTCAGGGATGATGGAGGGTTCCATCTCTCTCTGTCCCTTAAGAAGGTAAAGTGATATTTTTTTCCACTCTTATTAAGGAAAGTAGATACACAGTTCTGAATATAGCACATTTCGTTAATGGCATCAAGACGGGTCTTTTTTGAAAAAAAGTAATGATTTTTTTAGGCAGGAATGCGGCACCAGAGATGGCTTTCAGCAGCCTCTTCCTTTTGATCATTATAATTGAATAATTATTATATACACTTGAATGTTCTATTTATGCTAATGCATTGGTTATAGAGAATGATACAACTGTCTTCAGATTCTGCTGGTTGTATTAAGAATGGGAGAAAAAAGCCACAGAGGTAATTTCATTTCATTATTTTTGTAATTATTTCCTTCTCATTAATGTTCCTTAAAATCTTTATAGTCAAAGGTAGTGTTGATTGAACAAAATCTCCCTTTCTTAGGCTGGGTCATTATTCACAGAGCCCACAAGAATGGGGAAACACTTAGGGACAATCTCCCATTAGTTTCATCTACTGGGAAAGGACACCCAAACCAAACAAGCTAGATGTGTATTTCTCCCTGACATGGAGGTGTGGAGGCATGTGGGCAGTCGGGCTCTGATGCCTTCACCCCACAGATTGTGAGCAAAGCAGCCCAGGTTCCTGCCAGCCTGTTGAGGCTCTTTTTGTGCCTTCTATTCCTGGTGTCAACCAACGGCCCAAGATGGCTGCCACAGTGTCAGCCATCAGGTTTACATTCCGGTCTACAGAAAGCAGTAAGTGCTGGAGCAAGGGGCACATGCCAACTGGCCTGGCATGTCAGTTGGTCCCTGGAGATGTGACACATCATTTTTGTTTAGACTTCATCTGACCATAGCCATCTGGCCCCATATAATTGCAAAGAAGCCTGAGAAACATTTTTTTCCCCACCGCCAGGCAGACATGGACTGAGCTTTTTAAAAAAATCCTGAATTCTATTACTATGAAAGAGGGAAGAAAGTTTATTGGTAGTCAGCCAGCAGTTTCAGACTCATTGCCCTTCAACCTTTGAACGAACCAGAGGGCCACGGGTTGGAACTTGATTGAGTGAAGTCTGAATGAGGCTGATAGAGGGTCATTCATATTCCGTCCCCACCCCTGGCCTGATGGGCAGTTCGTCTTGGCTCTCTGGGGAGACACATTTCTTCCTCTTAGCCTGCATTTATTATGGAGCCCACTCATGTTCTTTAAGATGTTAATGCTTTGGATACAATGCAAATGTTCTTGGAGGATATTAATGGCTTACGTAGCATGATGTAGTACAAAAGGACAAGGTGTTAGAATCAGACAGAGCAGCATTTAATTCTAGCTCTCTTGCTTCTTTAATGAGTGAACATGGCAATGAATATGAATATCCAGTCCTCAGTTTTCTCATCTGTAAAATGAGTACCATAATACCTTACATGTGTTATGTATGTGCGTAGTAAGTTATATATATAATGTTTGCACAGTGCAAAGTTGGTGATTCAAAGTGATCCTGCCTTTGTATTTCCCTACTAACCAGGCACGTATTGGCTCCAATCGTATTCTTGTATTACCACAGTGCTGGGCCCCTAGGAGATGTAACTAATGGTGGGTAAGGTTTGATAAGGGACGGTCAGAATTCTTCTGCAGGAGAGAGAGAGCTTTCTGAAAGGTGTGGGTGAGTTGCTGTGGTGCACAGTCCTGCTCAGCATTAGACAAGATTTGAACTCCCAACCGCATCCAGGAACATGTTTATTTTGACATGTTGCTGTGATGGTTTGGTTCAGTCACTTTACCATGGAAACATTTTGATATAATCTGAAAAAAACACACCCCTAAACTTGATCTTTTAAAAATTTTCCATCATTGGGCAAGACCAACATCCACGTGGAGTGAGCCTCAGGGTGTGTGGTAAAAAATGGGGCCAGTGTCAAGAATGAGAGTGAGACTCAAGTATGGAGTAAGGATCAGGGGTAATTATTGCACTTTTTTTAAATAATAAAGAAAAATAGCGTGTTTACTTTTGATCTTGGGTGTTTAAATCATCAAAACAACCTCATCAAATGAGTTATGTCAAAATGTCCTGCATGAAGCAACACGGGTGGACACGGAGATCGTCCTTCTAAGTGCAGTAAGCCAGAAAGAGAAAGAAAAATACCGTATGAGATCGCTTATATGTGGAATCTAAAAAATAAGACACAAATGAACTTATTTACAAAACAAAAACAGACTCACAGACACAGAAAACAAACTTATGGTTACGGGGCTAGGGGAAGCGGGTGGGAAGGGATAAATTGGGAGTTTGAAAGTTGCAGATACTAACTACTATATATAAAATAGGTAAACAACACATTTCTACTGTACAGCACAGGGAACTCTATTCAACATCTTGTAGTAACCTATAAAGAAAAAGGATATGAAAAGGAATATATGTATGTGTATATATGACTGAAACATGATGCTGTACACCAGAAATTGATACAACATTGTAAACCGACTATCTTTCAATAAAAAAGAATGCAGATTTTTTAAAAAAAGAAAAAAAAATGTCCTGCTTAAAATGCAGTCTTAGTGCGTAATATGCAGAGTGGATATGCTGCCTTGGAAAAGGCGTAACCACGTGGGAGATGTGTAGTCTTTTTAGAAGTTCAGGAGCTCATCAGTGAATTTGGGGAGAGACACAAGGAGCTGAAGATCCCTTCAGAGGAACTCAGAGCAATCCGCATGCTGCGTGCCCCGGATGTGTGTCACTGGTGATGAGCTGTGCTCTTGTGCTTTTGAATCTGTGCAGCGGTGTGTGCTGAAATCCAGCAGGGAGTGGGCCGTGACTGATTTTTCCCCACCTGAAGGGCTGTTGTGAGGAACTGCCCCTTTCTCCATGGTTTACTGCTACCACCTCCATGCTGTATGTGAGCGCAGCCAAGCACTAACGCACTAACGGTGCCTTTCAGAGCTTCGTAAATCCTCCCCTTGATAAACTAGGAAAGTGTGGGCAGGATAAGTGCCCGAGGACAGAAAAGCTATCCAGGATCCTGAAAGAAAAACACCGTGACCTACGTCACAATAGACCTGTAGAGGAATTCTGCTCAGAAGAGTATTTTTCTAGACCTCAGAATTTTGTGTCATGCTATGTTTTGCTGCTTATTTGCTGGCAATGTCTAAAAATTTAAGAGAAAAGGAAAAGAAAAGAGAGATAAATGTAGCTGTGTATCTTACCTTTGCTACAATGCAGTGGTGAGTGATGATACTCTTTGTGTTAGCTTTACGGTCCCTAAACAGGGATTTGAGGGGTAAATTAAGGTGACCATCGTGAGAAGAAATATGGCATATTTGGTGCGTGACACTATTCTTATGGAGCTACAACTGAAAAAGTAGTGAAGTGAGGATTTTGGAAGAGAAATATGTTCAACCGTCAGCTCCTACCTACATGTGTTACAAAACGTTCATGTGTTACAAAACGTTCTTGGATATGATACAATCCCGTGTTGTGTATCATAACTGAGAGGTATAAATAAAACATTGTGGTAAAAAAGGTCATGTGACTTTTATGTGGAGAAATAAAAAGTGACCTACTGTCTACTATAAATTGGTGTGTGGCCATCATGTGAAGCTAATGGTTGGCCGAGAAATGAAACATGCATAACATATGGTCACAATTTTCTAAGTTTTAAATCTTATATGGAAGTTGATCTTACATGAAAATGTGGGTTACATTTTGAACCCTTGAACTAGCTTCTATATTAATTTGTTGAATGTATAAATGAACTCAAAATATCTAATTTTTCTCCTAGAGAAATAAAACCTTTTCTTGTTTGTTTGTTTGTTTTCTGTTTTAAGCAACCAGGGAACCATTTGGATGGGACCTGGACTGAAATATATTCAAAATCCAAAGATATAAAACATCTAATATATATCCTGAGTCAAATCAAAATTCTATTTGGTCATCTCTTCAGAGGGTCAAACCATCAAAGTATTATTGTGAACAGAGAGTATTAGAAAGTAGAACAGAAGCAAATTACCCCTCCCTCCCTTCTTTCAAACCTTTTTTCCTTTCCTTTCCTTTCCTTTTGTGTGTGTGTGTGTGTAGATGCTTTTTCTTTTGAATTCATTTGCTTCTGGTGCACCTCTCCGCGTTTAGATTTTCATTCAGTTGCCACGTGGTGCATCTTGCATTGTACATATTTAACTCACTACACGACAGATTTCTCATTTCTCTAATATTTGAGCTCATCTTGGGCTTTCTTGTTGGTTTTTAATTGAAAGCTTTATTGAGTAAATATGCTGGACTCTCCAGTCTGGATTCCTCGTTTCGCGGAAGGCACGGCTCGCTTGTGCCCTGGGACGCTGTGTTTATTGACTGACGTGCTGAGCGAGGGTTTAGATAGGCGCTCTCGAAGAGGAAGGATGGGGGAAGGTGCTTACGGAGGAGAGAGAAACCTGGAGGCCTCTCTTAAGTTTCGCATTTGTTGAAGGAATTGGGAAGTTTAGATTTGTTTTTGATTTTTTAAACATGAGCGATGTTCAGTTTGGTTTAGATGGAAGTGCCATCAATCACTCAAGTGACGTGCGGCAGGAAACCATCACTCAGAAATTGCTGGGACCGGGAGAAGGGTAACAGGAGAGACCCCTGCATCGCTTCAAATCCACTTTCCAAGCATTCAGACCTTGCCAGAGTCCGCCCCGGTTTTCCTCTGGGTGACCGTACCCAGCACCCTCGTCCCCCGCCACTAACATTCCCACGAGTACTTACAGGCGACTCGGCGCTCCCACTGCTGTGTCTCAGGGTTCGACATTTGGTGCTACATGATTTTTGTTTCAGCTTCCGCTTAAGTGCATCGAACTGAATCAGAAAACAGTGCTGGTGAGACTCAGGCACAATCACACGAAAGAAAGGCGCAGGCCTGACGCTGCCAGGCAGGAACTGGGTTTGTCCTGTGCAGGAGGTAGGGGTGCCCCGCCCTCCTCCCCCCATCCCTGGGGGCAAGATCAGGCTTTATCCTGAGGGGGTGGGGGAAGCAGCTTGAAGTACACCTGCGGACGTTTTCTAAAACTTCTGGACGAAATGCGTCTAGTAAATCTTCCACATTCATTTCGCTTTTGTTGTTTGCGCTTTCGTTCCGTTCTGCGTTTGGTATGTATCTCCTTTACACGTGATGGATGCGAGCAGGGGCAAAGCCAAGCTTGCCCACCCCGCTTTTCCTCTGGTTACGCCCATCGGAATCAAGAGTGCTGAGCTGATAGGACCATGGGCTTATCCTAGAGGTAAACTCTGATGGTCTCTGTTAGAAAAGACATACTTTGTTAATGCACATCTTTCTAGAAGGAGACATCCACTTTCCTCTCTGGGTAATGGGGGTGGGATTGGAGTGGCATTTCTGTCTCTTCCTGTAACCTCTTCACTCACTCCTTTGCCCGGGAAGAAGAAGGACTGCTTTGATGGGTGAGGTTGGTGGGAGGCTAACTTCGCTTGGACCTCATCACCTAGGGGAGGAGGCTAATGCATTGAAAAGACAGCGTGTGCCCATCACTCGCGTTGCTCTTGGCCTCCAGTTTGCTGATCAGGCTCAAGAATGGGCTTTATTTTGCACTTCAGACTTCCATTTATGAGGCTGCTGTTTATCTTTAGTTCTTTGTGTTTGTGCCCTGACCCTACCGTAAGGGAGAGGAGGGGAGTGACCGGTTTTCCAGGGAGCCCACTGCCCAGGTGCTGCCTGATGGCTGCGGAGGGCTCCCCACTGCTGAGACCCTCCCAGGACTGACCTCCAGGGGATCCTAAACCGTGCTGGTCATCAGGACCATCTGGGACACCTGCTGGAATGCATATTGCTTCCACCCGCTCCAGAGCTAATGAATCAGCACTGCATCGAGTATAGGATTCTGTGTTTTGAACAAGTCCTACAGGGGACTGTGACAGTCAGCCAAGTTTGAGGAGCATCTTTTGAGACTTTTACCAATATCTCCTTCCACAATGAAAACTTGCATTTTCCTTGTCATAATCTTCCAGGTGCCTATTTAGGGACCGATCAATGACTGATTTTTGTGGGGGCTGTTTGTTTAATATATGACTTGACTGCACCAGACGAGGATCTTTGTATGTGTCAACGAAGAACGTGTAGAGACAATGCTAGAATTAAACTAAAGGAAAGACGCCACTCCAGGTTCTGTGTCAGCCTGTGGGGCGGTCTGCCAGCGGCTGTGGTGATGGGGAGCCCTGTGAGCACTGTTCAAATCACACCTCGTAGGCCATGGCCTCCTGCAGAACTCACCTGGCCCTTGAAGTGTATTTCAGGGTGACAGTCTTTCCTGCCCGTGCAGCTGGACTTGGAATGGGAGAGCAGATGAAATGTAAATTCAGACACACTTGGGAGTGAGCAGTTCCTTCTTCTCAATCGACTGGCATGGCTGGAAGGTACAGGTGACAGGCCAGGGACTGGTGACATTCATAAATCATGAAGTCCTAAAATTCCCATTCTAACAGGATTATTTTAAAGAGGGTTAGCTCTCTGTGGTTGCATAATGTCTTACTCTTTCATCTTAAGCATTCATGTTCGATAAAAAATGATTCCTCATGTAAATTCATTTATTATAATTCAGTCTTCCTCAACTCCCTTGATATAGAGCTCCAGAATGTTTCTCTTCTTTTTCCTCTTGAGAAAGGTGCTAAAAATGCAATACTGCCTTATGGTATATGAATTCATCCAAAATTCTTGCAACGAACCCTCCTGCCTCCTATAACTTGTTTTTTTGCCTGCCTAACAGATTACTGTCCACTCTAGAGGGTACAAAGACTCTCTTTGAGTACACATAATGAGTACTGGATTCAACCAAAGTTATCTCGTTCATCAATTTACCCCCTTCTTTCCTGAGTGGTCTGCCCTTTCACTGCTTTGAAGTTTTGAGCCGTTTTGCTCTTCCCTGTGGGATGAACACACCTGCAGAATGAGCACCCTGGTTAACCCCGTGGTCCTGCCAACCCCGCATTCTGGCATTAACAGGGGTACCAAGGGATGACCGATGTGAGAACTGGTCGCTGAACTTCCTGATATTGACTTATTTATTTATTTATGACAGGAGGAGGTAATTAGGTGTGTTTATATTTTTAGAGGAGGTACTGGGGATTGAACCCAGGACCCTGTGCATGCTAAGCATGCACTCTACCACTTGAGCTATACCCTCCCCCTGATATTGACTTTAAAGTTACAGTGGTACGTGGTTTATCTTTCCCTGGCAACTATAAGCTAAAATTAACAGTGACCTGCCAGTTAGTGTTAGTCTTGCGAATATTTTTTGTAGATTAAGGCTCAGGTAAATGTCTGGTAGGCGTTGAGAGAGAAACTAGAGGAGTTCTGAGTGCTTTGCCCTGTTGCGGATGAAAAAGCCAACGGACCTCATCTGCATGCTGAGTGGTCCTCTGGGTTCCCGTTGCTCCATCAGTCCGACTCAGTGCCCCACTTTGTGAATGGTTTTTGCCTGGCAAGTGGAGCTGCTCAGCCTTGGAGCCGGGGTTGCTGCCTCTACCCAGGGTCGTGCTCAGGAGCTGGGCCTGTGGAATTAGCAGCTGTAATGGGACAGTGAGGAATTCAGCTGCAAGAAGTAAGCGGAATAGGAGACCCGTGTTGTCCCAAGTAACCCCTGCAATGTGACGTAGGAGCAACAGAGAAATGCTCTGGTGTCCCCCCAACATCCTAACTTTAGAAATTCATTTCTTTGCTGTAATAGACTGTGCTGCCAGGAATCCTGTGTTAACATGTGGAGTGTTTACCCTCTCTAGGATGTCAAGTTGTTATTATTTGCTCAAACAAATGAGTGATGGCCAGTGACCAGATACTAGCAGCATCCTGAGGGTTGGGGCGAAGGACTGGAAGGGCTGACAGTGAGCACGTGCAGGATGGCCAGAAGCTTACTGTCTCCTAGCAGGTGCTCCGGGGTCCTCGGACCGTTTGTCAGTAGCCACAGGAGGCAGTGTGAAAGGAGCTGCCATGATTCCAACCTAGCGAGGGTTACTTAGACTGGAGCCCTGAAAGGTCCACGGTCTGCGTCCATGAACAGTCCTCCTGGTCCTTGAGAACTCTGTGTCCTCCTCTGATGCACCCTTGCAAGGGAGTCTTTTAGGAAGGACCCCCAACTTTTGCTGCCTGGATTCACGTTTTCCCTAATGCAGCTTTATCCTGGGATCTTTAGTACTCATTTGCTTGTCACAGTAACTTGCCATCTGACCACTGTTATGAATTTGATTAAATTTAAAAATATTGGGATCTCTACATTTTTTTTTTTTACATCAAGGATGGATATCTCTAGTGCTGCTCCTTAAATCATAATCCTTTTTCAGGAAAGTGGTGGTTTAGCCTAAGACAGTGACTTCTAAGCCTGACAGATTACTGGTTTCTGAAGAAAAATTTCTTTGTCCAGTCACTTAAACATGGCCAGGAGGTATTGCTTTAGTAACCCATTAGCTCCTCCAGTCTCTCATCTCCTGTTTGTGGCAAGGGAAAGGAACATGCCCTTAGGTGTGTGGGACGTGCATGGGTGAGTTTTCCGTTTGTTATTAACCCCAGATCCTACATCCAAAATCCTTGGAGTGGGGCATGCCTACTCATTTTGCTTAAGGTTTGTAATTTCATCCTTATATTGTGTGAAAGGCAGTCAAGGATTCTTTCTTTTATAAGCCTCACTGTAAATAGAAATAATGAATCTATCCCAGAGAAGGAAATAGGACACTGATTTTTTTTTCCCATCACTCTTATGCTATACCTTAAAAAAGGTATCAGAATGACAAGGAGCATCACACAGGCTACAAACAGAGTCAGTTTTGGTTTATAGACCTGGGATTGGCAAAAGCTCTGAGAACTGAAAACATAAGTAGCCAGAGTACATTGTAAGAGACTCAAAGAGACTCCTCCCCAGGAGAAGTCAATTTTATTGACGTTAACTCCTCCAGAGTCTGCACCTTAACTTTATAAAATGTAGCCATGTAGATGTTTGCAAAGAAATCACAGCAAGTTCCCCAAATCAGAAATGATAAGGCTAGACTCATTGTTTCAAAATGCATTGACATCTGAAATCAAAGACAGCCTTGTCAATTCACCTAAAACAAAACAAAACCTTTGAACGTTATACAATTTAAAGATAAATTAAGATGGAATCTACAAATTGCTTAATTACAAAAGAGGAATAAGATATCTATCTATCTATCTATCTATCTATCTATCTATCTATCTATCTATCTATCTATCCATCCATCCTCTATCTATCCACCCCTATGGAATAAAGTCAAAGTATTACTCAGAGAAAAATTTATAGATTTTAATTTATTTATTAGAAAACAAGAGATTGAAAATCAATGAGCAAAGATTTCAGTTTCAGAAGCTAAAACACGATAACAAAGTACATCAAAAGAATGGAGAGGGAAAATATTGATACACACATACGCTGAAAGAAAATCAGTACAAATGAATGCAGAAATTAACAAAACAGAAAATAAAAGGTACAAGATGCCTGGTCAAAATCTTTTTCTTTGAAGTAGTGGGTAAAGTTGTCAAATCTTGTCAGTTTGATCAAACCAGAGAGCAATAAATGAATGATAAATATGTTTAAGAACAAAAAAGGGGTGTATCTGATAAAGAAGACACTAAAAATATAGAAGGAAAGGTTTCAATTTTGAGAAGACAGCTTGAGCAACTCTACAGACTCATTCCTCAGCAAACTAAGCAAAAGTGGTGAAAATTGTTATTATTATTATTTTTTTATGCGGGGGGAAATCATCAGATTTATTTATTTGTTTTTAGAGGAGGTACTGGGGATTGATCCCAGGACCTCATGTGCACGCCAAGCATGCACTCTTGAGCTATACCCTCCCCTCACCTTGCTGAAAATTATTTTTAAAAAACATTTAAAATCTCTGTAAATAACCCTTCAGGTCTACAACAAATGAAGAAATAGTTCAGTCAAGAACATCTGCTGGAACTTTACAACAACAGTGAGAGTCTGTGGTATTTGAACCACGGCTTTCTTCCTCGTATCTTTCCCGGTGCAGCTTGACTAATGCTCTGTTCTGGGTGGATGTTGCCAAGAAGATGGGGCATCCTCCCCACTCAGGTCTCACTAAAAGCTTCCCTGTCTCACTGAAAAGGGCAGACAGTTACCGTTCCTCATCTCTCCAACTCCACGTTGGAGAAGCTAAATTCCTGGTGCGTGTGGGCTTAGAGGTCAGGGGCCCCCTTCCACCAACTAGCTCCCAAGCGTAAGATAGAACAGGAGCAAAGAAATGACAGCACGTGGAAACTCAAACCCACGGGAACCAACAAAAGGGATGAGAAATGGTAAATAAAAAGGTAAATATGACAAACTCTGTAACTATATCATGGTTCTCCTTTCTTTTCTCAATCTCTTTAGTAGACAAAAAAGTAAAAATCATGACAATGCATTGATGGGTTTGTAACATCTACAGATGTAACATACATAACAATAATAGCACAAAAAGGGGTAAGTGGGAATAGAGGCATGTCGGAGTAAAATTTCTATATTTCATTTGAATTAAGTTCGTATAAATCTGAAGTAGATTCAGTAAGTTAAAATATTTGTGAAAAGCCCTGGAGCATTTGAAGGAGCCGGAAACGAACTAACTTCCCTGATGCCTAAACCTGTGTGCGCATTCTAAGAAACCCCACAGTTTGCTTTCTCTCCCTTTCTGCTTTTAGAGCCCATACTTCTCCCTTACATTCTTTACAAAACAGTTTAAACCTAGAGGCTCTGCTCCGGAAAGAAGGTAATGGGCTGGTAATCTCAGAATAATGGACAGACCCTCTGCAGTTCCCCCATGACGCCAGAAAGATTCATTAAGGTTAAGGGGAATTCAGCCGCACCCTATAAAGCGCCCTGGTTGTGATCACCTTTTCTGTTCCATCCAGTTTTTTTCCTATAGAACTGCAAGTCTCCCAGCTCCAAGAGGGATTCAGAGTCTCTACGGCATGAGCGCGCTGTGACTCCCTTTTGCCTGGCAAAGCAATAAGGCTCTTCTTTGCTAATCCTTCCAAAAGTCTGCCTCCAAGTCTCAATCCATTTTCGGGGTACAGAGGCCAGTTTCGTGGCAACAGCCTTGGTGACCCACCCAGCGTGGGGCTGGACCCCCTTTTCTCCTTCCTACCTCTGAACACCCCGCTTGATCGGATGGTCTAAGGGCACCCCCTGTGCCAGCCTCCCTTGGGACGGCGGAGGGTCGAGGGGGCCCGAGGAGCCCAGACAGCGGAGGCAATCAGGACAGGAGAGCAGAGGAGCGGCGTGTGAGCCGCTCGGCTTGCCGTAACCCGGAAGTGCGAGGCGGAAGTCGAGGCGGAAGTCGGGCAGAAGTCTGCGGCAGGAGGCCGGGAGCAGCGGCAAAGCTCAGCAGCTGCCAAAGTTCTGTTTGCTTTGGGACTCTCTTCTTCCTTCCGTCCTCTGTCGGGACCTCCAGCTGCTCGGAAGCCTCGGAGAGAACAGAACGCGGCTCAGGGCGTCGCGACTCCGTGGCCAGGACTGGGGTAAGTTTGCGGGGACGGCCGAGGCCCGCGGGCCCTGCCCAGGGACCCCCTAAGGCAGGGGAGCCCCTAACTTGACGACGAGGCTCTCCCAGCCACGGCGCTCCCGCTGGATGGGCGCCGACTGGATAGCGGTCACAGGCGTAGCGAAACCGGGAAGCTGTTGTCTTGACTTTGAATTTGGGCCTGCTTTGAATTTCGGGGCTTCCGTTTGCTGACCGGGTTTGAATTTTGCGTTGTGTGGGCACAAAAGATCAAAATGGGCGGTACTGTTTCATTCCATCAGACAGTCCCTTAGGAAAAATCTCGACACGCTAATTAAACTGCAGTTAGTTACCAACTTCAAGGCCTTTGAGATACAAATGCTCTACCTGGGCTTGTCCGGGAACCCTGATCTTGCCATCTTTTTAAAATGCAAATTTCGAGAAAGGGCGGTAAATAATTTGGAACTTGACTGGCTAAAAACAAATAGAAATCTTGTCTCTTTCGTAAATGTTAGTAAAAATGGTTTAGCCGTCTATACAGGAGACTTTAGTTTGTTCCATCTGCCAGAAAACCAACTTGAATCCAGCCTCTTTTATAACTGAAGGATTTTATGTGGTTATACCCGATTCATGGTTAAAATATTGGAATGGGAACTACGAGACCTCTTTGTTTTGTGTGTTTGTGTGTCTACATACACACAAGTGTATGGTGTTGCCAAAGTCAGTTCATAAAACAGCTCTATTTAATTGGCTTAAAGAAAACTAAGTGCTTATATGAATACTCAGAAATATAAAGAAAACTGATCAAAATAAATTTCAGGTTCACATGACCTGGGAAACATTCAATACTAAATCAATACATGGTTCTAAAGCTAGCCTAAGCTTGTTGGTTTAATTAATATAAACATGTCTTTAGAACCACCAACGCTAAGCATAGTATTTCTGTTGCACCCAGGCTTACTAGATGTCAAACAAGAGCTTATTAAGTCTGTTGCAAATTTGTCAACAAGGAAAGTAACTCAATGTGTAAAAAGAAAAGCTTTCAAGAAAAGTAGAAGTAAACAAAATGAGAACTTTTAGGTAAACTGTATAGGAATAATTGCGTTTTTGGAATGTCATTCTAAAATTGTTCCTCCAGGTTTTGCTAACTTGAAACTCAGTTAAATGAAGAGAACTCACTAACTATCCATGTCACTTATAAAATATTGAAACATTAATTGCTGGGCAGGTCAAAGTTTATCTGCCTTTGCCTTCTTATGAGGGAAAAGCTGAAACATAGGTTTCCAATCAGGAAATGCTGATATGACAGCTGATTTACAATTACTTGCTTCTTGGCTTTTGCGAGAGAGTTAAGGTTTTTAAGGGTTAAAATTATAAGTAATTTTAAAGCTATTAAAGTAATAAGGGACAAATTCTTACGGATACAGAAACTGATAGAAGGTTTATAAAAGAGGAGCTCTGAGAAAAGAGTTTTATGTGTAATCGGCATTGGCTAAATTTAAGATAAATTTAGTTAAGTAAATGATTTTTAAAAATAAGCAAGTGCAAAACTGGAATTTGATTCTCTCTCTGTGAAAAGGACAAAGTTTTCTTAAAATGTGAATCTGCTTTTGGTAACAGATTGTAAAGTTTCTTTTACCCCTTAAGTGGTCTATTCTGCATTTGCCTTTAAAATACTTTATTGTTATCTTGGGAATAAGTATTATTTCACAGTGACCTGGGTTCTATCTGACCAAATGTTTCAAAACTTTTAAACAAGTTTCCCAAACACCAAACTTTGATTTAAGTTCTTTAGACCTCCAGCTAACTTTGGATGCTCCAGAGGGCCCCTGAAATATCCCAAATAGAGGTATTAAACTAATTAGGGTCATTATGTATGTTAAATTGTGTGGGAAGCATTATAAATAGATTATATTGTATGGGAAAATGTCATTAATATAGATATTCTAGAAATTGTGTGGAATTCCTAAAAATCTGGTGTGTCTGAAATGTTACCAGCTGCAATTCAGGGTTATTGTAACGAGGTTTCTTTACTGATTACAGTGTAACCAGGTGTTTAACCATTTTTTTTAAGCCTTTTGTCATTTACAGATGGTGGTTTTATTCTGATGCTTTTGCAAAATGCTTTCTCTTCAGGAAGATTTATAAAAAGAGCTTTTTTTTTTTTTGACAAGTACAGGTTTCTGATAACTTTTAAATCTTACTGCTGAACTGGGTAAGAAATTTAAAAGGTCTAATGGAAGCTTTGATTTAATAAAATTGCTAGCAAAAAAAGAATTAGTTACAGGGGACTGAGTAAACTGGTGAATATGGTTATAACTTTTGGCTTTGTCTGAAATATGACTGGCTTTTAATCTGTGTTTTCCAGATTAAAAAAAAAACCCTCCTTAAGCTAATTATGACTTATAGCAATTTGGTAAACTATACCTTTGTAAGCAGAATTGAAACATTTATCTTTTCCTCTCTATCTGATGCCTCCAGAGACTGGAAACTCTTAGGTTCCCAGCAACTTTATCAGGTAAATTAAGAAGACCACCTCCTTATTAGCACAAAAATCTCAAAAGTATTTTGGGGACCTCAAAAAAAAAAAAAAAAGAGGAATCTTTATTTGGCTATATTTGATTGAAAATGAGGGTAATTATGAAAGAGATTATGTTTCAGTGGATATTCAATTCTGGTTTTGTTCATTGAGGTCCATATTTACAAAGACTCACTGCCCAGACCATTCCTTGCTGTTATATTGTTGCAAAGTTTAATTGAACTATTAAAAAAAACACTCTAGGTTTGTTTCTGAAGCTAGAAATCTATTTTTGGATGAAGATTCCATGCCCCATGACTTACAACCAAGAGATTTTGCATACTGGCAGCGACATAATTTAAGGACCATCTGCAGCCTAGATGGAAGGACCCTTTATCAGGTCCTCTTAACTAGTTCACGCACAGCAGCACTGAAGGAAATTGACTCTTCGCTTAATTTCCACTTGGAAAGGGCCGCTGCACTGGAATGGCCTATAGAGAGGACTGCTAATCTCAAAATCACTTTAAAACAATGCTCAAAGGAGAAGCTACCAGACCAGGATGAGAACAGGATGACAGCTGAGGCAGACAGCTGACCCAAGACACCGGACCAGGCCTGTATACCAGTTACTTTGATAGTCACTCACACCTTTGCTTATGAACTAAATGTATTTCACAATCTTATGCAGAGTTAAAGTCAACCCAATTGTTAGGTTTATGGCGAGTTACCTATATCCAGCCCTTCTTGGGTAAACTTGATGGATTTCTCCACTTCAGGGCTCTCGTTGGATGGCCCTTGGGAAATGTGTAGTTCTGTTCAGGCCCCTTTTGATATTACTAGCTGGGATTCCCTCACCGGGCCCATGAACGATACCTCCTCTGACGCTGGCCATCAGTGTGAATGTTCACCTGAAGTTTCTCAGGCTTAATCAGAGCAGTAAGAGAATTTCAGCCAAACAACATAACCTCCCTTGATGGCGGGATGGACTTCCATGGTTAACACGAGACTATGGTCATTTAAGTTGAAAGGCTTCCTTATGTTGGAAAAAATTAAGTCATACTGAGGATCGTGAGCCTAGTAACACAAGGAGATTGGGCTCGGTGCCTCATGGACGAGGACAATTATAGTGTCCCTTCAGAGATGAGGCTTGGTATGGAACAGACTAAATCAGGTGACCTGGGGAGAAACCAGGCTGTACCTAACGGAAGCTCTTAACTTAAATTCTTACCTATGACCTTACTCTACTGCTAGTTACATGTATTTTGTGTATTGCCTATTTTCCCAAATTGTTTCTTGCACTACTTTGTATGACTGAGCCTCTGATAGAATGATGACCAGGCGACTTGAAGCAGTTCAACAGGTACATAGTTCTACAGGAGATTAGTGATTATGATGGTGTAGCTCTAGATGTGGGAAGAAGCAGCAAGAGGGAATATTCTCCTGGACCATAACAGACCAGTAGGACAGGTGGCCCAGAGACTTTTTACTGCTGTTAACAAGGCTGGTCCAGTGATAGCACATTGGGCGGCTTATCATTGAAATCCTCGCCTGACCTAGGAATGAGCGTTCCTCGCACCATGGGACGAAACGGTCATGAGATGCCTCCAAAGCCATGGTTGAATTTATGATCATGGGGGCCCCTGCCAGTTAAAACTGGCACTTGCTGTCCGCCTCTATGAGGATTAAGTCACAAGCCACTGCAGTCACTTCAGCACACCCTGAAGGGAACTCAGGGTGGAGAGCAGGAAAGAGGCACCCTGTGCTCTGGAAAAAACCGCCAGAACAGGCCTTCGGGTAAGTAGATATTTTCAGGAGAAGCTCTCTACCCAACAACATTAGAGTACACTTTCTTTTCAAGCATATGTGGAGCGTTCTCCAGGATGATCTGTGTGCTACACTGTAAAGCAAATCTCAAGAAATTCAGGAGGGTTGCTATCACACAAAAAATGTTCTCTGAGCACAGTGGATGAAACTGGAAACAAATAACATAAAAAATCTGAGATATTCACAAATATGTGGAAATTAAACAAGATAGTATTAAAACACCAATGGGTCAAAGAGGAAATGGGAAGGTGAATTAGAAATCACCTTGAGATGAATGAAAATAAAGACACAATACACCAAAACTTACGGAATGCAGCTAAAACAATGCTTTGAGGGAAATTTATACCAGAACACATCTACATCAGAGAAGAAGAAAGATCTCAAGTCGTAACCTAACCTTCAATTTTAAGACATTTTAATTTCAAATTTTGATTTAATTTCTAATTCTAATTTTCAGAAGTTAGAAAAAGAAATTAATTTCTAACTTTGATTTAGTTTCTAATTCTAATTAAGGAACTAAAAGAAGAAATTAGAAAAAATTATAATTTCTAATTCTAATTTTGAGAAATGAGAAGTGAGAGAAGAATTAGAATAAGAAATTTTAAGAACATTCAAGTAAGCAGGAGAAAGGAAATAATAAAGATCATGATGGAAATAAGTGAAATCGAGAACAGAAAAACCACAGAGAATATTAGCTGAACCAAAAGTTGGCTTTTAAAAAGAACAGTGAAATACACGGCTCTTTAGTTAGATTGAAAAAGAAAAAAGTGAGAACAACAATTACTAAAATAAAAAATAAAAAGGAATGTTACTACTAAACTTACAGAAATGTAAAGAATGATGTGGGAGTACTATGAACAGTTGTCTGTCAAAGATCGGGTAACTTAGATGTAATGGACAAATTCATAGAAAGGAAGACACTACCTGAACTGGCCAGGAAGAAACAAAGTGTGAAGCTAGAAAGAGGTTGCAGTATCAATGAAGGGAAACTCTCTGCAAAGAAAATCCTGGGGCCAGATGATTTTACTGGTGAATTTCTTCAAACATTTGAAGAATTAATACCAGTTTTTCACAAATTCTTCCACAAAACAGAAGAGAAAGCAACACTTTCTAACTTGTTTTATGAGACCAGTATTATGTCGATCTCAAAACCAGACAAAAACTCAAGGAAAGAAAAAAACTACAGACCAATATATTAGACACAAACACCATTGACAAAACACTAGTGACTGACCGAGATGATGCGCCGTGGCCAAGTGGTCTAGAATATGTTCTGTGCTGGAGAAACAAGAAGACTTTCAACCAAGAGTTTTATGTCTAGTAAAACTAATGATCAGAAAATGAATCAGAAATTAAGACATTTCGATACCAAAAACAACTTAGAAAATTTATCAATAGCCGATGACCTGCCTTACAAAAAAATGCTAAATAGGAAATCCTTCAGGCTGAAAGGAAAAAACTCTAGATGGCAACTTGAATCAACATGAAAAAAGAGAGAGCATTTGGTATCATTTGCATTTGGATTCAGATCCCACGTCAGTCATTACTGACTGTGCCGTTGTGCATGTGACTTAACCACACTCACCTTCTGTCTCTCTGTGGACAACCTGGGGTTAATCACACGTGCAGGCATGGAACATAACACGTGTAAGGCTCCTAGCAAAATGCCTGGCATGTGGTAGGTGCCCAGTAACCAGTGGCAGTATCTTGCATTTTTTTCTTTTTTACTCTTCATTGTATCAGTTGGGCAGGGTATTTTCCTTGGAGATCCTGCCTTTTCTTTTCTTCCTTAAGGGCAAGAAACCTTTCCAGTCCTTGAGCAGGTGATGTTTATTTATTTCTGACTGAGCCCAGGGAGATCCTCAGAGGACTGTGCTCCAGGCAAGTGCCACCAGGGCTCTTCTTTGTCCTCTGCACGCACGAGGCAGGCAGTTTCTGCACCTGGTGCCTCCTGCCAGTCTCGGCCAGAGGCCAGGAAGCTGCAGGAACTGTTTGGCCTGAGAACACCAGGTGGCGGCTGGGGCTGGTCTTCTGCTCCCCACCGTCACAGCCCAGCTGGCCTCAGAGACACAGCTGCACAGCAGCTGCTTGTGCAACTGGGTCAGTTCCCTTGTCTGTTTCTCCCCTGCCTCTCATCCCCTGCCTGTCTCACATCCTCCTCCATAGCCCCTGCCCCATGGAGCAGCACTGCTCACTCCGAATCAGAACACACACTTGCCTGCAGGGTTGGTGTTTTGGGTCCCTGGGAATTTTGCCTCCAGGATTCTGAAGAGGGGTGAGGTACCTGTTTGGAAACATTGTTATTTCTTCTCTGTGTATCCATACCCTGAGACTTCTGACATGGTGAATTTTCGTAAACATTTTATGTCTGAGGAGCTCACACATGGGCAGTGAGTTATCCGCTCTCTCTCCAGAGCTGAGGTTATACAGGGATTTGGGGGTGGTCTGGCGAGAGAGTAAGAGAGGGCTTCTCACCGACGAGAGGGTGTGAAGTGGGCCAACAGAAAATGGGAGGGAACTCCTGTATTAACCCTCCCCTGCTTCAGGACCCAATAGGAAACATATTTGCACGTAGATTCGTCTGGGAGATAAGAAGATGGGTTTGGTGTTTCCTGCCTCTGCCCCTGCCCTTCACATTAACCCAAGCAGAGTAAGGGAACGGAACCCTTTGAAAATGTTGTTATACAACCCACTGTTTATTGTGCTGCTGTTTGCTTTCGTGTTGTTTCTCCCTGTGGACTGAGAGCCATTCAAGTCAGGAGCATCCTTTCATCTGTGTCTTCAGATGAGTCATCCACGTAAAAGCAAAGCCTCTATCTGCACTATTTGCACTCTCTTTGTATTAGGAGGTTCTAATGAAAGCCGTGGTTTGCTTTGCTCAAAGCGAAGTTGAAAATCTTTTTTCATTTTAGTGACTATCGTAGGTGATATGAAGGCTTTTCTGCTTTATTGAGTCGAGTCTGGTGAAACTGACTGTGAAAGCACTCAGAGCCATTATTCTGAACCTCGCTTCTGCACATTTGGGGTCTCAGGAGGGAGCTGGGGCAGTGTAGCAGGGCTGGCAAAGACAAGTCTTGAGTGCCCGGGGCTGCTATCAATGTTTTATCACAGCGCAGCTCTCCCACTGAGCTCAGACACAGCCTTAGCATTCTGCCTGAGGAGGTGCTCTAGGCGGACACTACCTGCTGGTGGGAAGTGGCGGTGGAGATGAAGCCTGTTTGCCAGGTTAGCTGGACTGAGCCACAGATGTCCTCTGAATCTCCCTTTTGATTCCTTTTTTTTTTTTAATTGAAGTATAGTCAGTTACAGTGTGTCAATTTCTGCTGTACAGCACAATGCCCCAATCATGCATATATATATATATACACACATACATTCATTTTCATATTCTTTTTTATTAAAAGTTATTACAAGATACTGAATATAGTTCCCTGTGCTATATAGAAGCAATTTTTTAAAATCAATTTTTATAAATAGTAGTTATCATTTGCAGATCTCACAAACTCCCAAATTTATCCCTTCCCACCCTGATTCATTTCTTAATATCTACTCCCATTTCTGAGGTTAACTCCTTTTGCCTAAATGAGCAGAGACCTGTCCAAATCTGAGCATAGTCAGCAGATCCTTTTGCTTAATATGCATTTACCTTAAAGTGTTACTATTGATTTCCCTGAAGAATTGTTCAGTTATTTTACTTCGCCTTGGTTACGTTCGATAATCCTGGTCTCGAACTAGACGCACTGTTTATATTCCTTCTTCCAGGCAGGACCTGCACTCAAAAAATGCCAGACTTATCCATCTCTAAGGGGTATGGCTTCTTTCCCTGAAAGAGAATCTTTCTTCCCAACTTCCTATACTGTACAAATCCTGCAAGACCTAGAAGTTTCAAGTCTCACCCTCCTTTCTTGATTCATCTCATTATCATGGTTCCCAGTCCTTCCACTAAAGGGAGCCTGTCGGACCAGGCTTCGCTGACCTCTCCGAGGGAAGGACTGTAGCTTCTGCATTTCTGTATCTCTGTAGTGCTGGAGTTGGTATTCGGCAAATAGTGAACATCCAGTAAATGTCTGCAAAATGAATGAACATGTATGCACAGAGGTTTACAGTTTGTCAAGCTCTCTTTCACACACATTATTTCTCTATTAAACCCTCAGAGTGACTCTGTAAGGCAGGTATCATTCCAGAAGAGGACTCTGAAGCTCAGAGAGATTAGGTAGCTGTTCTGAAGATGCACAGCAAGTAAAAGGCAATTCTTGTATTCAACCTGATTTTTCTAACTAGGAGCCATCATCCCCCAGCCCGCCACATCACAGGGCCTCTGGTTATGAGCTGTTAGGTGTCATTCAATGCTGTATTCTGAGTCCACACAGCCTCTACATCCAGACTATAAACTCCTCAAGTGTTAGGTAACCATCTTGCTCTTGTTCTTTCTATACCTTTTCTCCCATTATTGTAACAGGTTGGCAATTCTAAGAGCAGGTATTCTGTATTAGCTGCTCACTGGACGCCATCAATCATTTTAAGATTATTTTTTTTTAGCCTCGCTTTGCCAAAAATCTGATTTGTCTAATGAGGTCATTACAAAGAAGCACGCAATATATTCAAAAGAGTCTGGGATTTTATGCTGTGATGGCAGTATCTGAGCTGCCTGAGCACGTATAAAAAACCGTTAAAGAAGCGCGTATGCTTATTAAATCTTGCAAAAAATTTCCCTTTAGTGGTTGTAAGTGAAAAGACTTCAATATAACACTTGCCTGCCAAGAATCACAGATGATGTAGTGGGACTGAGTCTAATAATAAATTCTGGCACTCGGAGGTGGGTCCCAGCTCTCTGAAGGTCTCTTGCCCCCTTTTCTGATAAAGAATTTTCCCAGCAAAGGAATGATGGTTGTATAAACCTGGCGTGTCCCTTGAACTCACCCCCAAATATATATATATAGTTCTAAAGTAAAGTTAATAAGATCTGGCTTATACAACAATTCGCATGACGTCCAGTGCTACCGGTTAGCTAAATTTGGTTGTGATATGGCCTAATTTTGCTCTGTAAATAAATGATCTGAAATAATACTCCCTTTCAGCAGGAGCTGGGGGCAAAACCGTCCAATGGTTAGTTATTATAAAATCTTATATTCTGCCCAAATATTACTCCTTACGACTTTAAGTCTTTTGATGATTTTTTTTTTCTCTTTGGAGAAAGCTAAATCTATAATCAAGTCTCTGATCAATGAATCTCTAATCAAATGTACGTAATCTATAATTAGTGACTGTGAATCTCTATCCTTTAAACCTGTAGTGAATGAATATGAATGCGGTCCAGGGAGGCCTTCACGGTGCCTGTGATGTAGAAGACATAAGGCGAGGGGCGGAGGTACAAGGGTGAGGGGCAGCCATTCCACCTTCAAGTAGCTTAGACTCAAGCCTGGAGTTGAGATAAGTATGTTTTTAATTCTGCAAGAGATTTTAAACCACAGGGCTATGTGAAAAGGAGGGAGAGATTACAATCAGCTTCAACAATTAGGACAGGCTTCCTGGAGGAGGTAGAATTTGGGCTGAGTCTTAACTGTGCAACTGGTTTTTGAATGCTAAGAGAACACCGTGAGTAAAGCCATTACTTATGGAACAGCGAAGAATCCGGTGTAATCACGGGATGTGCAGAGAAGTAGTGGGAGATAAAACTGGGAATGTAGATGGGGTCACTGTGTGCGGGGTCATCATCAAGGAGGAGTTTGAATCTCTGTGTGTAGGCTGTGGGAAGATTTGTAACTAAGATACTGCCAGCTGTTGGAAGTCTCGGTGAGATCATGGAACTGGTTGAAGAACGGCAAATAGAGGCTTATGTGTGAATAAATTAGGGATGCAGCTATGTAGATTTCAAATACTGAAAAGCAGCTTTCACGTCTAGCCGGCAGCTGGCTTTTGATCCTTTGTAGATACTCTCTCTCGGCTCCTCAGATTCACCCACTATTATATGGAGAAAAGGGAATGTAAATTGGTGCAGCCACTATGGAAAACAGTATGGAAGTTCCTTAAACTAAAAGTAGAGCTACCACATGATCCAGCAATCCCACTCCTGGGCAAACATCCAGAAAAGGTGAACTCTAATTCAAAAAGATACATGCACCCCAGTGTTAAAATCAGCCCTGTTTACAATAGCCAAGACACGGAAGCAGCACAGATGCCTATCAACAGATGATTGGTTTAAGAAGATATGATAGATATATATATTATATAAATATATATATACACACACACACATATATAAACACACGTGATAGATTATCACTCAGCTATAAAAAAGAATGAAATGTTGCCATTTGCATCAACATGGATGGACCTAGAGATTATCATACTACATGAAGTAAGTCAAACAGAGAAAGACAAATATTATATATCATTTATATGTGGAATCTAAAAAAAATGATACAAATGAATCTATTTACCAAACAAAAACAGATGCACAGACGTAGAAAACACACTCATGGTTACCAAAGGGGCAAGAGGGGGAGGGATAAATGAAGAGCATGGGATTAACAGATGTAAGCTACTGCACATGAAATAGATAAGCAACAGGATTTACTGTATAACACAGGGACCAATATTCAGTATCTTGTAACAGCCAATAATGAAAAGTAATCTGGAAAATAATTCACTTTCTAGCTTTTTCAGCCTTCTGTGCTCCCCACACATTGACGTATGTGGCTGGTGTTAGTGGGTTTTGCCTGCTCTTTGGTTTCTGGTTTGGCCAGTGGAAGGTGCTGGCAGGTGCTCTGGGGCCTGGAGCTAGTGGTGGTGGCATCCATTCCCCCGGGCTGTCTGTACCATGGCGTGGCCTCGGTTGGCAGTGGCCAGGATCCTTAGGCGCAGGACTCAGGGTTCTGGTCACCCCTCCCTCCCGTCCCTTCTGGTCTAGGGGTGTGGCCTTGGGGGTGGTTCATCTCCCTTTCGGTCCCCTTAACCCTGCCCTTCTTCAAACTTTCCTTGGTCACCTCTTCTGAGTGTGCCATTTATTTCCTGAGGGTACCTTGAACTCTCTGTCATGCATTTTGGTCTTATTAGTGACCAAGCTGTGGCAGTTTTCCAGCTTTCCTCAAAATGAGAAACCAGAAGAGCACATAGGACTTCGAAAGTGGTGTGAGCAATACATTAGCCTTTAAAACCAGGTTCCATTTATAGAAACAACTCATTTCATTTTAGGAAGAATTGTTTGCAACCAGATTACCGGAGTATTGTTCCCACTGTTAGCCAGCTCTGAGCTCTGAAAATAGCTTGGTGGGCAAAAAGCTCCTTTGAAGTACAGTTCATCATCACCAGTTTTCACGGATGGACCACATAGCTGAGTCTGTCCTAGAAAAATCAGGTTGAACTTGGGGGTGTGTCAGGCAGGGTCAGTTTCACTGGGAAAACTCAGCCCCAGCCACCAGGGCAACCAGGGCACCTTGGGATTTGTTCGTGTGAGTGGGGCAAGCCACAGAGGGATTTGTCTTCACTGTCACCTCTGAGTTTTCAAAAGTTTCCAGAGAAACTTTTTCCTTTTCTGTATGAGTTTAGACCTTATCTCTTTCTTCTTGAGAGGTAAATTTTTCTTGTCCTGACCTCCGCCCACCTCCATCTTGCTCTTCCCACTCCAACTGAAAGTTCTTTTCTCCTCTTCAAGGTGGAGCTGAAATTTCCCCTCTTCTTCAAAGCCTGCCTCTGTCTGAGGACAAGGACTGCGTCTTAGGGGTCCCCTTGGTGTCACCCATCAGTTGGAATGGGATGGCCCTCAGCTGTTATTTCCATATTGGTGAAAGGGTATCAAAGCGACTTCTTGGCTAAAAACAACTTGAAGATTTGAATTCACATATGCATTGCTCCATTCAATGAAGAATTACAAATCAAATCTTTTTATTTAAGAACTAGAAATATTTCTACTTATATTTCTTTATCAAACGTTTAAATTAACTCTTGCTTATCCTTTAGAACTCATATGCCTGGCCTTTACGGATATCTCACGCCCAGCCCGGAGCTGAGCCAGGACATCACTCCTCAGCGTATTTGGACCATCTTGGTCATAAGACTTCACAGTGGTGGGCTGTTCTCGACTGATTCCCATTCTTCTCCCTTTATGTTATGAGCTCCTTGAGGGCAGGGGCCAACTTGTTTTTACCCTTGTATCCTTGGTGCTGAACACAGAGCCTGGTGCACACAAAACAAGTGCTTATGAAAAGCAAGAATGAAAAAATTGAACATAAAGACCATTGTATGTGGTTCTCTATTTAGGATGTGAGTTTCAGTGCACACAACAATAGCTGGAGGACTTTGGAAAGGAAAAAAAAAAGCATAGTCCTGTCTCTTACCCTTCTGGGTCCGCTCTCCCCAGGAGATTGATTCAAGCCTGGGGAGAGCACAACAATGGGAGTGTTTGAAAATACACAGCAGTGGTTATGACGGGGGACAGGATAAGGACCATTCATCTCATTTCTCCCAGGAGCAGGACAGATGCTGGTAAAATCTGCCTCTGAATCCACAGACAACTGCAGGAATCTTGAGAACTCAGAGGCTTTGCCTCGCCCTGCTTTGTTGTGAGTGAGGCTTGGGGACCTGCAGGGAACTTTACCCTTCTCCATTTGAAAGCAGTCATTTTTACTGATCACACTAATCTCATCAGGCATCTATATGCAAACAGAAATACACAGACACACAGTCATAGCTATCTTTATGTCTGTCTCCTCTGTCTAAAGAAAGATAAAGTCAGAGCTGAGGAGTGGACATACGGCACACGGTATCCCAAAGACTTCCCATAAATGAGCTCATTTAATCTTCACAACAAATCTGTGTGTGGGGTGACTTCACACATGAAGAAGCAGGCACAGAGAGGTTAAATAACTTGCTCAGCTAATACATAGAAAGCTGGGATTTGAAGTCCGGCAGAGTTGCTCTCCAGTCTGTCCTCTCAACCATCAAGTCACCTTTTCAAGGTGATGCGTATTCAGAGGTGTAACATTGTGCCTGGCACCAGATTCGCTTTGCACTGCTATGATTCTTATTTTAGTTACGGCTTAGGGAATCCCCCGAAAACTGAGAGAAATGAGATCTGCAAAGCTGAAAGCTGGGATAGGGTGATCTCCGCCCCAGAGGTCACAGTGGCATGCTTTGGCAGTAACCTCTGCTTCTCCAGCATTTGTTTGAGTTTTATTAAATGTGATTACAGGACACCACCCGCCTAGGGAGAAACCAGTTTCCTTGGGTTCTCAGTACAGCATCTAGCGTGGTGCACATACTCGCCAGTTTACTTCCAAAGTGATTATCACTCTTGTGTTAATCTATCAGCCAGCCAATGACCACCCCCCCCCCCCCCCGCTCCCAGAGATTCAAGGAGGCTGAACAATGCAGTGCTGGATCAATATCATATTTCACTTTGTCAGCAGTGGATGTCTGGGGTAGCTGAGCAGGATGAGAGTGAAATGAGCTATTGGGTTATTGAGCGGGTTCCCGCTGGAGTCATCTCGATATTCATCAGATATTAACTAGGAGACGAATTTTTGTTGACTGTAGATCCAGAAAGAGATAAAAAGTCTTTTATTTGATAGCTGATAAAGTATAAATTATGGGGGCATGGTGGAATTAATGAGACGTTTTTCCTGGTGATAAAGAAAAAAAAAACCCTTCTATATTGTGGTAGTCATTGATTCCATGTCTTTAATCTCCTCGAACTTTCAAACTTTTTTGCATGTGTTAAATTTCCCTAAATATCCCCCTCCACTCTTGTGCATTCTCGCTCCTTTTGCTTCTCAGAATTTTTGGAGAATCGTTCTCCCCCTTTTGTTTTTGGCAGTAGATTATGAGGGTCAGTCATTGAATAAATATTTGTGTATTATTTTCTTGGGGCCAGGTTTTATGGTCAACAGAGTCGAATGAGGCACATGACCTATTATCACAGAGCCTGCAATCAAACAGGGGAGCAAGAAACAAAAAGAAAGAACCTTAGAGCACTGAGCTCAAGTAATAGTGGGCTAGACCAGCAGACGAAGACTAGAGTAGGTGGTGGAGCTGACTAGGAGAGAGTGTAAATACTTCAGTGGCGGAATCTGTTTATTCTCAGCTTACTGTTTGTTTTTGTTTTAATAGAACAGTAACTTTGATTCTTGCCTGGGACAATTTCTTACACTGTATTAGGATAAAATGTGTCAAAAGCTGTTGATCATTGGGTGAACAATCTCAGTAATTGTATTGAACTTTTAAATAATAATAATAATAATTATTATTATTATTACAGTTAATAATGATGTTCTCCTCTGTGAGGTATTCTTAACGCTTTTCTGGACTTGTATCATTTTCTCCAAGTAAATGGGAGTCAGCAGCTCAACAGGGATGTTGGTGACTCTGTTCGTGTTGTAGTGTTTCCTAACCCAATATCAGGGGTTGGAAAATTGATCTTTATAGTTCCTTCCCTGTGTATATTTCAGGTTTACGTGGACCAAGAGCAGCATGCACAAGGATGCTGCAGAACCCCCATGACGTGATAGTGACACTTGTAACCTGTCACTGGTAGGGAGATGTTCAGTGTGTTACCCAGGAAATGTCACAGTATCCATATCTCTGTCCAAAGGGACAGTCTGTTTTCAGTTAAAAAATCTCCGGGGGAGTTCTCATCACCAAAAGTTAACAGAATGTGTACAATGCACAGGAGGAAGTAAGGCATGTAAAACTCATGCTGAAAGACAGACAGAACCACCACCATGCCCGCAGAAAGGACAGACATCATTATACTTTATTATATTAATAACGCAGCTTACTTTCTCAGACAGCTGTCTCTCTCCCAGCCCCTCCTTATAAGCCTGTTGAATATACAGCATCAGCAGTTTTCCTCCTTTGGAGCTGAGATTTCATTTTCTCAGTCAGTCTAGACAAGCCCGCTGCAGTGTTTATATTTATAATTGCCCTTATACGGTCTCCCGAGGGCCCCCAGGGCCAGGCGTGCCAAGGTCGTTAAGGTGCAGCCTCCCCTGCTCTTTGTCACCATGCAGTCATCAGCCCCCAGAGCCACACAGGTAAATGTGTCAGTGATGTGTAATTAATGAAGAGGGAGTTAGGGGCCCGACATTGACACACACAAATCAAGGCCTTGTCAGCCAAGGGGGTGTCGATGGGACTTTTGTTCTTTTAGCAATATTGTTACAAAATGCTGCACACTCGAGTGGGGAAGGGGAGTGCCTTTGTGGCACTGGTGATGTGCCTGTTTGCAGCAAACCACAGGGACAGGCACCTGCTAGATCTGCTGATTAATTCAAGGCTTCGCAGGCAGAAGCGGATGAGGGAACTGGAGGGAATGTTCTTCTGTTTAAAATGTATGTGCAGATTCCCTCTGATTGTGAGCTGCCCTTGGTTTCTGCAAACCCAGGGGCTTTTAAGAACATTTATTCACCCCAATGAGATGTACTTATCGAGCATTCCCTGCACGTAGGTGATAGAACAGGACGTGATTCATGAGTCCAGGTATTTCGCATTTAGTTGATGGGGAATGGGGTTCCCTGCAGGTCAGGCAATCCAGAGATGGGAGGGGCTTTGAGCCCAGGTTGTCCAACAGTCTGGGCGGAAATCCCTTCTAAGTGCTCCTAAGTGTGTACCCATATTCTCCTACCTACAGTTACACCGATAAGGTAGCAGGTCACAACATCTTATCCCAACTCCTCACTTCTGCGGAGAAGACAGAGAGGGGGACAAAGACAAAATGAAGAGGATAAATCACATCTTCCTTTCCTCTGAAGGCTCAAGGAAAGCCAAAGGCAGGATAATAATTTTCAAATCCAAAGCAGATTCTATACTACATCTATAGAATAGATCGGCTTTAATTCATGGTCTTCAGACCATGTGTGTTTGCAGTAGGGGAGAACAATTCTGACTCCATATTAAGTCTGTTGCTTTGGAGCTAACCCTGTGCTCAGTCTTGCTGGCTCTGCACCTTTTGTAAAAGAATGTTGCCTCTAGGCTGAAGTACGACCTTAGCCCCTTCTCAAGGCTCTGTCCTTTAAGGGTAGAACACTTTCCCATTCAGATAAAGATAAAAAGTTGCAGAATAGAAAACAACATTTGTCTTGTTGGAGGATTACAGGGACACCATGACCTGACCTATGAGGACAGCTGTAAGAATAAAGGATTCTGACACCAAGGAGTTTGCAATAACCAACCACACCCCTTCTTCTTTTTGGTATAAAAGGAGCCTGAATTCTGACTTGGGGAAGATGGTTCTCCAGGACATTAGTCCTCTATCTTCTTGGTCTGCTTGCTTTCCAGATAAGGTCATTATTCCTTGCCCCACATCTCGTCTCCTGATTTATTGGCCTGTTGTGCAGAGAGCAGAATGAATTTGGACTTGGTAACATGTTGGGCTGTTTAATTCTGGGGCATTGATAATCCTTTCCCAAAGCCATGTCTTAGTCATCGCTTAGAACGGATCCATATCTAAGCTTTAATACACAGCTTCACCCATCTCTGAACAAAAACTCTTGTCTCTCCAGCCCTCTTGCTTCTTTTCTCTCATCACACATACCCTTCAACTTTATCTCTGCTCCCTCCTCTGACCCTCTGGTCGTGGACTTTCTGTCTTTGCTGGTCCGTGGTGTACCAATTGGGTCAGTCACTTTCTTGCATGAGGAGCGTGCTCAACTGTCTCACTTCATGGACCTCATGCTGCAACTTTCCTACACATTCCCTACTTTTGATCAGTTTGACCATCTGCTTCTCTGCTCCAACTCCCAGATGGCTGGATGCTGTAGGTAGGGGGGTAGAGCACATGACTGTACAGGTGTGGTTTCCAACTTTAGCGAGAAGCTCAGTGCTGCTCTGCGATCTTCCTACGTGGTCCCAGTTGGTGTTCTCATCTGTTCCTCACAGCACTTCTTATGCAACTCCATCCACTCCTGAAATGTATTTTGCAAAGATGGCCTCGTTTTCTGTTATCGCAGAGAAAGTTAAGGCCCTTAGATGTGAACTATCTCCATCTTTCTCTTCCTAATGCTGATTTATGTATGTATGTATTTTATTTATTTATTTATTTATTTATTTATTTATTTATTTATTTATTTAACTCATGTCACGAGATGTCTTTGTTTGGGCTCTTTCCAAGTCAGTCTTCGGGATGAGGATTCTTGTGTGTAGTTTATTTGGGAAGTGACCCCCCAGGAAACATCAGTAAGAAATGGAACTTATACAGGGAGGGGAAGGAAGCCAGTGGAGGTTGTGTTACAGAGCGAGTGTCCTCGGTAAGTAGCCAGAGCTTAATCCTCTTGGGGATTCTGGGAGTCAGCAGAGAACACGCATGTGGGATGAAGGATATTTACACGCCATCTCCCATCTAGTTTGTGGCCAGAGGCTGCTCCAGGGGTCATTCATTCTCCAGAACTCCTGGCCTCATACAATTGCATTCTCTTGGAAGGGTAAGCCCTTGTTCTAGCTGGTGAAACTTGTGAAGCTTTTGGGTGGGACCTACTTGGCTCTTACATATTCTGCTTTCTCTTTCCAGTGTATTGTTTACCTAGAAACACTAGAGTTTTTCCATGCAATGATGGTTATTTAGTCTTTTAGTCAAGATTTTTAGAATACAGAATTATTGTCCTTCATCAAGTACCTGGCTCCTGCATCTGAAAGTCATGGTTTTCAAGAACTATGTGTATATTTGTGTGTGTGTGTGTGTGTTTGCATGTGTTGTAGGTTTACAAAAAGTCTTCTTACAGTTTAGTCTTGTTGTATTTTATCTTCTCTGAGATAATTAGCCACATACTTTTGCTCTATGTTTACTGTTGGAGGAAGGCAAATGATAATGATGATAAAATAATTCCTGAGAAATAAAAAATAAATTGGAAAATATTTAAAAATATCATATTACATCTTATCTGACACTGTCTCCCCTGTTTGGTTGCTGATATAACAGACCATTATTGCTGATGCTGGCACAGTTGTCTGTTGGACCCCAAGATTCTGAAGCTGATGTCCACCAGGGAGGGACCTGACTGATGCCCAGAACTGGGGTCACTCATGTCTGGCTAAATGCTTTGCTGCTGAACCTGTTGGCACTAGGTCTGCTCCAGTTCTGAGTTCTCTGTGTCTGTCAAGACTTTAGCAGAACCATGCTTTACTTTTGTTTCTGTCATATATTTCCAGCTTTCTTCCCTAAGAATTAGACATGAACTCTTGAGGTCTGTTCCTACCCCTAAGCCTTACCCTTTAGGTTTCCTTAACATCTCTAAAATGTATCTCATCATCTCCATGTCCACTAGCATCAAGTCCTGTCATCTCTTGCTCGGCCCCTTTGGGAGATGAATAAGTAAGGCACTTTGTCTGAAGCACTTTGCACAGTCCTGGCACACTGTGTGTGTTCACCAAGTGTTGCCGACTACACCGAGTCTCATAATTAATTTGCTTTCAGTTCTTCAGACTGTTCTGTAGCCTGCTCTAGAATAATATTTCCAGAAAGCTAAATGAATCATATTAAAAACCTTCCCTAGAATAAAGAACCAACTCCTGAACATCACACCCAAGACTGAAATAGGGAAGAGCAATTCTGCCTCCATGTTGGATCTGTTTCTTTACTTTAACCTTTGCGTTCTTTGCTTTTGCTACAAGTTAATCACTGAAGGAGGGTTTCCTATAGCTTAAGGTATATGTAATGGCCCATCTCCTGGAACCCTGCTTCCCATGCCTGAGTGTTAAGCTAAAATACTCTTGTTTGAGCTCACAGGAAACACCCTGACCAGGCCCACCTGTCAATGGCTGCGTTCCTTCTGGAGTCTGGCCAGACAGGAAATACTTGCAACAACTTACTGTCTTTTTTCACTTTATCTCCTCACCTCTCCGCTCTCTGTTCTGTAAAAGAAACTAGCATCCAGATCCAGGCAAGATGGTTCTTTGGGACACTAGTCCACCATCTTCTTGGTCTGCTGGCTTGTTTCCTTTCTTCCTTTCTCTTTCTTTCTTTCCTTTCCTTTCCTTTCTTTCCGTTCTTTCCTTTCTTTCTTTCTTTCTTTCTTGACATACAGTCAGTTTACAATGTAGTGTCAGTTTCCAGTATACAGCACAATGCTTCAGTCAAAAAACAAAAAAGGCAAGTGAACTTATATAAAACAGAAGCAGACTCATAGACATAGAAAGCAAACTTACAGCTTTCTGAATAAAGTCTCTACATTATTCCCTGCCCCAGCAACTTATCTCTTAATTTGTTGGCCTGTTGTGTGCCAGCAGTATGAGCCTGGACTCTGTAGCAAGATTTCCTGTGATTGGCTTTGCCTTCCTCTTCAGCCTCATCTCTTACTGCAAACTCTTTGCCTGCTGTCTGAACACTTGCATACCCTGTGACTTCACTGTGCCCTCCTTCCCTTTGCTCCTTCTGTTCTGCTTTCCCCGTTCCCTGCCATGTACCCTGGGACTCCAAATTGTTTTAAAAACTCAGCTCAGTCACCTCTTCAATGGAACTTATTTGTGCTCCCAGCAAAGGTGCTCACTGGCCTCCCTTGGGCTCTCATGTATAAAAGGTGGATGGGGAGAGTGTCTACCCGAACAGTGGTTGTGGGGTGTTAGTGGCATAAAATGATATAAAGCATGGAACTCTGCCTGGTGCAGAATCAGCATGTAATGTGTGTTAACTGTTTGTATTAGTTCTTCAGGCATCTCTGCCGTGAAGATCATCGTCATCTATGGTGTCATTTATGTCCACATTTCCCTGGGCTCGCTGGGTATGAGCTGTGTCCTATTCACCCTGTATCTCCAGTACTTAGTATTATGGTAAATAAATGAAGGAAGGAAACTTATCTCTGCTACATTTTTCAGACACTCACCTGGAGGTTTATAGGCAGAAAAATACCCTTCTATTATTTCCCTTCATCCTTAAATTTGTTCCATACACAGCAAACTTTTTAGAGCAGTAAAACTGTTGTCTATAATACCATAGTGACAGACACATGACACTAGACATTTGTCAAAACCCATATAACTGTGCAACACAAAGAAAGCCTTAGTGTAAATGATTATTATTAGTTAATAACAATGTGTCATTATTGATTCATCAATTGTAATGAATATTCTACGTGAGTGCAAGATGTTCATCATAGGAGGAACTGAGAAGGTGGAAGAGGGAGGGGTATGCGGCAGTTCTCTGTACTTTTTGTTCAATTTTTCTGTAAACCTAAAATTGCTCTAAAAAAATAAACTCCATTAGTTCAAAAAGTTGCTTCCTGAAAGCCATGAGCAGTAGTGGATGGCATTACCCGAAAATCAGAGAGGTGGTGTAGTTGGTCCAAGGACACAAAATTAAAACAGTCAAGAGACAAGATTTAAATTTTCTTACGCAGCACTTGGCATAGTTAGTACAGGACGAATTTCTAATCTCCATTCAACTTTTGTGAGGGATAAAGCAACCTCATCATTGACATTCTCCTTCCGGCACTTTTGCAAAGTAAGTCTTAGGTGGAGTGGAGTTTATTAGGGATTGCATGACAATACCCTTCACAGGACTAATTTAGAGTCTTTACGACCCAGTAAAGGCTGTCAATCCTAAGTTATTTGACATTTAATTCCTGCTGATGTAAATTTTATATGACAAATAGTTTCATTTAATTGTGTCACCTCTGGCTTATATATATACCATAAAAGGTTTCCGTTTTAACAGCCAGCAACAGAAGAGCTCTGGTGGTGAGGAATAATGTCGCGAAAACTTGCAAGGGCACGGCTGGCTCTCTGGGGGAGGTCTCTCGAGGGAGGTGGCTTTGGGCACAAGCACACTGCGCCCGTGCTTGTGCTGAGTGCCTGGACTGGCCAGGGTACTGTTTATTTCCTTGACTGCTGCACTCTTCTTCCAGCCCTGAGTCCACACGCCTGCCCCTCCGCTGCTTCATCCCATCCACTGATGGCTTTTAGGCAGAGAGAACTTGCTTTGTAATGTGCTCTGGCACGCACTGATAACAATTTCATGGAACTCCTCTAACTTTGTACTTTTGTTTCTTTATGTAAAACCACTGTGTTAAGGGATGGTGACATGACTGAATCCCATTTAATATTGAGAAGTACAGCCCGGTATTTATGTATCAACAAACTATTTATTGAGTGTCTACTCTATGCCAGGCTGTGCAGTAGATACTATGGAAAATGGGTGGGCTCTGTCCCCAAGAAGCTCTCAGTCTCCTGGGAAGATCTGATATACTTATATAATGGGACAGCAATAAAAGACATATGTGTGCAGCACTGTATGGCTTATTAAGGACTTTCATGTGCCCATTACAACAACACTGTCTGGGGGAGTAGAGTGTATTTTATTGGTGGTAACTCTGAGGTCAGTGGTGGGACAGTTTGTCTTCTACTTCCAAGATCTGGTGCTCTGTCCTCATTATGCTTTGTGCCCAAGCTTTTGTACACTATACAGGGTCCCCCAATGAAATGTGACTTATTTTAAGATGCTAATAACACAAAATACATGTTACTCTTATGTAAGTCATTGTTGACAATGCTTTGGTTCCAATGGTGGGTATTTCTTACATTTCTAATTATAGGGAAATCAAAGTAGGGACTGGTTAATGTTGGTTTGTTCTACATAATAAAATACTTGTTAATATCCCACTAACCAAATGTGTATGGATTTTATTAGGATACCCTATATATCTGACATTCCTCATCTTCAGTTTACTATTCCTTCATACCACCAACATTTGTGTATTTAAAAGTTCTGTCCTGTATGGAAAGCAGTGCTGCCTGGTAAAACTTTGAGGTTGACTTCCGTTACTTGTGCCCAATACTTCTTAGTTACTCCACCTCATCCATTTTCCACACCTCTCTGGGCTTTGCCGCCCAGCTCCTGCCTGGAGAGGCGGACCTGCGGAACTATATCTGAGGGCTCCTGTGCCCAGGGGAAGAAGCATCCGATGGGATTTGGCCGGTGGCAAGTCAGAGGGAGGGAAGCGAGGGAGGCCAGGTGCTTATCCCCTGGGCTCTACCACTTTGAGATCATCCTGGGCTGACTCCACTGATCCTCGTAAGGTGGCCGTCTCTTCCTCCTGCGTCGTCTTCTCCTTGTCCCTCTACTTCTAGGAGGAGTAACAGCTATTTACAAAAAAGACATACCTATTTACAAAGCCAACACTTTATCTGTAAATGATTCCTGTATTCAGTCCTCCTTCAATTACCCTAATCTGAGTGTACCTTTGGCTTCCTGCTGGGACTTGACTCTGTTTTCTACTGAGATCTTTAAAGAGTCCGTGTGCCTTGAAAGGTCCGTTCTCCATGCAACAGCTTCTCCCCTGGCTTGTCCTTTCCACGGGTAGATGTTTTGAAAAGTGAAAATAAGCACAGTGGCCTCAGAAAGAAAACTCAGGCACAACGAGGAGTGGAAAAAGTTAACGTGATGGGAGTGGTGGTGTGGGAGTGGAGGTTAGTGACGTTGGGGTATTTTGAGATACACAGGAAAAATTTCCCCTTGGAAGGTCTATTTCTAAAATGCATACATATGTATATTAGGAAAATAGCATGGTGCAATGGGAAGGGAGGGGCTTGGGAATAAATTTGTGATCCACTACTTATAGTTTCATCATCTGTTAACTTCTCTGACGTTCAACAGCCTGATCTATAAAGTGCGGATAATACTGTCTTTAATAAATGGTAAGTATTCTTATTAGTCGTTGAGGTTTAATTATATTTTAGATGTGTAGAAATATATTTTTCCTATGGAGAAAAATGTTTTTAGGGGGGAACCTGATTTTTGCATCATACAGAGGAGGAAATAAAGATCAATGTTTACCCTGAAAATTAAGTTCTTCCCCAAATATCCATCAATCATGGCCAGACTAGCCACGGTTGGCAAAGTCTCCACTGGTGTTACCTTACCACGAGAGAACCTTGTGGAAGAAGGGTTCTAGGATCGATGACACCACTGTGTATCACTAAATGAATCTCTCAGCAAAAAGTTTATTAAGTAGCTGAGTGCCCGCTGCATTTTTGCAAGGCTTTATGTTAGGTTCTTCACATATAAAAAATAAATAAGCCGTGGCCCTTGCCTTCAAGGGGACCTCAGGTCTGTTAGGCAGCAGGACAGGAGCTGACTTACCATGGTCAGGGTCATATCTTAGTACCCTTTCTCTGCCCAGTGCTACTATACCCTCCCCCACCCATTCTGAGTTGTGTCATAAAATCTTGTTGAATCTGAGTAAGCTGATAACCAGCAATGCCAGGCACAAGAAGAGAGACACTGAGCGCATTAGACATTCAAAGCAGAGACAGCTCTTCGTGCCCTTAAAATTCCACAGGGGTGGAGGAAATGGCTCTAGGCCTTGATAAATGTGTACATTTGGGTAGGTTTGGAGGGGCAGGGATAACACTTTAGGGGACTGTCTAATTATTTACTTAGTATAGATTTATAGAAATCAAGTTACCAAGTAAAGTGGTATGAATTTTAATAGGAAATGATTTACAGGCACAAATTTGCATAGTTTTGATTTTAATAGGATTCGATTTACATATACCCTCCAGAAGAGTGTGCTAATTTTTTTTTATCACAACCAGCGGTATGTGAAAGTACTATTTCACCATAACTGTATTAGCATAGTGTGTTATCACTGGGAAATATTTATTCCCTTATGTGATAGGAGACACCGTATCTCAATTATTATTATGCATTAGGTGAAAATTTTAATTAATTGAGCAAGCACAGGGTGGAATAAAGATACTGTGATGGTATTGAGGTAAGGGGCGCAAGAAGAATTGAGGCTGGTAAAGAGATGGAAGAAGGGGGTGATGGCGAGGGCCCTGACTGAGGGTGGGCCTTGTCAGGGTCGCTGTCCGTGGTGGAGTGGGCGGGAGGGCAGTGGGCTGTGAGAAGTGAGCCGAGTACAATTTTCAGGAATCGTGCTGTGAAGGATGTATTCTGCCGGAATAGGCATGGTGAATGGAAACACATTTGCCTTCCAGAGAGGAGGCAGTCAGCTGGGGATCTCGGATGTGGGGCAATTATGAGTGAGGAAAATGTGTGGTGTGTGGCTTAAGGCTACAGGTCAGAGTCAGTGTAGCCAAGGAGGTTAAAAACTGGGAGGTTGGGGGTCGAATGCATTAACAGTAATTTTTTGATGTATCTGAGGATCAGATCCACCTTTTGCAGGATAACCAGGCATCACTTAGGACCATAAACAGGAGGAGTGTTCAAGGAAACATCGTGGAATATTGGGGAAGAAGGGGACCACTGGGGGAAAGTGGAATCTTGGGGAGAGGAAGTGTGGCTTCAAGAAAGAGGCTACCAGGGGAGGGGTTAGGACTGGGATCAGCTTGTTTAGGTATCAGGGAGCCAGTAGTGGTTGTTGGTTAAAAATAGGGCTGGCTCCTCCATGAATGAGTCATTTGTCATTAATTAATTAGTCATTTCATTAGTCATTTAAAGACAAGGCATTTTAAACTTTCAGTGCCTCAGTTTCCTTACCTGCAAGATAGGACTTTAAAAAATGAGTTGAGATGAGACGGCACATGGAACACGAGCAGAGCGGTGTCTGGCGCACAGTAAGTGGTCAGAAGCGTTGGCTGCCTTTGTTGTGATAGTGTGGTTGGAGGTGGTAGTTTTCCTGGTGGCTGTTGTGTATGCTGTTGGTGGAAAAGGTGTTTGTGTGTTGTTATGACATCAGGGGTCAGAGGGATAGAGCTGAGAAGCAGGCTGGAGGCCCATGTTTTCAGCAGGGGTGTAAGGGGTCTGGTCTCTGATTCCTTCCAACAACTGCAGAATGCTCCAGGGCATGCTGGAAGAACCCTTCGGTGCCCTTTATGGGCACATCATCCAATTAGCATTCTTCTAAACCTTCCCAGTCTTTGGATGTCAGAGTCCTTTTATATGCAGAGTGGCTCTCAGAAAAGAAGCAAGGCAGGAATCGGGGTAAATACTCCACGTTTGCTGCAGACTTTCTGTCTTGCTGGGAAGAGGGGAAAGGTCTGGAGTGACTTTTTGGACTTGGCCCCAGCACTGCTCTTCCTGGTAGGCAGCTGGGGATACCAGGCCGACTGCCGCCTGCCCGTTGTGAAACCCGGGGTCCCTCAGTGCGCGTTTGCAGTCTTGGCTTGATTTTGGCTTTCTGCTCCTTTATTTGGGGATTTGTGTGGCTGTCACCTGTGTTGATGGGCTTCACTCCGTAAGATGACCTCATGAGCTTTGCAGAATTCGCCTGTTTTTAGGACCCTTTGGGTCCTCAGTTTGTCATTCCTGTTTATCTGTGTAGTCCGTGATCTTTATTTCATTTTCTTATGTTTTGGTGTGGCCTGATCGAAACACATGAATGTTTCCTGACCAATTTTAGCCCAGAGTTTATAGCTTCTGCTGTGTGTAGTATTGTTCCCCACTTGTCTAGAGCCACCGTGACGGGAGGGGTCTGTGTCTCATGATGATTTGAACGCTGGCTGACGGGCTCCCACCTTTGGTGTTCACAGAGACACCAGGGCCCCAAACAGCCCGAGTCCAGACTCAAGGTGCGTGTCTCAGTGGGGTGATGGGAGGAGAGCTTTCTTAACTTTTGGATCAAAGGCCCTTCCTCCTTAGATGAAACTAAGTTGCAGTGAATACATCGGATCATTATTTGGCCACAATCAGCTTCGTCCCAGATCAGTTTATAACATTCATTCTGTGTTGGCAGCGCCACTGACCTGGGTTGGTAAGAAGAATTTACCAAAGGCGAGGGAAAGTTTAAGAACAAAGGAAAGTTTAACGGTTATGCTGCTCTGGGCAACAGCGGGCCACGTAGGCAAGCGGTGCCTGCGTGTCCGCCGGCGGGAACATGCGGGGTCTTTAATGAGGAAGGGGCTGTGGACACAAAGGATAGGGAGCAGATTTCTGATTGGCTAGAAGTGAGGTAAGGGGCTTTGGCATATGTGGGGATAGTGGATTTATGGCCCCAGGAAGATGGAGACACGGGCTGACACAAGCAAGGGAGTGGGATTTATGATTCCGATGAGGAGGAGACATGGGCCGAGACGAGCCTGCCTGGGCTGCGGGGAGGCCGGTCGCTTCCCAGGGCCATTAGTTCTGCTACGGCCAGCGCGTCGGGAAAAGGCGGACTTTGTCCTTTGAGGGGCTGCAGGCAGACATCCGAGAGCCCGGGACCGGGGGTCACAGGCCCTCGGCAGGTGCCAGTGGGCACTGCGTTCTGTTGTAGGTTTTCAGTAGGACAGGCCACTTCTGACAAAGGGGCCGGAGCCAGAAAAGGTCCCGGGACCTGCCGAGGAAGGGAGGGTGTGACGTGTCACCACAGCTGGGGTTCCAGAGAGCGGAGAAAATGGCCACAACGCTCGCTGTGTTTGTTTCTGTAGGTGATGGTGGTGGAGGAAAGAAGAGGCCTGTGAGAGGGGACGAGGGAGCTGGCAAGATCATCACAGATCCTTGCTTCTCAGTCAAGGACAATCTGGACCTGAACAGCGTTACCTTGGGTTATTCACCGGTGTCAGCAAGTCAGCGTAAGGAACCTTACAGCCCCTCATTCCCTGCGCACGTGAGGGGAGGGGCTCCCAGTGCAGAAGAGGAGCTCAGGAGGCTTTGGGTGACACACTGATTCTTCCTTTCCCAGAACAACAGCGATCCTCTGCCGTTGGCTCATTGCTCGGCGAGCTGCACCACGGCTTAGTTCATAAATTATTAGCTGCTGTGGGCTCAGTGGGTCAGGGGTGGAGTGAAAACTTACCTTCGCGTGTCAGACACATAACCCATTGCATGTCCACAGAAGAGAGAAAAGGGATGTAATTGCCTTTTTTTTCCAGGCAAAATAATTACATTAGAAACATACAGACATTGAAATATAAATGGTCAATAATTACATGAACTTTCCATTTTGCTAACAGTCAAATAAATAAAAAAAATACCAGTAAGATACAACTTTTCAGCTGTCACATTGGTAAAATTGTAATTACTTTTTCAATATACACTAACCTACTCACAGTCCCCAGGGTGCCCTGTATACACCTCTGATTCCAAACCTTTTTTCCCCAGTTGTTTTGTTTCCTGTCCAGTCTCACACACCCATTTGCATTCTGCCTTCTTTACCTTTTCTTCCTGTACCCATACAAACTCATGTTTTTTTCAGCTCTGATGGTCTATTTCTGAGTATGATGTTCCGATTTGTTGATTTCCTTCTTGAAGTGTGATGCTCAAATTTAAACACAAGACATCAGATGTGGTCGAATAAATGTTATCTAAAAATAAAACAACAGTCATTTCCCAGCTTCTGATTGGGTTTCTGTTGATGCCATTGAAGGTGGCAGCCACAACCCACAATGACTCTTTGTCCCCTGAAACTGCTGGACTTTTCTCCTGAGTCGCTGCTGCGTCTTGTTCTTACCCCAGCTGCTTTGCGCAGTTGGCTGTTTAGATACAAGTGTAGGAATTTATATTTCTTTTTGTGAAAATGACATCTTGTAAGATTCAGCTCATCAGTCTGGCCTGTTAAGATACATTTGAAACTGGACGATAAGACATTAATTTTCTTTTCAGCCTAATATCATCCATGTGGTGGAGGCATGTGGCCAGGATCATATTAAAATGTTGAAAAAGACGTAACTGAACACACACTCAAGTTCAGGGGGCCTGTGCTAAAGCTGATAGGTTCAAATCTCAAACCTAGTTCAGGTCTGCAGGAGCTGGCGGACCACTGAGCTCCAGCCTTCTCCCAAAGTTACCTTCCCGTGCCCCCTCCCCTGCCTCAGTCCTCTGCAGTTCCTCCCGACCATCTCTCCTGTCCTCCTCTGATCCTACACTCACGTAAAGGGCTGGAATGCCTCCTTTCTAAGCTGTTCCTGTCCTTTGTGGATGACCAATGACTCAAGTCCACATTAATGTCTCCTATTCCTGGACCATCCTTTTCGGCCCTAAGTATATATACCTCTTGTTACTAAAATAATTATTACACTAACACTAGTTAATGTTGCTTGAGCCTTTAACATATACCTGACACTATGCTGAGTGTCTTATACACATTATCTGATCTACCTTCAGGCTAAGCATACCGCTACTTAGAAGATGAATCTACATGCTGTAGATTTTGCAGCACCACTGTGTGCTGGTTGCCCCATTTTATAAATGAGGAATCTGAGGCTTAGAGAGTTGAAGTCACCCATCCAGGCTCATCTTGTGTCACAAGATGTGTCACAGCTTGAAAATAGATCTTTCTGCACCTTCATGAGTCTCCTTCTTTGGGTTGTGAAGTCTTTGGAGACTGGTTTCAAATTTCTGTGTCTTTCTACCCTCAGAGATACCTCATAGGGTACATGAGCACACAGTGGGGCTTAATACACATGTATTGAACTAAAGAGTAAATGCATGGATGAAATAGGGGCTTTACAATATTCTTTTTCTTCCTAGTAGTATGCAAACATCTGGAGACTTTTTTTTCAAGGTGAGAGAGATGATAATATACACTTCGCTGGAATGCTGCTGTTAACACTGCATTAGTTTGTTAAGGCTGCCATTAAGTGCCACAGACTGGGCGGCGTCAACAACAGAGATTTATTGTCTTGTGATTCTGGAGGCTGGAAGTTCAAGCTCCAGGTGCTGATAGGGTTGGTTTTCACTTGGCCCTCTTCCTCCTTGGCTTGCTGATGGCGGTCTTCGCCCTGTGTCTTCACAAGGCCTTCGCTCTGTCTGTGTCTCAGTCTCCTCTTGTTACAAGGACAGCTGTCATACTGGATTAGGTTCCACCCAATGACCCCATTTAACCTTAATCACCTCTTTAAAGACGCTGTTTGCAAGTATAGTCACTTTCTGAGGTTCTTGGGGATTAGAACTTCAACATATGAATTTGGGGAGGGGGTGCAGTTGAGGCCGTGACACTTGCAAGCACAATCCAGTGAACATCATGAAGGTTCCAGAATGTGTATCCATCTGGGAAACTTTCACCCAGTTAGTGCTAATGGATTTGTGATAAACGAGGGGAAAACTCAATCTGCCCTTTGGACATATTTTTCTCAGCATTTTGATCTTTTCCTTTTAATTAAGTCAAAAGTATACTCTCAATATTTGGGGGTCTTTGTTCCTTTTCTAAAAGTGAAGTCAACGAAGTTAATAAGGTGAAATAGGGTAAGTCTACTGAATGAGAAGAATCTAATAAAGAGGCTAATTTCCCCCATGCATTTTGCCTCCCTAATTGGGCTCTCTTTGCATATTTTACTTAAAAACATTTAAAATTAACATTTGACAAAGCTGTCATCTAAGATGTTGAAACGTGATCTTGGGATATCCTGTGCCTAGATTGTTATTCTTACTCTAGTCTCACCGCCAGTTTGAACCTTGTTTCTTCTTAATCTGTCATTTGCCTGTGCCACTCAGATATTCAGGACCTGTCAAAGTTTTGTGATTTCAAGGGTGCCTAGGAAAATGATGGCTGCTGTCCCGCTCTTAAAGTCCAACCCTTTAGCTTAACTTTGATTCCAATTAAAGTACAGATGAGGGTTATGCTAAGTTACTTACATTTCAACCTGATTGAAAGCTCTAATAAGGGGAAGGGCATAGAATAGTACAAGAGTCACAAAAATGGGCTTGGGGGCCCAGAAACTGGAAGCTTGGGGCACAAAAGACAAGCTCACCCGCCATTCAGTATTGACCAGAGTTGACTGTTCCTTAGGGGTGCTTAGGAAAGACCTGCAATACAAGATCTATCAGGAGTCTCTCTGATGAGGGATGCTGGCTCCTTGAATTTGTCACCTATTTCTTTGTAACAAATGACTGCAAACTTACGGACTTAAAACAACACCCATCTATTATTTCACAGTTCTGTAGGTCAGCAGTCCAGGGGTACTCAACTGGGTTCCCTGCTTTTGGTCTCGTGAGGTGCTGAAGTCAAGGTGTTGGCTGGGCTGGGTTCTTGGCTGGGCTCTCGGAAGGATCCACTTCCAAGTTCCGTCAGGTTGTTGGTAGAATCAATTCTTTGCAGTTGTAGTTCTGAAGTTCCTGTTTCCTTGCTGACTGTTGGCTGGGGTTTGCCCTCGATCCTTGGAGACTGTTCACATCACTCCCTTGGCTTTGTTCATCTTCAAATCGGTATCGGTCATCGAGTCCTTCTCATATTTGGAATCTCTCTGAGTTTCCATCTGCCTTCGTTTCCTCCCAGCAGCTGGAGAAATGTCCATGCTTTCAAAGGCTAATGTGATTAGATTGGTCCTATCCAGAAATTTTCCATATTTTAAGGTCACCTAGGGACTTTAATTACAACTATAAAATCTTTTCACAGCGGTGCCAAAATTAGTTCGATTGAATAAACTCGGACCAGAAATTTTCTTGGTTGAGGGGAGCTTTATGATTTTTCCTATCACATTCCTCTTAGACACATCTTGGTCCAGCAAACAGCATCCTACCTCCAGCCTGTGCCTGCATTACCCAAGGAAATCGAGGGTTAATCTGAGGCTGCTTATAAGCTCTGGAATCTAGTCAATTGTTTCTCATGGGTTTGTCACAGTTCACTTTGTGTGTAATCAATTCGTAGTCCATAATTTCCTCTCTTAAGACAACTACAGAGCACTGTGAAGTCTGTAGTGCCTTGGGGCCATCCTGTTGACCAGGGTTGGACCTGTGCGTAGAGGGAGAGGGATTTGCTTCATGGTGTGTTTGAAAGACACCTTTATGTCTCTCTGATTTGCATCTAGGACTGCCCACCCCCTCCCCAGAGGACTTCTGGCAAATGGCAGTTCAGCCTTTTTTCTTGAGTTTCCAGCTTCCCACCACTCCGTAAAGAAAGCCTTTCCGCTGCAGTCAGCTGCAGCCATTACAATATTAAATCGATCGCAAATTTGCCTCCCATTGGTCTCAGTTCTGGCACTGCGGAGGGTAGGCCGTTCTGATGGCTCTTTTTTTGGTCTTATTCTATTTCCTGTTTTTCTATTTTTCCTTCTTTGGGAAGCAGCATATGTCTCAAGTCAGCTGAGATTCAGACCCTGATCTCCCTCTCAAGCAAAAATAAATGCTGCCCTTCTTAGATTTTTTCCCCTCCTTCACATCTGCTCTGGACATTTCTTTAATGCACATGTCAGATGGCGGTAGCTGCACCAGCCTGTGTGTTCCAGAAAGTGGCATCTGGTGCAGATCACAAATACCTGGAAACCTGCTTAGTGCCCCAGGGAGAGCGTGCTCTGCTCACCCAGTGGGATTGGAGAATGCCGTGGTCTGGGGGGAGAGGCTGTGCGGAGTGCGCCGGGTGTGCTGTGTCCAGCGTGGTCGTGATGAGGACCTTGTATCAGGAGCTTTGTGAGGTGGCAGACAACCAGAGATCTTCATTGTGAAGAAGCACAGACTTCCATTTTTGTGTAGAATGAGGTGACTAGTTAACAGTGAACCGGAGGCTGAGGTGACCTGGGAAATTTCAGGGCTCATTTGCATCCTACACAGGCCTTGAAGGATATGTGCACGTAGCATCCTGTGTGCTATGAACTTGTGCTTAGTGTGACGGCATTCAGGGCTACAGTGGGGGGCAAACACGCGGTTCAAGGATATTCCATGCTCAAGCAGTTATCAGCAGATGCCACCCTGAACTTTGAGATGTGAGTGAAACTGTCTTGACACCCCCTTGAACGTCCTGTGGGAAGTTCAGTGCCCACCCCAAGATTTCTGTGCATTCCTGGGAGTTTCCGCCTCACAGGCACTTCTGAATCAGAGCGCCTGTCTCCCCAAACCCTTACCCCCCTTCACTCTCATTTTATTGTCCTGTTACTTCTGCTCTGTGTTTATCCAGCTCCAGAACTCAGCATTTCCCCTTGCTTCCCCCCCGCAAACTGGTCACACAAAGCATTTAAAACTGTCACAGATTTTATAGATGCATTGGGGAGGAGAGAAGGTGATTTATGGTAACATTAATAATTTTAATTGGGATATTGGATATTCCTGTTCTTTTTAAAAACACACCAGCTTTTTTTCTTATTGTTTATCAGGGGTACACGTGTATTCTCTTACCTTACTAACATTATTAACTCTAATAGTTTTTCTTGTACGTTCTCTTGGGTTTCCTACAGTACAATCACATTGTCTGCAAAAATGACACTTTTATTTCTTCCTTTCAAATTATTAGCCCTTTTATTTCTTTTCATTTCTTTGTGGCTCTGGCCAGGGCCTTGGTTCAGTGTGGGATACGGGTAGTTATATTACATGTCAGTTTATTCCCTTTTATCACTATTGTATTTTCGATCTCAGAGTGGGTGGCTGTCCCTGTTCTTAAAAGTCCTTCAGTTCCCCTGTCACTGGGATTTTCTAACTGGTCACCTTCCTGTGGAGCCAACCTCTTGCCATGTTTCTTTGCCTTTCTCTCTTCCCTTCCCATCTCCCTCCCGCTCCCCTCTTCAAGTGCCCCCAGTATCTGTTCATTTCTCACGTGAAACTATTTAGCTATCAATTTGATCCACCATCTTCTGAACCATGGCCTCACCCACTATACTCAGAGGGACTTCCTTATGCATAGTTCCAGCACTCTATATAGAATAAGCCTAAACATGGATGATCCTTTATGGGAACTCTTGAAATAAAACAGTCTCCATCCTAAAGGGAATTTACTGTGAAATTCTATGGCTACCAGGGCTGCAATGATTGACATACTGGTCTCCTTCTAGCCTAGAAGCTCTTTTAGGGCTGAGCCCTTCCATGTCACTTCTGTGTCATTATCTGTGCACATATAGCCCCTCACAGCTCCCCAGCACAAAGGAGATGCTCAGGGTAAATTAAAACTGACTTGGCCAACGTTCTCTTTCTGGATCTTCAGGGAAGTACCCTTTGAGCGTTTCCACAGATGAAAAACTGAGTCCTGAAGAGGTGCCCCATTTGGACCTGCGAGACCAGAGTCTAAGCCCATAGCCATCACGCACATCGCCTGGTTCCGGTCTTCTCAGCCCTGGCTGCGCGGCAGGATTGTTTGAGGAGCTTTAAAAAAGAACCAGTGACCAGGCACCCCCACCCCCCAGCCCATGAAATTCCAATTTAATTGGCCTGAAGTGGGGCGTAGACATCGATCCTTTTTATAGCTCCCCAGGCAATTCATAGGGCAGCGGGGGCTGAGTACGAAGGCAGAGCAGGCATGTGATGAGCTTGTGTTGAATCTCGATCAGGGGACTCAACCTTGACACCAGATGAGAAAATGTGCCCAAATGCATTTCAGAGCTAAGCCCTGCACACGTATAAGAAGGCCTGTTTGGTACTTGTTAAGTCGGCACTTATCCAGGGTCTTCTTTGTTCATACCGTGGACTAGAGAAACAGTTATATGCGGTCCCTCTTAAGCAGCAGAGGGGTGGAGGGGAGTGGGAGGAGGAGTATTTCCCCCTGGCTTTGTTTGGCATCGCCAGGGCATGGTGATAATAAAAAGCAGACGGACTTTTTGTTGGTTTTATTATTCTAAAATTCTCTCCTCTCCTGTCCTGCATCACTTGGTATGTTGCCACTGCTGCCTTTAAGTATATTATCTAAATTACAAATTATATGTGTATATAAGTAAAATTATTTACCGTCAGTATGTATAAATACTGTATAGTATAGTAGGATTATATATTTATGCAAATTATTCATATACTTATGCTAAATATGTAAATCTCTGAATCAGACTATATAAATAAAAATATTTCTCGTAACAACCTTTTGAGAAAAGCGTCATTATCCCCATTTTACAAACGAGGAGCCTGAAACAGAGAATTTGTCCCTTGCCCAGTGCTAGGAGAGCTAGTAATGAGTAGAAAGCATTTGTTGTACATTTACCTATATTATTTCTTTCAATTCTTTCAATAATCCTATGAAGAAAAATTTTTTAAAAATAAAAGGCATGGGATAAAGACAGAAGAAGTCCAAGGCAAAGGACGTCCAAGTAATTTTCCTTGCCTCCCTCGTCTAGGGAGTGGCTGAGCCCGAGCTTGGCCGCGGGCGGCCCGTGTCAGACACCGTGTCCCCTGGCTTCTGCTGCGCTGCCTCAGTGTAAGGTGGTGGGGGGTGCGGCTCAGATGCTTTTCCTCAGTCTACTGGCCCTGCTTCTTTACCCTCTATACTTTCCTCTTTGATTCTTCCTCCTTTGCTTTCAACATTCGCACCCCGATTAATTGAAGGAAACTAGAATGTGCCACTCCAAAATATGGCGCTTTGACATAAGGAATATATTGAGCTGAAGACAGTTGTGAGAAAGTGGGTATAAGAAAAGCTCCCTAGCCTTCTATTTGCCTAAAAGCAGGACCCACATTTTCAAAGGTGTCCCTCCTCCCCTCCCCACCAGGGGGAACAAAAGTTAACTACCAGCAGAGACAGCGCTGGACTCTCATCACTCTGGAGATGGCATCCGAAGACTCGACATGAACTTCACCAATTAGCCTGTACCTACCGTCAGTTTCCCATGTGTTTACCTTCCCATAATGTCTTGTTCTTGGAAACCTAGTAACTCCTTCCTTGGTCTTGCCTTTTCTCTACAGATTTCTTCCTTTTTTGTTGAAGATGCTCATAAGCCTGAGTTCTAGACCGCCGCTTTGAGTTACTCTTTCCTGAGTTTCTCCCAAGTATACGTGGGAGATACATGTTAATAAGCCTGTTTGCTGGTCTCTTCTTAATCTGCCTTTTACTACAGAGCTCCCAACAAGAACCTAGTGACTAGTGGAAACATTTGCCCTCCCCTACATGAAAACAATGCACACAGCTCACTGGGTTCCCCTTTATCCCTGTGACCTGAGTACATCTTCCTGGTTCAACAATGGGTCCCTCCCTCAACGTGTCTGAAATCGGACTCCTCCACTAGCCCTCACATCTGCATCTCCTTTTGTGCCAGGGGCCTGACTAACTGCAGCAGCAGCCAGCAGTCTCACACTAGACTCCACTTTCCCCCTGGGAATTGCTTCGCCATCTCCTCAGGCAGAGGCGTGGCTGCAGGACACACAAAGCTAGCATCAGAGCTCTCTCTCACGACCCCTCCCTGTCTCCTGGGTCCTCTTTTGCTTCTATCACAAACCTAGATTCTGCCAAAAAGGATTACAGTTCTAAGAAGAATTTGAAACTAAATTGGGTAGTTGTGTGACCTTGGAGAGGTTAGCAAATGTCCCTTCTAGATCCCTTCGTCTGTAAGACAGAGATACTGTTAAGACCCTAAAGGAGGGCCTGAGGTGGAAAGCATAGCAGACAAGCAGTTACCATCATGGAGGGTACACTTCCCTGCAGGAGGGGGAGGGGCTTCTTACTCCGCCTGTCTTTCTAGATTCAGTTTGTGATGGAGGCCTGGAGTTTGGAGATCTCTTTCATTTCATCTGTTTAGAATTAAAAAGTTAGTATGATCACTACTATGATCTGAATTGCGTCTCCTGACATTTTTATGTGGAAGCCCTAACCCCTCAATGTAACTGTGTGTGGAGACAGGGCCATTAAAGAGGTTATTAAGGTTAAATGAGCTCATGAAAGTGGGGCTCTAATCCGATATGACTGGTCTCTATCAGAAGATGTAGAGACACCAGGGATGGACGTACAGAGGACAGGCCATGTGAGGACACAGCCAGAAGGTGGCCCTCTATCTGCAAGCTTTAGGAGAAAGCAAACCTGCTGATGCCTTGATCTTGAACTTCCAGGCCCTAGAACTGTGAAAAAAACCCAAAAACTCTGTTGTTTAACCCATTCAGTCTGTGGCATTTTGTTACAGCAGCCCGAGCAAACTCATACACTCCGCTTTGCACCGTAAAATGTAAGCTAAGGTGATTGTTTCCAGTGTGTCCATTCCATCCCAGCCTGGCAGCATGCAAGTAAGGAACATTCAAGACTGGGCTTGGCCACCCCCACAGTGACTCTTATCTCTTTATTACCTAAAGAAAAGACCACTTTAATTTGCATGCGAAGAGTTTTGTTGCTAATGACTTAAGTGGCATAAGCAGCTTTCATCTTTCTGGAAGGAAAAAAAAAGTTTTCTCTTTGTACAGTACTTCTGGTCTTTTGTGTCTTTAAGTCTTTAAACAGACTTTGATGTTTGTCTCAATTTTATTTTTGTTGTTAAACCTCTCTGCCAGGCAGAGCTACTCAGTGGAGTCTCATACCATTCTCTCTCTCTTAATTGGACCTGGTATTGAGTGACAGACCGGACGATCTTGAATTAAGAACAATGACAAACTGCCCTCGGATGGTACTCGTACTTAAAAGGAAATACTCCCATTAAACAAATGTTATGTCATCAAGAAACCCATTAATAACCCTGCCAATGATCATAGCTGTGTAATTTTTCTCATCACTGTTAATAACCAGTAAAGTTATAATTGCAGATGGAGCTTAATTAAAATTTTCTATCCTATTAATGAGTGTCCATGCTTCAGATCTCCCACCAAATGGTCTGCAAAATTTAGACCATATTTCTTTAGGCCCAGGTTTTTGGAAGACATGAGAAAGTGTGGACAGAAACGGAACTGGATTATAAAATTTCAATATGCTGCAATTATTAGTCGTTGGATATTGGAGATGAAATTGGCCTTGTATATCATTTAAGCTAATTCCAATATTTTAGGCTGATCTTTTATTTTACATATTTGTAGCTCCTAAGTACAAGATAATACAAACAGTAAAGAAAAATTGCTTATCTCCTAAGTAAATAAACCTTTTACTTATCAAGTAAACCTAGCTCCTTGATAGATAACTACTTTCCCTTTTTACACCCTCTTACTATCATATACATTCATATACATAGTGACACAGACCAGCCGATGCTCACCAGCCCCACCCTCTCTTCCTCCTGACTACTCCCCACCTCACACCTTCTAGTCCCTTTCATCCGGGTTTGGCCAGGAGCTATGTGACTTGTTCTTGCCAGTGTCCTTGAGCAGAAGCCATGTTTGTCACTTTCAAGAAGAAGCAGTAAAGAGCAGGGGAGCTTCTTCATGTCTCATTTCCTCCACCTGCCTTCCAAACAAAAAGGCACCAGGGGACGAGGCACTGGGCCGCAGTGGAGCCATTAGTTGTAAGGATCCTGCGTCCTGACTTAACTGCATGGAGCAGAGACCACCTACCATTCCCCACTGACCTAAATTAGACTGTGATGTGAGTGAGAAATTAACCTTTATTAGTTTCAGCTACTGAGATTTTTAAAGATTATTTTTATAGTGCTTAGCCTACCCTCACCCATATATTTTACCTAACTTCATAGCTAGTTATAATTTTTTCTTTGACTCTAAAAAATGGATTTTGCTGGATGTAGAGTTTCTACATACTCGGCTGTCTTCCATGTGATACAGAGTTATGATTTTAATGCCTAAAGAATTGTCCATGTTAAGCCATGTGCCAAATTAACAACACCATTTTTAAATATTACATAGGTCATTTCTTGTGTTTTCCTTTTTAGGGAATATCCTTATGTATATAACATATTTCCTTAGGGTTATGTTGACAAATTGGTTTTTTTCTTTATCAGTCATGTATCAGTTTACATTGCCTCTAGCCATATAATTCATATTCCTGAAATTGAGAAAGACTCTGCATTATATTGATACTTTATGTATAAATACATCATATATAAATTACATGTAAAAGCACATTATATTTAAATATATATACACTTTATGTAACCACTGTATGTATACACTTATACAATCATGTTATAATTTGTACTGATTCAATAACTGGTGAGTTTGATATTTTCCATATATATTTGCTTACACAAACATATTTGTTCCTTTCACATGGAGAATTTAATCCTGCCCACTGGGGAGCATACTACCCTTCAGTTTAACAGATGACACAACTGGGAGTTGAGGTGTTTGGTGAGGACAGACAACGTTAAGACAATGGCTCCGTATCAGAACACAGATCTGATCATTTAAATATAGTGATTTTTCTACTGTAACAAACTCTCCGTGTTTATGAAATACTGCATGCCATTCTGGCCCTTATGACTGTCATCCTGGAAAGAATGATCATGACATAAATAAAAGAGGATCTCACGCTGTATCGTTCCTTGTAAGTTAACAGACAAGGTGAGTTCAGTAGAGGCCTGTGGGCACCCAGTGGTGCGCAGCCTTGGAAGCTCAGATATCCTGGTCAAGCTCAGCCCCGCCATGGAGAGAGCCAAGAACAACAGTGTGGCCTCCCAGCCTAGCCGCCTGGGTTTTGTCTCTCTGACATAGGGATGAATGATTCCTAGGTGAGTGACTCCATGTTATTTGTTGAGTGACTGACTATTAGAAATGGCAGGAAGAGGGACAGGGGCACATGATACCCGAGTAGCAGTAGCCATCCTAGGTTTACCTGGAGAAGCAGGAGATAACACTGGAGAAACAGGTTAGAGCTGGTGCAACTCAGCTCAGTGAGCAAGTTCCTACTGTGTGCCAGGCACTGCCAACGGCACTGGGCTGCTGAAAGGTAAATCAGACAGGGGTCTTGACTGAGCTTTTAATCACGTAAGACAAATTTCGTGAAGAAATCAGGAGGCTTTGTAATAGACTGGAGTATAGGACTCAACCCTGACTTCTGTGAGCTCAGACAAGTTCCAAGCTCCCAAAATTCCTCAGGGTAACTTTCTTATCTGTCACTTTGGCGTAACTGTAGTACATAGGTTTGTTGGAAAGCAAACTAGGATTTTTACTGCAAAGATTTTTATGCCCTGCCTGGTGGAGAGTGTGTCCATTAAACGCTAGTTATTATTTTTAGGATTTTATTAACTGGGAAGACCAACTATCAAAAGAGGTACAGTACATCATGATTAAACCCAGCATGGAAACATCTATAAGATGCAACATGAGCACCGAAGAGACCTAGAGATACAGTTAATCCGAAAGTAGGCTGGATTAGTGATACCAATTCTTTTTTTTTTTTTAAGTTGGAGTATAGTTGATTTACAATATTGTATTAGTTTCAGGTGTACAGCATAGTGATTCAGTATTCTTGCAGATTATGCTCCATTATAGGTGATGCTAAGATAACGGGCATAATTCCTTGTGCTGTACAGTATATCCTTGTTGCTTATCTATTTTATATATAGTAGATTGCATCTGTTATCCCATACCTCGAATTTGTCCCTCCCCTCCGTCCCTTCTGGTAACCACAAGTTTGTTTTCTATGTCTGTGAATCTTTTTCTGTTTTGCATATATATATTCATTTGTATTATTTTTTACATTCCACGTATAAATGGTATCACACAGTATTTATCTTTCTCTGATTTATTTCACTCAGCATAATATTCTCTAGGTCCTATGTTGCTGTAAATTGCATTGTTTCATTGTGCTGTTCTATGTATATACTACATCTTATTAATCCCATTGTCTGTTGATGGGCACTTGGGTTGCTCCCATGTCTTGGCTGTTACGAATAGTGCTGCTGTGAATATCGGGAGGCATGGATTGATACCAAGTCTTGACCCCTCCGTGCCCATGGCCTTGGGCATGTAATTTAAGCAGTTGTGTCCATCTCTGCAGGAAAAATTATACTTTCTTGTCCCATGACTTTGGTTGGCCATGCTATTTGCCTTGACCAATGGATGTTAGCAAACAGAAGGCAAACAGAAGGTTGAACTGTGTTTGTGGAACTGTGTGTGTGTGGCTCTTGTACTTCTTCTTAGCAAGGAGAAGAACATGTCCTGCTCAGCTGATTGTCTCAGAAAGAAGGTGAAAGACACATAGACCCAGGGAGCCAGGCCAGGCCAACAGATCTGTAGCCTGAAGCAGAAGTTACTACCTCTTTTAGCCTAGCTCAGAACAGTTGACCCCCGCACTCATAAGCAAGAAGTAAATGCTCATTGTCTGTCAATTAGATATGGTACTCTGTTGTTCCACAGCAATATTTGACTGATACAAGGTTCATGGTCAAATGTGATTTTTTTGGAAAAGTGGCTTATAAATTGGATTTTGACCAAGAAATAGGAATTTTCTAGGAGGGAAAATGGGGTAAGGGTATTCCAGAAGAAAGAATATCGAGTACACAATTGAGTAGTGTGAAATACCACGATTTAGCATTTCAGTATTTGGGCCCTGATTGAAACATATATGGTTAGTAAAGGAATCATACAGGAAAAAACCATGAATGTAAAGAATTACTCAGTATGCACAAAAAAGATCTAAGACGTAAAGAAAATTAAAATAGAGTCTGTTTTTTTTTCCTGAAAGAAGAAAATCCATTATAGCAATAAGTAAAATAATAGATTTTTTTGAAACTGACAAAAAATTTACAAAATAAAATGGAGATAATTCTCATTAATTAATGCCAAAATTATGTTTAAGTGGGTGAATCATGCAATACCTCGGCTTTTTGCCTCCTACCTATAAAAATCGCTCCTGTGACCAGTCCCTTCTCAACGCAAAGGCCCCTCCTTTCCGCTGTTTTCAATGAGCTCCTCTCTTCAGATCTTCTAGGGCTCATAAACAGATCTTCTATCTTCCTAATTTAACTTAGAATGGAAAGATTGTTGAACTGGGAATCAGAAGTTCTTAGCAGCTGTCCTGCTCAGCCAGTGATGTGCTTAACTCCCTGGTCGAGCTCTTTTATTGCTTTGGGCATCACAGACTCATCTGCAAAATCAGAAGTCTTGATGAGATAGTCTTTAATATCCCATCCAGTCATAATATCCTTACATCCATGCATCTATCCACCCAACAAATATTTATTGCATCTCTACGGCGTGCCCAACAACGTTCTAGGTTTTGTTCTCCCTTTGGAGGTAAAAGACAGTCAAGAAATAACCTGATAAATGAGAACAATGTGTAATGCTGATGAGCGTCCTTAGAAAAGTTCGAATGTGACGGGGATAGGATAGTGACCTGGTGACTGATGTTGCGTGGATGGTAGACGTGGTCTCTCTGAGGAAGTGACATTTCGATTGAGAAGCAAACAACGAAAAGAGGTCAGTCTTGTCAGGATGGGGAAAAATAGTGTATTTATCCTGAGTGATAACTCTCAAGAATTTATTCTATAAAAATGGGGATGGTAGGACCAGGCCATATGGAGCCATCACTAAATTGTCAAATAGCTTCTATTACTGTGCTGATCGGTAAGTTCTAAACTCACTGCTCAGAAGACCAGGATGGGGCAGGAGGGGGCAGGAGGCATAGGGGATGCAGACTCGCAGCACAACGGGTCAAACTGCGGAGAGAGTGGAGGCTGAGACATGGGTGGGAGGAAGTAAACTCTGACGGTGCCGCTTAATCCCTTGGGAATACAACATGAGACTTAGCTTCTGGGCAGCCCCTCTTCTCAGATGGGGAAACTGAGGCCCAGAGAGGGGAGAGTGATTTGCCTAAAGTCACAGGGTTCTGCTCAGCAAGTCCTGTGTCTAGTTGGTAAGAATCACCACTTAAGTAAATTATGAGTCAAGTCTCCGATAGGGTTTCCAGATTTGAGATGGGGGAGAGGGAGGAGGCTCCAGTATTGCTGCAGGGAAGACTTGACGGTTAGCACCAGATTTCTCTACCTCTCCATTCTCAGGTTCCATTTGGATACAACAGGATTACTGCAGTTCTGACACTCATGTCAATTGAGAGCCCTTTAAAAAAAAAAAAAAAAGGGAGGCCTGCCTGCTTACTCCGCAGCACAGGCTAATTCCCATTTGGCTTGTTCTAGCGATCTGAGTCCTTGGCCTGACTTGTGACTACCAGGGGACGTCCAGCGTGGTAGCAGGAAAAGGCCAGACTCCCAGAATCACAGTTCAAAGCCCCGTGTTCTTTCCCCACGGCCGCCCTTTAACCTTTGGATCTCCAGCCTGGAAAAGAATCATGTTACTTGCCTTGCCTGCTGCACGTGGTTATTAAGAGTTAAGCAGAGACCTTGGGATAGCATTTTTTATATTAAACAATAAATGGAAAGGCTGATTAGATTCCTTACTAGCTTAAATTATTAATTAGCTGGGTGGCTTCACTTTTCTGGGTCACAGTGGTCTAGTTTTCTACAAAAGAGGAAATTAGATTAAATAAACTCTTGAGGACACTTCCAGCTTTAACAGCCTATGATTTTATGACAAAATAGTCGCCTTAAAATCCTTGGAAAAGCATCCTCTGCGCCTTTCTGCTTTGCGATGGGGTTCACCACTGGCAACCTAATAAATCCTGTGGTATTAGAATGAGGATTTCATTACTAGAAAGTTGCCTGTCTTACTTCACACGTTCACAGAACGCTAAGGGCATTTGGGTTGAAGCTGGAAAGGGGGTTTGACCTCATAGCATCCTTTACTGAAGTTCACTAACATAGAACCACAATTTCTCAAGTTTATGTTGAAAAAAAATCTAATCCGTTATCTCTGTGATGCCTCTTGCTGGGTTTTCAAATGACCACCTGATGAACCACAAATCTAGCTGGGTTTACACTGCAGGAGTGGAGTCCTTTATGAGTTCATGGTCACAGATAACCTATTCTCATTCAGGTTCTCCGGGCAGGATTCTATAAATCACTGAATTGAATAATTGCTCCCTGAATAGTAAAGTAAACTCATTAGGAGCCCATGAGAAATTAAGTCTCATTCTGAAGCGGGAGATGAATTGGCCAGTTTTGTAGATATTTCAGAAGGTAATGGTCACCCTGTTGGCCAGCAGCTCTCAAACATTTCTGTCCGAGGTTTACATTTGCAATATGAAGCAGTGTAAAAAAAAACCCCTTTTTTGTTTGCTCTGTTTCAAACCCCTTTTTCGTTTGCTCTGTTTCAAAAGGAGGAAAAAAATTCACCTGGTGTTTAACTACAAAAAAGTGTTACTGTACAAGCAAATTTGGGGAAATTACAGATCTGTCTCTTAGCAGTGGTACAAGGTGCTGTGTAATCTTTTACTTGCAAATATAACTTAAAGATTATTTAAACATTATCAGTGAAAAATCCCAATAAACATGTATACCGCATTGTATGGTAGATTTAACAACAACAACAAAAAAACACCCCAAACCAAAACCAATTGTAATTGATAATTATAAAACTCACACTATTTCAAAACTGAAAAGCAGGAATGTCAGCAAATGAAACCATGACCTACTGAAGACAGCATTAATAACCCAATATTTCAATATTTACCAAGGATTAAGCTTTTAGTCTAGTAATTGCCTGAGATAGAGGTAGGAAGGGACTATTACTAATTTCTCACTAATAGCAGGATTTTTGCTGAATGTTTTGCATAAACTATAATGCTTAACTTTTTATTTATTTTATTACTAAATTTTTTAATTTTTTGTGGGGGAGGTCATTAGGTCTATTTATTCATTCATTATTAGGATTTTTTTGTGTGCGTGTTTTTGGTTTTTTTTTTTTTTTTTTTTTTTTGGCAGAGGTTCTGGGGCTTGAACCCAGGACCTTGCGCTTGCTAAGCACTCACCCTACCATTTGGGCTACACCCCCTCCCCCTATGACCTTTTAAACAGTCTTACGAGATACTTATTATTTGTCCTGATGTGTAGACTAGAAAGCGGAGACTCAGAGAGTTGATTAGTTTGCTCAAGTTCACACAACTGGTAATCGTGGACCTGGGATTTGAACCGGGATCTTGTAGTTTCGAAAGCCTCTTCCTTTCACCACTCCTGGTGTTACGCAGGTGACAGATACCTTTCCCCAGCATTGAGGACGGCTACTTCCCACTCCTGCTGTCTTTAGGACAGGTTTGTCCATGATCTCGCCCGTGGTCTGGAGGCCACAGCAACCCTGAACGGCCAGCACTCCGGGTTAGCACCTGGTGTGAGCTCCTTGCGAACTCTTTTCTGAAACAGCATATACTGATTCCAGCCTCTGTCTGTAACAACAGGAGGAACTTGTATTTGTCCAGTTTTCCTGTCTTCTTTTTAAGAATCAGAGGACTAGAGAGCTTGGTGTTACCGGCTAATCCTTTGAAGAAAAGACCAGCAAGAGGAACATTCAGTTTCCTGGGCATGTGATGAAATTGCAAAGCCTGCAATATCACATTTCATCTCCACTAACCCCATAGGTCTGCCTCACCCAGGAATGCCCCTGGACAATGCTGGTGCTTTTAAAGCAGAATATCAAAGAACAGGCAATGAATATGTTAAAAGTGGAGAGAGACTCTAGCCACTTTGGTTTTGGAGTATGGAGCTCCAGAGACAGCTCTCCAGTGAAGACAGGTGGAGATAAACATCTCACTCCTATGAGCACAGCTCCAGGAGCCCTGTCAGATAATTTATGTGCTTAAGTGTCTATAATTACACATGTTCATACATATTCATTCTCATGCTCCTAATTTTGGAGAACAGAGAATTGAATAAGTTGATTAGTAATTTGATTGTATTTGATTCAGCGGGCTCTCTAAGTGCCTTATAAAGGTCCCAGAGTAAGTTTCCACTGATAGAGAATTCAGTTCAGCCTGAGACCTTGGGGAGTAGTAGATTGGCTGAAGATGAAACGATTGAGCCATTCATTTATTCAGACATTTTACTTATTTATTCACTCATTCAACAATTATGCCCAGCTCTGCCCAAGCACTGTGCTAGGTACAGAGGACACCCATAAGTGGTGAGACCTGTAACGTGTCTGTCCTTGTGGGGAAGCTAGTCTGGTAATGAAGGCATTGATTACCGGACAATGTGGCCAAGTGCCAGAGGCACCCAACACAGGCTGGAGTTTCAGGAATCATTTCCTGGAGATGGAGACATCTGAGTGGCTTTTGAAGGATGGTTAAGAGCTATCTGGATGATACAGTGTGGACGGCATTCCAGTTGCAGGCACAGCGGTGAGAAAGGCTCTGGCCCTTTAAATTCCCAGCGATTTTGTATCATGAGAAGGAAATGGGGAGAACGGCTGAAAAAGAGGTTCCAAGTCAGATAGTTACCTCCCCTACAAACTATAGAGTAGGGCCTGGAATGGATTTAAGCCAGGGCTATACACTAGGTTTTCATCCCCTTAAGGATCACTCAGGCTTCTGTATAGAGGAAGGTTGGATCTGGTGCAAATGCTGGGCAGAGTTGAATTAGTTAGAAGGCTGTGGGAGAATCACACAAGGAATGGTAAGACTCAGAGCCTAATTCCCAACAATAGAAGGAGGGGTGTTTGATAGATGTAAGAAAGGTAACAATTGTACCACTTGGGGGTTTTATGGTAAATGAGAAAGGACAGGAGGGTAAATCCATGATGCTCTTTAGGCAATTAAAGGATTAGGATATTATTCATGAGAACACAACGGAGAGAGCAGTTTGGGGGAGGAATGTGTATCAAATTAATTTAAGAACTTGGGAAGCTGAAGTCACGGAATTCATGCGGAGCTGACACTTAACCACAACATCAGCTTGACGTAGGGCTGTTTTCAGACCCTGGGCAGCCCAGACCATTAGCCGGCGCTGCCTGCCAGTTTCACATAGAAGGGCTGCCATCCTGCGGCTTTAATTGTCATCCTGACCTGTTTTCTGGGTGGCCCCCAAATGCGCTGACTTCTTCTGGTGCCTCGGCCTCGCGGCTAGGATCTGTTTCTCACGGTCCGTTACGTCAGCCCGCACTCAGCCCAGTGACCTTGTGTTCTCTTACTGCAGTAGCTGCTTCCGCTTGGCCCTCTTGGTGTGCGTTTCACCTCCCTGTCTTTGCCTGGGTGTCCTTAAGACTCTCATCCTCTCCCAGGCTGTTTGTAAAAATTGCTCCGGAGCTCTATCCTTGACTTCAGCATGAGTGCCCCCTGTCTTCCTGCTTCTGAAAGTTGTCTTACCATCCGCTAACCACATCCAGAGACAGGGCTGTTCCTGGGGCTCCGTCAGACTCTGCGCTGGCCTCTGTTGGCACTCGGCTGCATTCTCTGCTCACTTGCACTCCATCCTGCAGGAGCCTCTAGCAGACTGAGCAGCCAGGGTCAACGCTGGGCTCTTTCCCTTAGATATACAACGGGCACCATTCGATGCTGACTCATTTGCTACCCTGGAGTTTGTGGAATGAAGGGATAAAGAGAGGTCACAGGGACCAGTTCTGGAAGGGAGCCAGGGAAGCCAGGTCTGCCACTTCCTCCCTCCCAAGCCATGCTGGACAGGAGCCAGAAGCCAGGCCATTTAGTCTAGAGGAGAAATAGAGAACACCCAAATGACCAGCGATGACTGGAATTCTACTGCCAAAGACCCGCAGCCGGGGCTCCGGGAAGAGGACATGTGCTGAGACTACAGGAAAGTGGAGAAACCAGCCAAGCCTGCAACAACATAGGGGAGGACATATTCAGAGGGGCAGACACGTGGGTTAACCTGACTTGAGGTGTATTTGCTGAGATCATGCTGAGAATCAGCATGACACACTCACAGACCGTTGAAACTGAGCATATCGTGAGATTATATTACAAAAGCCCGTGGAGGCAAGGTGGGTGACCCAGACAAGTGAGCAGGTAGGGGCGAGGGCAGTGATAACCCTCGACACGGACAATCAGCAATGGACAGTGTGCGGCAAGTTGGCCCAGTGTCACAAGACCTTCACACTTTTCAAGAAAAGCCAGAAATCCGGATTTTATGTAGATTTTCATGACTTCTAAATGCTGTCAAATGATTAAAATTGCTTTCAAATATAGCAAAACCAAAATATATCTGTAAGTTGGATGTAGCCTCCAATTTCAGCGGTACCCGTATTTTTAAGATGATAATAGCTGAGGTCCAGGAAAGTAAGCGGATTTCCCCAAGGGCCAATAATTGTAGAAGGGCAAGTAGTTGGTGGCTTGGTGTTCTGCTTCCTTTCTGTCCGTCTTCCTGTTTCTCTCTCCAGTCCAGCACCCTGCGGAGATGTGGGGAACACAAGGTATATTCCACCTTCTCCCCAGCCAAAAGCCGCGGGATGGGCCAAAGACTCTGCTTCTTGACATCCTTTTGGCTTGGCTTCTCCTCTCTGAGGCTGGCCACCTGTTATGCACTGAGCAGAAAGAGACCTGGATCGCGTCCTAGCCTAGGCTTACCCATTAACCTTGCAGCCTTGGAAGATGCTCTTCTCCTCTTTGGACCTCATTGTCTTCATAGATACAATGAGGCTGCCAGCCTCCTAAGTTCCCAATTCTCTAAGAAGTCTAACCCAAGTGAACCCAAGCTTGCTTTAAATATTTAAGCCCTCATTTCAACACCTTTATTAGCGCTTCCTTCTGCTGCATTCTTCCCTCCCCTCCCCACTCCTCTCCCCTATCCCATCCACACTCCTATCCTGGTACCTGGTGTTCCCATTCTGGTCCCCAAATCCTGGAGATTCATTGGTATGTACCACTGGGATCCACCCTTCATTGTCTATAAGATCCATTCCAAATCCTTACCATCAAAACTCACCTATCCAGGAGGTATCCTAGCATGCCTAAATATTGGAAATGTATAAATAAATTTCTTGACATATGAATATTAAACTGAAATACTTAGGAAAAATATTGGAACTAATAAGATTTGAGTAAAATGGCCAGTTAAAAAGTAGATACACAAAAGTCTGTATTTTTTTCTCTAGATCAGCCATAATCAGTTGAACACATAGGCACACACATGTCTCTCCTGACAAAGATCTTAAAAAGAAATTTACAGGACATACATGAGGAAAACTGCAAACCCTTACTATGGTGCACAGAAGAAGACAGGGGCACATGTCTATGCAGGAGAAACCATATTGTAACAGGTGTCCCCCAAGTTAATCTGTAGATTCAGGGGACTCCTTCCAGTGCAGCACATTAATAGAATATCAGTAAAAAGCTCAATTACATTTTGAATGTGACTTAGAGGTAGTTATAAAATGATTCTCATCTTTATTGGAGAAATGAAGTGCTACCTTCTGAATATATCCCAACTCCCACAATTTCTTTCCACCTCTTTTGGTCCAAGCCATCAACATTCCTTACGCGGATCACGGTAATAATCATCTTGTAACCAGCCTGTGCTCTAATCCCTTTCCTTTTCAGTCTGCTCTCAGGACCGCTTCCAGTAGAGTCCTGTTAAAATGTTAGTTAGGTCATGTCATTGTCTTGATCAACATCTTCTGATGGCTTCGCACCTTTTTGAGAGTAAAAACAAAATTACCCCAATAGCTCATAGTGACTTACATGATCTAACCCCTGTTATGGGTCTTTTTCAAATTCTCCTCTTCCCACTGCTCACTCTGTCCAGGAACACTGGTCTCCTGGGTGTTCCTCAGAGGCACCCGAAAGGTAAAATTGTAAGATGGTGCAGCTTTTGGAAAGAAGTTGGTAGCTCCTCAAAATGTCAAACAGAGTTACCGCATGACCCAGCAAGTCCAGGCCTAGGCATGCACTCAGGAGAAGCTAAAACATAAGTCTACACAAAAGCTTGTACACGGATAGTCGTAGCAGCATTATTTGTAATACCCAAAAGTGCAAGCAACCCAAACGTCCATCAATGCATAAGTGGCTAGAGAATGTGATATATCCCTGGAAGGGGTGTTCTTAGTTAATAAATTAGATAGGAATGAAGAATGGATACATGCCACAACACGGATAAACTTTGGAAACTAAGCTTAATGAAAGGATCTGGTTGCAAAAGACCACAGATTGTATAAATCCATTTATATGAAATAGAAAAATCTCTAGTGACAGAGAGTAGATTAATGGTTGCCTGGGGCTGGGGTGGGGTGGTGGTGGTGGTGTGTGTGTGGAGTCGGGGAGAGGGAGGGAAATGGAAGAATGACTGCTAATAGTTATAGGGTATCTTTTTTTGGGTGATGAAAATCTTCTAAAATTCATCACGATGATGGTTGTATATATAACCTTGTGAATATCCAAAAAACTGTTACACTGCGTACTTTAAATGGGTTCGTTGTGGATGTGGATGATATTTCAATGATGCTGTTAGAAAAGGTAAAATGATCCAGTGTGTACAAAGGGCTTTTACATTCATGATCTTATCCCTCCCTCAAATGACCAAATGGACCAGGCAAGTGTGTGCTAGGGCCATGGGGTCACCTCCCTCACGCAGAAGAGAAACCCAAGTTTCAAGTTTAGCCATATCATCCAAATTACTCCACTAGTAAGTGAATTGTCTAAAAATGAGGATTTCTGGCTTCCCATTTCACTTTATCCCCTCCCTCACACCATTTCTTACTCCTTTGCCCTTTTGATTCTATTTTCAGACCTGGCCTCAGCCACTTCTGACGAGCCCTTCAGTCTCTGCGTTTTTCTTTACCATGCCCAGCGTTTTATGCAGTACTTCATTTATTCATCCACCATGAAACATGAAGGCTGCTCTCTAAGCTGACTGCCGGAAATCTGAATTACTTCAAGAGTTTCGAAAATTCCAAAAGTAATGGTCCTTCACAAGAAATACCTTCGGGGCTCCTATTCATTACGGAGTCAGGCTGTGGTTCTGTCCTGATCTGACTGCCAGGAGACTTGACCTCATGTGGCCTTGTCTGGCTGTGCTCAGTTCCTTTCAGGCTTCTTTCCTGAAGTTTTACCCCAGCGACACTGTCTAAGCTGGTTAGTCCGACCATCTGTCATCCAGGTATCTCTAATACTGTAAAAACCTATATTTTTCTTTCTCTATCCTTTCCTGTATTTCTTGTAATCATTTTAATAAATATTTGAGGAATGAATAAATAAATGAGTGCCTGGCATGTCGGATTGTAAGAAGAGGATGGGCAAATCCAACTTTGTCATTGAGAGGATTATCTCTGGTGGCAGAGGGGAGGACACGCTGGGTGAAGAAGAGATTGGATACTGGGAAACCAGTTAGTGGACCCTTACTAGTTTTGCCAGTCGGTTGTGGTTGTTTATTTTGATGATTAAAGCCCTTCCAAGATATCGAAGTGCCATTCAGGGCGTCAGGAGTTTAACTGAGTTTCTTGTGGTTTGATTGCTGAGATCCTTAACCCAGAAACTGGCAAGAAGCCACCCAGCCCCAGACCACACGAGAGTCACTTGTTTATTCGTTTGTTCGGTGAATACTTGCTTAGTGTCTACTCTGTCCTTGGCCTTATGAAACTGGGTGTGCAGCAGGGAACAAAACGGGCGTGGTTCAGCGACAGACAACAGGTAAACTAGGGAGTAGACGGGAAAGTGCGTATGTGAATGAACTATACTTATGTGGACTGGAGCTGAAGTTCTGGAGAAAGGAGTCATGGAAACATGAAATTAGTGAGATTAGGAAGAGCCGCCAAAGAACGGTAAGCCTTCAGTGCCAAAGGAGGACAATGATGATGACACTGGTGATGCTAATGTCAGCGGTGGTGCCTTGTACCAAGTCACGCCGTTACCTTTACAAAATGTTCTCCTAACTGTTTAATTGCTGCCCTTTTCTGAATGAAAGGAAGTGAAGCGAGTCATCCGTGGTTACAGAAGTCCTAGCGGCAGGGCTGTGGGTAGAACCATCGCTTGTGATTCTCTCTCTAAACAAGTGTCACTGCAGTGCCATTTGTCAGCACAAAATCTGACCTGGAAGCCCACGCCTCACCCTGATCTGCAAGCACACTTTCATCCCCTCTCCGGTGCCCCCCAGTGAGACAGGAAGGGGGCAGGGCACAGCCATTCAAGGATGCTGCAGCAATTAACATCAAAATGGTGAAAGATTCAACCCCCAGGAGGCCTTGAGGCTCAAGATGATGGGAGATTTAACTTCTGGTAGGTCTTGAGCTTCATTATATGCTTATTGTAATGTATTAACATGGTGAATAACACGCCCACAGGCACCAGGGCAGCCCCAAGGCCACCAAAGGCCAAAGAGTGGGAAATGGCCGACTTCCTGGGAATCCCAGCCCCTTCCCCAGGCTGGTTAGACTGGTCCTTCCACTTATTAGCATATGAAGCCACTGAGCCTATAAAAACTGGCAACATGGTGCCTCGCGGCTGCCCCCTCTCTCTCCCTCTTCGGAGGCGGCCCGCACTCTGTCTATGGAGTGTGTACCTACTTTTAATCTGAGCACCTCACATCTCGTGGCCTTTCAATGTATCTCTCTAAATAAATCTACCTTTACTCAACTGTGGTTCGCTCTTGAATTCTTTCCTGCGCGAAGCCAAGGACCCACACTTGGCGGGGCACGTCCCAGGGGCTCAGCTGAAGCCTGGGACACGGCCCTCCTCACACCCCACATCCATTTTTTCTGCATCACCAGGGCATGGCTGAATCTCCAAGAAACACTTTGGAAATCCTTGCTAAATGACTGGAGACACTACACTAGACACGGGAAAGCGGTGTCATTTAATTCCAACAAATGCATTAAATACTCCGGCCTGTACTCAACCTCATACTTTCCATCTCACCGTTGCTAAAAAAAAAAAACAATGGAACCTAATGAGATGAATACTGTTTGATCTCTGTTGTCTTGTCCTGTTAGGCTGGTCACAAGGGAGAAGAGATCTGAGGAGACCTGTCAACACCTTTCTCTGTGCTTAATGAGATGTCCTCACCTGCCCCGTGACACTGCCCTTGTCTGGGCCCCGGGATGTGCCAGCTTTCCCACTGTGCTCGGTGACACTTCTTTGCTCTGGTGGCTGCATCTTAGCCAGCAGGGCGTTTCAGAAAATGGATGTGAAGAAGAAGGAAGAAGAGTTGAAGCTTCTCAAGGCAAAATACAGCGTCAGTACAGACTCGTCAAAGTAAATGTTTTCCGCATTTTCATTTTGTATTAAAACCCCGTGAATAACCACCACCGCCCTTTTTTCATTTGTAATTAATACTGAATATTGGGATTTCTTATTTGAGATTCAAAACGACCTGCTCAAAGTGACCTGATTCAAAATGACCCATTCAACATTTCAAAGTCAAAGCATTTCTTCTGACGCCTAGGATAACTTAGACCCTGCGACCTCTCTGAGAACTGGAGCCCACTTCGGTCTCTGGCAGAGCGTCTCCCAGACTGTTCCTCACCTTCCTACAGACAGACAGTGGCTTCCCTGGCTAGACTTAATCTGTGAAGGGAAAAGCCATCTTGGCGTCCCCTCCTGACAGCCTCCTTATTTGACCCTTTGGAACACTGTCCCTTCCCGTCTTTTGTAAAAGTGACTTCACAGCATCATTTCCACTTCGGTTCAGTTCAACACTCAGACCACTCCGGGTGTACTCTCCGAAAGATAGCTGGCTTTTCCTACCTTTCTATCCTGAGAACTCCCACCAGCCAGCAGCTCCTGAACCAGCAGCTGCTACCCTCCTTTCCCCTTGGGGCCAAGGGTCTTCATGGCATCTTTGGAACAGACATGAAACTTACAGTTCTCAGAGCGGACTTTACAGTGGGGGCAAGGTTGCTGTTTGCTCACGTGCTACAGTCAGAGGCCATGTCCTCCACCCCAGTGTGCCTGCTGGCCATCTATAAACTCTCAGGGCTCAACTCCCAAGATCTCTGTACTGGATCGAATAGTGTCTCCCCAAAACCTATCGTCCCCTGGAACCTTAGGATATGACCTTACTTGGAAACAGACTCTTGGTAGGTGTAATTAGGTTAAGATGAAGTCAAGCTGAATGAGGGTGGGCCCTAATTTCAATGATGGGTGTTTTGTAAGAAGGCCATGTGAAGACACAGAGACACACACAGAAGGCGGCCATGTGACAGCTGAGGCAGAGAAGGGAGTGATGCATCTTCACGCCAATGCCTGGCAAGGATTACGGGCAAGCGTCAGGAGCTGGCAAGGGGCCAGGAAGGGTTCTTCCCTAAGAGCCTTTGCACGGCTCTGCGGGCACCTTGATTTCAGACTTTCAACCTCCTGACCTGGGAGAGAATACTTTTCTCTTGTTTTAAAGCACACAGTTGGTGGTAATCTGTTAACAGCAGCCGTGGAAAACTAATCGTCTCTTTTCCTCTGAGGCCGTTTGGACCATTCCGAGTGGAGGTAAGACTGGTTGTGTTACACATGCCCCCGTTACCCCCTGCACTTCTGTGCTCTGGCCCCTTCTCTGAGATGCTGACATCTGTGGATGGTATCGCCCAACTCCCTTGCTCTCTGGCTGCCACTTGGGTTGGTCGATGGGAAACCTGGCAGGAGATCTGAGAGGGAGAAGAGAAAGATGTTGAGGTCTTTATTCCTCTGGCCCCCTTCCTGCTGCAGCGAAGTTTTGATTGTAGTCGCCACCTCTACAATTGTAGCTTTTGTCAGTTTGCCCTTCTCCCCTGGGTCTAGCTCTCAGTTGGGTTCCAGTAATATTGTTTCATCCTCTCGACTCTTTAAACCTACAGTGGTAACTGCTGCTAGTCCTGGGTCCCTCGACATCCCTTGTAGATGTTCTTAACCCTGCCCCAAAACCCGGCAAATAGATCCATCATTAAGAGTTCTCATCACATACATCGTTCAGGAGTGTGGTGACACAGGACCCCCCTCTGCCCTCTGCCTAGTCCTGGAGGACTTGAGGGCACTTACCTGTGCTTACATCTGCCTCCCTGTCATGGATCGTGGGCCTCCCAGGCACAGACATCTTCAACTTCATAGTCCCAGCATTTCTCACAGAGACTGCCCCATAGTTAAGGGCTTAGTAAATGAAATCAATAAATGAATTTGTGAGGATGGAGGCCCTTTCACATTCTGAAGGAGCTTGATTTAGCCGCTCATCTCGTGGGCTCCTAGGAATGGCGGTCTGGGTTTGGAGATGCATGATAGAGTCTACTATCTAGATACTTAGAATTCTTGTGGCCCATTATGTTTACAGAGTACTTATGTGTACATACTGGCACCTGACCTTTCCCACAACCTTATGAGAGACAGAAAAAAAAAGCCAGGTAGGAAGTATCTCAGTTCCCAAAAATGGACCCAGAGAAATTAAGCAACGTACTCAAGGTCATGATCTTTGGTTAATCAATATACCTTAAGCATTTTCAGTCTAAAGAGAGATCCACAAACAAGAGCATTTTATCCTGAAGAAAACACTGTCCTGTAGCTGACGGAGGCTCCATCATCCATTCATCTCCTAGTCACTGGGCACTCAGCCCTGGCTTCCGTGGGCAGAGGGTAGGAAAACAGATATGATTTCTGCCCTGGGGAGCTCATGATCTTCTGGGGGAAGATTGCAGTCACTCAAGTAACTACACAAGTAGAACTGTAATTACAAAGTGGGAGGAGGGTGAGGAAGGAAGGGGACAGGCCATTCTGAGATGCAGAGCAGGAGGTCTGACTAAGGCATCCTCTCTGAGAAAATGGCTTTTGAACTGAAGTAGGAGGTACTGAGAGAGGAGATGGAGAACTGGGTGAAGAACATTCCAGGTGGGGGAACTAGCTCATCCCCAAACTGAAGCTGAGATTAGATTATCTGAGGAGCTGAGACAAGCCTAGTGACACTGAACTTAGGTGAGAGCAGGGCACAGACATGACCTTGGTTGGTTCTACCCGGAGGCCCCCAGCCGCCCAGCATGAAATGGCATGGAAATGATCATTCTCCTTTCTGCCTGGAGTCCATGCAATAAAGCATCGGTAAGGAATTGGTCAGAATTCCCAGTAAGGAGTAAAAATAAGTCTTCAAATTCTTAGCCACAGAACATTTGTTTTTATTATGTTGTTGACTCTTTGGGTGTTTAGAAACAAGCTCAAGGGACTACACTGAAAACGTTGGGAAATCAGTAATGGCTGACTGCATTTTTTATAACTAATTTTAATAAACAAAGTGGAATTAGCATCCTAAATGAAAAGGTGGCTGTATCATGTCAAAAAATCAGTAGTATTATAATGAGAAGAATTTTATGATCTGAGAAATATATGTGATGTAGTGGTATCTGCGCATCCAAAATGAAATGGGGATTAACAGTTGTAGCAGTCAGGGTCCCAGTGGGAGACAGGGAGATTGCCAGCTAAAAAAATTTTTTTTAGATTCCACATATAAGTGATACCGTATTTTTCTTTCTCTTTCTGGCTTACTTCATTTAGTATGATGATCTCCAGGTCCATCCATGTTGCTGCCAATGGCATTATTTTATTCTTTTTTATGGCCGAGTAGTATTCCATTGTATAAGTATACCACAACTTCTTTATCTAGTCATCTGTTGATGGACATTTAGGTTGCTTCCATGTCTTGGCTATTGTAAATAGTGCTGCCGTGAATACTGGGGTGCATGTGTCTTTTTGAATTAAAATTTCCTCTGTATATACACCCAGGAGTGGGATTGCTGGCTCACAGGTTAAGTCTATATCAAACATCTGTTATAATAGCATATATGGCCTGGTATTATTTAATTAGTCAGTTTTTCACTCAGTGTTCCCCATCTGTTGGGAGGTTTAAGCCTGTGTCATTATCCCCAGCAGTGCTGAAGGGGCTCAAGACTTGTTTATTTGAATGGGTACGCAAGTGAATTAACATGTGAGTGATGAAATTCACACCTAGGTGAAGTAGTTCCCCTCCACTGAAGAAACTAGTTGTGGATCTGGAGGTCAAGAAGGAGGGAAAGGAGACACATAACATAAACCTTGAGTGTTTTTGGAATAGCATTGGCTGCTGGCCAATTGCCAGCCCTCAACATCCGTGTGCTGGGAGGGACATTGAGGAAGGGACAACCCAGGGATGAGAATGAAGTACAAAGAGAGATCTGAGGAAAATCAAAGCAAGAGGATGTACATTTCCTCAGAGTAATGATGTCCAAGCTTCAATGCATAAATATTTTTGTCACAGCTATGCACTACTTGTTAGTATTTAATATTTTCTTTAAATTAACATGCTTTTAAAACTTAAAAACCTTCATTTAGAGAAGTTGGTTGCTACCATAGTAGAAAACCAGTATGCCTTGCCCAAAGCAGAAAGTATTGATAAAAAATAACACAGAGAAACAGAACCATATGGCTAATTTCCAGCTGGGCACTGCTGCCTGCTGAAATGCTGAGTCTGAAACCAAAGTCCTCTTAGTGAAAAAGATAAATTTGTCAAGCCTTAGAAAGTGTTAAGTACACATATGTACTAAACGAATATATTCTCTTGTAAATTATTAGGAAAATTAAATGCAGATTGAGAAGAGATTTATTTTCAGAGTGGGAGTCTAATGCTGCTTAATTTCCAGTGCAGACACCACTGAAGTCAACCTGCACGCGTCCACGCTCTGGGGAGCGCTGCCCTGGGTGGCGGCTGCCCTTCCCGCTAAGCCAGAGCTTAATAGGCTTGCCCGGAATCTTATCACCACTGATGGCATGGTTTCTACCTAAAAATGCCTTCCACGTGCCCAGCAGCAATTTTCTAAAGAACTTTTCAGAAAGAGGAATAGTCTTCCCAAGGACAGGATTGGGTCCTATCTCCTAGATCTAGAGCAAGTTCTTTGCCTTCCGTGAGTTAAGGAAGATTAACTGTGAAATGTGCTTACTGACACCTATCCAATTATAGTCACAAAATCAAAATAGAAGTAGATCTTAAGGGCTGTACCAAATGTGTTGGGTGTGCCTGTGGTGGCAGGCAGGACGTAGGAAATACTGATGTTAGTTTTGGGTTGCTGGTTTAAGTGACTGTCTGGAAATTATGGACTTTCCCAATCATTTATTTATTTATTACTCAATATTAAATGCATACAGTTAAGTACAGTACCCATCTTTCAGAGGGGATCATCGTTAACATTTTATCATATTTGCTGCAGATTAGTTTTTAAGATTCAAACCTTGCAGTTACAGATAAAGCTCACTTTGTGTTCAGCCTAATCACATAGGTCTCTCTCTCTCTCGCCAGATAAAATTTTTTTAAATTGAAGTATAGTCAGTTTACCATGTTGTGTTAATTTCTGGGTACAGCGTAATGTTTCAGTCACACATATATTCCTTTGCATATTCTTTTCCCTGATAGGTCACTACGAGATATTGAATATAGTTTCCTGTGCTATACAGAAGAAACTTGTTGTTTATCTATTTTATATATAGTAGTTAGTATCTGCAAATCTCAAACTCCCAATGTATCCCTTCCCAACCCTTTCCCCTCTGGTAACCATAAGTTTGTTTTCTCTGTATGTAGGTCTGTTTCTGTTCTGTAAATAAGTTCATTTGTGCCTTTTATTTTTTTAAGTTTCCACATATAAGTGATACCTCATGGTATTGTTCTTTCTTTTTCTGGCTTACTTCTGTTAGAATGACGGTCTCCACATTCATCCATGTTTCTGCAAATGGCATTATTTTATTTTATTTTTTATGGCTGAGTAGTATTCCATTGCATAAATATACCATAACTTCTTTATCCAGTCAGCCAAATAAATTTTTATACATTTGCTACTTACATATTAAGCCATAAACATTTAGATTTTATTGATTTGTGCTTTTAAAACCTAAATAAATGTATATATTTTTCTACCTCAAAATTTTGCTTTTGAAATTTATCCTTAGTAATTATTTATTGTCTGTCATATATTAATGTCTTATGCGTTATTCCCTATGCAAATATATTGTATGATTTATCTACTCTCAAATAATGGAATCCACTCACTCCCTGTCATTCTTCACTGTGACAGACAATACAGAGTGTACATAAAGAATATCACTGCTGTATTTATTTCTAAGTGGAATTGCTAAATCATAGGATATGCATCTTTAACTTTATCAGATATCACCAAATTGTTTTCTAATTATAAGCACTTACGCTTTCTCTAAGAGTATATGAAAAGAAGAGGGAGATGTCCAGGGGTGGAATTTTAGGCAGCAGGGTAGTGAAGGCGGAAGTCATTGATGGGCAGATGAATTTATACGACACGGGCATTCCTATAATCCTCTGTGGTCTCACAATAGGCACCTTCTTTCACTGGCTCTGGCATGCTCATTGTTACCCTGCCGTGTGGTACCCAGTAAACTTCGCCATGGCCACTTCCCCTTCAGTCTTTCTTATCCCTTATATCTTCCCTCTGCCACGTGTGTTCAACCAACGCGAGGTCCCCTTTTGCTTCTCTTCACATGGTTACAAGTGTACTGAATTCCCCACCAGCAACTCTCCCTGATGAGGACTTTTGGAATAATGGGAGTGGTTAAATTCCATAGTCATATCACCAATCATGGATACTGCCTTAGAAACCTGTTGGGGAACACGGTATCGACCTTGCTCTGTAAACATGGGCGTCTGTGTATCTTTGCGGGTATCTGTGGTACTGAAGAAGCTACCAGTGCTTATTGTTCTAGAGGGAGTAATTGTTCATTGTCAGAATAATAAAATGCATTTAGTACTCAATCCGAATTGTTCCCCACTCTCCCACCCCAGCCTCCATCTCACTTGATGGTCATACTCCAGATCTTTATGGAAACTTTTATCTTTGCTCCATATTAGTAGTTCTCCATCTTGGCTGCCCCTTAGAATCATCTTGGGAGATTCAATAAATATATACTTACGGCCAAGACCCAGTGCTGGGGACGGATTTAATTGTTCTGGGGTGTGGGCTGGATATTGGGAGCTTCAGTGAGCTTCCTGGGTGATTCAAATGGGAAGCCAGGGTTGAGAACCACTTTTGTAGACGTTCAAGTTTCTCTTTCTTCCCCAATTCACGCCTACATTCCTGCCTCTCCCATAGTATCTTATAAAACATTTTGATTTCTCTTTGTTTCTTATAACAAAGCTTTCCATTTCACATGGGCTTCTCTGCTTTTTCCAACAAAACGACAACGCATGTCTTTGAATTCTCTTTAGTTCCCATCCCAGTTGTGTGCACCTGGTAGGTACTTAATAAGTGTCCAGTGGAGATCTGGAGATCACGGAGTGGCAAACACTCCCTTTTTCCTCCTGCTCGGAGCCAGCCTCCCATTCTGGAGGGAGCAGCAAGCCAGAAGGTCGAGAAGATAAATTGGTTTTGAGAATGTCAACGTGAAATATGAGAAAACTACTTTTAACAGTCGGAAACCTATTTAAACTCCTAATCCTTTTATTAAACCTGTTTAAAGACAGCCTGGAGAAACTGATGCCAGAGGTGCTTCCGTTCGCCATCCAGATGTACAAAATAAATAACGGAATTTGAATCAGCTGGAGAGCCCTCACACCTGATGAAATCCTGTTATCCATTTTGCCCCTGGAAAAGCTAATTACAGGAAACTATTTCATCAAACTGTCCTGGAGAGTGGTTGTACTCGGCCGTGCCGCTCTTGGAGAGAAGGGGTTCACTTGATAAAAAGACATAGAAAACAAACTTACGGTTACCAGGGTGAAGGGGGATGGGAAGGGATAACTTGGGAGTTTGAGATTTGCAGATACTAACTACTATATATAAAATAGATAAACAACAGGGTCCTACTGCATAGCACAGGGAACCATATTCAATATCTTGTAGTAACCTATAATGGAAAAGACTATGAAAATGAATATATATATGTACATATATGACTGAAACATTATATTGTACACCAGAAATTGACACAGCATTGTAAACTGACTAAACTGAAATTTAAAACAATTTTTTTTTAAAAAGGGATATCTCGATTCTACTATATTAAGGTAGCAGAAAACAATTTTGTGTGTGTGTGTGTGTGTGTGTTGTGGTTGGTTGTCCGGGCTGTTGTTATAAATGACCCTGCAGCAGAGGGAGAATAAAACTGGAGAACCATTGACCCAGTCTTCAAAGGTATTGTGTTTATAATTGTTAGTAACTGGCCCCTTTATGTATCATCTTATAGACACTTGACACTGGGTTGGCAGGTTTAATATGTATGTATGTACTTTTTCCTTTAGTCTTCACAGTAAGGTTGAAAGTCAGGAAACAGTATCCCTTTCTACAAATAAAGAAACGAAGACTCAGAAGTTCTTGCTCAAATTTGCTCAGATGTTCAGCGTCAGAACAGACATAAGAATTCAGCAAATTTACTTTTCCAAGTTTCCTCTTGGTGCGCTGGGAAAAGAAAGCCCACAGCTTTCTTAGGAATACGGTACTAATATACATGTTCTGTGAAGACGCATGAAGGTAGAGCTTGGACTAGGACCCTGGGCTGAAGGTAGTGAATCAAATGGGCAGCATTCGGGGTGGGTGAGTAGGCAGGGCTTTTGTGCCCAACGCCGTTTCCCTTTGGGAACAAGCCGGACTGAGGTACTGATGGAAGGAGATCTTAATTCTACTGGATTCTAAACCGGGTACTGCGCTTGATGCTAAAGTAAGTGTAACCTGCTGTTGAAGAGAACTGTGACATGACTCCAGTCTGTCCTGGTGATGGCTCCTTCAGAGTGCCTGCTGCAGCTTGTCGCCATCTGCGGACTTTTGCTTTAGCCTTGTCACTTCACACCTGGATAACCACATTGGCCTCCACCTAGGGCCCTTGATGCAATTTCCCCCTCTTCTCTGTCCTCAGTCCAGGACCGCCTTTCTTTAACGCCCTCATCTTTCTGGGTCACTCACCTGCTTCCAGACCCACACCGGCTCCCGTCACATCCAGCTCCTCGGACTCACTTGCAGATTTCTTTTCTTCCCCGAACACAGTATCTCATTGTCCTCCGTTATCCCCCCAAGTGTGCCCTCTGTTCCAGTCTCCGATTCACTCTTTTTTGGGGTTGTGTTTTCAGGTTTATTGAGATATAACTGACATACCACATTTTCCTCCAATTTTAAAAATTGAAGGATAGTCAATTTACGATGTGATGTCAGTGAAAACATCTGCTTTCATTCATTCCTTGATTTCTGAAACTCTCACCTCCTTCTCTCCTGCACATGGAAGTCCTACACATTCCCAAAGTCCGCTCACACAAACCTTTCTTGGCGAGCCCATCCTTCACCGAGCTATGTTTTCTCCTAGAATTTGTTCCCGGTGATTCTGTCTTCTAATGTTCTCATTTGTGTTCCAGGCGTGTCCCCTATCGTGTTGAACAGTCAGTAGATGGTCCTCAAACTTCTGCCAGTCGTTGGGAAAAGTGGAGAGGGTGAAGTAAAATGTGTTGGAAGATCTTGAGATTTCCACATTTTCTTCTCCTCCTTCAACTCAGGAAGGGGGTAAAAAAAACCCAACAACACCACAAAGGATAATTACATCTAGAATCATTTTATTCTGCCAGTCAGTGTTTCAGAATACGTTTGTCTTCCAGGATAGCTAATCAGTTCAAAGCCAGATGACAGAGGATGTTGATAAATATTTATTCCTTTGGTCAGTCATCCATGCTTCTTTGTCTTCCAGAACATGAGGCCAATCGCCCCAACACTTCTTAAATAATTCATCTTCTCCATGCTGATTGGAAATAACCCCTTTATCACACACTAACATCTCATTTGTCTGAGTATGGTTTTTCTGAGTTAGCCTTTCAGTAGTTTGCTGACTTCATTCAAAATCTGTTAGAGAAAAGTTCTTTCAGTTTTTCTTATTTTAAGGAATATTCTTGGCTGTGTTCACCCCTTAATTTTCCAGATAAAAATGTAAATTTACTGTAGCAAGCTAAAAGATACCATTATGGTTTTGATTGGAATTAATGCCACTGTAGGACATATATGAGAGTTATTAAGACTGAATCCTAAGAGCTCTCATTACAAGGAAAAGTTTTTTCTCTACTTCTTTAATTTTGTATCTATATGAGATGGTGGAAGTTAACTAAACTTACGGTGATGACCATTTCATACTGTAAGTCATCGTCATGCTGTACAGCTTAAACTTACCTCCTCCTGGATGTCAATTGCGCCTCAAAACTGGAAGAAAAAAAAACGACATTAATTTGAGGAAGGATGAACACTATCTCTGCTTACAATAAGCCATTCAAGAAGGCAGGGTGCTTCCGTGTTCATTCAAGATTTCTTTTATACTTTCTGATATGCAGATATGTTTGCTTCCTCACGTGTAAATAGGGTCTACCTCGAGGGGTTATTGTGAAGATTAATTGAGATGATACTTACAGAGTCCAAATATGCCTGCACAGAGTTAAGGGCTCAAAAAAGGTGAACATTCATGATGCTGACGGGAGTAGGATGAGGTCTCTTAGCAGAGTGGTCACTTGCTCCTGCGGGACCTGTGTGTTACTAAATGTTTTATGTTCCACTGTGAGTGTGCTGTTTACTTTTCACACAACGATGTGTACGGCTGGTTATGACTAGCACAGAGGAAAGCGTTTTACCTTATTATACATTTGTTTTTATCTGCACATATTATTGGTTCCATTAGTTTTCGGTGGATGCATCTGGATTTTCTAGGCAAAGTACTGCCACAGCAGCAAACGTGAAATAAAATAAAACTTGTATTTTGAATAGTTACATATCCTAACCCAGTTTTTTTCCATTTTATTTCACTGACTAGAACTTACAGATCATAGTGATGCGGGTGGGGCCTCTCACTTTCCCCTGCCAAGAAAATGCTATTTGTTCCACAAACTAGAGCACATGGTACAGTGTGTGGGTGGGATCTTAAGAGCTTTGAATGAGGGAGGGGGAGAGTGTCCCACGTTCAGGTACATTAGGAGACTTTATCAAATTTAAGCCGTTTTATTGAGTACAAGATTTTTGAGAGTGGTAGGCAGTGTGAGCTTAAGGGTAAGAGTACAGTGTGCAGAATTCCTCAAATGCATTTGACAAGTATTCGACACCTTTTTTTCAGTGCGCATCTATTAATATCTCCCAAAGAAGTGTCCTGGTGGCAGACGAGTTTACAAATTATTGTTCTAATATTGACTCACATGATGTTGAGTGTTGCATTGCGGTAGATAAGCTTTATAATCGTTATGAAGAGCCTTACTCCTAAGGATAAAAATGGGATTGGATGTAGAACTTCAACAAATGGCTGAGATCTGGTGAAAGTTTGCATGATGAAGTAGCTCAAACCATTTGTTCTGGACTGGAGTCCCTGGCCATCTCTTACTAGTTGTATGTCCTTGGGTGAGTTCCTTGGCTTTTTACAGCTTCCTCGTCTGTAGAACAAGAACTGTTATTGCACTTGCTTCATTAATTTGCAATGAGGATCAAATGAGCTAATGAGCAAGGTCTGAATATAGTGAGGAGTATATAATTATTTATTAAACATTTAAAATAAAATAATGTGTCTAGCCCCATTGGAGGATGTCCTTAGGTGGTTCCCCATAGCGATGAGTGACTCAGACGTCCCACGTTCTCTGTATCACCCCATCCTTCCACCACCATCTTCACCTGAAGAGAGAAGGAGTCGGAGAATGCTGGATTCCTCTTAAACTCCTAGAGCTACTGTGTAAATTATCTTTGTGATTCTGAGACCATCTTCCCTGAGATCAATGCTGGAACTCCTTAATGTGGGTCACCTGACAGAAATGAAACAGATTTCTGGACATCCAAGGTCATTCTCTATTAACGTTCTGTATTTAGGCAACGGTTCCTACCAGAGTCGGAGACTTAGCATGTCCTATAGTAATTTTGAGTATTTGTTTTTTCTCTTCATTTGACTTGACAGTCTGGAGCTTAATCTATTTTGGGGGGATTTTGTTTTCAAAGGGCCAGTCACTTCATTTATTCACCTCTTCTACTGCTTTCTGGGCTTGTATTTCAGCTTGTATTCTTCTTAATTCCTTCCTTTTGCTTTCTTTAGGATTATGTCCTTTTCTTTTTTCTAATTTGAGCTCCAGACATAGTTTAATTTATCTTTCTTGTTTGTTAACAAATTAACACAATAATTTAAGTTATTGCCTCTGATATTGCCTCTGAACCTGGCTGTTACCATCTGTCCCATTAGAAATGAGCTGTAGAATTCTTTGTGTCTAATAATTTGTAATTTCACTGTTGATTTCTTCATTGACTTGGAGAGTTATTTAGAACAGTAAAGATTTTTGTTTGTTTTAGTATTAGTTTTTCCTTTAATATCCAGGTAGTTATTTATTTACTTATTTATTTTTAATTGAAGTATAGTCAGTTTACAGTGTGTCAGTTTTTCTGATGTGCAGCATAATATTTCAGTCATATACATATATATATATTCATTTTCATATTCATTTGCATTCTAGGTTATTACAAGATATTGAATATAGTTCCCTGTGCTGTACAGAAGAAACTTGGTGTTTATTTATTTTATGTATAATAGTTAATATTTGCAAATCTTGAGCTCCCAGCTTACCCCTTCCCGCCCCCTTACCCCCAGTAATCACAAGATTGTTTGGTTACCGTGTCTGTGAGTCTGTTTCTGTTTTGTAGATCATTTCACTAGTATCTTCTTTCTTTTTTTTAGATTCCGCATGAGTGATAGCATATGGTATTTTTCTTCCTCTTTCTGGCTCACTTATTTTTATTTAAACTTTTATTTTTATTTTATTGAATTGCTGTCAGAGACGTTGTCTTGTGCATGTCTGATCGGGAGAATTTATTGAGATTTCCTTAGTGGTTGAGTATATGATACATCATTATAAATGTTCCACAGATTCTTCAATAAAATGCTTCTTTTTCCTAGAGGCATTTGCAATATTTCCCTTCCCAATACCACTGAAATCCAATTTATTACCAAACTCTGTCAAATTCACCAGAATTTTATTTTACATCAGTCTCTTTGTCTCTAAGCTCACCACCCTCTAAGCAGTTAGCATCTTTCTTGGTCCATCAGACTTTTTTTTTTTCCTTCACTCCTAACTTGATTCTTGCTCCTTTCAAAATCCATTTTCCCCCTGTCTGTCATGAGACTCAAATAAATTTGCACCCCTCCCCGTAACACGCTGAATGCTCTCCAATTGCTGGAGATAAGAGAGAATCAAGACTGAACCCACTGCAGAGCTGGTCCCCTTTCCTCTTGCTTGCTGTGATCTAGCTGCAAAGACACCTGCCTTCTTTTGACCCTTGAACATACCAAGTAGCTCTTTCCCATTTCAGACCCATGGCACATGGTGCCCTTCTACTGGAAACTGTCTTTTTGTGATTGCCTGGCTGGTTCCACCTCCTGCCATGGGCTTTGTTCTCCTGAGAGTTCTTCCCAGGCCACCTGATCTAAAGGAAATCTATCCTTCTCTTTCATTGCACCCCATACTTTTTCCTTTATAGCACTGATTGCAATTTGCAACCTGTACTGCAAAATATAATTGTAACAATTGTATTTGGTATATGTTCAAAGGCTGCCTCTTCCTGAAAGCACCATTAAGGGCAGGATCTGTATTTATGATCCACAGAAAGTCTATTGCTTAGCACAATTCCAGTGTGTAATATTCTCTCAAAAATATACTGAATGGAAGAATGATTTGTGGAGAGTGTCGAGCATGATATGTTTCCCCAAATTTAGCCTTATTATTTTTAGTCTTCAGAACGTAGATCTCTATTTATTTGTTGTTCTTCATCAGCCAAGTGCAGAGCAGTCAGCACCAAAGTTCCACTACAAAAGCGCTTCTGTCGATTTCTTCTCATATTTCTGGCATATTTCACTTTATGTATGCCAAAGCAGTGTTGTTCAGAGGATAAGTGGTTTTTGACTGTTGTAATTTTGTATAATTTAGGACTCTATTGGTTGTAACCAAAAGAATCCAATATGAGCTTGCAGCAGCTGACCAAAAAAGAGGAAGTTTATAAGGCTGCACGGACAGGAATGTAGCAAGATCTCAAGATATCCAAGTGTGTGTGTGTGTGTGTGTGTGTGTGTGTGTGTGTGTGTATGTCTATTTCTTTTTGCTCACCTTTGATTTGATTTGATTTGATTTGATTTGATTGATTTTTTGCGAGGAGCTACATTTTCTCTGTATCTTTCCTGTTCTCTGGTTTTTTAATTTTTATTTTTATTTTAAAATTATTTACTTATTCATTTTTGTTTTGCGGGGAGGTAATTAGGTGTATTTATTTACTTATTTATTTCATTGGAGGTACTGGGGATTGAACCCAGACCTCATGCATGCTAAGCACGCACTCTACTACTGAGCTATACCCTCCCCCTTATTTTTATTTCTTTAATTGAAGTATAATCAGTTTACAATGTTGTGTCAATTTCTAGGGATTGATTTTTAGTCTGTGCAGGCCTAGGACTTGCTCAGAAACAATGTCTGTAGATTTTTCTGTGTTTTTCTCACTGACTATTAAGGCACTTGGACTCTTCCTACACCATAAACAGAAGCCTGGCGAAAATGACCATCCCAGTAAGGGATTTTGTCCCCACACTGTCTGGTCTGTTTGCTGAAGCAGCATCTCTGTGGTCTAATTCTCTATGCCTGACCTTCTGTCTGGCGGAATCTCCAGATGTCACTGAGCCAAGGACCAGTGGAGCCTGGCATAGTGTCTTCCTACCTGCTCCTCTGGCTGTCATGATTGGGCAGACTGGCTGGCTTTCTGCAAGATGCTATCATTCTTTCCCAAAGCTGTTGAACTACCGTAGCAAACAGACACCAAAGAGCTTGACTCGCATCTTTCCTACAACCCAGCTTATCAACCCCAATGGGACCGTGCGACCGTGCGGTAATGGGCACAGATTCCTCCCCTTTCCCCAAGTCAAGGCCATGCCCCATGTACCCTGCTGATTTTCTGCTCAGCTTAGCACCTTTTCACCCAGATTCTCCATGGTTGCCCCTCCATTAAAATGCTGCTTCACAATGAAGTGTTTTGAGAGAGTTATCTACACACTTTGTATATTCTCACGTTTCAAATTAAAAAACAATACATCTGGACTTAGCAAGGAGAGACTTTATTTGGGAGGATTATTGCAACAAGGAAGCTCGGTGGTCATATGATCTGCCAGTATCTCAAAGTTTAGGCACAAAGGGCTTTTCTTTTGTAGAGAGGAGTAAAAAAGGCTAGAAAGAACTGGATGTGGGAAGTGGGGTGAGAAGATGACTGATGGAATGCTCTACCCTGAGGTCAGCTTCTCTTCCTGGCAGGACCCTTAAGGAGGACCTGTGTGCTGGCTTGGTCAGAAGGTAGATCAAACATCTGACAATTAAGGGGAGGAAAGAATCTTAATCGAATTTTGGTTAATAAGCATTTTGTTCTGATTACTCAGTGAGGACAGGCAGTTGAGCCGGTCATTTATAAGGCGAAGAATGGGAACTTGGAGGAGCTCTGCCCGCCTTATAGGTAAATAGGGGGCCTCTGTGAGTCTTATGTGGAGAAAAGTGGTTCTTTGCAGCAAGTGCTTTCTGGAGCACAAAGGGTGGGGGATTTCTTAACCTGTGCTGTTTGCCAGGGTCACAGGGCTCAGCTGCATCCACTCATGGAAACTTCCATTCATCTTCAGCCCACTCCCACTTGGTTTCTGCAATGAAGCTCCTGTATTGTATACCAGTAGTGACCTCCACGTTGTCACATTCAGTGGACCCGCCTCAGTCCTAATGTTCTCTTCCTCTCAGGAGCATTTGGGATGGTTGACCACATCCTCCTTTCTTCTTGGAATGTTAACTGCTCTTGGTCTCCATGAAACCACACTCAACTGTATTATACTTTTTTTTTTTTAAAGGAGGTACTGGGATTGAACCCAGGACTAAGCATGTGCTCTACCACTGAGCTGTACACCCCATCCCCCTTCTGTGTTTGTTCCTATTCCTCTGGCAGTGACTCTTCTGTCCCCTTAGTTCTCTGTCCTGATGCCTAACAGTGGTATTTTGCAGGGCTCAGTTTGGGGACCTCTGCTCCTGCTTCATACTTCCTGGAGGTACAGTCATTTCTGCACCCTTCACTGTATCTTCGTCTGTGACCCCACAACTTTTCTCACCACCCTACATCTCTTTCCTGAACTCCAGATCCATATAGCTGATACTTGGAATCTGTTTTGTCTGTCTCAATGGAACGCCAAACTTAAAGTACCAAAAATGAATTAATTTTCAGTTTCCATGTGTGTCTCTGAACGTCTCCCGTTCACTTTATCCACTTTGTTATGAGGTCTGCAGATCCACACCCCCCCCTTTCCTCATCCCTCATCAAATCCATCTTCAAGCCCTGCTTGGTTTTAGGACACAGCTCGAGGCTGTCCACTTTGCTCTGTCTCTGCTGTCACATTGTAATTCACACGACCGTTGTCTATCATGGAACCGACTGCCGTAGCCTCCAGCCGACTTTCCTAATCCGGTCATGTTGCCCACCCAGTTGGTTTCTCCCATAATGGCCAAAATAATCTTTAAAAATCTCCTGTTCAAAATGTATGAATGGTGCCCCTTGCCCTTGGGTTGGAAACCATAATCTACAACAGACCTCATACTATAGACATTTTGGTCTGGATAATTCTTTGTTGTGGGGGACTGCCTTGTGCACCGTGAGAAGTTTAACAGCATCCTTGCCCTCTACTCACTAAGATGCCTTACATCCTTGGTCTCACTCCTCCCCTCCACCCAGTGGTGACAACAACAATGTCTCTAGACATTAGCAGATGTTCCCTGAGGGGCATAGTCATCCCTGGTTGGGAACCACTGGCTTACGCCACCTGTAAGACTCTGAGTCACATAGCCCTGCCTCCTCTGTCTGTAGCGTCTACATTTTTTCTTCATGGAATGCCTTGTCATTGCCTTTCATGCCTTCTTCATGTACCAAATTCTGCTCAAGTTCTATCACATGCCACCTCCTTCATGGATCCTTTCTGAGATTTCTCAACACCCAGAACTATCTTCCAGCAAAATAAATGCTTCCCTCCCCGTCCTCCTGTGACCTTGTGTTTATACTCCAACTGCATCATTTATCATTTTGTGTTCATCATAATTAATTAGTTATATATATATTTTTCCTCATTTGAATGCAATACCCAGCATAATGTCTGAAGCTCTTGGAGCATAATACATTTCAACGAACTGAATCATTTTATCATGTTCCTACGAAGACAGTTGCTTCCCTTGCATCAATCTTCCACCCTCTCTCCTTGCGCACAGAGATGCACTGAGGCTGCCTCCCCTTTGCATTCATCTCTTTTCCCGGTGGACCCTTCTCTTCAATCATCCTCTGTTAATTTACTGGATCCCTTAAAGATGTTTCAGTCACCAGCCTCTCCCTCCAGTGGCAATCCTCACAAGCCACTTGTCTGGCTGTTCTGCAAAGAAGAAGAGCCACCAGAAAACCAAGTGGTCCAGGGTCACTTGGCTTGTCTGAGGCAAAGCCAGCGTTTGAACTCAGTCTGCAAATCCACGGTTCCTCCACCGCCTTCTTAACAGATGGCCTATTGGAAAGGACAGCTGAACCCAGGATAGGCCGGTAATGGCTTATTAAGAGGCATTTAGATAGAGAGAGAGAGAGAACACTTCACAATGGCCGACAATGATGTAAAAGCTGTAACTTGCAGTTGTGAGATGCTTTTGGAAAACATTTCATCTGTTTGTCCTTTGCACAGAATGTTCCTTATGCCCAAGGCTTACCTTCTGATGGAGGGGAAATACGCCTACTGCTGTGATGCTATTTCTGAGGTTTTGAGAGGACCTCTCTGTTGTCAAAATTCCTCTTCTTCCTGATATATGGACACTCGACTGCTTTTCTGTGGTTTCTAGCTGGACAGGGGCATTGGCCATCATTAAAATGCAAAAAATCCTGGCAGGAGGCCTTGATACTTGTTTGCATAATTTGAAAGAATTGATGAATATATTTGAAGCCCCTCTGAAATGAAATTTATTGTTTTATTTTTGTTGTTTTTAATCAAGAACAGATTTTACAAGGAGGTTTAGGGATAGAGTGAAAGTAACTCAAGTCAGAAGTTACAAGAAAGGTAACAGCTGAAGAGGAGGAGGAGGACCCAGATACCTCATTAACAAGGATAAGGAGACCTTGGTCTCCCCAGGGATGGGATGTAAGTCCTTGGCGCCCAGTGAAGGTGAGAAAGGAAATAAGAAACCACGATTCATAGTCTGGTTCCCGCTTGAACCTAGACACTTGAGACCCCATGACATGTGGAAGTTCAAGTTCAACCATATACCTATCCCAGCCCCTCCACGAGCTGTTACTGTTTCATTTGTAAATATGCATCTTTTACGAATATCTTGGAGTCTGGAGCCAGAATTTTTTTTCTGTTAAATCATCACACACAAATAAGAAATGGGTATTTGAAAGCACTCCATTATTTTGATACACTCTCTGTACACATTTAGCTTCCTCTTTATTTAGCATAATTTGAAGAGAAATATTATTACTTGCCAGAGGATAGAGTTCACCATGTATTTATCACCAATGTTGTTATTCTCAACATCTGCATGTGTAATTAAAGAGATGAAAATATAGATTGCAGTTCTTCATGGGTGGAAAAGATGGAGAGAGAGGAATTATTTTTGGAATTGATGAGATGGTGTTTGTTAATGGTTTGGAAAATAAAATCGGGTTAGAAATGAAGATAGCTACAAACTTTATCTAGTCTTGGCCTATTAAATTGTTGGGAAATATATGCCAAGCCAGAAATTTCATGGCTTGTCTGACCTCACAGAAACTTAAAAGTTAGCTCATTAGCAAGTAAAGTTTAATTACACACACAAAACTTTTCTCTCAGTATTACCTTAGGCTACCAGAACTAGTGATTTGTAGATCATTGGAAAAAGGATACACAGAGGGAAAAAAAGGACTTTTCCTACGTGGAGGTCACGTAGCACCTCCACGGATCTCTAATCTTTTCATTCCTCCTACTGCTGGTGTTCTGCTCATCCTTTTAGGCTTGTGATGACTGAAGGAAGACTGGGTAACAGAAAGAGAGGAAAAGGTAGTCTGAGAGGTCCTGGGATAAAGAGCGAAGTCTGTACATTGTCACGGCCCCAGGTCAGCTGAGCTTTAAATGACCCCAGAGGTAGGATGAGGCCCAGCAGTCTCTGTGAGCAGGACTTGAGGTTGAGAGCGGATGAGATGAATCCAGAATGGAAGGTTAAAAACAGTGCTGGATCTGGAAGTCATCTGGAGTTTCTGTCCTGTCTTCCGGGAAAGATTCTGAGGGTCAGTGAAACACCATTTTTGGATAGCCAGTTTTTTGGGGGGCAGATCTTCTGCTGTCCCGTGGATGAGGCTCCTGCTCAAAGTGCATCATTCTTCTGGTGTATGTTATTTTTATATCGTATTTTGTGTCTATTACTGTGTGTCGGTTTATATCATCTTCTGTTGCTGACTTCTCCTCCAGGACCCGGTCTCGGTACCTTTACGTGAGCCCTACTCTCATTTGAGTATCTGGATCTCCCGACCTCCTTTCATCACACACAACACTGGGTAGCATAACAGAAGTCCCAACAGATACATTTCTTCCATCACAATATTTTTCTGTTTATTCGATCACCTTATTTATTTTGACGTTCTCTCTCCATATTTATCTGTCCTTATGTCCCCACGGAACTCCCTTGTAAGGATACTGGTGTTAGTTGAAGATGTTGGACTAATATAGGTAATAGGAATTTTAACGTTGTATGATAATATTCAAGGATTTCTTAAGGTTAGGCAATCGATTCATTTTAAGGCTGTGCCTCTTGGCCAGACATGTGCCTCAGGCTTCTTCCAAGAGCTTTTAAAAAAACCCACAGATTTCGGTACTCATCGGATATACTAAATTGGACCTTGAGGAATAAAAGCCCAGTGGGTTTTGAAAAGTGCCTAGAACGAGTTTAGAGCATCTGAATTTTACTCCAAGATGAAACCAGTTTGTTGGAAAACTGGCTACTTGATCTGCATTCTTTAGCTCCTAATAGAATTGTATTTATGAAATTGTTCCTTGGCCCTATTTTCTCAGGCTGAATCGAGTAGCCTCATAAACATTGCTAGTTTAAGGTAAATCGGGCGTTAAGGATATTGTCTATAACTTCACATACAACTTCACATTTGCAGGTTTCTCTGGGTAAAAATTTCTCTTAAGACTTCAGTGCTGCTGTCTATGTGGGAGTTGGTGGAGGAGGCAAAACCAACTATTTTTCCAGAGAAACTTCTGTTTTGGGGGATTTTGTATTTTGTGACTAAGCAAGTTTCGTCTTTTCACTGTTGTCTACTACAAAGCTCTTAATTCAAGTTCAAGCTCCACGTAACCCAGTTTTAACAATTGTGTATGTTTTTCTGGTGCATGTTACATGTGAACATCCTTGGCTTTATTTCATTTTTCAAATTATATTTTCCTTTGGGCTTCACTTCTTACTCTGCTTCCATTATACTTAATTTATTATTGGAAATTGCATTAGTTTTTTAAATAGAATGACTAATAATAAGACACATACACATAACAGCAGTTGCAATTTTCTCCTTTCACGAAGTTCATTGTTAGACTGGGGAAAATATTGTAGAGTGTAAGGGTTGAAGAAGTATAATAGGTGACAGATGAAGAAACTTGAACTTAGAAATGATATCTTCATAAAGCCTTTCATTAATGAATACTGTCAATCATTAACACTATTTTAAACATAGAATAATTACATTCATATGAAATTGTGAATTTTTCCTGATCATTTTTACACTCAGCTATCTAGTCTGCTTTCACAGTTATTCTATATTATAACTGCTATTGTAATTACTCTGCTCATTTTGAAGTTGAAAAATAAAGGACCTTTGTCAGAAATTTTTATATGTCCACAGAAGTGTGTGTACATACACACATATGTACACACACAGAAGCATAGTCCAATATGTTGGAGACATTCAGAAAGTCCTGCTTTGGCTTTGCTGTTGATCACTTAAGATCAGCTATGTCTACAAAATTTATTTAATTCACGCAGTACTAATGGCATTGTGCCAGAGACTATGATAAATATGAAAGAATAGCTTAGCCCCTGATCTTAGGACTTTTATAACTCATTTGGAGATAAAGACACATGAACATGTAATTTTAAGGAAAGACTAAACAGGATAAGTAGCATAATAAAATAATAGTCCAAAATTAGCAATTATAAGGAAATTAAAAGGATGGTATTTTATTAGTTGCCTTTCAAATTGATAAAGATAACATACACATCCTATTCAAAGCTATTAAGGGAGCAGTGATCTGAATATATCTTAATATACTTTTAGATTATATCTCTTTTACAAATATGCTGGAGGACAATTTGTTAATGTAGATTGGAAGTCTCAAATATGTTCATATCCTTGGATCCAACAATTCTGCGACTTTAATTTGAAGAAATAACGGAAGACGTAATCAAAGATGTATTTATGTGGCTGCTTAAGGCTGAAGTATTTACAAGACTCTGCACGTGCAATCATAGGAAAAAAAAGAGAGAAGTCAATCAAATTATTAGCAATGTTTATCTTTGAACTTAAATTCTTTATACTTACTGAAATATTCCAATTTTTTTTACAGAACAGCTTATTTCCTTTATAACATGAAAAAAAGAACCAACAAATGTAATTAAAAAATTCTCACCAGAGAAACCAATTACTGAATCCCATGTAAAGTCAGGTGTGCAGACGTTTAGCAATATCCAATTAGTAGTATCCAATTTATTGCAGAAGGAAGGGTGGGAAGAGCAGTTGGAGTTTGCCTCCACACCCCCCAAGTGCAGCCAGAGCAGTTAGGGAAGTGAGCTGTTTCAAGGAGAAAACTTTTAAGGGCAGCTAATGTGCACCACCTTCTGAGAGATGGAGTGGACTTTGATCTGCAGCTTTTGCCAGAGTCGCATAAGCTGACAGCCTACGTAGGGAAGAGGGACACTATGTTCCGAGCGTGGCTGTCACGCCACAGCTGCTCTGGCCATCTGTTTTGCCTTTGATTCATATTGTTTGTCCTTTCCCTAGTGCCTTTTTTTGCAGGCTGCTGTCCAGTGCTCATTTTTAAGTGACTTCTCTGAGACCAGGGGACTGATGGTCATAACAGCATGATTTCAATTCTATTTTACCTGGAGGGCTTCAGTTTCAGAAAAAGAAATCCAAGTCATACATCAGCAGTCCATGTGGGGGTATTGTAAGTTCAGTTCAAGAAGTTAATCAAGTTTTTGTGATCCCTTTGTTCTGATGACCTAGATAAGCAACTCCAAGATGCTAGAGGGGATGTATTTGGTTTGAACACAGACTGAAGAATAGAGACGTGGTTTAGATGATCCATAAACTCAAGTGACAGCTGAGAAGCAGCTCTTTTCTGTTAGATGTCAATCATATTCTTTTGTGTCTTAATTTCTCTCACTCTAAGGGTTTGTTTGATGGATGGTTTTTGTCTTTTCGGAGCCTCAAAGAGCAAAAAGAAGTTTTAAGTAAAATAATCAACCGCTTTTATTCATTCCTTTGTTCAGACACCTGGGAACCTGCTTCGAGCCTGGCTCAGCATAGGAGTGGAGATCTAGAGATGGGAAGGGGCATTCCTTCCTCGAAAGAGTGAACAGAGACAACTGTGAATCCAGGTGAAACCCATAAAGTGAGGATGTTCAGCCACTGTCTCACTGAGGCAATGGCTGCGGGGGCTCAGTGGGAGAAAACCACTGAGGGGTTTGTTCTAGAAGGAGGGAGCGTAAATGAAAAGGCAAAGATGAAGAACTTAGAACCATGGAATCCTAACATGGAAACCCTTGTGTGGGTAGGACAGTTTTAGCATCTGCAAGGGGAATCAAGTGACCATCCCCTTGCTTTGAGTTCATCCAAATGATAGTTTTATTTTTCATGTCCTGGAGATCCCTGTGGGAAGGTGTCATGAGACATCCCCATAACAACCCACGTAGGTATCTCATTTCCCTCCTCTGACAAAATATCCCTCTCCACGTCCAGCTAGTTTCTGCTATGCAGGACCACCATAGTGTCTGCTTGGCAAGACTCACTTCTTGCTCAGCAAGATGGGTTTCTCCTGTTTGATAACAGCAATGTCTGCAAACCTACAAACATTCAGTGTGCTGTGTGAAAAATGCTTTTCATCTTTTACCTTTTTAAATCTTACAACAATCCTGGGAAGCTGGTGTTTAATTATCCTCATTTAATAGTTGAGGCCATTCAGACTCAGAGGATTAAGAAACTTGTAGGGGCATACTTGGTTCTCGCTGCTGTGACTCAAGAGGCAGGGTTTAAAGCACAGATTACTTTAACTCTGTGAAAAATAACTCTGGTTATCTTTGGTACCATTTGTCAAATATTTCTGGTTCTCTCCCCTTCTAAGAAATGAATAGGATTGCATTTCCTGATTCCCTTGTGGCTCAGTAGGGTCATGCAACTGGTTTAGCCCATTAGTTGGGAGTGCAAGGTAATTGTGAGATTCTCCAGAATTTCTCCATCTCAGGTAAAAAGCTGGCAATGTTCAAGTTGGTGGCTACTCACTTAGCCTGGGTCTCTGAGTGACTGTGAACAACTTAGTCCTCACTGACCCATGATGGTCAAAGCAAGACACAAGTGCTTTCAGCTTTAATCCATTTCAACTTTAAGAGTTGTTCCTGCAGCATTAATTAGCATATCCTAACCAGCACAGACTCGAATCTCTCGCACTTCTAGACAAGAATATATTTTATGTGTGCCTCCTTCTCTTCTGTTCTCTCTGAGCATTGGGTCATGATTGAAAGAGTAACTCAGTATTTGCCCTCCTGAGCTTTTACTAGGACCAAAAATAGGTCATTTAAAAATGACTATACCTGCATCATAAAATGAACCTTATACATTCATTGAACAGTTAAAGTGTGTATTTATTGCAAGTCCTCCTGAAAAACCCAGTGGTTATTATGGAAACGTTTCTTTGGATTGGATCAGGGCAGAGATGAGACAACGCTCCTTCTATGTGAGCCTTGACATTACAAGATCACCACTGAGACTTGGGTTATTTCTTGGGACTCTTTCCTAGGCAGGTTATTGTTTTTTAATTTTTTATTAATTTTTTTATTGACGTATAGCCAGTTACGATGTGTCAATTTCTGGTGTACAGCACAACGTCCCAGTCATGCAATATATATATATGTATATTTGTTTTCATCTTCTTTTTCATTAAAGGTTATTACAAGATATAAATGGCTAAGAATGTTCTAAGATATGATTCCCAAATCTGGATATATTCAGAATCATACAGGGAGCTTTTATAGATCCAGGTTCCCGGCCCCACCCCTGTATTCTAAAGCAGAGTGTGTGGGAGGAGCACAGAGAAACTGTACTTTAAAAGAGCAAAAAACGTCAGCTCTAGGAATCGTCCTTGGATAGCGCTGACCACAGCCAGGATTGGCTATTTTAAAATATCCTTCCCTTCTGAACCCTCCCTGCAGACACACAGTTTGAGGCCCTTGCATGAGTTCTGATTGGAGTCCCAGGGAAACAAGCCCAAGAGAACCGGGCAGGAAATAAAGGACAGGAAGTACCGTCGGCTCCAGTTGTCTGCTGCCCCACTCAGAGGAGGCCACTAAGTGAAAATAGTTGGGATTCCTTGGAGACCCTTCAATCTTTACACTGTCAGAAACACACACACAAAGCCTCTGAGTAATTAGCAGGAGTTTGAATCAGGCTACCAGTTTTATTTTTTGGAGGAAGGAGGAGTCTATTTCATCAATTCACATGTCTTAAACACTAAGAGAGACCAGACTTGGAAGTCAGTAGGACCATCTGGAAGGCAGACTTTTTCTGGCAGGACTCACGCCCGTGTCAGAGTGACATGCTGCTGTCCACTTGTTGTGATCCTCAGAGACACAAGATAGCCCCCAGGCAATTCCCAAGTTCCACTCCCAGGTCACATCATTACCGAGTCCAAATTCATTCTGCTCCCTGCACGACAGGCCAATAAATCGAGAGACAAGGTGTTGGGGCAAGGAACCTTATTTGAAAAGCCAGAAGACCAAGAAGATGGGACACTAATGTCCTAGAGAACCATCTTTCCCAAGTCAGAATTCAGGCTGCTTTTATACTAGAAAGGGGAGGGAGTGTGGTGGTTGTTGCAAACTTCTTGGTGTTGGAATCCTTTGTTCTTGCAGCTGTGCATGTAGGTCAGATCACGATGTCCGTGTAATCCTCCAACAAGATGCATGTTATTCTCTGTTCTGCAACTTTTTATCTCTATATGAATGGGAAAGGGTTATATCCCTAAAGGTCAGAGCCTTGAGAATGGGCTACCCTGTATATTTCAGGCAATGGGTAACATTCTTTTACAAAAGGTGCAGAGCCAGCATGACTCAGCACGGAAAGCAGAACATGGGGTTAGAGCTAAAGAAGTGTAATATGGAGTCAGATTTGTTCTTCCTGGTTACAGCATTATACACAGACACAGGTCTCCTCCTCTCTCCTTTTTCATTTCCAAATATATTTGCCATCCCCTGGTTTTTTTGATTCCTAACTAAAAGCCCCTGGTGTCCGGATTCCACACCTTGCCTTTCCTGAGGCCCTAGTCATGGAGCTGGTTCCTTGTTATCCTTGGAAATACTTTTCTTTTCTTTCTTAAACATTCTCAGCTTTATTTATACGTTAATGAATAGAATTAAATGACAATTGATGACAAATACAGTTTGGATTTATAGGTGCCTCTATTTTTCCTTTCTTTAGGAATTCGCAACCTTATGAAAAGCGGTCTTGTTAAAAGCCTGCTGTAAAGCTTTGCATATTTGTAAGTTTGCAAGAGTTTAGGGGTATAGAATGGAGGGGCAGGAGGCTTATTTTCTCAGTCATCTCGAGTTGGTGAACCAAATTAACTCAGGCTAGCTCCTGTTTTGTTTCCCATTGTTCAGGGTATGGAATTCATCTCTTTTCCTTAGTTTCCTTTAAACTGAACAAAAGCAACGATCAGAAGAGCAGCATTCACAGGACACTTGGTGTGTATGGAAAACTTCACTAAAGGTTTAGAGGAAACGGAGAGACTAACATAACAGTAAGGCAAACAACTAGAAGTTTATTCCTAAAAGTGCCCGTCTGTCCCGTAGCTCAAGCTACAGCTTCCTCAGTGTTGCTCCCCTGCCCTTGCTTTCTTCGTCTTTTTATCCCCCACCCTCCCTCAAGTTCACGTTCTTTTCCATACAGAGTGGTTTACCTCTTATGTTTGTGTCTTAGATCCTAGAGCCCAAATCCTCTTCTCATTTTCTGTTCTCAAGAAGGTGATCAAAGTATGTTTCTAAAACCTATAGCTCCTTCCTTAACAGCTGAGACCAGCTGTCAAGAATGCATGAATACATACAACCCTCTACAGAATCAAAAAACATAAACCTGTGAATAAAACCAGAAGTGAAGCTTTGTCAACTTGAATCTCAGGAGGAGAAACTGGTCACCATTCAGACTGGATGACAACACGTACCTAAAAGGCAGAAGTGAGAACTGTGTGATTAAAAAAAGAAATCAAGACAGGACACCACGAAGATACTAATGTCACTCAATCTCTTAATAAAGGATACTGTGTTAGCAATTTTAAGATACATATAATTTTGCATCTAACACCTGACTATTCTATAGAGGTTTTTTTCTCACCCTGATTTTATGCATCGACCCAGATTTGAAAGCTGAACTCGATGACTTTCTTTGAAACGATGCTTTTCCAGTTGGAGCTTTTCCTTTCAGCGCATGTGATGAGGTGCTGGGCTTGGCTGCAGAGCACGCTTGCAATGAGGAGGAGGAAGAAACTTGGACCTCAAGGGCTCTGACTCTGCGATAGAATCAGTCAGAAAGTGCAGCAGCCTCCCTCATCTGGGCAGGTGTGAATATCCAGGGAGTTCCGGCGTGGGGACCGGGCTCAGCCACAGCGGTACTTAGATAAAAGACTGTACTCAGCCCTGGGCAGATGGCAGTACAGATCTGTTCAGAGAAAGGACAAAATTAGCAAATTAGAATGGAAAGAGGGAGTCCTACTTTCCCCTGATCCTCTGAGACAGGAGCCTGGAGAGAGCTAGATAAGGTGTGAGCACTTCGGCTAACATGTGCTGGGCTTAGGGAAAGGTTTCTGTGCCATATGTTGGGGAATCAAAAGCAGAGAAAGGGAGACAGAAGTCCAGCCGAGCGGATGCTAAGTGAAGGCTGTGATTCAAGAGCTACAGATGCCCTGAGCCTGGTCCCTGCACACACTGCACGTGGCTCATCCCCTGCCAGTCTGGAGCTGGGACTGAAGGACCCGCTGGGTCCTGCTCAGGGAGCAGGCTGACTGGGCTAATTTACGAGAGGGACAGGGTAGGGCTTCCAGGTGGAGCACTCTGACACTCCAGGTGAGCAGAGCTGGGGAAGCAAGAGGTGACGATTCCCTGAACTGATTCAAGAGATGGTTGTTGGCTGGCTGTTCTCTCCATCTTTTTGCATGAAGTGTCTCCCCACTTTCTCTTAGCAAGATGATTGCATTAATCGTGCACCTTCAGTTCTTGCCTCCAGAAGCTCACCCCACCTGTATTAATATTCTGTTAACCTGTTCTGCAGTTTCTTTAGCTGCTTCTTAATTTGCAGACTTTTAAAGGCCCCTATAATTTGACTCATGCTATTCAATCTGCCTGGAATGATATCCTCTGTCCCCCCCTCCCCGTTCTCACTCCCCCCCCCCCTTTTTTTTTTTAAGAATTCTAACCATTCTCCAAAGCTTAGCTCGTGTTACCTTTTCCTTGCTGGAAGCTCTCAGATTTGGGGAGCTGCCCTTTCGTGACTGTGATCACCATATTAATGCCTCTCTCTTGGAAATTAACACATTACATTGAAAGTATTCTTATTACATTCTTGTCTCCTCCAGTGATGGAATGTGTTCACTTTAGTCCTACCAACTCTATGTTAGTGTTTGCATGGTAATGTCGTATTTTAATTTTAATTTTGTCAGGTATTGCAATACTTCTATACATTTGAAATTAAACGGTGTAACCAAGAAGGGTCCTGGTGTCAATTACTCCATAATAGTTTTTTTTTTAACACATATTCTTTCAATGTGGAGGGTCAGTTTTTTCTTTACTTCAAATAAAAATATTTTCCATCGTATTTCTGAATAGTTCTTATTCCATTTGATGGCTTCTCAATCCTCATACCTCACTTATTCTTATTTGGATAGTTTTTATTTTTCCTATTATCATCTCTTGAACCAATTTACTCTCCATTCTTTCCCCTCCATGTTCACTGAGTAACAGTGCATCTGCTCAGGACTTGTCTTTCTGGAAGGACACCTCTGTGTCTGCAGGAGTTCTGGGGCAGCACCTGAGCATCATGGAGCCTGGGGTAGGGGTGGGTTGGTTTCTGAGAATTACGGGTAAAGGGGATGTAGATTGCTAGTCAGTCAGTCACCTCAGCTGGTTGTTGTTAGACAGTGGCCCCAGGTGAGGATCCCCACGTGACCTTGATTGTGTTAACTTTAATCTTGTGGAGATTCCAATTCCTTATTTGTAAATTGAAGTTAATGACACATGCTTTACTGGGCTATTGTCAGTCAAATGTAAGACAGTCTGACGTAACTGACACACACTAGGTCTTTGGTGTATATTAAAACAAACCCCTAAAAACAGCTAAGTAAGCTTGAAAAGTTAAACAGCATGGTTAACATTTATGCCAGGCAGTAATCGAATTTTTCTAAAAACAAACTATATTTTTAAAATTTTTGTGTTAAACTTAGGATTGGCTCAGTGAAAAGTGGTAAAAACTGGGCTGTGTGTATAGCTAATTTTGGAATGAACTCAGTGACTGAGCTAAAAAGGAAATCAGTGGGAGCTAGACAGTGACAAAGAGAGGAAGGTGGAGACCCTGAAAAGGTCCAAATTTGTCCAGGACAATAACCACAATAAGAAAAATGGATGAGACAGTGTTTCATAAAATGTGAATTTCAGTAGAAATATTTGCAATCAGTCTCTTTTGTTTTGAGAGATGTCATGATTAGAGAAGAAGGACTTTGGAATTAGGCAGACTTCAGTTTGTACATCACACCTGTCATTTAATAACTGTCGTATTGGGTATGTTGGATATGCTTTGATCTCATTTCCTTTCAGGGAGAGTTAGAAAATTAATTCTAACTTTGCAAGGTTGTTAGAATGAGCACGATGTGAAATAACTTCACATAGTTGCTTTCTGGTAGATTGAATTGATGGTCTTGTCCACTGAAATAAAATCACACAACGTGAGAGTTGTAGGTGGTTTTATTTGAGGAACAATGAGGACTATAGCCTGGGAGACGGCGTCCCAGATAGCTCTGAGGACCTGCTCTGGGGAGGCAGCGGGGGGCTCAGTATCGTATATGATTTTAGTGAAGGGGGCACGTGCAGTCAAGCACACATTTAGGCAGAAGCTTGTTGCTAGTCACTAAGAGACAATGTCACTGTTAATGATCTTAGCGCTTTTCTAGCTGTGAGGAGACCTGAGAATTTGGGCTCATAAAATCTTCTCCTGGAAAATATCTAACTATCCAAAGGCCTGTTCTGCCAGTTTTTCCCAGAGCACAGAGCACTTCATTCCTGATCTCCACCCTGAACTCCTTTCAGGGAGTGTTGGAGGTCGGTGTCTGCAGCGGCCAGTGATTTAATCCAAGCGGAGTTAGATGGCGAGTGCCAGCACGATCCTATCCTTGTAGAGGCAGATGGCCAGACTTGGCTGTCTCAATTCCTTCTCTCTCTCTCTCTGTTTGCTCCTTGAATTTGCAGTTTATCCCCCTAGAGGTGGCTATTTGATTTGTGTGTAGACGTCTACCCTGATTGCAGAGGATATGATGCAAGTGGAGGCTGGAAATGTGCTTGTGTGATTCTGCTTCCCCTCCTGTGCTTCTGCCATCACCATCAGAAGAGCTTCCTATGAGAAGCTGCTGACCCTTCAAGCTAGGACCCAAAATGAAGATACATGTGGGAGATCTGAGCATAATCCACAGCGGGGAGTCAAACTTGGACCGATGGCTTGAAGCTGAGATGCCTACTTAAATCCACCGATCCACTTGTCAGAGAAAACGCTCACTGAGTTCTGGAAGTGTTGTGCTATTGCGAGGATAGATGACTGATTCTCTGATTCACACCACGTGCTGAAAATAACTGTATATGCTAATTTATATGATGATTAGTGGCGTTGCTGTAATAGGGAAGAACAATTCTGACTCCGTGTTAGATCTGTTCCTTTAGCTCTAACCCTGTGCTCTGTCTCCAGTGCTGAGTCATGCTGGTTCTGCACCGTTAGTAAAAGAATGTTTCCTATTGCCTGAAATATACAAAGTAGCCCATTCTCAAGGCTCTGACCTTTAAGGCACTTTCCCATTCATATAAAGATAGAAAGTTGCAGGATAGACAATAACATTTGTCTGGTTGGAGGTTTACAGGGACACCATGACCTGACCTACACGTACAGCTGCAAAAACAAAGGATTCTTACACCAAGAAGTTTGTAACAATCAACCACACCCCCTTCCCCTTTCTAGTATAAAAGGAGCCTGAATTCTGACTTGAGTGAGATGGTTTTTCAGGACATTAGTCTGCCGTCTTCTTGGTTTTCTGACTTTCCAAATAAAGTTATCATTCCTTGCCCCAACCCCTCGTCTCCCAATTTATTGGCCTGTCATGTGGCGAGCAGAATGAGTTTAGACTCTGTAACACTGCTATCTTTGAAGAGGACGTTGAGCAAAGCAAAGCAAAGCAAAGGATAGAGAATGTGGTCAGAATTTTTTGAGCAGATTACCTCTATGGCATTTTTAAAGCTCACAAAGGATGGGAGACCCAAACCTTTGTGTTCCCCTGGTTCCCAGAAGTGACTTTATAAGTTATCTAACCTGAATCCCATAAGCATGGATTAGAATTAATAAAATGGATAATGAAATAAAAATCAACAAGTATGATTTTTGTGTTGAAGCTAACCTGAAGTGCAGAGGAAGTGCTGTTCGGTAATTTTGTAAGTAGTCACAAACATCACTGTGGGTTTACTCTTGTGATGAAGAGGAGTAAGCCAGGCCAGGGAGCTGGCCTTGTGGTGATTCCATCCCTGCTATCAATCAGGCTTGAATTCAGACCTTACCTCCTCTGTTTCCTAGCTAGGTGGCTTGATCCAAAGAAACAGAGTCTTATCTCAACTGTTAACATCTTAAGTGAATGTGTGAATTAAACAAGAATACAATGATGCTTGAAACAGTGCCTAGGTTTTTCTAATGAACAGAAGATGATCTAAGGGTGAGCAGTAAAGCATGGTCAACTGTGTAATTCAGAGGATTCCAGCTTAGCATCCCTCAGCAAGGGGTGAAGATATAATGTCCACATGGACCACGTGGGACCAAAATTCACACTTACAATCTTTCCTTGCCAGCCCTTGTCTTCCTAACCAGTATCTCCAGTGGGTGTCTTAGATTAAATCTGTTTTCTTTCTGTTTGAAGCCTCCTCCTTGCACAATTTAAACTCTGCAGCTCCTCAGAGTAGATACAGTTTGGTGTCCTATTTTCTTCTGTCTTGAAAAATCCTCCAGAATCCATGTTGACACCACAGGTGGCTGTCTCTGGAGTCAGATCTTTTATTTTTACAGCTTTCTGCCCTCAAGCATTTCTTTGTTTCAGAGAAACTACATTTTTCAAATGGACCCATGCCCGGAGAGTTTACCCAGCTTCATAAGAAGTATCATGTGCTAAATAATAAAATGAGTGTGGGAATGCCAGAAACACTGTAAGCAAATTACATAGCAACCTGCCCCCTAATGAATCAGAGTATTTTTATTCCATTAAAATGCCTTAAGTGAGCAATTTCCTGATCCTTCAAGGGTTAGTGAAAATTCCAACCATTTATTTTTTATAATTATTTAAATTTATCACTTGGTAGGCACTTAAATAATGTACATGTTCTTTTGAGCACTTTTAAAAGAGGAATCATCTACAACGTAGCCTACATAATATGGGGGTGAACAACTGAAATCAGTGGCTTTGGAAATGGGACTTGGGTGTGAGGATATATTAAACATGGACAAAATTATGCACCAACGCGCTGGTGAGCCAAAATATACTAATTGTTTTCTCTTGGACATCATTCAACCTTATCTTTTTGGTTTCAGAATTCAATGAAAGTAGAAACACGTTAATGAAACCTCTTAATGCCGAAGAAATGGAATTGTATTGAGCCATTTAAAGAGAAATTGGTAAGAAATTACTGAGTATGAAGACATTACAAGTATATTCTTTGAATTTTCTTGCAAAGTTCTCATCCTTGGTGGCTATGATAGAGCCTCAAAATTTGCTCAACTTTCCTTAAAGAGAAAAACTCCCAAAGAGAGAGGCAGATCACCATCTATGGTATGGCTTTATACATTTCCAGCGCTCTGTTAAATTAAGAATATTGCCAAAGTCATATTTACCTGGGAAATTAAGGAGTGCTTTGCATCCATAAGGACAGTCAAAAATGGTATTTTAGGGTTCTTATAAGGATACCATCTTCAGATGTTGAAATGAAGGTTATGCCTTTATCTCCCAGAACTCGTTAACGCCAACAATGATGGCACGGACAGCAAGGCCCCCTCTTTTGCTAGGGCTGATCCCCCCTGGAGGCACTGTCTCTTGCTCCAGGTTCTAGGTGAGTCTGAGCTCAGGTCTGTTCTCTCTGCTGCAAGTTCCGGACCAGGCTCCTTATAAGCAGCTTATTTGCTGGGTAGTCTTTGTAGAGCTGTTTCCCACCCTGTATTTTCACTTCTGTGCATCCTTTGCCACCTATCTCCCCACCACGGCACTGTTTGTCCTTCTTTGTAAGCCTGAAATCATCCTGGGAGTTTAATGAACAAAAAACACAGTAAAGCACATAGATATTAAAGTGTCAGGATTGCGACTGGACAGTGACATTGCGAACACAGCCTCAAGGCACTTGCCTTATTTTCTCATTTTAAATTCATCTCCCTCCTCCCTTCCTGGGGCTTAGAAATACAGCCTCTTGGGGGTAAACTTCTTTGCCTGAGTCCATACAGTTCCCGGATTCCTAGAGCAATCCCCGTTGTGATGGTTTGAGGATCCTTCAGTATCGTGACTGTGTACTTCCGAGTGTTCATTCTTCTCCACAGGAGATGGGACCAGTTTATTCAGCTTCACATCAGAAGGACATTCTTCTCTTTCTCAAAAACTTAGGACCTTTTCCCTAAACATATTTCTTCTTCAGGATGCCTCTCAAAAGGTGGCGCTCCACCCACCTGCACCAGAATCATCCCAGGGTGCTTTAAACATTTTTTTCAAATTCTTGGGCTCCTCTCTATAAGTCTACTGAGCAAGAATATTACAGAGTGGGCCAGGGAATGGAAATAGTTAAAAGTCTCCAGGTGATTCCTACGCACATTAGAATGTGTGGACTGCCACAATAAATGGCACCATTAGTCGCCCAATTGCTCATGCCAAGCTCTGGCAGTCAATCCCCATGGTTTTATGTCTTTCACCCTTCCCACATTTAATCAATAACCTAATCTACAAATTTAGCTCTTAGGGATGTCATGATTATAAAAGACACCGCCTGAGACAGTGATTTATAATCTGATTAGGTAGGACACTGAAGCATTAAATTAATTAATTTCTATGTGCAATTTACACTCTTTCTGCCAAACTTAAGGATGAATACTCTTTAGGGAATAAGATGCTGAGTTGTTGCAAAGATACTAAATCAAAGCACGAGTGAGGTCTTATCTACCAGGTACCCTCATCTTGGCCGGGTTTCTCGCTCCTCTTGCTTATCATTTCCCAAGTATCTCTCCAAATCTTAAAATAGACACTGTAACCCTCCTTAATTCCTGTTTTCGGTCAAAAGGCACGGTATATTTTACCATGGTACATTAAAGATCATAGTGTGAAATCATGTGTTCTGCTTCCAGGTGATAGGAACTAATTTTCTGGAAACTTAAATAATCCACATCATTTTATTTTGCTACAAAGTAAGACAGAGGATAGAAGCTTGAGGCTGATTGTTTCCTGTAACTGGGTCTTACGCTGCCATTTGCTTGAATTGCTTCCAGACAGAATCCCTCCCTAACGACCATAGTTACAGCTAACGTTTCTGAATGTCATTCTTGGTTTCTCTAGGATCTGTTTTGTTACTTAAAATCTTGACTTAATACCATGTTTTTGCTTTCTCTAAATGTTCAACATTTATTTACAATTTCTTAAAATGAACAGCTTTTTCTAACTATAATGTAATGATGACTAATGGATATAATCTGAAAAACAAAAGTATAAGGGCAAAAAGAAAGTCAACTATAAGTCTACAAAATACGCATCTCTACATAAAATTGGGCTTAAAGAGGAGTCTATGAACCTCTAAGCATTTACTAAGCTCACAGCTCCCTTTTCAGGGGAAGTGGCAATAAATGTTTATTAAGCACATACTTTGTGCCGGGCAAGTGCTGAGAGCTGAGCATTTTCGTAGTGAATGATTTAGACACTGATGCCATAGATGCTCTCATGGTGTGCATGCAATTCTGAATTTAACTTAATTTTATATTCTATGTGTTTTGTTTCAGCTGACGTCTCATTGGGCATTCTGTTAAGTGAAATGATATCTTACACCAACCCAGTTCACTTACTCCACAAGCATTTATCGAGTGCTCTTTTAGTCAGTATGAGTAATGTTAGCTGCTTGAAGAAAACACCTTAAAAATTTTAGTGGCTTAAAATAAGAGGACCTTTTTTTCTGGTTCATGTTTCAGTCTGATGGAGGGTGGGCTCCTTTCCAAGCAGTGCACTGGGGATTCCAACATCTCCTGTGCCTCGGTGCCCCCATTTTTAGCACAGATCTTCATGGAAGAATCTGAATTATCACATGATACTGATGCAAGGACCAGATCTGAAGTGGCATATATTACATCTGGTCACAGTCCTTTGGTCAAATGTAGTCACGTGGCCCCCAGCCGAACTGCAAATGAGAGAGAAGAGAATGAAAAGGGATTCTGTGACCACGTAGCTTTGTCTCTGCCACAGCTCACCAAACATCCATCTCAGTATTCCCCCCCCCCCAGAACACTCCCTACTTGCATTTTCTCTCTGAGGAATACAACCCAACCCCAAATTCCATGTCACTGACCCCCAGGGTCACTGGGTAACGTGCCGTCCATTCTGTCGCATTTGGCTCCCCTTCCTTTTGCCTTGATGGTACAGAGAATAAAGAGAGAAATGCTCCACTGCCCCAGTTATATACAATTGTAGGATAGCGACTATCTAACAGGAATAAACACAGGCAGGAGCTAAGAATGGGGACACCCCACAGTCCCCGACCTGCAGCAATCTACAATCCCAGGAAACAGATGCTGAGAAGGCTTCCCACCTCGGGGATGGTAGAAGGAAAAACTGCCCTAATTAGTCAGAGGAAGAGCTCATCTCTGAAAATGATTTTCAACAAGACACAGGAGTAAAATTTAAAACACATCAAAAATATCAAGCTTATATGCGTTGTTAGAAAGGGGATATTATCTATAAAATGTCTAGAACAGTGTCTGTCATATAAGAAGCATTTATTTAACATAAGTTAACAGGATCAGTTATATACTTTTGGCTGCAGGTGATAAAAGACTAATTCAAACTGGCTTTAAAAAATCAGGAGATTTATTACCTCGTAAACCCTGAAATCCAGACACAGTGCAGACTTCAAAGCTGGGTTACTTAATGGCCCCATATTCTTTTCTTCTCTTTCTTCTGGTGGAGGGATCCTCATAAGGAGATTGCCAGCGCCAACAGGGGCACAACTCTTTCTTGAGCACAAATTCTGGGAAAAAAGCAAAAGACTGTGCCTTAACTGTGGGATGAGTTCTTCCCCCTCAGCCAGATTCCACCAACTTGACGTCAGGTTCTCATGCCAGACCAATAACAACTCCCAGCAGCGTACTGTACGCTGATTGGTTTGATGTTAGAATCCATCCCAGGAGCTGAAATGGGTTCCACATCCTCTGCGTCCCATGATCCATATGAGGTTGGGGAGATCCCTAACTAAGGCAGGAGTTGTGACTGAGCAGGCAAGCATGAGTGTCCGTGTCACTTACTCTGTGTCCAGTATTGTGGTAGTTGCTGGACATTTTTAAGACATGCGTGCCATGAGTTAAGAAAACCTATCTACTGAGGAAAGCTCAGGGTGTTTGGGGATGCATGAAGCAGACACACAGTTTGGAGGAAGTGGATCAGGAAGGGCACAGTAGAGGAGGAACAGTGACCAGAGCAGGTTAGGCAGTGAAGGGGGAGGAGAGAGCTCCAGTCAGAGATAGCAGCGTATGGAAAATCCCAGAAACAAGTGAGCATGGGGACGACTGGAGAAGATGCAAGGGTCTTAGCTACTACCCACATGTGGCTGTTGAACACTTGACATGTGGCTCGTGTTTGAATGATACCTTTTCTTATTGAGGTATAATTGACATACAACAATGTGGAAGTTTAAGGTGTACAAAGTGTTGATGGATATATTTGTATACTGCAGTATGGTTACCACTGCAGTGTTAGCTAACACCTCATGTCACGTGTCATTTCTTTTTCTTTAGTGGGAACATTTAAGATACATCTCTTGGCAACTTTGAAATTTATAACACAGTATTGTTTTTTATAAGCATATGCTGTGCATTAGATCTCCAAGACCTATTCATCGACTAGTTGCAAATGTGTACCTTTAAACAACATCTCCCCAACTCCCCTACTCTCCAGCCCCTGGTAACCACCACTCTTTCTGTTTCTATGAGTTCAAGTATTTTTTATTAGATTCCACATATTAAGTGAGATCATGCATATTTGTCTTTCTTTTTGTGACTTATCTCACATAGCATAATGCTCTCAAAGTCCATCCATGTTGTCACAGATGGCAGGATTTTCTCCTTTCTCATGGCTGTATAATATTCCATTGTGTGTGTGTGTATGTGTGTGTGTACATATACACATGTGGTATATATATGTATGTATGTACATGTGATTATATATATAAATACATATATATCATATCTTCTTTACCTGGAATAATACTACTTTGGATATATTGGGTTCAATACAGTGTTTTGTTAAAATTCACTTACCTGTCTCTTTTTCACTTTTCTTTAAAGTGTGGCTCACATTACATTTCTGTTGGGTGGTGCTGGCTTAAACAGACCAAAACAAAAAGTACAAGGAAGGTTATAGAAAGAAGTGAGGTTGGGGCGTTAAGCAGAGGTTGGCTCATGCCAGGTCTTGAATGGTATGCCTTGGAATTTAAATGTTATCATTTAATCACTGTGGAGTCACTGACATTCTGATGTGCATTTCAGCAAGTTCACCGTCTGCTTTTGGAGAAGGGACTGAAAGGGGGTAAAAGCAACTGGCAAGGAGCCCAGAAGACAGTTGCAGTAATTCAGGCAGGAAGTGACATTGCCTGCAAAGGCAGTGGGGATGATGAATGAGCAGTAGGAGAGGTGAGAGAATCAGCAGAATCCCGTGATTAATGAGGAGCTTGGGCAAGGCTGAAGGAGACTGTGGTGGGACTTGTGGGTTTCTGGCTTGGGTACATGGGCTCCTGTTCCAATTGATGGAGGAAGCACATTGGCGAGAATTGCCTCTGCCTAGCCTCTTTGGAATGTAGAATCAGCAGTGTCATTCCTCTGAGGTATTGCCTTTCCTGGTGTTGGCACCAGACATATTTTTATTCTCCCAGTTTCTCTAAGTTCATTTATCCTCAGACTTTCATTAATAAATAAGGGATCCAAGTTTCTGAGACTATCTCATTGTGTCTCATTAGTATTAATGGGCAGGTAATTTTAGTTTTTGCTTCACATCAGAAGCTAAATCATCTCTCTGTGCCTTTCAGCTTTGTCAGTATGGTTTTGGCTTATCACAGCAGGATGTTTGGCCTGTTTCAATTTTCTTTTAAGTTGCTGGGCTCAAAATGGAAGGGGATTTGGAACCCAAATAGTTTTGCGGATTTTTCTTGCCATATATCCTACACTGTACTCTACTCTGCTATATAGCTTCTTATGTTTGCATGTATAAAAATGATTTTATTTTCCTGGAGAGATGTTGAAAGACAGAAAGGTGTTTTTGTTTTGTTTTGTTTTTAATGTACCCCTTGGTGTTTGGATTCTTTGACAAAACTGCTATGACTCTAGCAGCAGCAGACAGAATGCCTGTGCCCGGCAGGGGCTTCTCTAAAGAGTCTGAGGTAGGGAAGTCTTGATTAGAATGGCAAATCTTCCTGAATCACTTTGATCAGGGTTTGCTATTTATAAACCAATATTTCACCAAAGCAGAGATGAAAAGCATAGTTTTTTTTCTTTCAGGGTTTTGGATGGAGTCAAGGTTAATAAGATACACAAGTACATCCGGGATTCTCAGGGATAAACAGCTGTATTGTTGAAGGACAGTCAGTTAGCCCTCTTTCTGAGGCCAACCTAAATCCAGCACACTATTATGTGGCTCTTTATGCTGAAATGAATCTCTTCCCCTTCAACACTCATAATAATAGTCTCATAATGAAGAGCCCTTCTGTGGGTTGAGCACCTGCCACGCGTCAGCCACTTTGTATGTATGTATTTTTTCTGATCCTTAAAGCAGTGCTACCAATTAGGCATTGTTATCCCCATTTTATTATTTTTATTGGACTTCAGAAACAAGTAATTGGGTTTGGTAAAATCTCTAGTTCTGATCATTGTCTCATTATTGGTAAATGAAGTCTCTTTCACTTTTTATTTGCTTTTAATAATATCACAGATGCTCATAAACCTGCAATAAAACGATAAAGCCAGGACATTGATAGTAACAGGCATCTTCTATGTAATATTTTTCCTTCTTCTTCTCTGGAACCTCTATCCTGAAATCCAAAACTAAAACTAAATGTATATTTAAATCTGTTTAACAAATAGTTTTGAGGTAATTGACTATCCAAACACACACATACACACACACAAATGAACTGAGATCCTTATCTTAACCACACACAAGCATTAGCTCAAAATGCAGCATAGATCCAAGTGTAAGAGCTAAAACTATAAACTTCCAGAAGAAAACACAGATAAAATCTTTGTGACCTAGGGTGAGTGAAGGGTTCATAGCTCTGGCACCAAAACACAGCTATAAAAGAAAAAAAAATGGATAAACTGGTATTCATTAAAATTAAAAAATGCTGTAATTAAATAGAAACCATTTGAAAAAGGGAAAGACAAACAGAACGTATCTGCAAATCAAAAACATGACAAAAGATTTGTATCCAGAATATAAGAATTCTTTAAACTCAGTATTAGGCAAACAATCCAATTAAAGTTTGATTAAATTTGAAAAGACATTGCAGAAAAGGAAATGATACACAAATGACTAATAAACACATGTAAATGTGGTCCACATCAGTAGTCAGGAGAGAAATACAAATTATGGTCTCAATTAGATACAGCTTCACAACCACCGGAATGACTAATCAAAAAGACAATAACAAGTGTTGGTGGAGATGTGGGCAGAGAGGAACTTCGTAAATCAATGGTGGGACTACAAAATGGTTCAGGCTTTTTGGAAAAAAGTTGGGCAGCTACTTTCAAAGTTAAAAAGTAAGCTGATCATATAGCTCAATAACTTTGTTAGTAGGAATCTTCTATATAAAATTCTAGGTTCATTATTTGTATATACTTTATTTTCCCTTTTCTTAAATTCTAGATTATTAATGCTGTATAGAATTTTAATTCTGCATTACTATGGAAATATTTTTTCTTTGAATTTTCTTTAGAATTACAAACTTAATTACATTATTTCTTTATATTAGAATAGTTAAGATACAGAGATTTCTCTTACAGCATCTCAATTTGTTTCTCCTCTTATTGAATATTTATCCCAAATGTTTTCAATGAAGTACCTATGTGTCAAATCTTCTGAAGCCTTTATCTCCTGGAACGTTTTAACTACCCTTTTAACACACACACACATACACACACACAAACATACAAAAAATATATATATATATGTTCCTTTTTGAGCAGCAATTTGGCAAGATAGAAAATGTAAAATTCTAGGTTCAAAATTATTTGCCTTTTATTCTTTAAAAAATGTTTCTTTGTTGATTTTTCTTTTCATTTTTTTACCTCAGTGTTGCAGTGAAAGAGACTGAGGTCAATATGACGTTCCTCTTTGAATGTGCCATCCTCTTTCTTTCCAGAGATTTTAGAATTTTGTATTTATCTTTGATTTTCTTAAATTTTCCGGGAAAGTGGCTTTTGATCTCTCTTTTGTTTGACATTCTGTAGGGTTTTCCAGTCAGATGTTTTCTTCCTTCTGTCCTCATGGGGAATTTAATTTAGGTCAATTATTCCTCCGAGTATTTTCTTCTATTGTATGTTTTTCTCCTTCTGTGATTCCTATTATTCAGATGTTGGCACTTAAAAGATTTTATCAGTTTTTTTTTTTGCCTTTCCTGCTTTTTTTCTGGGATAAGTTCTTAATACGGTGTTTCCACCCAATAATTTGTTCTTTTGCTGTATTCATTTTTTTTCAAGTACCTTTTTCTTTTAAACATTTTTTACTGAAGCGTGGTTGATTTATGATAGTTTCAGGTGCACAGTAAAGTAATTCAGTTACACATAGAAAATTTCTGTGCAGCTGCACGGAGTTTTGAGGAGTAGATACTGTGGTCTTGAGGCAAAGCTGGCCTCATATTATTAAAAAGGCCATTGCCACAGAATCATACCCGGGGCCCTCCCTTGAATGGAAACTTGCTACTCTTACCTGTTTTAGGAGGAGGCTGCAAAAAACAAAAATCAAGAACTGGTTAGAACCAACCAGGCCCAAGATGAGGGAAGATCTGACTTCCAGTGGACCTTGAGCCTCATTATATGCTTGCTGCAGTGCATTAGCATGCTGAATGACACACCCACCAGTGCCGTGACAGTTGCCAGTTGCCATGACAACAACCAGAAAAGCCCACACTAAGACTGAAAAGGAGTAGGGTGTCAGTTCTGGGTTTAAACCACATCCCTGCTTTTGGATAAATCATGAATATTCTTCCCACTCTTTAAAATCCCTCCCTTTTGCATTGACCTTCCTGTATATTTGATGTCTCAGCCCAAACTGGGTTGAGAAGTTAATTTTTGAATGAGGTGCTCGCTTCTCCATCCTTTGGCCGTTGACTAAAGCATGTGCTCTTCCAGTCTCAGCATTGGTTTTACAATTGGCTGTGTAAATCCAACCAGAAAAAGAACCTCCCTGGCCAAGACAAAGGGTCTCCACCTGGGCTAGGACCTCAAGTGAGAGTCCAGTCAACCAATTGGGTTAAAAAAAGGGCTTTTCATAATTTAGCCCTTCTGATCCTACTGGCTGTACCCTGCCTCAGGGTAGAGTCCCCACCTTCTACCTACACAATATTTCCAATAGCTCTCTCTGTTTCCATGTGTTTCCCATAGTTGTCTCTGTTACTCCTTAGGTTTCTAAAAGTTTCAGTAATTCCCCCCACTGACCACTGATCTTATGAGGAGCCATTAACCATGTGCTAATTCTGCTTCTTGTTGGGAATCAGAATCAAATACTAGTTTTTGACCCACATCACAAAGACAAGGCATTACAGGCTAAGTTAAATAAAGTGCTCAAGACCCTATCCTAATAAAGAGTTAAACCAGATTTTCAAACTTCACCTGAATTCAAGGTCTGTGCTCTTTCTCCTCTGTTTGTCTCTAGGAGGGTTTAGACTAGACTGAATTTATCTTTCTGTGGTTTTGTAGCAGCCAAGGTTTTTTTTGGTAATGCTACCTGAGGAAAAAGCAGTTGGTAGGGGTTATGAAATGTCTGCAGAATGGAGAGCTCTTGAAACTCCCCAAACGAGCAATTACAATAATAGACAGCAGCATTGCCCCCTCTGTATTTTTCCACAGAGCAATTTCATTGCTGGTTTGTTTGACCTTGAAACCTTGTGCCACTGCTTCGCACAATTAGCAGACTCTAAATGTATATTCAGGTCACATCTGTGCTGAATTGTTTTATTTATGTTGATTGATTGTGGAATTATGATCCAGCATCCCTACTTATTCAGGATAAGTGGTGTGAGGAGTTTTAAGGACAAACAGTGAACCAGCTGCAGAAAGGTCGAGAAGACAGAAGAGTGTAATATTGCGACTCGATAATGTAAACTTCAAGAAGGAATTTTTATTAAGCCATAAAAAACATCTGTACCATCTTAAGACTGAAAGTTCAGGCTGATTAGGCACTGGCTGTCTAACGAATTTTGCATACAGTCATCGCAAAACTCTCCTCCACCTGCCATGACTCCTGAGGAGGAGAATTTAGTTTATTCCTCACTTGGAAAGTATTTCAGGCTTTTCCCTAAATATCCTCTATAATGGCCAGTGAGAGTTAGTGGATATCTTCAGAGTGATGGCCTGAAGTAGCGACAGAAAATTCTTACAGAAAATTCAAAAACCATCCTTTTAAAGAATCAGTGTTTTACTTTACAAGGTGTGCACTTGACTGGGACGTTGTGCTGTACACCAGAAACCGACACGTTGTAACTGACTGTATTTCAATTAAAAAAAAAGAGAAAAAAAGATATGCACTTTTGTACTGAACTCCATAATTAGCCAGGTTTGCTTTCATAAGTGAAAATATCACTCATTGCCTCACCTCGATCTTGTTGTTTGGGACCAATCTCTGTTCTACTGGATTAGAATTTTAGAGAGATGGGCTCTGGCATGTTTTTGTAGAGCTGTGCATGTTTCTGGTTAGTGGTGGAACTGCAAGCCACTGCTCTAGGAACGTGTGTCTTAGCTGTCCGGTGGCTTTGTACTCTCCTTGGCATAGAAACGAGCAGTTCTGCTGGAGAAGTGAGGGTGTGATGGCTGAAGATTGGATTCGTCCTCTAGATCCGGGCGTCATTAAAGGTCCTTGGGACCAAACAGAAAAGAACGGTGAAGATTTCTGATGGGATTCTCATCAACTGAAGAGCGCTGGATATGACCCCACTGTGAGGAGAGTGCAGAGACCCCGGCTAAGTCACTGACGGTGAGAGTTGCAGCTTTGCCTCCCACAGGCCATTACGTTTTAAAGAAAATGCGTCACTTTCCAAACTTGATTTTTTTCAGAAAGTTTATGACAGTGGCTTGGTCTATTGCTTATTTGGTCATAGAGACAACAACAAAAAATAGTCCTCCTTGGCACCTGTCTTCATTTTGTCCTTTTCCACTCACATTATCCTAATGGGTGCCAATAATTCTCCTGCAGATCAAATGCAAGATTATAAGTAACATGTTTGAAATATTAAGGCACCATATACGTTCAAGGGAGTGTTATTTGCCTATTATAATAAGCATGTACTTTTCAGGAACCACTGAGAAGCTGAGTAGAAAGGAATGCATTGAATGTCTGCCAGGTGAAGAGACCTCTGCCTAGATTTTAAATTTTATTCTCACAAAAATCTAACGGGGGCATTATTAACCTCATTTCATAAAAGAGGAAACGGAGTGTTATGGACTGAATGTGAACACGCCCTCAAAAATCCATGTGCTGCAATTCTAACCCCACTGTGATGGGGTTTGGAGGTGGGGTGTTTTCAGGCTGATTAGCTGATAAAGGCGAAGCCCTCATTCATGGGCTTCTAAAGGAGACCTCAGAGGACTCTCTTGCCCCTCCTAACATGTGACAGCAAATTGAAGGGACAGCCACCAGTGAACAAGGAAGGGGGCCTCCACCTGACACTGAATCTGCTGGCCCCTTTACCTTAGACATTCCAAACTTCAGAATTGTGAGAAAGCCACGCACTCTGCGGTGTTTTTGTTATAGTCCCCTGAGAGGACTAGGGCAGTAAGGCTCACAGAAGTTAAATAAAGGGCCCAAAATTACATGACTGACATGTAACAAATTTTGGATAGGCTAGACTTGGCTGTTTGCAAAGTCTGTGCTCTTTCTGCCATAAGCTGCCTTCAGATGAATGATTCCAGGAACCATGCCATGAAAAGTGGCATTTGAGCTAAGTCCTCAGGGTTGGTAAGATTTACCCGAAAGAGTTAACTGCATGACTAAGTGCGCAGAGCTGTGAGAGGCGCTGTGGTGTTCAGAAAGTGGAAAAAGATGTGGGAATGCGTGTGCTTAGGGAGTATGGTTGGGGAGGGCAAGCTTCTAGAGTCAGAAAGGAAAAGGTGGACCACGATGGACTGGAGAAGCCGCCTGGAGGCAGTAGGATTTGCGGCACGGTGCAATGAAAGCTTCTAAATTGGAGACGTATGGGGATGGCATCAGGATGTTCAGATGTTTGTTTTTAAAAGGTCAATCTCACAGCTGCATACCGAAGTGTTTGTAGGGGACAGAATGGGAGGAAGCCAGGAGTCTCTCTTCTCACATATTTCATGTTAGTTTCTGCCTTTCAAATATGCACCACATGCGACCCTAGATGTCACCTCCCTTTCTTCTTCCTGCTATATTGCCCATTATCACCTCTGTTAGAAACCTTACATCACCCCCTCCATGTATTTTGAATATATTTTAAATTAAAAAAAATCAAGGTGAAATTCAAATAACATAAAATCAACCATTTTTAAATGAGCAACTCACTGGCATTTAGTACAGTCGTAATGTTGTACAACCATCCCATCTATCTGGTGCCAGAACGTTTTCATCACAACAAAAGAAGCCCCACACTCATTAGGCAATTATTTCCAATGCCCTTCCCTCCCTAGAACCTCCTCAGAAGAAAACCACTAGTTTGGCTTCTGTCTGTATAATTAACCCATCCTGGATGCTTCATACAAATGGAATCTTATAAGACACGAACTTTCATTTCTGGTTTCTTTCTCTTACCGAGATACTTTTGAGATTCATCACATTATACAATATGGCAACACTTCATTGCTTTTTTTGTCTAAATAACATGCCATTGTACATATACAACATGCTTGTGCATTCATCCATTGATGGAGGTTTGTGTCATTTCAAGTCTTTTAGCGATTATAAAAGTGCTGCTAAGAATATGGATGTACATGTATTTGTATGTCTGTTTTCTGTTCGTTAGGAGTGAAACTGCTGAGTCATATGGTAGTTCTATGTGTAACTGTTTTAGGGACCACCAGACTTATCCATAGTGGCTGAACCATTTTCCATTCCCACCAGCAATGTATAAGGCTTCCAATTTCTCCACATTCTCATCAGCACATTTTTCTTTACTTCTTAAAAAAAAAAAAAGCCATCCTTGTGGTCATGAAGAAGTCTCTCTTTGTGGCTTTGATTTACTTTTTCCGAATGACTAATGATGTTGAACATCCTTCCATCTACTTGGTGGCCATTTGTATAGGTTGTTTGGAAAAATGTCTATTCAAGTTCTTTGCCCATTGGAAAAATTAGGTTGTTTGTTTTTTTGTTGTTGAGTTGTTAGTGTTCTTTTCTTCATGTATTCTGGATATAAGACTCTTATCAGATACATTATTTGCAAATAGTTTCTCTCATTTTGTTGGTTGTCTTTTCATTTTCTTGGTAACTGGTTAAAAGCAAAAGCTTTCAATTTTGATGAAGTCTAATTTATTTCTTCTTTTCTTTGTTGCTTGTACATTTTTGTGTCTTATCTAAGATGCCATTGGCAAATCCTGGGTCATAAGGATTTACTAGGTTTTCTTCTAACAGTTTGATAGTTTGAGTTAAAACTATTGTATTTTTATATCTTTGATCCATTTTGAGTTGATTTTTGTGTATGGTTTCAGGTACTGTTTCAACTTCATTATTTTGCATGTGTATTTCCAGCTGTCCCAGCAGCATTTGTTGAATAAATTATCACCTCCCATTGAATGTTCTTGGTCTACCCTTGTTGAAAAACAATTGGCCATAGATAAATGCGTTTTTTCCTGAAATCTCACTTCTGCTCTGTTGGGTCTATGCCTAATATTTTGCCAGGACCACACTATTCTGGTTAATGTAGCTTTTTAACAAGTTTTGAAGTAGAGATGTGTGAGTCCTTCAACTTTGTTCTTCTTTTTCAATATCGTTTTTACTTATTTCAGGTCTCCTTGTAATTTTATGTGAATTTGGGGGTAAGCTTTTCCATCTCTGAATAAAAGAACATTGGAACTTTTATAAAGATTGCATTGAATCTGTACATCACCTTGAGTAGTATTGCCAATGTAACAATATTAAGTCTTCCAGTTCATGAATGTGGGATGTCTTTCCATTTATTTAGATCTTTAATTTCTTTCAAGTAATATTTAGTACTTTGCAATATAAAAGTCTTTGCACCTCCCTGGTTAAATTTATTCATATTTTATTCTCTGATTTTAATGTAAATGGAACAGTTTTCAATTTCACTGATTCTATTACTTTTTATTTTCTAATTCATTTATCTCTGTTCTTTTTCCTTCTTCTTTGATAGCTTTCAGTTTAGTCAGTTTTTTTTTTCTTTCCCTAGTTCTTAGGGCGTAAATTTGGGTTGTTGATTTAAGCCTCTTTTCATGTGTTTATGTAGCTTACAGCTATAAATTTCCCTCTTATCCCTGACTTTCTGTACCCTTATGGTTTGGTATGTTGTATTTTAATTTTTATTCATTTCAAAGTAGTTCCTATTTTTTCATTTTTTTATTTTAACAATTTGGTGTTTAAGAACATGTTGTTTAATGTCCACGTATTTGTGAATTTTTTTTTGTGCCGTAATGGAATCTTTTAAATGGATTAATTTATTGATTGATTGATTGAATTTTTTTTATTGAGTTATAGTCATTTTAGAATGCTGTGTCAAATTATTTGTGATTTTTTAAAGGTTTTCTCAGTTACTTATTTCTAGCTTCATTTAATTTTGCTCAGAAAAGATATTTTGTATTATTTCCATCTTTTAAAATTTATTGAGACTTTTTTTTTGGTGGCCTAATGGGTGGTCTAGCCTGAAGAAATTTCCCTGTGAATTTGAGAAAAATGTATATTCTGCTTTTGCTGTTGATGTATGGAGTGTTCTGTATTCATTTATTTTGTCTAGGTGGCTTATAGTGTTGTTTTAATTTTCTTTTTCCTTATTGATCTTCTTTGTATCTTCTTTCTAGTTGCTTTATGTACTATTGTAAGCGGGGTATTGAAATCTCCCACTATTGTTGTAGAATGTCTATTTCTTCCTTCAAATCTGTCAATGTTTGTTTTATGGATGTTGGGGCTCTGTTGTTAGGTGCATATGTATTTCTAACTGTTACATCCTTTTGATAAATTGCCACTTTAATCAGTATATAATGTCCTTCCTTGTATTTTATAACAGTGTTTGACTTAAGGTATATTTGTATGGTATTAGTGTAGCCAACTCAACTCTCTCAGTTACTATTTTCATAAAATATTTTCCATCCTTTTACTTTATACCTATAGGATCTTCGGGTCTAAAGTGAGTCTCTTGTGAAACAACCTGGCTTGGATCATGCTTCTCTATTGATTCTGCTCATACGTCCTCTTTTATTAGAGTTTAGCTTATGCACCTTTAATTCATATTCTGTAGCGTACCATTGATTTCCTTCTCCTTTTCTTGTTGTGTTTGTGTTAGTGTGTACTCTCTACCCAAGCCTTTCCTTCCAGCCTTTAGGCCTTTATGCCTCAACCACAGCCTTTTGCCCAGGTGGCTGTGAGTCGTTATTTTTATTTAAAACATTTTTGAGGGATGCCTGGGGCTTTTATGCCCTGAGTTCCAAATTAGGTGAAGCAAAGACAAGCCCCTTGCATCAGGTGTTCATTTAGCCCCAGAGAAGGTTGGAGTGGACAAACAATTCTTTGCAAATAAGATTTGCTCTGCCCCCACCAGAACCAGGGCTCAGAATCCCTCACTGGGCATGTGGGCTGCTGTCTTCAGGACCACCGATGGGCCGGGGGGTGGGAGGGCTGGGGAGGCAGGTGGAGTAAGAACAATGACAACAAAAATACCACCAAGCTTTCCTACCATTTTTAAGCTGCCTTTTTCTTGATTCAGCGTTCACTTAGTTGCTCAACTTTTGAATGTTTTCCGGTGTTGTGACAAATTTGATTCTGACAGTTTTTGCTCAATTTGTTAAATGTTTCTATGGAGCATGTGCCCTTGGAACTGCCCACTCCACCAATTTTGCTGACTTCACTTCTCCATTTATTTTCATGCTCTCCCTTTAATCATGCCTCCTATTTCCCCTTCCACTCCAGCCTTCAAAAAAAAAAAAAAAATCCTTGAAGCTACTGGAAGCTATTATTTGATTTTTCTTTGTTTTATTTATCTTAGTATTTTTGTTTCTTTATGTTATGGTTGTGTGTATGTATGTGAATGTTGAGGAAATTTGGATAATGGCAAATCTGAAGATCCAGTTGGCAGAAAATAAATTTTAAAATAGTCATAATTAGATGTCTCTAAATACACACTTCCTACAATGAAAGCCATTTGATGGAAAAGACATAGTTCTCTTATCATGAAGTGTTTTAAGTATTTTAAAACATTAATAATCAGGAGCTGATGTGTCTAATAAAAGGAACAACCAAACATTTACTGAAACTTGTCACTGTCAAGCTCATTGTGTTCTAGTTTATAGGGAGTTAAAAAAAACATTATGAAGAAATTAACATCACAAAATATAAATCTTGCAAGTATTTAGGCAGTGGTATATTTATCAGTACAGAATGTATTTTAATTTTTAATCGGGGCTTTTGTTCCAACTGACAAAATAATGGCTTGTTTGCAGTCTCCCACTGAAGCGGACTTCCTAGAGCGGGATTTGGTGCATAAGCGAGTCCCTCTGTGTTTCATCTGCCAGCAAGTCTGATGCGCCATGTAACCCCCTCAGTGAGAGGTCCCAAGGAAATACTGTGCTGCTTTCAAATTGGCTCTGTTTTTCCCATATGTGATTCACAAGGTAAATAAAAATAGCCTTTTTGAGCAATGCATCCCCATTTGCAAGGAAATGAAAGAGAAATATTATTACAAAGGTACTGGAATTATTATATGAGCAGCCAGAACACTTTTTAATGGGTGCAGAGTGAAAATTAAATCTCCAGAGAAACCTCAAAACGAAGAACTCCGACTGGGATAGTTGTTATGTTGCCCGTGGCAGAAAGCTTTCCGCTCATCGCCATCTCAGTCATAAACAATATAATTTAGACGCAGAGGATAACAGGATTCCAGAGACATATCTCTGTATCTATGGCAATCATTTCCTAAAGAAATATTACTTGTTAGAATTAGTAGATATGAAGATGTCTTGGGGGCATTTAATAAAACAGCAGGAGGAGCTACAGAATTTAATCAGAAAACCCAGATCTGAATCCTCCACTTTGCTATGTGACTTGAGCAAGAGATTTTGGTTCTCTGTGCTTTAGTTGCCTCTTGGGTAAAATGAGAAGAATGGGCCGTTCTTCCTGACCAATAATCTTACTGAATTGTCATGAGGATTTAATGATACACCAAAAGAAAAAGAAGCAGCAAAATGCTGGGCAAACTATGTAAGTTCTGACTTTGCCACTTACTTACTGTGACATTTAGTAAATTGCCTAATCATTAAAGAGCCTCCATTTACTTACGTGCAACAGGGGATTGCAATGCCTGTCTCATGGGGTTCCTGCGAAGATTTCTCAAAACCCTCTTAAAATATTTCTTGGCTATTTCAGGAGTGCAACCATGTGTGTTGGATGGAGAAACATAGTAAGACCTTCCTGTTCTTAAGGACTTTGCTAGTGAAAGTACGAGAATCCATTTCAAGTCAATTTGGGAAATTGAGAGAAGTTTAGTGTATAAGGAATTTGAAATAATAGCTGACTTATGAATAGGCTTTAAGCTCATGAAAGACTTTGTCTGTAATGGTCTGGATAATAAATATTTTAGGTTGCTGGATATTATGCATCTCCATCACACCTACTCAACTCTGCCACTGTGGCACAAGCACTTTATTTTTGGCAAAAGTCCCGAGGAAGAAAGGAGCATGCTTCTCTGGAGGAACCAGAGAAGCTGTGATAATGTTCTTTTTTCTTTATTGGGAGTCATTTCCAGGTGGAAGGAAGGGTCTTACCATGTTGGATGACCTAGATCCAGGCGGTCCGTTTCTCTTCCCTCAGATTTTCTTCTTTGTTCAATATAAATAATAACCATTGTTGTGAAAGTGCTCTGTAGAGTAGAAAGCCCTGTGCCACTGGTAATTATCTTTGGTGGAAGATGAACGGACTTGAGTTAAGGTGTCAGTTAGAAGGAACAACATCTCTGCCCTCCTGGAGATGCGGAGAGTGTCAGCAGATCTGCTGACAACCAGCTGTCAGGCCAGCTCCACAGGGGTTGCTCACTTTGGTCAGTGTACATCAAGTCTGCACTCTTGCCACTTTGTCGTGCGTGGTTCATGATGTAATGGAATGGAAATGTCACTCAATTTGCACTTGCCTCTAATAGTTGCATTAGAGCAGGCAGATATCTAGATATGAGCAGAGAAGGAGGGACACAGGACAAACGGTGGGACCATTTGTATATGTCTTATAAACAATGGGGGTCCTTGGGCAGATAAAGCAAAGCAGGAACCTCTGGATTGTGAGGAAACTACACATTTTGGGGTGATAAGTGTCCTGAAGGCAGACAGAGAAAGGTGGGAAAAGGTGGGAATCTCTGGCATCTAAATGTAACTTTTTGCTCATTATGCCCTCATTACTATAAAATTAGCCTTGCAGATAAGAAGCACCCATCATGCACTGATGCCATGACACTTCTGCTCCAGACTAAATAAGGACAGAAATCCCTCTTCCCCTTGGGAAGATGGAGCTGGAATGAAAATCAGGAAATATGACCCCAAACCCCTCCCTCTCCAATGGATATTCTGCACTTTCATTTTTACACCCCATGTAACCAACTTGTCAGAGAAACTCAGTGAAGCTACTCACCTGAGTCTGCTTGCTCTCTCCTTGAGAGGGTCCTGTCACTTTATAAATCCTCCCTGTGCTTTCTTGAAGTCTCATCTCTGAATTCTTTCTGCAACTAGACAAGAACCTGCTCTCCGGTAATGGCTGTATAACATCGGGCATGTCACCTTCCCATTTTGGGCCCCAATCTCCAAGTCTGTAAAAGGAATGGACTGGACTAGATGACTGGCAGAACCTTGACCTGCCTTCCCATTGTACCTAAGCCGTGGGCTGTGCCTGAACACTGGAACCTCACTGTCTTTTCAGTGTAGCTGATAGGCATAGGAAGTTCTTTCAGACATTTGAGGAATAATTCTCCTTTGGGTGAGACTCTAGACAGGCTCTCTGTGTACTGAATTCCACTGTGTAGTGGGTAATAGTAGTAAAATTTTCCTTTTACAAAAAAAAAAACCTAGACTGTACGATTCCACTAGATCTGTTGTTCTTTCTTTTCCTCACCATCCCGCATAACCCATATACACTTGGCCCTGTTTTGTTAGGGTTTGCAGAACACATTTCTGCTTGTCTTAACCAGATCCGTAAGTGGCTTTGAGGAGGCAGTGCAAAGCAGAGGTCACTGCCACAGGCTCTGATGTCCGGGAGACACGAGTCCTGAACCTAGGTTTGTCATTTACTGTCTGTACGGCCCGACCTTGCCTCATTTTCACGTCGGGAAAATAAGCACGCTGCCTACTTCATGGAGAGATTTCAGTGATTAAGTGTGACAATGGCAATAAAATTCTAAGCATAGTAGCTGGAACACAGCGAGTCTCCAAAAATAATTACCATATTTTTGTATCCTTTGGTTCTCCATAGGAAATTAAGCCTTTTCTTAGCATCAAGAAGACAGATTTGGAAGGCGATTGTCTTTCCCGTCTATTTTAGCTCTCACATAACCAGCTGCTTTGCTGCTGAGCCACCCTGCAGAGGGACGCTCCACCTCCGTGAGCATCGTGGAGAACAGCTGTGACAAACGTGGCCAGCACAAACACCCTATCATGTGATGGAGCCTTCCTTGTCTTCGTTAGCTGCTCATGTGTTAATTAAGCCAAGAAGAGCCATGAGGCAGAGAGATCATTTTTCTCCTTCGGCAAACCAAATGTTAATGGACTTGGACTTACAGATCTATTTTTAATACTACTGTGCTCTGAGGCAGGGTGTCAGAGGTTGTGGGTACGAGATGAGGTGCCAAGACCAAGGCATCTCAAAAAAGCCTGGGAAGTGAGGCCAGAATTAGAGGTTCCAGTGAGGTCCGAGCAGGGAGGCCAGGCAGGAGACTTACCAAGTAAGAGGTTCACGGGGAACAGGAAGTCTAAAGCAGAAGCTGGCACACATCATAATGGGCTTGATGGTAAATATTTTAGGTTTGGGGGCTTTAAATGACTCAGTCACGCCTACTCAGCTTTGCCATGGTGGCCCAAAAGCGGGTATAGAAAATTATAAGTGAACAGGTATGGCTGTGTTCCAAAACGGTTTGATGGACACTGAAATTCTGAATTTTATTTATCCTTCTTTTGTTTCTGTATGTTTTCTTTCTTTCTTTCTTTCTTTCTTGGCATTTAAAAAATGTCAAAAATCACTCAACTCGCTTGTAGTACAAAAACAGGTGGCGGCTGGGGGGAGTTCACCGACCCTTAGGCTAGAGTTACACACTTAGAATTGCAAACTGTAGAGGGTTGAGCAAGATAGGGCATCGGAAGTGCAGAAATACAGCTGTTGGACAGCTCCTCGCTCCTTGGGTGTCAGCCTGGCAGGCTCTTGCCTCTGCCAGGAAATGGGGTTGCCCGTTACTGGAGGGCTCTGGCTGATCCTTAGGTGTGGCCTGAGGCCGCCGGGATTTGTAGAGGGCCAGGAAGAAAGTGAAGACTGCTGACAGACAGGCTCTGGCTCTGGCAGGTCCCGACCTCCCTTGTCCTGTTGTTCCATAGTAGAGAAGAACAAATCCGACTCCATATTCGATCTGTTCCTTTGGCTCTTTGTGCTCTGTTTCCTGTGCGGAGTCACGCTCTTCTGCACCTTTCGTAAAAGGATGTTGCTTGTAGCCTGAAATAGACAGGAGAGCCCATTCTCAAGGCTCTGACCTTTCAAAGCATAGCACTTCCCCATTCACGTAAAGATAAAAAGTTGCAGAATAGAAAATAACATTTGTCTTGTGGGAGGTCTATAGGAACACCATGACCTGACCTGCATGGACAGCTGCAAGAACAAAGGATTCGGACACCAAGAAGTTTGCAACAACCAGCCACACTTCCCCGCCTTTCTAGTGTAAAAGGAGCCTGAATTCTGACTCGGGATGGTTCTCCAGGAAATTAGTCTGCCATCTTCTCAGTCGGCCGGCTTTCTGAATAAAGTTGTTATTCCCTGCCCCAGCACCTGATCTCCCGACTTACTGGCCTGTCGTGTGGCAAGCAGGACTAGTTTGGGCTTGATACTAAAGTGTTTCTAAAATGGTTTCTGTCAAAGCTACCACGTTTTCTGCTTCTGCTTTTTTGGACTCACCTCTTTTTAAAAAACTTCCCACTGTCTTCCCGGTGTCCTTCTGAACAAATGCCCTGAGGCTTTGCTAAAACCCAGTTTGCTCCAAAGGAGGTTCTGTGTAAGGTGGGTGCACCCATGGACATCGCTCACACAGGGAGGTTTACGTACCAAAGAGCCAAAAGGAGTTCCCGGCAAGACAGTCTCACCAAGTGACCGTTACATAGAGCAGGCCCTCTGGCATGCGCACATCCGGACTGTTCTTAAATGCTCCCTGTTAATTAATCCCACTCTGAAAAACCTGTGCCTCTCTCCTTTATTTTCGTAAAACACCTGAAAACGTGCATCGCTGAAGACAAGGTCAAGCCTGGATAGACTCAAGCTCTACCACGTGCTACCTAGCTGGCCTTGGACACATTATTTGCATTTTACGTAATACGCAGTTTTGGAATTTGATACCACCTCTTGGTCTAATGATGTAAGCATTTTCCAGCTTTTAGAATGTGTGAAAATAAAGGTATCAGGTAGGCTTAATAATTTGCATATTCTGGTATGTGTGTGCTTGAAGTCACTCAGAAGCACATTTTCAGTATTTCATGCGAGTCTTTTAAATATACTCACACACATACACTGCAGTAGATGTCACGGTGTATATATGTGACTTCTGATTTCAGGAGTCTATCTTTGAGTGGGAGCAGTGGAGTACATCAAAGGGGGCTTTAGAGATAAGGAAATAGTACTTTCACTAAAGGCTTGGATTCATCCTCAATCATAGGTATAGGGGTGGAGAACTTGCTTCACAACTCTGAATCTTTATCTCTTCACTTAAAAGAATGGAGATATTAACCCTTGTCCTCATCACAGGATTATTTTAAGAATCAACTGAAATAATGAAAAGTAAGAAAAAGCAAAGTGCTATGCAAATCTAAGTCTTGCCTCATCAGCATCATTTTCTCCCCTGTGGCATCCTGAACATCTGCTGAAAAATCCTAGAGACCCACAGTTCAAAACCACCAGCAGGAAGCATCAGCTCGAATAGCAAGTCTTTATCATCAGGTGAAATGTATTTACTAAATTTTTCAGTATATAACTAGGAGACCAGCTTCAAAGTGTGCTTTATGAAAATTCAAAGATATACTCAGGGTTCAGCAATTGGATTTTCACTGAAATCTCTAAGATCTTTCTTTTTTTCTGGTAGAGGGGAGGGAGAGCAGTAGGTCTATTTATTTATCATTAGTTTTTTTTTTAATGGAGATACTGGGAATCGAACCCAGGACCTTGGGCATGCTAAGCACGTGCTTTACCACTGAGCTATACCGTCCCCCTTGAAACAAGAGATTCTTCCCATGTTAATGCAACAAAACATTGAGTCACTTAAGCACCAGGAGTCTGATGCTCCCCTTTGACCTGGAGAAGTCAGAAACAGCATCTCTGTGGAGTCATGGGGGGAAGAAGATTCCTTCCTAGCTTCTGAAGAAGGGCAGACACCTGTCCAGCTTTACCAGAGCAGTCAAGCAGTCAGTTGAACTAATTACTTCCCTGGAATGACTTTCTCCAACTGATATACCAGGTGTTTGAGTTCCGAGGGCAATCTCATATTGCTTGCTTACTCGTGTAGCACCCAAAGCCATAGGCAACACAGTTTAAAACAAATCAAATCAAAAACAATTAGAAAGGTGGTCGTATGGTGTGCACACAGTGACCCCAAGATAAGGAGGCTGTTTCTTTGTGTGTGGACTTCCTCTCTTGACCTCATATTGCTGGTCCCTCAACAGGGCAAAATGACTCTCTGATTTTGAATATCAGATCCCCAAAGAGGACTGCATCAAGCCAGAAGAAGGAAAGAAGAAAAGTTTCTTTCTATATCACATCAATGGAAGGCCTCTCATTTTAGCCTCCCCTTACTCATCGAGATAAAAGAAAACAAAGATACCAAAAGATCAGGGGAAAGGAAGGACTGTGTTTCTATTGGTGAGCTTTGGTGAATCAAGTTGTAAAGAAAGCATTCTTTCAAGGATACCTATCTGGCAAGATCTTACTGAAACTGTCAGCAGGTATAAGGCAAAGCAAGGGACAGGAGACTCTGGGGAAATAGTTGTGCAGACAATGATGTTTAAAGAGAAGACATGCAGGCGAAATAGCTTGAGAGCCACAGGAAGGCCCTGTCAGGACATGTGCAAGCTTATCTTTTAGGCTTCAGCTCCTGCTTCAATTCCTGATTGCATGCCAGTTGGTAACTCTTACATTTCTATCTCCAGTCCCGTTCTGTTCTCTGCATTCCAGATCAATAAACCCAATTACCTGCTTTATATTTCCATGGAAGTCTCAAAGGCATATCTAAGTCAGCATGTTCGGAACTCATAATCTTCCACCTGAAACTGGTCTTACTTTAGTGTTTCCTCTCTCAGTAATTGACTCCATCATCTGTCGAGGAACAAACCAGAAACTGAGGAATGGTTTTGGAAGCTTCGTTACTCTTCACATACCATATCTATCTCATTATTTTTTTATAAAGACTATTTTCTTAGAGCAATTTTACATTCACAGCAAAATTAGGAGGAAGAAAGAGATAGTTCCTTGATCCCACACATGCATAACCTCTCCCATTATCAACACCCACCGCCAGAGTAGTATATTTGTTACAATTGATGAACCTACATTGACAGACCATTATCACCCAAAGTCCATAGTTACATTAGGGTTCATGCATGGTGTTACACAATTATTTTCACTACCCTAGAGTTCCTCTGTGCTTCATCTATTCAATTCTATTGCCCCCTCCAACTCCTCTCCCCAGCAATCACTTACCTTTTATTGTCTCCATAGTTTTTCCCTTTCCAGAATATTATATAGTTAGAATTATACAGTATGTGCCCTTCTCAGATTGGCTTCTCTAACTTAGTAATAGGCATTTAAGTTTCCTCCATGTCTTTTCATGGCTTTATAGCTCATTCCTTTCTAGCACCGAATAACATTCCTCGATGTACCACCATTTATCTATTCACTTGCTGAAAGACGTTTTGGTTCCACCGAAGTTCTGGCAATTATGAATAAAGCTGGCATACACATCCTTGTGCTGGCTTTTGTGTGGACTTATTTTCAACTCCTTTGAGTAAATACCAAGGAATGGGATTGCTAGATCATAAGGTAAGACTATGATAGGTTTTATAAGAAACCACCACACAGTCTTCCAAAGTGGCAGTACCATTTAGCATTCGCACCAGCAATGAATGAGATTTCCTCTTGCTCCACTTTAACACCATTTGGTGCTGTCTGTTTCCTGGGTTTTGACCATTCTAATAGGTGTGTAGTGGTATATCATTGTTGTGTTAATTTTCATTTCCCTGGTGACAGATGTGGAGCATCTTTTCATATGCTTATTTACCATCTACATATCTTCTTTGGTGAGGTATCTATTCAGGTCTTTGGCCCATTTTTTAATAAAAATTTTCATTTTCTTATTGTTGAGTATTAAGTATCCTTTTATGTATTGGATAACAGTCTTTTATCAGATATGTCTTTTGCAAATATTTCCCCCCAGCCTGTGGCTTATCCTCTCATTCTTCAAGTCCAGTTTATCACTTATTTCTTTCATGGATTGTGCCTTTGGTGTTGCATCTTAAAGTCCTCGCTGTACCTGACGTCATCTAGATTTTGTCTTATATTACCTTCCAGGTGTTTGAAAGCTTTGCATTTTGAAGTTGGGTAGCATCAGTCCTCCAACTTTGTTTTTCTCTTTCACTATTATGTTGGCTCTTCTGGGTCTTTGCCTCTCCATGTGAGCTTTAGTATCAGTTTGTTGACATCTGCAAAATGGTTTGCTGTGATTTTGATTAAGATTGCAATGAATATATAGATCACGTTTAGAAGAACTGACATCTTGAAACTATTGTATTCCTATCCATAATATATCTCCTGTTATTTGGTTCATTTTTGGCTTTCAATCATCAGAGCTTTTTAGTTTTCCTTACATAGATCTTGTATATATTTTAGACTTTTTTTTACCTAAGTATTTCACTTTTTGGATGTTAATGTAATTGATATTTTAAAAATTTTAAATTCTGTTTATTGCTGGAAGTACTAAAGTGATTGACGTTAATATCAACGTTGTAACCTGGAAAATTGCTGTAACTGCTTATTAATTTCAGGAATTTTGGGGGTCAATTCTTATGAATTTTCTGATAGATACTGTGTCATCTGTGAACAAAGACAATTTTATTTCTCTCTTCCTTATCTACATATCTTTTATTTCTTTTTCTTGCCTAATTACATTGGCTAGGACTTTCAGTATGATGTTGAAAAGGAGTGATGAGAGAGACCATCCACCCTCTGACTTATTTGCTTTCTTTCTAAAGAATTTCTTTTAACATTTCTTGCAAAACAGGTCTACTGGCAACATATTTTATTAATTTTGTTCGTCTAATAAAGGCTTTATTTCTCCTTCATTTTTAAAGGATATTTTCACAGGGTACATCATTCTAGGTTGATGTTTTTTTTCCCCTCAGCATTTACATGTTTCACTCAAGTCTCTAGTTGCTTGCATGGTTTCTGAGGATAAATCAGAGGTTATTCTTATCTTTGATTTCCTATGAGTAAGATATGTTTTCCCTTCTAACTTCTTCCAGGATTTTTTCTTTACCTTTGTTTTTTGCAGTTCCAAAATTGTATGCCTAGGTGTAATTTGTTTGCATTTATTTTGTTTGGAGTTCTCCAAGATTCCTGGGTTGTGGTTTTGTGTCTGCTGTTAATTTGGCTGTTTTGTGGGAACCCTCCTAATGACTGAAATTCTCAGCCGTTATTATTTCAGATTTTTTTTTTCTGTTTCTTTCTCTTCTTCTTCTTCTGGTGTTCTCATTACCTGTGTGTTATGCCTCTTGTAATTGTCCTACAGTCCTTAGATATTCTGTTCTTTCAGTCTTTGTTTTCCTCGCTTTCCTGGTTTTTTTTTTTTTAAATAGGTATAGTAAGAGATTAACAACAGTAACTAAAAATAAAATAGAACAATTATAACAATATACTGTAATAGAAGTTATGTGAAGGTGGTTTCTCTCCAAAATATCTTATTGTACAGATCTCATGCCTTTCTTATCTGAACGAGGCACTTACAAAGCCTGGTTTGACGTGCAACAGCAAAACTAGAGCCAGTTTCTTTTCCTTCTTCACAATTTCAGATAGAAGTTTCATTCTTACTATAGATCTTGGCAACCTCAGTGTATGATTTTTTTTCCTTTCCTTATTAAGTTGAGAACTTTCACCTTTTCACACAGAAGAAGCACTTTAAAGGCTTCTCTTGGGCAGTTCCAAATTGCCAACACCACTACTCCTGTGCCTTGGGGCCACTGTCAAGTAAGATAAGGATTCCTTGAAAACAAGTCCTGGGACAGTCAGATCTGATGACTGAGATGATTATGAAGTGACCAACAGGCATGATGTGATGGACGAAGAGGTGATTCATGTCCTGGATGGGACAGAGCGGAATGGCACGAGATTTCATCATGCTACTCAAGATGGCATGTCATTTAAAACTTAGGAATTGCTTCTTTCTGGAAGCGAAACCATGGATGAGGGTAGACTACTGTACTGCCAATGTTATACTCCAGGAGGCATCATTTGCATTGATTGTGTCACCCAAATGTGGCAGTCATAAACAAATGAGAGGCAAAGGGTATCTCTGGAACTGGGCAGTACAAGGTCCCTAGATAATTTCTAATATGTATCAGGCGAACGTCCTGCTTTGATCAGACCAAATGAGAATCTGTATGAAAATCACCAGCTTGAGTTCTGAGTGTATTTATTTTGCTTCTGTATAGTCTCCTGTTGGCTTTATAAATTCAGCCATTTACTATGCAAGATACAGTCTGTGTCTGCAGAGAAAATACTGTAATTTTTATTTAATTGAACAAAATGGTGGAGATTTATGATTGTTAGTGGGGTTGTGGTTTGTTCAAGATAAAATTAAACAACTTTATTAACCACGTGCTGTGTGTCATCATCCCTATTATTATTCTAGGCTGTGAGCAGATGATTCATGATTCCTGAGCAATAACTAAATATATGAACAGAGTTTACTGTTGCGATAAAATAAAACTTACAACACAGTTTATCTGACTTTTTATGGAATGCATAATCCTTATTGTGTTGCACAGGGAACAGGCATAAATTGTTAACTGTTCACTTTGAGGCTCATGATTAAAATTACTTTTACAGAGACAAATAATGTTTTCAATTTTATTATTTTATTTGGCTTTTTTTTTTTTGACTCTTGAGTCAACATCCATAGCATCTGGCAATCAGAGAATGGATTCAGAATGTGGTATCTCCTTCTACTTAAAAGCAATATGTGTGATTATCTAATTCACTTTACCCTTAGCTAGAAAAAGAAATGATTGTCTATTCACATTGGAGAAGCAGGACCAAGTTGTCCAGAATTCTGGTTAATAGGAAATTCATAGGGGAGTGAATCTGAAGATTGAATTTGTCTACTAGAATATGAAATTTAAAAGATAAAATTGTAATAATTGCATTTTTATGTACTGGTGAAGTGTCTAAGCCAGGATGATTTGATAATTTGCTCACTGCTCATGAGAGCGGAGCTGAATCTTGTCACTGGAAAGGAGAAACCTAGTGCAGTGAATGGATCTTATTATGTTAAAAATATTTGCTGCTCCCTCTCCATGAAAGAAGTATACTTCCCTCTTGCAATGACATGGGGTTTAGCCATGTGACTTCAGTCCAGAGAAGTGGGAAGGTGATGTCTGCACTATGGAGCTTAAGCTTTAAGAGCATTGTATAGTTTCACCATGTTCTCTTTTCTTTTTGTCTGAAGACTATCATGTTCCACGCGGGCTTCTTAGCCTGGATCCTAGAATGAAAATAACATGGAATAGGACGTAGACAACTTGCGCAGGGCAGGTGAGGCAGGTGACATGAGCAAGAAATAGGTCTTAGTTATGTAAACCATCAAGCTTTGCTGTGTCCACGTTCGGGGAAAATGTCTTCTGTGTTCCATATTGATAAGGGTCAACAAATGGAGAGGCAATTAAACTGTATAAACAAGGAGGATTTATGATGCCCAATAGTAAAGCTAAAAGCCCAAGATCAAGCACTGTAAATGCAAGTGGGTAAACAGAGAAAACTGTCATCACAGCATAAGTAGCAGTACTAAACTGCCAGGGAAACTGTAAAACAACATAATTAAAATTTAGCGTGATCGACTTTTACAGACGCACTCTTTCATTTAATGGACATTTAGGGGACACCTTTTCCAACTGTGTCATCGTGCTAAATCTGTTTGAACAGTGTAATCTCAGCTGTGTGCAGGGACAGTGATCTCTTGAAATAAATACTCCTTGGAGGTGAGAGGAGGAGGAGACGTCTGGTTCTAAAAATTTGGGGGAAAGCTATAAACTGTATCCCTCTCTTGGGAATTCATCAGACATGTTAGTAAAGATTTGAGAATTTCTACATAGCTCATTTTACTTGGGTCATTCCAGTAAATATGATTCTTATTTGGAAACAGCATGGGAAACGTTGTCTTGAGGTTTTCAAAGATTAATAAGACATAGTCTATTTCAAATCCCCTCCCACCCCCACACCCTGTCATAACCAATGGGGTGTAGAAAAAAATGTACACAAATTCCACCAGAGAATATACGAGCAGAGGTAGGAGAAAATGAGGAGGAGGCACTGAATGTGCAAGCAGCAAGTCTACAAATTCTGAGATTATGAGCCCAGTGTAGGGGAGGAGCAGACACTTTTAAATCCTGACCCCGTAGCAGAGGTATTCCTTAGCACATCATATCTGGGTTACAGCTGTCTCCTAACTGTCCCTTTTGTCCTTAACCTCTTCTCATTTTATGCTGCCCTGCACACCTCCACTATTTGATCTTTCAAAGGCCAGAACTTAATTTCCTTCCCAAAATTTTCTGTGTTTTTCTATTCTCGTCAGGATGATGTCCATGTAACTGACTGATTGGTAAGAAGTTTGTATAATCAAACACGTCCCTCTACTCGAGTGACTTTTATTACACTGTCATTGAGTTCTTTTAAGCATTCATTTATCTAACAAGTGTTCTCTCTGTGTTGACTATGATGCTAAGTGGTGGGTTTTGGAGCCTGATGTCAGGCTCCCCACATTCAAATTCAATCTTCTCCTCTCTAGTGATTCAGATGTCAGTGACCAAGTCAGAAATGTAAAAATAATAATGTATGTTCTCTCATTGGCTTCCATTTTTGAAATAGGAAATGTACAGGAAAAAAACTTGCCTGGATGCTTAGATCAAAGTCGATGCTCAAACAACGTTAATTGTTTAAATCCAAATCGAAGTAGTATAAGGTATACAAAGTAGTGGATTCAGTCCTTGAAATTCAAGGAGTTTAAAGGCCATTTAAGAAGGAACAAGATACATGCGAAAGCAACCAAGGAAAACAGACAGAAACAGGGAAGAGTTCAGACTGCCTTTAAAAGTGTGGATGTGCCCTTTGGCGCTTTCCAGTTTGTGTTTAGAAGTGCTAGAGCAGTAACCAGATGTCATGGATCGAAATCCTGACTTCATCTCTTACTTGCCTCTATGACTTTGGTAAGATTTGACAAACTCCCTGAGCCTCTTCTGCTTTTGTAAAGTAATTCAGATAAAACTTCGTGGAACTGCTGTAAAGGTTAATCTGAATGTCTTCATGGAAGAAATAGATCGTTGATGTTGAGTCATCAAAGAAGTGTAGACATGAGACGTTGGAGATAAGCAGGCAGCATCCCCAAGGGATGAAGGGATGGGAAGGAGAAAGAGACATGCGAATGACTGCAGGCGGAATGCACTCGGAGCAGGATGCCTGGCTCCACTGGGAAGTGGGGAGAGCTGGGGACCCATGCCTAACGTGAGCATGGTCATTGAGGGGAACCGGCAAGAATGCCAGACTGAAGAGTTTAGACTCACCATATTCGGCCAGGACTGAGAAAGTCAAGTGCCTGTGGGCCAGCTGGGTATTATAAATGAGAGGAGTGTCCTGGACAGGCAGGGCAAGTGGGTGGTACGGGCCATGGAGCAAACCAGAGACTCTGCTTCATCTCAAAGTATGATCACTACCCAGCTGCCTCAGTGTAGCCAGATCTGATTTTTTGAGGCAGCCAGCAATGTGGACTTTTATGTGGACTTTCAGAACTTTTCGTGCTCTTTCACATCTTCGTGTCTTCAGGCTTGTCTTTTCTCCTGCTACAGTAACCAGACCCTCCTTTCTCTTTGGCTAAGTTCCATATATTCCCCCAAGATTCCTGTCAAATGTCTTCTTTGTGGAACCACTTCCATAGCTTGAGGATTTTTTCCCCTGCCTCTGCTCCAGCACTTCCCACACTGGATTACGACCTTGAGGCTGGGAGCTGCTGGAGTCATCGCCACCCTCCTCCCTTCTCCCTTGTCTAATCCCTTTTCTCTTTTTACTCCTCCTCTTCCTTCTCATCTTTATCCCCTTCCCTCTTTCTTCTCTTATAGGAATATAGCTCTGTTTTTGAAAAGAAGTGGGGCAGGGGAATGCATTTGAGAGTCAACGTTGATGGGCTGCATCTATTCTGGAAGAAGAGGGCGAATGATAACTAAAAAATATTATGTGATAAACTTTGGCAGATAGATCACATTTTAATTAATTCCAGTCACTTTTGTGGTGATAACGCAGTTTCTATATGTCCTGTGTCACGTTCCTTTAGGCATTGCACATGATTCAGAATAAGTGGGTTTTTGCTTGTTAATTAACTCTGGGTAGCCAGTGGGACAGAATGGCTGGTATCTTCTCATCTGCCTTACTTTGTCATTTGAAAAAAAGATTTGAACACCAGAAAATCCGTCTTGTTTGGTTTAATTTTATTAATTAATTTTAATCTTGAAAAGATTCCCCTGTCCCATGTATCCGGGTCATGGTTTAAAATATTTTCTAATTTCAGTGATTTCAGTGAATTTCCCTGAAATTCAATTATTTCTTGATTAAGTCAATTCTCACTCATCTTAGGATGCTAGAATTTCTATAATATTCAACACTCTGTAGCTGTCCCTTCATAACAAATCTGGTTAAAATCCACAGGGTTGCTTAAGCTGCATGTAATGCCTAAGAGTTGACAATACACATTTTTGTAAAGTGGAATGGGTTGAAAGATACGTAAATGACTAGTTACCATTTCACCTACAATAAAGGGTTTATCAGTTGTTCGTATTGCAATTATATTGGAAACATTTCACTTTTAAAAAGGGTGGTTTATGATAAATTAAAATGACCATATGCATGAAAATTTCAGGTTATTAAAATTGCTTTATTCTGCTGCACAGAAGGAGTGTCTACTATTTTAATGAATATAAGGGATTTATATATACACATAATTTTTAAAAATAAATGGTACTTGAGATATTACTCCTACCTTGAAGAATTATGAAATATCTCTTCTGTTCCTTCTCCCACTCCTCTTTCTTGTTGATTGCTTATGCTCCTTAACACTAGATGAAATTTGAACTTGCTCCTTGACCAGGAAATGGGACTCGTACCTGGGGTCATTTACGCTCCATTGGTCTTGATTCACCCCTACATCACATCAATCACAAGGTCAGCTTTTTTTGATATTTCCACCCCAGTCCCAACCACCATCATGCCTTTTCCTGACTGAGTCTCCTGTGGATGTCCTCACTTCTGTTACCTGTTTCATCCAACCTACTGAAGAGCTGCAGTGACTGTGTTAAAATACAGATCAACTTTCCACCCTCCTTCTAACTTGGCAATGGCTTCCTTCTGACTTTGGTGTGAAGGTCAGTTGGCTTTTCACAGGGTGAGGCTCCATCTGTAAAATCTGTGATTTTGCTTAGTTCTCCAGATCCCCCTCTCAACTGCACCTCCCGAGAAACTCAGTCTTCTCACCTGCTGGATTCCTTTAGATTTTCCAACAGCCAAGCTCCCATTCAACCTCTAGTCTTGGCACATTCTGTTTCATTTGCCTCAAATGCTTCTGCCTCTTCTAGTGTCACATGTTAAAAATATTCAAAATAAATATACTCCAAATTTGTGAAAATGACATCTCTACCTAAGTGTTTTTTAAAAGTGAAAGTCCAACCCATTAAAGTTGATCTCCCATTTCAGTACATGCATTGGAATAAGAGGTTGTATCTACCCGAGGTGACTGAATTCATGCTTATCCACTTTGACAATTTGTTTTAATTGGTGCACTAGATCACCCATCTTTAAAATGATTATTGATGTGGTCACATTGACATTTAGTGTGTTTGTAACTGGTTTTTAAATGTTGCATTTGTTTTTTGTTTCTCCTCAAACACCTTGTTTTCTGTCTTCTTGAGTTTTAATTGAAGATTCTATACAATTCTGTTTTATCTCCTCTCTTAGCTTATCAATGACAATTCTTTCAAAAACTATTTTAGTAGTTGTCCTAGAGTTTGAAATATACATTTACAATGACTCTAAATCCATTTTCAATCCACTAATTCATTACTAGTGCAGGTGCCTGCAGGGAATTCCCAATTCTTCCCTCCAGTTCCTTATTAACACTGTTGTCATTCATTCCACATACCCATATGCTGTGATCACCCAAAACATTGTTATTATTATTGCTCTAAACAGTTATCTTTTGATCACTTAAGAATAAGACAATTAAAAATGCTTTATCCACATTCAAATTCTTTTCTCTGAAGTTCTTTGCTTTTTTATGTAGATCTGTGTTCTGTCCTGTATAATTTTCCTTTTCCCTGAAGATCTTATTTTAACACAACTTGCAGGGCCCATTTGTTGGTGGTGAACTCCGTTAGTTTTTGTTTGCCTGAGAAATTTATTTCTCCTTCATTTTTGAAGGCTAATTTCACTGAGTATAAAATTCTAGAATGGTGGTTTTAGTCTTTCAGCACTTTAAATATTTTATTCCACTTCTTGTTTGCGTGATAAATCCATTGAAATTCTGGTTCTCATTCCTCTAGTGTTGTAGTGTTTCTCCTATCTCTGGCTCTTACCAAGATTTTTGTCTGTCTTTGATTTTTCTTTCTCTCTTTCTTTCTTTGTTTCTTTCTTTCTTTGTTTCTTTCTGCAGTTTGAATATGATATGCTTTGGTGTATATTTTTTGTTATTTAGTTTGATGTTCTTGGAGACTTCTGAACCTTTGGTTTGATGTCTGTCATTAATTTGGGAAAATCCTTCATAATTCTTCATTTAAATATTACTGTTCCTTCTGGTATATCAAAGTGTGTTATACCTTTTGAAATTGTCCCACATTTCTTTGAAAAAAAAGTTTTCTATTCTTTTTTCTTTTTGTATTTCAGTTTGGGAAGTTTCCATTAACCTATGTTAAGTTCACTGATTCTTTTCTTGGTCCTATCCAGTCTACTGAAGGGCCCATCAAAGGCATTCTTCATTTCTGTTACAGAGTTTTTCATTTCTAACATTTTCTTTTGATTCTTTCTTAGAGTATCTATCTCTCTGTTTACATACCCACCAATTCCTTCATGCTGTCTATTTTTTTTTTTCCGCTAGAATCCTTACTCTATTACTTACAGTTATTTAAAATTTTCTATCTCATGATTTCAAAATTTGTGTCATCTCGGTCTGGCTTTTTTACTTGCTTTGTTTCTTCAGGTTGTGCTTTTTCTTGTCTTTTAGTATGCCTTGTAATTTTTTGGTTGAAAGTCAGACATGTTTTATTGCTCAATAGGAACTAAGGTAAATAGATCTTTCATGTGAGGTTTTGTTAGTCTGTCTAAAAGTTGGGCTGTTTTTAATGTTGTAGCTATAGGTGCCAGAGGCTTCAAATTCCTCTATTGTCCCTGTTTTTGTCTGTCCTATTAATTTCTGGCTTCCCTAAGAACCTCTTCTCAGGTAGAGTATGCATCTTTTACCTCTTTTTGCTATGATCCACTGTTACTGTACTGGAACCATTAGAGTGGTGCTAAAGTGTGGGAGAAAAAAAGTATTCTGTAACCTTAGGATGAAATCTCACTGTTTTAGTGACTCTGAATCCCTGAGCTGTGATCTTCACAAATATTTCTTGGCTCCCCTTTTCCACTCAGGTGAGACAGGAAGGCTAGAGGGGTTTGGTCATAGGTAAATGCCCTTCCCCAAGTAGGATAAGGTTCTGGTAAAGCCATTTTCCTTGGAGATTAAGGCTTTGTCATGGAGAATCCTCTGTATGTCGATTTCTCAGTGTTTACATTTCCCCTGTCTTTGCCAGAGCCTTTAAGGGATATTTCTTGGCTCTCAGCAGTGACAACCTCGTGGGATTCTTAGTGGTAAAACCCATGAAATTATGGAGGCCCCACTAAGACTGTGATTTTCAGAAATTTCTGCTTTTCAAGTTAGCCCATTCTTAGACTCCAGCAAGTCATTAAAATGACCGTTAATATGTTCCTACCAATTTATGGTTTCAGGGACTTCTGATACATTTCCTCTTTGATTCTCAGTGTTTGCCTGCCGCCAGATTCAGGGATGGAGATTTGCCCTTTGATCTCAGTTTTTTAATGGTTCCAAGGAAACTCATTACATTTCAGTTTGTTCAGCTTTTCCTTATTGTAAGCAGGGGATTGATAAATTTAAAGCTCTTTTCGTACTGCAGCCAAAACTGGAAATCCAACCGAACCATTTTTAATAGAGTAATAAACCATTTACCAATCTTTATCTTCTATAATTTACAAATAATAATACTTTCTGTGGGAGGATTGTAAATAAGATCTTAAAATTTTTAATATGGTGCCTGCGCACAGTAGGTGCCAAAAATAGTAACCATTTTTAGTTTTAGTGTTATTAATTAAACTTTTCTTCGAATGGTCACTTTATTTCTATTGTTTTGGATACTGGTATGATTCAATCAGCCATCCGCTTTCCCAGAGCAACGTCACTATCTGTAAAGCACACGACATCTGACCCAGGAAATTGTATTTGTTTAGTCAATGGAGGACTGGAAGTAAAAAGCTCACCTTAGTAGAACTTTTGTGGGAAGGGAAAGTCCAGAAATAGAATGTGGGCTGAGTAGTGTCTTCTGAAATGTTGATGCTGTTGTCCCAGTGCTAACGATGCTGATCATTTCATTGATCTAATTCACTCACAATTAGCCAGAACCATTTCTCAGTTCCTGGACAAGGCATCCTCCACTATTTGGAGCTGAACTCTTTATCCCCCAATTCATAATGTTTCAACGAGGATCTCTGTATAGATTTTCTTGAAACATCACTTGGAGAGTATTTTACTTTGAGTCTGTTTATCAAAACACAGGTAAAAAATTATTGTAATTTACCTACATCTGAGTCCAACTTATTTTGCCAAGTAAGAAGAGTGAAACAAGGACATTTTTTTTTCTTGTTTATTACCCTTTAGTATTATTTTACTCATATGTGTTCAAATTTGTATACAGAGATCAGTAATTCAAACATCTTTCACCTTCCAAGAGATCTCTCTCTTTTTTTTTTCTTTTAGCAATCTCAGCTCCAGTTTATAATTTAATTCTGGTTAAAGAAGGCAATGCATTTGGTATTTCTAACCTCTATCTGTAGGTCAAGTGTAACATTAGTCCTGCTGTTAAAGGTTAGAGGACTATTACAGTCTGCTCGCACAGAAACTTCAGACAGCCATAGATTACAAAACTCACCTTTTTTGGCCAAATCAAAATCATTTTTCATCTGTCTTAATTTTCTGGGATTTAGAGAAGCAGGGAGAAAAAAATACATTATTGAGCACTTACAATTTTCCAGACACTGAGCTAAGGGATTTTCATACTGGGATGATTTAATACTCAAATAATCCTATAGATTATTATAATCTATTAAAATTTCCACTTTATTGGTAAGCAAATTGAAGTTCACAGAGAATAACAAGGGGAGAAAATGGATCAGATATCCCAGGTCAAGTCTGTCTCCAGTAAAAAACATCTTGCCAAAACCCTAAAATAATCCCGCCATGAACTCTCGTAATGCTCATCTCTTAGACGTGAAGTTTGGACAGTGTCTACTGGCTGGTGACAAGCTACAGAATAAATGAATCTAGCAGATTCACAGTGGGTTTCCTCATCAGAACTTGACCACAACAAGCAACACATGAATGCTCAAACAGTTCCTCTGTGCTAGACATGGATGCTTCCCCCAGATCAAGACTGGGTTTTCCACATTCCTGTATTAAGTTTATTAAACTCATGATTAGTCCATCAAGGACCATTTGTTGACTGTGTTTTTGTTCATAAGCTTCAGCCACACAGTCTTGGCTTCCGGTCTTCTCCCATTGGTCAAACCTGATTATCAAAGGACCTGGTATGCTTGCTGATGAAGCCCAGAATGCCTTCCACATTCTCCATTGCTTCCTAGAGGGGGCATTGGCTTTCCTTTATGTAATTAGAGCTATTTCATAAATCTTAAGTTCCCAGTTAACATTTCCTGATTGATGCCAAAGTATTTGTTTTCAGTGACCTTAATCAACTATTAATCACCTCAGTTGTGCTTATCCAGATAGCTCACAGATTCCTGTAGTTCTTAATTGGCCAGCCTGCACAGCTCTGTTTATTTTTCATCTTCCATCTTTTAAAGTTAAAAAAAAAATTCTGTGAACCCCGGGAATGAACGACAGAGGTATTCACACTTTCATTATTAGGTTGACAAGACAAGTCATTTAATACACTGGGAACTCTAATATTATACCAGGATAAAAGGGAGAATTTTTTTTGAGACTTTCCTAGTAGGGGATTCTAAAGAGAATGCCTTTAATTATTTAGTTTGTATATAACACCAATCTTGAAGGTGGTGTAAAAATTTTAATTGCATAGAAGATACAATGCAATGGTGACCTCTTTGGAGGGAAATGACAGTAGTGTTAGTGCATTTCAACACTGAATTGCTTCAGATGAAACATTTGCTGGTGCTTTTGGGTTATATTCACTCTGGCAGAAGCTGTGGGAAGGATTCTCACAGTATAGCTCTGTCATGTTTTAAAAAGACCTTCCTGGAGGGTGGATTTTTAAAAGGCTTCAGGAACAAGAGCGGAAAAGCACTCAATGTATATAGGAAAAGATAAATGGTTGCTATTGAAAAGTGCAAACATCATCTTCCTGAATATAAATCCTTTCTCTTCATTCATTTGCTTCTAATGATTTCCTTGCTTGAAGTAACTTCTCTATCTTGGTAGACTCTTTATTATCCTTCAAGACCCTGCTGAGACATAACTGCGCCGAAGCCTTCTCCAGTTTTCTCTTACCCCAAATTGCTATAAATTCATTCACTCACTTGCTTAATCATTCATTCAGTAAAACTTTCTAATTATTTAACCAGGAATTGGGGTTATAAATACCAATAAGACTTAATCTCTGTCCTTCAGAAGTTTGTGATCTATTTGGAGGAGACACACATGTAAGTGCAGTATCTGTCAAAGCTCCCATTACAGGCGTATTTATGAAGCATGAGGAGGTCACTAAGGCAAGGATGGTTAATCGCTCTTGGAAACTAACAAAGATGTCATAGGGAAAGTGGCATTTGTGGTTATCTTGAGGGATGTGTGCACTTGGCCAGTGCAGCTGAAGCTGCTGGTAGCCTGCCTATATATATATATTTTTGCCTTTACAACATCAGTGCATGCCAGCTCAGGTGTCATTAGAGCTGGCTCTTTGGCCACACACATGACAGACTGGACATGCTGGGAGTTAACACACTCTCCCAAGCAGCCTTCAATCATAGATAAGAGGTCTGGGATGGTGTGGTAAGTACAGGAGTTGATGGATAAATACACTTCCTATACCCATGGGTGAGATGATCCTGAGAAATGTCTACCACACTGATTGGGGTTCCCTAGGCAGAGTAAACTCACCCACAGTCATAGCTGGCTTTATAATGTCCACTTATTAGCTGACTTCCCTTTCCTGTTTCACTCCCCTGTTTTCCTACTTCCCAGATAAACCACTTGCATGCTGTTGTGGGATGATTTTTTTTTTTAAGTAAAACCAAGGCTCTCATACAACTGTAAAATGATGACATAGCAAAGAGTCTATTTAATTTATTAATTAATGAGGGGAATGCAGGAGCTGGTAAGATGTCACAACTGAAGCAAAAGTAGAATTGCCAGATAAAACACAGGATGCTCAGTTGAGTTTGAATTTCAGATCAACAGCTTATAATTTCTCAGTATAAGTATATCCCAAATATTGCATGAGACCATGCTCATGCTTAAGATAATTGTTTATTTGAAACTTAAATACAACTGGGTATCTTGTTATTTTGATTTGCTAAATAGGACAGTCCTATTCAGTACGATTATTACATATAGATGCCAGATAAGGAATGCTGGGAAATAAATATGTAAATAGATGCAAAACTGGCAGAACTGGTCAATATCTACAGGACAGTAATCAATTACATTCCACTGGACACAATCTATGCATATGTGAACAAGAATCATTTGTACAACTAACAGTTTTCTACAACTGACAGCTCAAAAATGATGAAAGTTGGCGATAACCCAGGAGAGTATGCTAGACAGGGCACCTAATGGTCTTTTTGGATTTTTCCCACTTCAAAGACTTTTATAGTATTTTCTTACAACAAAAATTCTTTTCTGAGATCCTGCTTCTGAGAGAACACAAACTAAGAACCTGTTTGAAGGACAGGTGAGGTGGTCATTCCAGAAAATGCAACAGAATGATAATGCATCATAAAAACTGTATGGGGTTTATGGAGGTTGTGCTGAGTGATCAGCATGTAGTGATAGGTTGGGAGGGAAATAATTAAGGACCTTGTGTATCTTGGCATGTACCCAATCTGGAGCTTCCAAAGAGGTAACAAGATCAGATGTGCGTTGATAAAAATTGACTGATCCATAGAATAAAAGACAGACATCAGTCTACGAAACAAGGTGGGAAACAGGTGAGAAGACAGTGGATAAAGAGATAGAAGGAATGAAGAGAGGAGAACAAAGAGAGCAGTTGAGAAGATAGAATGGGCAGGAATGGTATTGGATGTGACGTGGGAGTTGAATTAGAAGGAACCATCTTTGGATTTCTATCTGAGATCTGCTTCAGGGATGAAAGTGCTAGTAATAGAGAAGGGTTATACCCTGAAAGGTCAGAGCCTGAGCGTGGGCTCTCCTGTATATTTCAGGTTGTAGGCAACGCTCTTTTACAAAAAGTGCAGAACCAGCATGACTCAGCACAGTAGACAGAGCACAGGGTTGGAGCTAAAAGAACGATATAATATGGAATCAGAATTGTTCCTCCCTAATACAGATTGTGGAAGTTTATTATCTTATTAACATAAATGACTACATGTAACATGTAATGTAACACAATAAAAAAGCACACACATGAAGCAATAATGGGTCATGAACCAAGAATTATAATTAATCTAGTTCTTACATATATGCTTTACTTAAAAAAAAAGAAAAAAAAGGAATAAAAGCCCAGAGTCCTAGCTGAGATTCCCAGCCATGGCTGGGGAGGAAGAAGGCTACAAAGCAAGTTTAGTGAATGAAAGAATTCCCTTTTGCTTATCCCTAAGACATGCCATTTTTTTTCACCTTTACTGTAGCTCACACACATGTAAGGGGGCAGGAGGGAGCATTGGACGGCTATTTAAAAAATGGTAAGGTCTGGTCAAAGTCAAAGGACAAGGTGAAGATGAAAACAAATGTCTTAGCTGTATTTGTACAAACCAAGTGGAAGTGATCTGAAGGTCTAAAGAGAAGGTTTTTATCATCAACTTAATTATGGATCTTGATGTTAATGCTGATGTTTCTCAAGAAAAGGTTAATCTGTCAGTGGATAAAGAATAGAGGGTGATCAGTCAAGGATAAGGCTCTGCAGTGGTTCCAAATGATCTAATTAGATAGAACCAGAGGCTCCCAAACACAGAATGAAGGAAAAATTGAGAGCTTCTCAAAAAACACACTCTTAATTTTACAAAGTGGTTTAACATTTAAAAAATCCTCTGATACAATGAGGGTAGAAGCATTGAATTTATTATTAAACAGCATAGCTTTCCCCAATATTTTTCTTATGTGCCCCAGAGACAGAGAACAGCTTATTCATGCCTGAAATTGGTGAGATGTCAGGAAGGGCATTGATAATGTTTGGAGGGAACAAAACCAAGAGAAGTTTCAATACCAATTGGAATTCTCAGGCCCCAGAAGCCTGAATCTTCTCTCACCCACCGGCGTCCTGAGCACAGGGTATCTTGGTATTTGCGTTAGTCAAACTGGAAGATGGTGTGTGAATATAATGAGCGATGAGAAACAGATTTCATAGGGACCAGATTAGGCATCTTATCTCAAGTCCAGTTCATCAAATCAGGTAACTAATGAAGGGTTTTTTTGTTTTGTTTTGTTTTTTTGGCCCCTCTCATTCTGCTGATAGTATGTGTCTTTCCTTGGGCTGCAAAGCTTGCTGAAGGATTCTGCCTGGCTGGCATTGAATGTACAGATGTCTCCGTGTTTCCTCCCCCCATTTTACTCTGGTTTCCAAGATGACACCACATTCTGATGATATTTGAAATTGGATAGGTAGGTCTTAGTCTAATGACAATGGAATGAAAGTCTGCATGTCAGTCCTGGAAGGGAGGGACGTGACTGTGACATATCAATTACTGGTACATTCACAAGGGTGACTACCTGGGAAAGCTGACTTAGCAAATTGGAGATAACTCAGATCAACTCAAAAGTGACTCCTGGGTAAGAATTTGTATGTAGTAGCTGGTCAGGGTATCAAATGGAGCAGATGGGCTCTTGGAACGTGGCAGGTGGCATTTGGTGACAAGTGTCTGCATTCTGACTTCTGGTCATTTACATTTTAAATTGGGGCAGAGGAGAAGTAAAAAAAAAAAAAAAAAAACAAGATGCAAAAGACTGCCTGATTCCAGAGGACACGGTTGCTTTTCTCTCTATTCAGCAGATGTTTGCTGCGGTGAATCCGCAGCGTGTCCGGCAGTCTAGTGAGATTAGCAATACTGATTTGTACGACAGCCCTCTATGGGCACTGGAGTGGCTTTAAAATGGGCAGTAGCACTTAGTCACCGTGTAGGAAAATTTTTAAGTAGCTCAGCAAATGTGCCACGTTACCTTGTTTGGATACCCAGGAAAGAAAGCAGAGGAAGCATTTACAGCCATTGCTAAAGCCAGATTTTGTGTATGTCAAGGCTGCAGTGAGCTAAAAGGTCTGAGTGGGGAAACCAAGCTCATTCAGATACATGTTGCAATAAAACAAGAAAATCAACTGTCAAAGAAAATATCCTATGGGCCACGTGCAGTGATTGTAGCAGTCTTTCCCTTGTGGTCAGCTGGCGGGAAGACACCCATAATTTCTGCCAAACCCTTAGAATTCCTAAGTAGAAAACTTGGGACTGGGCAAACATCTCCTCCTGGGATAGGGCAGACAGCCTGCTGGGCTGTCCTGAAGACAGCGTGGTACAACCTCTGCTGACAACCTAGTCATTCATCTTTTCAATAAACCATTGCGTTTACAAGAAAGAGCATCCATCATGTAGTTTGGACATTCAAATTGCTTTACAAAAGTTGTCCAGGCAGGCAGAGGCATTTGACATGTATCAGCTATCAAGGCTGGTAAGGAATCATTTTTATGGAGGTTAGCAAAGGTGGGAGTTAAGGGGGTTCCAAACAGACAGATGCACTCACATCTGGGAGGTAGATTGTTCAGAAACAGAAATCTTTCTTGAGTCAGTTTATCCTTTGTTTCATTTTTGCACACGTAAAGTCTAGTTTTATTCAGTGAATATAGAAAGGAACTCAATAGATATTTGTATAATGACAGATGGAATTTCCCTCAGCACGATGACTGATTTATGACAGCCATAATAGTGATTTGTTAATGTTGAAGGGCTGGCCATGGCTGACCCTTGACTTACATGTGAGATTATGGCCAAAAAGAGTCTAGAGGCTCCTCGGTAAATCTTGCCTCTGACTGAGGCTGGGGCAGAAGTGTCAGGCTTCCCTCCCAGGCTGTTTTTTGTGTTCTAGATTCGAATAACATCTGCAGGAGAATCAGGAAAGGTTACAGCAAACAGCTTAATGTGTGTTTTCCTACGGGAACTGTTGTTACAGAACTGAGAAGTCAAGTGAGGGGGAGGCAACTCACTTTTCCTTTTCGCACTTTTGTCTTGTTTGATATTTTTGCTGAGGACCTGCACGTGTTAGAAAGTGAACTGGTGCCCAGAGATGATGAAGACCTCTGTGTTCTGGCTGAGACGTTCTTCGCAGGATCAGAGGCTGGCTTTTGTTGGTGGTGGTTGTCTGTTGTCTCTGTTTTTCCTACTGACTTTGAGAATGTATATGTCACCCAGTGTTCTTAAGGGAAATAGAAAAATTTAGTCTAAAATCCGGATGTCAAATATTTGATATTTGAGCAATGTATAGTCTGTAATGTTTTAGCTGCTTTGGGAAGACGTTTTTCAACCAGTGTATGGCTTAAGATGTATAGATGACATTGACTTACTCACTGGAACATAAATCAGTTAAACCAATTAATTGGGCTTGTGAAATGTTGGGGAAAATATTTTGTTTTTGTTAAGGTTTCCTACTCGTGTGTGCTCATTCCAATTTAAGTCTTTTACTCAATGCCTAGTATGTGCAAAAGACGGTGCTAGATATTCTAAGATGAATCAGATGTAAATGCTGCCCTGTGGAAGTTTAACTCTAATTGGTGGGAAAATATAAGATTAAATAAGTGCTACTTCAAGGTGAAAAACAAAGATCTGGGATACAAAGGAATGAGTTACTGTGCTAAGCAATACCCAACTGAAGATAAAGTTGTTTTTTTCCAGAAATGGTTTTTATTCCAACAATGATAATGCACCTCATGTCTTGTAATCATAAAGACTAAAATTTATAGTAGGATAGAAATAGTGCTGGCTGATTATCCAGATATCTGGATTTCAGATTCAGCTATTATGAACCAGGTGTACTGGGTAGACGATTGGCAGTCATTAGGTTCAAGTTTCGCCTCTGGTCTTTTTTCCTGAGTTCAAGTTTAAGGATCATTACCAGACCACTGGGCTGTGCTAAAGTTAGTCATGTGATGAAGGGAAGGGTTAGTGATCTGAGTCCTAAGGTTGAGTGTCCCTCTTTGGAACCCTTTGGGGTTCATCTCTATGATGTCTTCTCTCTCTTCCTTACAAATGGATAATAAAAGACTGCAGGGTAATTTTTAGTTTAGAAGGACGAGCCAGTGAGAATCATAGCCCCTCCCAAGGAGAGGAGGCATGAAAGTAGCCTAAGTCCTACAGGTCAGGTCTTCAAGTAAGACCCCTCATTCTTCCATTCTTTACCCTGGACTTTTTTTTTCCAGCATTGAGATGCTAAGTGCAGATCAGAGAATTGAGAATTGGGTGTGGTCTCGGGAGAAGGAGCGAATAAAGCCAACTTGCTGGCTTTGATTCCACCTCTAGGCTCATTCACTTTGGGCCAAAGCCTACTTTATAGCTTTATGAGGCCTTGTCTAACCAGCTAAGAAAGTCTAATATTGTTTGAGGAATATATCTGATTGAAATGAAACAATTTTGCCTGGACAATTGTCTCTTTATTTTCCTTGGGAACTTAGGGTAGTGAGAGGAGAATGATTAAGGATTTATGTTTTCTCGATGATAAGAGTGGTCATTCTGTTGTTTTTTTTTTTTTTCCAAAAGAAATGACAGTTCACCTCTGACTTGTTTCTTGCGTAGTTTTCTTTTTTTTTTCTTTCATGTTGTTTTTCTAAATATATTCACTCTATAATTTGTCACCAGCAGAGATACCAAGGCACTAGTCATAGGAAAATATATGTATCCTTCATGATTTCAACTCAAAGTCTAGGGACAGCTGCAGACACCTCAGGGGATGAGTGTATATGTTTATATAACATCTATAGCATACATAGGTAGGTAGTTAATGGATTAACTAACTAAATGAATAGTTGCTGAATGTTCTCCACATAATGCATCTTCTACATTATGCTTTACCTAGGGCTCCTAACTTGAGGTCCTTGTATCCTTAGAGGGTTCAAGAATAATTTTCAGAAGACTAGGAATCCCCTGAATTTACATGCAAACTTGGGTATATGTTTATCTGAAAATATGAATCCATCAGTAGCTTTGATAGGCTTTCCAAAGGGACCTATAACCTTAAAAACACTTTAAAATCTAAATTCACTGAGGTTGGAGACTTTCTATTTTATTTCCTTGGCATCTACTGGTACAAAAATCAGCGTGCAGTACAAAATCCATCCGTGTGGATTAGTTCACTATAACAGGCATTTACTGAATGCCTATTGCCTACTTTTGTTCAGGCAAAACGTTCAGATGCTAGGCAGACAAAGTTGAAAGTAAGGGAGTGGGAAGGGAGGGGAGTTTCAGAGCTACCTGGAGAGATCATTCCTGTCAACCATCTACTGAATCAGAATTTCAGGGATTAGGGGAGGCAGAGAACTACAAACAAGGCTTTCCATGTCATTCTGTAGGATCTCACCCCTTATCCAGATTGAGAATTACTGGCCTGGTGGGAAAAATAAATAGATAAACATAAATAAGTGGATACTTGAAGACAGGATGAACTCCTCTCTAAAATGTGATCTCGTTAACATCAACTAGGAGATAGTGAAGTCTATGTTAATTTCACAAAATAGCTGTGACTTTGAACCAGACCTTGAGGTGTGAGAAAATTTCAGTAAGAACAGAATGATATGACTTGAAAATGCTGAGTGTGGAAGTTTCGATGTTGAGTAAGGAAAGGGAAACAGAGTTTTCTGGTTTTCTCCTATACCAAAGAGAGTGCCCAGACAAGGGAATATGTAGTCAGGAATCAGGTACAAATATATTAACACAAAGCTGCAAACAGAGGATTACATAAGTCAATTTATCTGAGTTGGCTGACAATACTTTCACAACTGACGTAGCTCTACCATAAACCTACCTTCCTTTTGTTCATACTCCAGCCTACTCTCAGTGGTATGTACAGTTTGACAGGACTCAAACAAGTAGATGAAATTTCCAAGAGCCAATTCAGTATAATCAACATAAATTTAAAAAAGAAGCCCAGACATTTATCAAAGCTTCTCATTAAAAAAAAAAAAAACCAAAAAACTCATCATCAGAAAAGTACTTAAGATTTCTGAAATATCCTGACAGACCAGTATTTGTCATTTAGGCTGACAATTCAGCTTAAAAGATTTCCTGTATCTTGAGGCCATTAGCTATTATTTGGCTAACTGCATGGTATTCTCTTTGGGAATTTTGCCAAAGAAATTAGCTGTTGAATATTGTATTAGTTTCCTGTGGCTGCTGTAACAAATTAACACAAAGTTGTGTCTTAAAACAAAAGACATTTATTTTGTCATAGTGCCGGAGGCCTAAAGTCCAAAATCAAGGTGTCAAAAAGGATGTATTCCCTCTGGAGTCTCTAGGGGAGAATATATTTCTTAACCTCCTCCAGCCTCTGGGGACTGTAAACATTCTTTGGTTTGTGGATGCATCTCTTTGCTCTGCGTTTCCTCCTCTGTGTGTCTCCCGGTTGTGTGTCTCAAAAATCTTTCCCTCTGTTGTAAGAACGCTTGTAATGATGGTTTCAATTTCATTGATTTGTGCTCTATTTTTATTGTTACTTTTCTTTTGCTTACTTTGAATATAATTTGCTCTTTTTTTACAATTTCCTAAGATGGAAGTTTAGATGATTAATTTTAGATATTTCTTCTAATGTATGCATTCAGTGCTATCCATTTCCCTCTGAGTACCACTTTCACAGCAACTTAGGCATTTTGATAAGTTGTGTTTTCATTTTCATTTAGTTTGCAATACTTAGAATTTCTCAAGCTATCCTTTGATCTATGTGCTATTTAGAAATGTGTTGTTTAATTTACAAATATTTTAGGATTTTCCCAACTCTTTCTATTATTCTTTCCTAGTTTAATTCCATTGTGGTTTTATGATTTTTACAATTTTAATTTTGTTAAGGTGCGTTTTACGGCCCAGAATGTGGTCTATCTTGGTTAGTGCTCCTTGGGAGCTTGAGATGAATGTGTTGGATGAGGTATTTTATAAATGTCAATTAGATTTAATTAATTGATAATACTGGTCAGTTCAACTTTAGCTTCGCTATTTTTCTGCCTGCTGGATCTGTCTCCAACTATTATCATACATTGATTTATTTCTCATTGAGTTGTACTAGTTTTTGCCTTTAGTATTTTGGTGCTCTGTTGTTAGGTGCATACATGTTAAGGATTGTAAGTCTTCTTGGTGAATTGACTTCTTGACCATTATGTAATGCTTTGCTTTATCCTTGATGATGTTTCTTGCTCAAAAGCCTTCTTTGTCTGAAATTAATTTAGCTACTCCAGCTTCTTTTGATGATTGCTAGGAAGGTTTATTTTTATACATCCTTTTTTTTTTCTGTTTCAGTTTTATTGGGTAGAATTATTACAGTTCAATTGCACATACACATTATATTGTATGTGAATATATATATACAGTATATTACACATTTTTAAGTTTACATATATGCACTGATCATTGTTTCTAAGAACAGACTAGAGCATTAGCTTTTTAAACTTCCATAGTTATCAAAGGAATAAAGCCAACTACAAAATAAGAATCAACAGAATGCAGTAATCCAATCATAAAGGACAGTCAAATGTGCTTCCTTTACTTTTAATCTATCTGTGTCTTTAGATTTAAAGTGGATTTTTTTGTAGACAGTATAAAGCCAGATCTTGTTTTTTATCCACTCTGACAGCCTGTCTTTAAACTATTCAACTTTAAAGTGATTATTGATATAGTTGTATTAATATCTACTGTATTTCTAACAGATTTCATTGTTCTTTGTTTATATTTCTGTCATTCACTTTTTCTGTCTTCTTTGGTTTTAAATACATATGTTTTTACATGTATGTATGTATGTATTTTATTTATATATTTATATGATTCCACTTTCTTTCTTCTCTTGACGTATCAATTGCTCTTCTTTTTAAAATGATTAGTGGCTTCCCTGGAGTTTGCAATACACATTTACAATTAATCTAAGCCCACTTTTAAATAACACTATCCCACTTCATGGGTAGCACAGGTACGTTATAACAGGGACATCCTGAATCCTTCTTCTTGTGTCTTAATACATTGCTGTATTCATTTCACTTATCCATAAGCTATAACCACTCAACACATTATTGCTGTTCTTATTTTCAACAAACTGTTATATCAGTAAAGAATAAGACAAAATAAAATTTTTATTTTGCCTTCACTTATCCCTTCCTTCTCCAGTGCTCTTCCCTTCTGTATGTAGATCTGCATTTCTGAACTATATAATTTTATTTTTTTCTATCTGAAGGGCTGCTTTTACTATTTCTGTTAAGACATGCCTACTGGCAACAAATTCTCTCTTTTTCTTATCTGATAAAGTTGTTATTTTTACTTAACTTTTTAAAGGATAATTCACTGCATACAGAATTCTAGGTTTTTTTTTTTAATTTCAATACTTTGCATATTTCACTCCACTCTTCTTGCTTGCATGATCTATGACAGGAAGTCCACTGTAATTCTTATCTGTGTTCCTCTATAAGCATGTCTTTTTGCTCCCACTGGCTTTCTTCAAGATTTTCTTTACTGCAGTTGGAATATAATAAGGCTAATTATAGACGTTTGTGGTATTTATCCTGCTTGATCTCTGAACCTTCTGAACCTGTGGTTTGGTGTCTGTAATGAATTTTGAAAAATTCTCAGCAATTATAACTTCAAATATTTCTTCTGATCTGTTGTCTCTTTGTGGTATTCCCATTACATATATATTACATCTTTTGTAATTATCCTAGTTCTTGGATACTTTGTTCCATTTTTCTCATTCTTTTTTCTCTTTTTCATTCAGTTTGGAAAGTTTCCATTGACATATATTCAAGCTCACTGATTCTTTTCTTGACGATTTTCGGTCCACTGGTGAGCCCATCAGAGGCAGGCTTCATTTCTGCTGGTGTTTTTGACTTCTAGCACTTCGTTTTGATTCTTTCTTAAAATTTCCACTTTATGCTTTCATTACTCATCTGTTCTTGCACAATGTCTCATTTTTTTTTACTAGAACTATTTAGTCTATTAGTTATAGCTATTTTAAATTCTTTGTCTGACAATTCCAAAATCTCCGCCATATCTGAGTCTAGTTCTGATGCTTGCTTCGTCTCCCCATACTCTGTGTTTTGTTTCTTAGCATCCTTTTAGGTTTTTGCTAAAAGTCAGACATGATGTACTGGGGAAAAGGAACTGAAGCAAACAGGTCTTTAGTGTGAGTGTTTATGCTTATCTGAGACTAAGGCTATGTTTGCTGTTTGCTGTAACAAAGGATGCTGCGGCCATCAAGTCAGATGAGCTGCTACCGCCACCTCCCAACAGTGAGTGGCGGGAACTCAGGACGCAGACACACCAGGCAGCCCGGCCTCTGCCGCCACCCCCAGCGGTGCCCCCTGAGGGAACTCAGGATGTGGAATAATTGGGTACTGGCCCTAGACAGCTAGGTGCATATCAAAGGAATGATGTCAGTGAGCCCAGAGCTTTGCACCTTCCCATACATAGAAAAACACTAAGTTCCTTGAGATGTCTGGTTTTCTTTAATTAACATTAATATTTTAATGTTCTGACTACCTGGTCTTTATTGCAAAAACTCCTGTGTATCCTGCTTTGCTGTTTCAGGATAGTCTCTTAGAGCGATCTGAGAGGCTGTGTCCTGGGCTCGAGACCTCAGGAAGTCCACCGAATAAAACATAACTCTCAACTTTTAGGCTGTGCATTTGATTTCAGTCAACATAAACGGTAGGTTGATGCCTCGGTCTCAGCTCTCCACCTGTGCGGTGGTCTAGAAAAAGCTGCTTCATGTCTCTGGATCTCAGCCTCTGTACCTGTGGAAAGAGGCAGTTGAATTAAATTGCAGTGAACACTAACATACTGCTATTCTGCAGGATAATTCCTTAAAGGAGTCATAGCACAAATGTGCCTAATTTATTGCTCACAATCTTAATTCTTACACATGAAATACTTTATTGGCATTAAGCAAATAGCGATTTAAGTGTCAGCAGTTGATCTGGGTACTCTGTCTGGCAGCCTTCCACCTTCCAAATGGAAGGGAGAGGTCTTGCTGGCACTCTCATTTATTTTAAATATAAGAAATATAGTTCTTGGTGGTTAACAGATACCCTGAAAACGAGACAGATTGGCCTCAGTTGAGCAGGATGGTTTTTTGAATAGCTGATTAACTGAAAGGAGAACAAAAGCAATAGATACTAAACACTCATTTTCAGCACTTAACACTCCAGTTGTTGAATTTGCCAGTAGATTCAGTCGGAATATGGGAAGTTCAGTTAATTGGCTATTTACATTATCATGCTCCACAAAAGTAGGTTTCTTTCCTTCTTCACAGATTTGAATATGTTTTTGTATTAATTGACCAAATACACTTTATTTTGTCACTATGTGGGCACAGAATTCTTCTAGGACTTTCCTATATGCAATAAATTGACATTTTCCTTTACTTTCATGTTCTAATCAACTAAAACACCACTTATTCAATATCCATGGCATGTCAGACACTACTTTAAAGTCTGGAAATAAAGAAATAAAGAGATAGGTCAAGAAGGGAGAGAGATAAATTGGGAATTTGGGATTTGTAGATACAAACTACTATATATAAAATAGATAAACAACAGGGTCCTACTGTATAGCACAGGGAACTATATTCAATATCTTGTAATAACCTATAATGAAAAAGAATATGAAAAACAATTATATAAAAATGTAAAACTGAATCACTATGCTGTATACCAGAAACTAACACAACACTGTAAATCAACAATACTTCAATCACGAAAAAAAGAGAGATAGCCCAGTCTTTAAAGAGCTCACAGCATTTTGGGGAGCAGAAACATCCTGGTGAAAGTAAATCTTTGAAAGTTATACATCTAGATAAATTGATCTGAGAATCGCCTGCCTATAGATGGTAAATGAAAATAAAAATGTGGATGGGCTCTATCTGAGAATGAAATCTTGAGATGCCCACTAGTTAAGGAGTTTCAATGAGAGGAAAAAAATACTAAAAAGAAAAATTCAGGGAAGTCGTTATAAAACCAAAATTTTGTCTTTGTCTGGATTCCATAAGAAGCAGACACAAAGACAAGGTTTGAGTGCAAGGAATTTAGTTGGTGAATGATCCAGGAAGTAGCAGTAGATGAGTGAAGAGGTGAAACAAGGAAGAGAAGAAAGCCAGTAAAGGTTGTGAGCAACCGAAGCTTAAAGGCACTGTGGAACCCGGAGACCCCGTGTAGACATGTGTGGTAGGATTGTCTTGCCTGAGGGGTGAAGGAGCGGAAGTATTTCTACACCGATTGCTGTTAGTTATTGGTTAGGGGCATTTGTCAAGGGTTAATTCCCTGGCACTGCTGGCCTGTCTCGTGTGCATTAGGAGTGGGTTCTGGCAGTCAGAAGAGTGGGTGTGCTGGCGGTTGTAAGTCTGGGCTGCCATGCGTGGACATGCTGTGTGCTTAAGAGCTGTGGATGGCGCATTAACAACACCTGCCACAGTTTAGTGCCGTGAGAAACAAGGGAGGTGTTTGTGGGAAGAGGATGCAGTAAATGTCAAAAAAGACTGACAAACTACATAAGTAAAGGAAGAACTGAGAATGAGTTATAAGCCAAGGGGGAGGTGCCAGTGGAAGTGGAAAAAGTAGAGATTAAAAAAAGTAGACAGAGAATGAATAATTGATAGAGTAAACGCAGGGGGAGATGGATTGGGGTGTGTGTGAATATTTGTAACAAAAATTCAAAATTAATATTAAATATTTATTTAACAAATTAAATAAAATTATCAATTAAAAATAAAAAGTACCCTTTTATGATTAATTCATAAATCAGCTTACCCAAGAGAGTCTCCTTGAACTACCAGGTCTAGCTTAAGTGCCACTTCTTTTCTTTCCAATGCACCCTTTGCTGATTTTTCAGGATGGAATTTACACACAGACTCCAAATTATTTCTTTACTGTTTACGCAGGGCTGGTATCAGGCTTGGAGAGAAGTTAGAGCTCCATTAGGTTCACTTGAGCTATAAAGCATCGAATTACTTTGTGCCCCAGCAATCTTAGGACACGTGAATAGACACTAAGCCAGCATCCTGGGGCATATGAACCCGATCACGTGGTGTCCACCCCAAACTGACGTTCATCACGTCCTTGCTGCTTCCTCCTGACACACTGATGAGCTGTTGCATTGCAGCCCATCCTCAGAACACGGAATGACTTCTTCTGAGCAAGTACATTTTTCCTAAACAGGCTCTAGATGGAGATATTCATCTTTTGTTCTTTTGTTTCCTCAACAGTTGAGGTGAACAATGTGCTCGACAACTGAAAAACGTAAATTAGAAACATTTCCCATTTTTAAGTCTCTCAAAGACTCATAGAAATGATTTAGAACATTATATAAGCCAGATAAGATAGGAAAAAATATTTTTGAATTGTCAATCCAGGTAATTTATAAAAGTGGGACACTGCTGCCTCTTACCTCTATATACGTACATTTTCTAAAGAAAATACAAATCAATTGTCTTTCTATATAAAAGAGATTTAATCAGGATTACAAAGGAGTTAAAACACTTCAATTTATTTTTTAAAAAATCTGCATTCTGTAAACAACAGTGAGGAATAGCAAAGTCAATGCACAATAGAAAAAAAAGGCAAAATTTGCAATCGTTCTTGTATAGATTTTAACATTTAGGTAAGACTTTAAGAATTTATTCTTATTCTTAAATAATCATATGCATGCTTTTCGCAATAAATGGGCTATTCTGCATCCTGAGTTCAGTCGTTTACCGCAGGAATGGGAAAGAAAAGGCAAAGCCATCTGGAACCCAGAGGGAGACATTGGGTGATGGAAGAAAACAGAACCAACTCCTGCCACACCAGGAAAGCATTAACTTCTCTGAGGTTCCGTTTTCTCTGCTGTTAATTGGGGGAAAAATTTTCAGCTCTATCTTGTAGGCTGACTAAGGTCAGCAAAAAAATTTACTGGGGAGGCGCGGAGGGGAGTCGTGGGATGCAGGATGCACTCTGGTCGCTGTTCCTGCTGCCTGCTGCCTGCACCTGGCTTCTCTCCTGCTGGTACTCTGTGGTCGTGGGGTGAGGGTGACCTGGGGCCTGGAGTGTTTGAAGTTGGACTCGATTAATAGATAGATGCTAAAGACATATATACATGCTGACAGCTGAGTATAACCTGTGACCAGGTTAGTGCCTGTGGCTTTACCACAAGACGCTATTGGAAATTTTCTGACCACCATCTTGAAGGAAGAATCAACTGAAATCTTGCATAAACCATGATAGGCATCTTGAGGCCACTCTGTGGAAGCACCTGCAACAAGCTAACATCATTCAGCTGGACCAGACTCCAAAATTCCTGAGCCCTTTGCTTCTCTTTGCAAAGCCATAGTTCCCATCCTTTTAGTGGCCAGAACCTTTTTCTTGTCTTTTCAACCTATGAACTCCAGCTCCCTGTTGCCTACTTTTCTTCCCATCAGGGGATGGAGAAAGTGGGCCACAACTCTCCCCATGTGAGACCCCCGAGGTCTTGTGTTTGACTCTTCCAAGAGAACACCCCTCTGGGTCTTAGACATCTCAGCCTTAGCCAAAGAAGAATGGACGGCTTTTCCAGATTTATTCTGAAATGAAAGGTAACACTCCCAAGAAGATAAAAACATGCACTCCCAGCTAGCAAGAGGCAGGCATAGCTCAGAGTGGAGCATCTTGAAGCCAGCATTGGGTGCCACGTTCCCACTCCAGGAATGTCAGTTGAGCACTGAGGGCCTATCACTCAGCCAGGACCGAGCCCCAGGACAAGCCAAGGCACAATGCGTAGCCCAAACCCCCCAGCTATGTCCGGATTTCACAGAACACTCCGAAGTAATTCTTCAGCAACTCAAGGTTGAGTCTTCAGAATCTTTCTGTAAGACGTTAATTCTCTAAGAACATGATCATCTTGCTTCTGCCCCATGGGGAGGGAGACATTCTTACCCAATGAAGTGGGAACACAAAAAGAAGCAGAAAAGAAAGGCAACGGAACTTGAGACTAAATAATTCCATAAGTGACAGTCATTTGTCTGTGTGTGTGTGTTGTTATATCAGAGAAGTAGTGAAAGCGCATAAAATGCAGGGGGGGGGTGTGATGGTCACTCCTGGAATTCAAGAACCGTGTGAGGTTGCAGGGTGTTTGGTGGGGGTGTCAAATCACACCACGGACAGCCTACCAGTGAAGTTAATTCCATTACAGATTTATTACAAAAAAGGGGGTATTGTTCAGGAATGAATCCTCAGTCAAATCATGATTGCAATTAATTTGAACAGACTTAGCTTAATCAGTTTAATAATTTTAGGCAAATTAGAGCTTCTGGCCTTTTACTGGGACTTGGCTGCTTCCTAGACTGGTTTAAGAAAGTCTCATCCAACGTGCTATCACCATGCAGCCCAGTTAACCGAGCCCTGTGATTTAATGTCTTGGTGACTCCTAGCTTTGGACAGTTTCATGTGCTACACCAGGTGGTTTAGCTGACAAGAGACTTTCCAAAGAGTGTTTGCCTCGGACAGTTCACCAGGGACCAGTATCTGGCCGTTAGTTCTGTGATTTGGGGACACAGATTTTATCAGCACCCTTAACACCAGGGATGAACGAACTCAACAACTACAATCAAGGGACTGATGTAAAGTAATCTGCTACCATAATAAATTTACAGAGAAATCTGATAAACAAAAACAATGATTGCGACAGTGTTGTAAAAGTTGTTATATACAGGGGAGGCATTGCAGCAGCCTTTGAGTGTAAACAGAGTATCCGGGACAGAGGCAGCCTTGCAGTGGCAGCTCAGTTCCTGGGAAGAAGAAAGTTGCGAGTCTAACCCCTGGATCTGCTGTCCTGATCTTGAAAAGCCAGCTGACTTTTCTGTCCCTTTGTTACATAATCTGCAAAAGTGGACGGTGGGCGAAGCACCGAAGGTGCAGTTGTCTGAGAGTACAAAGCGCTGAGATAATTAGCCTCAGGAGATTGCTTTGCTCAGAGAGGTTTTCCGTTTCCCAAAATGCTAGTTGGTGAGATTGTCCTTACGCTTTTCAAGTTGGCGTTTGAATTTTTGAGATAGAAAAGGCTTTCCCATTTTCACCCGAGGAAAGCTGGGGATAAGGTAGGATTTTTCTTCCTGCCTCACCTAGGTTGACGCTAAGTCAGGACAAGGAGCAGCAGGGTTGAATTATTTCTTTGGAGCAGACTGGGCGATCCCGCGCACTAAACCTATTGTTCAAATGTAGTGACAATGTAGTGACTTTTTTTTTTTTTTTTACCCTGAGAGGAGATACACAGAATGCTAAATAGAAAACCATTGAACTCAGACAGACAGACAAACACACAGCCCTACATCCGACCACCACACTTAATATCTACTTTTCTTATCACTGTTTGAACATCATTTGAATTGAACATCATCCCATCAGCTGGATGTGGACTGACCCCATCACCCATTCATGACCTTCTGGCTCTGTTTGTTGCCCAAAGATCTCTAGGACACAAACTGAGTTTTTTTTTTTCCTTCATTTGGAGTGTTATTCACCAATTTCTATGTTTACTTTCTTGTGGTCTTGTTTTCTGTAATCATTTTGTTTTCTAATGGCCACTTTTGACTCATAAGGATGTGCACATGGCTGCACTAGAAGTTTCACAGTGTCAAGGCAAATGACATTGAAAGTAGTTACATAAAATATATATTTGGTTATATGTGTGTGTATGTAAATACACATACATACACACACACCAAAAAACCCCCACAATGGTTCAAGACAGGTGGACATAATCAAGGAGATATTTTAGGAGGCAGGCGGTCAAAATCAGCCTTCAAGGAGAGGTTGAAGAAAGTCGGTTGAATAGAAGGCATCTCATCGGAGGGAGTGACCAGTGATGAAATAAACGGAAACTGGAAGAGACAACGGCGGGAGCACGCCGCCGTTCTGAGTGTGTGCCGCCCGCAGCGCGTCTCCGCCGGGCCTGAGCCGTAGCTTTGTGACGCGGATGCGCCGAGCGACTGCGTTTCCGGGACAGCTTGCCAGCCCCGTCGCTGCGTTACAGTGAGCACGGGTTCTGCCTCCAGTTTCAGTGTGAGGGTGCGGTGGCCTCCCCGCCACCGAGCAATTCTTGGCCCCTAGCTGGGTGTCCTACAGTTCAGCTCGGTTCTGCCACTGTGTCCCGGGAGGTAACACCGGGTTTCACAGGGGAAGGGCTCAGCCCCGCAGGACGGCCCTCCGCTGTAGGAATCACTCGCGAGCTTAGGTTGTGGCTTCTGACAAACCGGCTCAAGATTGCAGGTTCCCATGACCGTCACCTTGGGTTTGAGCAGTCTGTTAAAACAGCGCACAGAACTCAGGCAGCCTGTTTACTTACTAGATTACTGGCTGATTACAGAGAGTGTTAAGGAATATAAATTAACAGCCACGGGCAGATCCGCGCAGGGGAGGCCCCGAACAGAGGAGCGTCCGTCCGCAGGGGGTCGGGGCCCAGCGCGGTGCCACGTGGACGTGTGCCGCTTCACCAACCTGGAGACTCTTTGAGCTCCCTCCTTTGGAGGCTTCATTACTTAGACACGATGGATAAAATCATTGGCCATTGGTGACCGATTCAACCTCCAGCCCTTCTTTCCTCCCCAGATGCCAGGGGGTGGGACTGAAATGCGCAGCCCTCTGTGTGGCCCCTCCCCCACTTCCCTCTCCCAAGCCATAACCTCTAACTAGTTTGTTTTCTGTATCTGTGAGTCTGTTTCTTTTTTGTTATATTCACTAGGTTTTTTTTTTTTTTAAACCGCATCTGTCTTTTAGGTGAGTCCACGAGTCCAGATTTTCATGTAAAATTTCCTAATTTTTAAATATTGGTTCAAATTTTTAAATCACTGTTTGGTCCACACAAAAGGTCTGTGGGCTATACTCTGCTCGTGGGCCACTTGTTTGCAATTAATGAACAAGTGATCTTTAAGTCTGGCTTAGCTCTGATGTGCCGCGATCCTATAACGTGAGGAAGTGGCCCTGCGGCCGTTGGGCAGAGGTTCGTACGCTGGTTCAGAATGATGTTATACAATAAGTGACTTCATCGTATCCGACCACCTTCACGTACGTCAGTGCCACTTTTTGTTGTGCTCTCTTTAGGGAAAGCTCTAACTAAGAGCTTCCTGGCCTTAAAACCTTGGGGTGCCCACTCCAAGCAACCTTCCTTGGTAACTGCCATCATCCCTGGACCACTTTTACTTTGAATCCTTGAAGCATTTACAGCTCTTCACGCCTAAGTGTCCTTTAAATACACGATCACATGTTAGTACCATGCCAAGGACTTTCAGCATTCTCTCAAACCAGAACGAGGGCTGGGCAGATCTCGACTCAGGCCACTTGTGTATTTCTCAAAGAGCTCAGCACTATTTCTTCAGCTTTACTCAACAATTTTTCCTGGGAGGAGGGTATATCTCAGTGGTAGAGCACATGCTTAGCATGTCTAGGTCCTGGGTTCAATCCCCAGTACCTCCATTAAAAAATAAAATAAGTAAACAGCTTTTCCTGTCTCACTCAGACTGCTTGTGCCTAAGACTGGATCCCTCTAACGCTCCTCCAGCACAAATGTAATTGGTAACACCCTTTATTGTGAATGAACGAGGTCCTGACTTGCAAGCACCCCACGTCTGGTAGAAGGAGATGGAGAGGGAGAGAGAAAGAATAAGCAGGTGGGTGGAGCTCAGACTGTCCTCTCCAGTGTTAGCTCCATGCACTGTGGCTTCTGGAGTCACCTAGTGACTTAATACTCTCTGTTCAGTGTTGTCCACCTCTTGCAAAAGAGACCAGCTGGTCAACCTGGAGCTTCCTAAGGGTTCCCTTTAAATCATTAAAATGCTATTTCAGGACATCCTCTGGGAGGATGTCTCTTGGATCTCCGGGACAAGGACGAAATCCTTTTCAAATCACGGTCTTTTTTGAGAATTCTGATGAGAGTTTTCTAGACTGTATTCTCAGAAAAATGATAGTCCGTGCCCTGCCTCTGTGTCTCTGGCGTCCCCTGCAGTTCTGGTCCAGCTCCCGCTGGCCCCACGTTCTCATGGGCCTCCTGCAGTGGCAGCTCAGCCCTCGCTCCCCTTTGGCCGTCACTGTGGGTTTGGGTTCCTGACTGTTCCATGCCTCCCTGAGCTGCCCAGCATCTGAAGCAGCTCCTTTGAGGCATAAATGGACCCTGAAGAAAGCCAGAATGCCTTTGCCTTGGTATATTCTGCCTGAGTTGCCTTCTGCATGACTTCTGCTTGTTTTGGGTTGATTGACCGGTGTTGGTGATGAGAAATAATTTTTTTTAAAAAAATGATCATTTCATTTGGCTGCACAGGGCACTGCTCAGTGTGTGCTGGATGGTAGGGGTGCCTGGGGGAGGGAGGTGGGCAAAGGGCCATGTCAAGTGGTCATTTTATAACAAGAGTCAGTGAGCAAAGCTCAGAGTTCCCAACTCCAAACCCAGCATTCACCTTCAGTTATGTTATTTTCCTTACTTCATCTATTTTCTGATTATTCTGGTTGGTTTTTTTTTATAAAAGATCTTTTCTGGTTAAATTATCTACAACTTCTGAGGAAGAATATTTAAGAAAGTTGAGTCAGGGGAATTAACACTGAAATGATTTTATAAGCTTTAACAACATTATGACTCAGGCAGAAAGTAATAATTTTAAATGCTTTAAATGTTTTATGAGGAGAAAATGAGTTAGACACTAAAGGAAGGGTGCATGGACTACCATCTTATGTTGAATTCCTCATAGCTCATACCTTGTTGAGAGGGATGACCTATAATTTTGGAGGCTGAAAAAAAAGGGCATGAGCTGATGTAGACTGAGATGGTCATCGATTTATCCATGAATGGATGAGCCCAGGGGATGCCTGAGCTGCATACTCTCTGGTTATGTTGGCCTGAAATGGGGTAGATCTGTATGTTTTTGCCTCCATAGGGCTGGTCTTCTCTGCTCTATCATTGGTTCTGTTATTTCCTGAGTTTCCAGAACGTCCTACTCCTGGAAGGGAAAGTAAACGTGGAGCAGACGGCAAGCCACCTCTGCCCTGGGACCAGGCACTTTGCATGCTGTTCATGGAGCTGCCCTGGAAGACTATGACTCCTGGTCTGTGGTTTCTGCTCCTCTGGAACTCTGGACCTGCCTGCTCCTTTCTGTTTTAGTGGACTCCCTCATCCCGGTCCACTGTTCTCCTGGACTGCAGAATCTGCCAGCCCCTTTCTTTCTCTGGCTCATTCTGAACAAAATCTCTGCACAACTCACCACCCTGCCCTTTGTTGTTCAGTGATCCCAGGCTTGAGGGAGAGTTTAGCTCAACGAACCTGCTGACGTTTATTGAATGTTTACCAGGCGCTGTTCTAAATGCTTGACTCATATTGACTCAATTCTTGTGACAACCATGTGTGTGATGTCTTTATTATCCCCATGAAGTAACTTGCCCAAGATCACACGGGTATTAGGAGACAGAACCAAGATTCAAATCCAGATAGTTCGGCTCCCAAAGGCTGTGCTCTCCACCACCACCTGTCGGGCCTCTGTAAGCGAGCACCAGGTGGGAAAATGGGGAAGCCAGGGCAGGAGGCTGCATAGTTCTTGTGTTTGTATCGTGTGCCAGGCTTTTCTGTGAGCAATGACAGATCTAAAGTTACACCACATAATAATTTTATACTGTGAGTTCCCACTGCGGTGAAAGGTAGAATAGAGGGTGGTGTAATCCAGACCAAGCGAAAGATGCAGTCTGATCTTCTGAGAGAGCACAGGGGAGAGAGCCAGCAGTCCCGGGACACATGGTCAGGGAACAGTTCATCGCTGAGCCAGAGCGTGATCTGGACCAAGCATAGTATTTGGGTAGTAGAAGGGAAGAGAGAGGGGAGCAATTTCAGGAGAGGGAATAACGGGGGGACATTCCCGAGGGCCCCGCCGTGTGCACAGGGGCAGTTAGCAGCCTTGTGTAAGATGCAGGATGAGAGCACAGGGGGGAGCTGAGAAGCCAAGGCCAGAATTTAGGAGACCTTATCCGCTGGATTAAGGAGTTTGCATGCAAATTAAAAGGTGCCGTACTTCAGAGGGTTTGAGCTTGCTTCAAGAAGACTGGGCAGCAGAGTGTGACGTAAATTGAGCTTAGAGTAACCAAGTACGAGGTAGCCACAGCTCAAACAGAAAATGATGTGTTGAGCTGATTGCTCCGTCAGACCTTTGCTTTGATCTGGGGTCTCAGGAGAGGGAAAAGAGAAGACTGCTCTCTGAGAAGCGCTTTGAGAGCAGGTGAGTAGCATTGTTGGTTGTGGATACAGGACGGGAGGTGATGGAAATGCACCACATACCAGCCACCCCAGCTCAGGTCTAGTTTTTGTGCAGTGTTAGAGTGGAAGTAGGTAAGGATCTGGAGGGACAAGACCCCTTGAATATCTCTGGAGGGCTTTGGGGAGCTGTCTTCTGTGAGAACCTTTTAATGGAAATGTCAACAGCCCTTAAAAAAGTATGGAGATTCTCTCGCTTAACCAGCGCTCTTAGGAAACCAGCGGACATGTTGCACCTAGTTTTGGCCAATGATTTTTACCTCCTCCCTTTGGAAGAAAGTGTAGGTCCTGGCTTGAGCATGGGGATCCTGTATTGACTAAGATTTAATACTTTTCCAGTAGTGCTGCTGCTTTGGCCTGAAAGCGCTAAGAGCTCTCAAAATCCCTCTTTATAATATTTCCCTTCACTGAGTCCCAGAAGAATGAGGAAATGAGAAAGGTTGGATGACTAAACCTATCATGCCTTTCTGGACGACCATTTCAGAGCATGCGCCCTTCTGGCACAGCCGTGTAATGATCGATGGCAATTCCAAAGCCACAGAGTTTTCCCTGGACTGAATCTGAGGTTGAAAAACCTAGAAATCTAATCTGCTGCCCTGTTCACAACTGCAGACTGGAATATCCAAATGGTGCTTCTTTTATGTAACTTTATCACATTCCACGTGATGTACTGAGGGTGGGCTCCTTGCCCAACTGTTGCTCTTTTTATTCAGATGAAGGCCAAAGTCTTAGATAACATACACGGTAGAGTCTCCTTAGGAACCAATACAAACGACAACACAACGCCATCTGCAGCAACGTGGATGTCCCTGGAGAATGTCATTCTAAGTGAAGTCAGCCAGAAAGAGAAAGAAAAATACCATATGAGATCGCTCATATGTGGAATCAAAAAAAAAAAAAAAAAAAGAACATAAATACAAAACAGAAACAGGCTCATAGACATAGAATATAAACTTGTGGTTGCTGGGGGGAGAGAAGGGGGGTGAGAAGGGACAGACTGAGAGTTCGAAATTTGTAGATCCTGACAGGCGTATGCAGAACAGATAAACAAGATTATACGGTATAGCACAGGGAAATATATACAAGATCTTGTGGTAGCTCACAGCGAAAAAGAATGTGACAATTAATATAAGTATGCTCGTGTATAACTGAAAAATTGTGCTGTATGCTGGAAATTGACACAACATTGTAAACTGACTATAACTCAATAATAATAATAAAAAAGAACCAATACAGCTTCATCAAAGAGGCTGACGTGACTGTCTAAAACCCACAGTCTGACTTGATTTTGCCTCGTCACTCCTACGTGACATCCTTTCTCTTTTTTAGTGATTGTTGGAGTAGAGCTGGATTAAGCTGTTATCTCTAAATTTGTCTAGTGTGATTCAGGTAATGGCCAGCACTGTATTCATCCTGATTCTCACAGCTGATGTCTGGTCTTGCGAACAGATGTCAGTCGCTTTCAAGGTAGGGGCATACACAAACCTTGGCAGTGATCTGGCAGGATTCTTCAGTCAAGGGCTGGAATCAAGGTTCTCTGAGCGATGGACTCACCAGGGTGTGGCCTGGGTAAGAGATGGCGGAAGCGAGGTTGCCGGATCTGGGATGCAACAAGTGGCTAGCACTGGGCCCCTCCTCAGTGAGCCCAGGAAACCTTCCCCCTTGACTGAGCTCCCTGGAAAGCAACCTGTTCCCAGCGCGTCTGAAGTTCACCTTTTGTTCTTTGTACAGTGTGTGAATATTCAGCTCAGCCAGTGAGGAATGTGGGAGAAACATTTTCATATGAAATTGTCTGAGGTGTTTCCATATGAATCAATAGGATGGAAGCGCTAACTCTATAGAGGGTCTAAATCCATAGCAACTCAGAGAGGCCATTTTGCGTGGTTGGGACTGGAGTTTATCCAAGACTAGCACAGGCCCCACAAAGAAGCACCCTGGGGCCCGTGATGACTGCGTAACAGACGGGGCTGAGGATAACGGGGGAGACAGCGCATCGGAACACACACTCCTCACCTACCGCCAGATCGTTAAAACGTGAAATCGTAGAAAGAGGCTGCCCTGGCTCTTTTCGTTGTTTTGGGATTGAGGTTTATGGACCAGTAATTGCACTCAGGAGAGAGTTCTTAAAGCTCTACTTGAAAAGCAGGGTCTGGCAAGGAAACTCTGTGTGTGGGCTGGCAGAAACTCCCTTGTGGCTGTTGGAGTTGGGCGTTGTCCCTTAAGCCCCTCTGTTCCTTGACTGAATATTCGTGGGGCGATTCCTCCCGCGGGGCCGCCCCTACCCCGGGGGGACCTCTCCGCGGTGGTTCCCACTGGCACTTGGCTCCCTTAGCTTTACTCTACTCTTCTCCAGCTCCGTCCCCATTAACACTTACCAGTCCAAGCCCACCCTCTTACAGTGAGGCACTCCCCGTGGGCTATTCGTATTTAAGTTTTTATTAGTATTAGTCTTTGTATATTTTCTGTTGCTCCTCTAACAACTTATTATAAAATCCAGTAGCTCGCCCAGAGTTAGCCACATGGCAAAGTCGGAGGGAACAGTTTCCACAAGACTGCCCTCCCCGCAGACACCAGCCCCAAGTTTAGAAGTTCCCAGCATTGCTCCCTGCAGACCCGCTGGCTGCAAATTCAGGGCTGCCCGAGGGTCTCTCAGCTTCGATCATTCTTTGGAATGACTCACAGAACTCCCTGAAAGAACCCACCACTCACTGAATGACCGATTATGGGAAAAGGACACAGGATAAAATTAACCAAAGAAAGAGACACAGAGAGCCAAGTCTGGAGAGGTCCAGGTGCAGAGCCTCTGGCCTCCTCTCCCACTGGAGTCAGGGAGGGCGTTGCCTCCTCCAGGCCACCACGTGTGACAATACACACAGAGTACTGTCAGCCAGGGAGGCTCACCCACAATTCTGGTGTCCAGAATTTTTCTTAAGGTTCAATCACGTATTGCCCGGGTGGCTGATGGTCAGTCTCCAGCCTCTCTTGATGTCAGGCTAATATGTTTAGTCTTTTGTTCCTTCAGAGATTGGAGGTCATAGTATGTGGTCCAAAGCCCCCAGTATAACTCCCATTCTTAGATCACCTGGAGGACAAAGCCCCCAGGCAAACAAAGACATTTTTATCAGGTAGGACATTTCAGCATTTCAGGGGCATGGGGTCACCATCTAATAGGTGAGGTCAAAGACTAGACTTCTCCTTGGGCTGCGGCCAAATTCCTTACGACATATGGCTTAAATAACACAAATGCATTATCTTGCAGTTCCATAGGCCAGAAGTCTGATAGGGGTTTCCCTGGGCTAAAACCAAAGTGTTGGCAGGGCTCTTTTTGCAGACTCTAGAGGAATTATCTGGTTCCTGTTCATTCCTGTTGTCTGCAGAATTCAATTCCTTATGGTTACAGGACTGAGATCCCTGGCTGTCAACCGAAGGCAGTTAATGGCTTGTAGACTCTGCCTGCGTTTGACCCGTTCCTCCATCTTCAAAGCTCGCAATGGCAGGTTGAACTTAGTAAATGCTTTGTGTCTCTCCTCCTCCTTCTTCTGTCTTACCTCTCTGATCAAACCTGGAAACATTCTCTGATTAAGGACTAGGTGGTTACATTGGGACCACCAAGATCATCTAACGTGGTCTCTCCCTTTCAAAGTCCTTGATTTAAGCACATCTGCAGAATCCCTTTTGCCATGTAAGGTACCATATTTGCAGGTTAGAGCACAGACATCTTTGGAGGCCAGTATGCTGTTTATTATAAATATCAAACATATGAATTTTAAAATGTGGTTGCTTGCCTTAATTCAACTGAAATTATGATATAGAGACTTGTAAGTCAAAACAGGGCCAGGATGGGGAACAATTTCAGGAGGGAGGTTTTTCATGACCCACCAAATCTCATACATTAGGAGCCTCCTAAAGTAGAAAAAGCTGGTCAGGAAGGCTTTATTTTACTCTCTTGCCTCGACTTTTATATTTGTTTGGTTTCATATTTGACAAACAATGATCAAGAAATGGCTGTTTGCCAGGCAGGATGCTAAGCACATTTGCTTGGTTTTCCCATTAAATCATTTAACTCTAGGGGGAAAAAAACAGATCTTCATTTCATAGATCAGAAAACTGGATTTTAGAAATACGCAGTGCATTACCCAAGGTCACACAGTGAGGAAATGATATCTCAGGCGTTTGAGCATGGTTTTCTCCAAGTCTGGGATTCTTTAGACAGCAAAGTGCCACCTCTCTAATTTTACGTCTAGTATATTTAATATCTACATTTGCATATCTACACTTTTCATATCTACAGTGTTGACATCTCCATCTTTTTGTGTATACAATTTTACTTTTAATTTTATCAACTTCTGAGAACCTGGAAGCAGAAAACATGCATCTTGTTTACCTGCAGAGCAAATGTTAAGTGCATTTTAGGTGCATACCCTGATTTTATAAAATATCATCTGATAACTTCTTAGTAGATCAATAAAATTATACAAGCAAAGCCATTTTAAATGGAATTTAACAAGCACAGAATTTCTTCCAATGCATCCTTTTTATTCCTTAAAATGTTAACTCAGGTAAAATCCCAGAATGTCTGTATAACACTTTCAGTCAACTCATCTGTAATAGGAAGGTGGGTGTTTTAACTTTTGTAATTTTACCCTTGTAACCCATCTTTGCAGGTGGTTAGTTTAATGCCAGGCAATTTTCAGACCAAAAGTGAGGCAATTACTAGCCCATTATGAGAGGTAATTAATAGATCATTCGTTCACATTACTGAAGATTTTGATTTCCAGCGTTTTCGCCTGGTAAGTCTTTAGGCTGCCAGACCTCACACTCTGCCTGCAAGTGGCTTGGCACACGGGACGTGCCCTTCTCCTGCGACCCCGCCTGGACTCTCTGTGCTATGAAACTAAGTGTCAGGTTGCTGTTTTGCATCTTTCTAGTCAGGGAATCCTCACCCTGTGTTTCTAATTCTTTCCCCCTCTGAGAAGAGAAGACCTCACTGACCTTTGCCGCCACTTTTACTACTAGGGAAGTGATATTCTCTCATTTTGGTAAAGAATATAATGGATATTGATCCTTAGAGTCTTCTCATTCATGCAAAGTAGAAGACCAGAGCCAGTGTTCCCCTCTTGTGGAGGTAATCACGTGGGGATGGCAGAGAGCCGTGGGAATCTCCAAGCCAAGATGTCTTCCTGGCCTGAGGACATCTTCCAAATGCCATCTTTGGACATGTAGGATCTCTCAGTAGCGCCTCCTGGTGGCGGTTTCTCGCCCTTGGCTCTTTTTGCTGTAGTCCTGCTGTGGGGAATTGCTCTAAACTCCATAGGTTATAGGTAAAGTTAAATTATTTTTAGTTCTACCTCCCCCCACTTTTTTTTTTTTCAACTACAGAGCCTTTTAGTAGTAGCTGTGAGGCCATGCTTATGGATAAGTTTTTCAAAAGTTTCTTTTTACAGTTCCAAAGAATTTTACAAGGATGTAAGTATGGACATCTCAGCACCTGTATTTAGCTCCTCTCTCACGCCCTTTCCACCGTTTGCAAGGGGAGCTCAGATCCACTGAGTCCCTGGCAGGGATTAATAATCATTTACTCATACAACAAATATTAAGTACTTAACTGTTCCGGTCACAGTTCTAAGCATTGGGAAATACAGAATAAAATGTATTCTGTTTTGACCAAAGAGTCAAAAATTCCTGCCCACATCAAACTTATTTCCAAGTAGAAAAGAGAGACAATAAAATAAATACATAAAATATGTAAGAGGACAGGTGATAAATCAGAAAAGACCTTCTGGATGGGTGTGGGGTGCATGTTTCCAGGCGCTGCTCACCCACAGGCTCTTCAGACAGTGTCTGAATTCAGATCACTGGGTATAGTGGACCCTGTTGCCTGGCTAATATCCTCGCTCCCTTGCTCTTTACTAACGAGATTCTGATTTACCCTGGGCAGCTCCATACTGATTTTGTCAGACTCCTTTGCAGCTATATCAAAGGCACTGCGAATCAGTTCTAGTCGTGAGATGGACTCATTGTCTCTTTTCCCCTCAAAAGTCAAAGACTCTGGGGGAGAAGGTGTCTCTATCTGTTTCCCTCCTGCTTTATTTCTGCCTTGAATGTGGACCTAGTCCCTGGAGTTGCAGGAGTCCCCTTGCATTCAGGAGGAAGGCACATGCCAGGGACATTGAACAGAATCTTTAGATTATAGAGAGTGGCAGTATAAAGATTGGTTGTTGCACATTACTGGGAAGCAAGTTTTGATGCAAAAGGGAAAGCTCTTTTTGGTGTGTATATATATGTGTGTGTGTATATATATATTTATTTATTAAAGTATGGTCAGTTTACAATGTGGCAATTTCTGGTGTACAGCACAATGCTTCAGTCATACATGAACATACATATATTCATTTTCATGTTCTTTTTCATCATACGTTACTACAAGATATTGAATATAGTTCCCTGTGCTGTACAGTATGAACTTGTTGTTTATCTATTTTATATATAGTAGTTAGCATCTGCAAATTTCGTACTCCCAGTTTATCCCTTCCCACCCTCTTCCTGCCATGGTAACCATAAGTTTGTTTTCTATGTCTGTGTGTCTGTTTCTGTTTTGTAAATAAGTTTGCTTGTCTTTTTTTTTTTTTTAAGATTCCACACATAACTATTTTTCTTTCTCTTTCTGGCTTACTTCACTTTGTATGACAATCTCCAGGTCCATCCATGTTGCTGCCAATGGCATTATTTTATTATTTTTTATGGCTGAGTAGTACTCCATTGTATAAATATACCACAGCTTCTTTATCCAGTCATCTGTCAGTGGACATTTAGGTTGCTTCCACGTCTTGGCTATTGTATATGGTGCCGCTATGAACACTGGGGTGCATGTATCTTTTTGAATTAGAGTTCCCTTCAGATATATGCCCATGAGTGGGATTGCTGGATCGTAGGGTAGGTCTATTTTTAGTCCTTTGAGGAATCTCCATACTATTTTCCATAGTGGCTGCACCAAACTACATTCCCACCAGCAGTGCGGGTGCAGCCATATGCTCTTAACACATGCTAGAATGTGAGATCGATTTGCTCAGGTTCTTCTGAAAATCTGTGGGTTAAATTAAACAGGCAATGATAGTGATGAAAATTCTAACCTAGCTACTGCTGTAACTGGCTGCCGTGTTTGAGTACTTATTATTGCCAAGATATACTTGAGAAATTTTCTCATTTATTTTTCACTGTGATTCTTTGAAAAAAGTACAGTAAGTGTCTCTATTTCATGCGTGGAGAAGCAAAGCTGCAAGAAATTAAGGCCATGCCGCGAGTGAAGCAGAGATTAGGTTGAAACCCAGGTGAAAACCTAAAACAGGCTTTTGACCCTTCCAGAAGTTCTAAGAACCTTTAGGATTCTGATCTGCTTTTTGAATCTACAAGCCAGAAATGTAAGAGTTAAGGTTTCCCAGGTGAATTTGACACAGGACCCCTCTTGAAAGGACGGAACAGTTCTCTAGCAGAGACGCCACAGCACACCTGGGAGCTGTTTCCTTTGGCCACAGCTTCACAGGTGGTGATGGATGTAGGTAACAGGCAGGGGCAGATCAGCGGGCACTTTATGTGTAACCCGGGGGCACCGCAGGGCCTGAAATTCTCTGTCAGGCCTGCGAGGAGCATGGAGCTCTCACTATTGAAATCATTCATTCTGCTTAAGCACCAGAAAACATTTTCTCTCAAGCCTTGATTTTCAACCCTTTATCGGGTCTCTAATAAGCAGCAGACCCTGGATTCTCTTTCTGAACATAGTGATGAGCCCAAGTGGGTTTTTCTTAAGCTCTAATTTTATTTCAAGTCTCGTTCTTGAAGTTTAAAAACTAGTATAATTTTTGCTTTCTTCCCTGGGCTGGATATTCACTGTTTGCTCCTCCGGATTCAGATACCCCCATCCTCCTTGCTCTGGGCCCCCACGCCAAACTCTACAGGTCGCATTAAGAGGCTGCCCTTGCCCTCTGGCTTGTGAGTGGATTTGGCCAGTGGGCAATGATTCATCAGATGGATGGAGAGGTCAGCTTACTTGTTCACTTGGCCCTTTGCCTGCAGGGCTGTAACTCCAGGGCATCCCTCTACCAAACTTCACAGCTCCAGCTGGGTGGTTCTTTCTTCCAGCTACTGATTTTCCCAGGATCCCTTGGGTCTAGGGATGGGAATAGACGTCTGCTCTTAGGGTAATTCATGACCCTTGTTGGTTTCCCTTCATCCTTCCCACACATCTGTAAATGCCTTTTTATTAAACCCTGCCCAGCTTTGCCATTTGATCATGCCACTTACTTCCTGCCTGTCTTGGCTGACATATAAATCAATGTACAATCAAGTAAATTTAAATTAAAATGTTATTTAAATTATGTTCTTGTTACAGCTCTTTCCTTCTTTCTTACATATTTGCCTATTTTCAGATAAAAGCATTGTCCCCGGACCTGTGCCATGTTCCTCCCCTGGCTCCTTTCAGGTATTTCCAAGGTCATTATGAGGACTTCAGATGGAGGGTGCTGTGAAACTAATATGGATGCTCACACCGGAGAGAAGGGAACAGAACTAAGGGCAAAGCCCTGAGGGGCTAATTTCTTTTAATTAGAGAAATAGGAGATTAGGAGGTAGGCCACTATCTCAGAGGAAGTCCCTTGTGAACCACTGCCGTAGGGTTTCCCGAGGGTCCCAGAGGGGAGGGTGGAGACGATGGATCTGGGGAACAGGGGGCTGCTTTCAGGAAGACTGCCGTGGAGAAACAAAATACAACACAACTCCTCCCCTGGAAAAGTGCCCGCAGCCTCAAGGAGGAGCGAGAAGGCAGGAGTGGGAGGTGGGAGATGCATTTATATTCCTGGGAGTTGCCTGTGGCAGGGCATCTCCGAATCCACGATGTTGGAACATGAACACCCCTTCTGGAGACAAGACGCCTCTGGACCAGGTCAGAAATGCTGGTGGAGCCAGGGTTTGAAAAGAGCGGGAGAACTGACAACAGAGGAAGAGGCCCTTGGGGTGAAGGGAGGCTGTACTGAAAAAGAAGATGGGCTGTGAGAACAGCCTTCTCCCAAATACCCGAAGTACATCGAGGGCGCTGCTTAGGGCATGCCGACGAGATGGCTGCCGGAGCTCGGTGCACCGCCTGTGTCCCCTGGAGAGTGGCAGGTGGACTCTGCCTTGTTATTAAGGACGACGGCCAGGATAGTCCTTTTGATCTGAATCCATAGAAAATGAGAAAAATGGGAGCTACAGTTTCTTAAGCAGATCACACATGTACGTACACATAGTAGTCTCATTTTAATCTGCTAAAGGTTTTTTTGACTCCTCCCCCCTCTCCCATTTCATCCATGAGGAAACTGCAGATCAGAATTTACTAGCATCAGGTCACAAAACTAGTAAATATCAGGGCCTCTGACTCAAACTCAGTTTTACCAAGTGTCCTCCTCCGAAGGCCCAGAACGGGTCCCTTTTCCACCTCGTCACGAATGAAGGGAGCAGCAGAAGCAGTCAGCGTGGGCTTGGAGTGGCAATGATGCAAAGAATCAAGAAAAACTGATTCATACATCCAAAGCCTGAAGGAAGAGGTCTGTGAACTGGAAAAAGGGGAAAAATTGAGGATCTCCCTGGAAGAGACAGTTTCAGTCTTGCCATCTGTGGCCAATGAAGTTAATAAGGTGAAACCCCATATTTTAAACTTACATTAACCATATGTGTTATGAACTTATACTCATGGCTCCTTCCCACTCCGGCAAATCCCAGTCAAGTCAGAATACTTTTAAAGTACCAGGCTGCACGCTGACTGAGTTGAGAAAGCTGATCTCAGATTTACTGTGCCTGAAAATCACCCAGCAGTGACTGGAAAATGCAGGCTCCGAGGCCCCATTTCTAGAGATTCTGATTAAATAGGACTTGGAGGGGAACCCAGGAATCTGTATTAGAACAGCCATCCAGGTGACTCTGATGGAGATTGACCATCTTCGTGAAGCACTGGTTTTTTTTTTTTTCAATTTTATTTTATTGAGTTATAGTCAGTTTACAGTGTTGAAGCATTAATTTTGAAACAACTCTGACCTCAAATCTGACCTAGGAAAGGTGATCTCAGTGGAAATAGGGATCTATGACAGATATGTAAACAAAGCTAATTATTAAGAGTTGATTTACATAACTGTACCTTTTCTTCACCCATTTTTATCTCTCCTTTTAGACTCCCTACTTGTATCCACTTCTTTCTCAATCCACTCATGGTCCATTTAACAAACTCTATTATTGTGGTTCCTAAATATATTCTTTTTTTTACCCCCACCTCATTCAATCTGACATATCCTCGAAAGTAACTTTTCCGTACCCATTTCACAGTGCCATCCTTCTCCACAAAAATCTTCACATTTTCTTGATGATTAAGAGGAAAAGGCCTGTCTCTTTGATGTGGCATATAAACCCCTCCTTATCTTCCAGGATAAGTCTCCTGCCCCCTACATAGAAGCAGCTTGCCTCTTCTCCTTCGCCAAGCACGCTCCGGGCAGCCTTTCTTCCATGTCGTTGCTAACACTCCTCACTTCTCGTATTTCTACTCTGAGGTCGGGAGGAGGAGGTGTGAGGATGAGGCAATGGTATGCTGGTAAAAAGTTAACAAGCAGCTCTCTTTGGGGAAGAAAGCTCTTGATTTTTAGCATTTGCAAATCTCCATGCTGCAAAATAATACTCCTCCCACTTGTTAGCGTATGAAATCACTGAGCCGATACAAACTAACAACCCCACACCTTGTGGGCTCTCTCCCTTGCCTTTGGAGACAGCCTGCACTCTGTCTGTGGAGTATGTATCTCTCTGAGTAAATCCACCTTCGCTCTGCTATGGCTCGCTCTTGAATTCTTTCCTGCGTGAAGCCAAGGACCCTCACTTGGTGGGGCACGTCCCAGGGACTCAACTTCCATCCTCTTGCACCTCATTTTTCCTGCATCACCATCACCTGACTTGCCTCACCTCAGCTCCTGCTGGGCTACAATCCACCTCTCAGCCCTGTGGTCCGCTTGGCTCCCAGCTCCTGCTGCGCGCCCCACCGAGGCTTCCCCACTGCAGGCTTGCAGTTCCCAACTCAGCCGTCTTCCAAGCACCGACTGAGTACAGGCAGGGACTTCCTGATCCCTAATCCGGGGAGCTGAGGGCATCCCTGGGGTCAGTATCTATGGTCTTTTCTCTGCATAGTCTCCTCCTTTGCTTACTTCCATTCCACCGTATAGATGGGGCCGTGCTCGCTAGTCACATAGATTGTCCAGGAGAACCAGAAAGCTCCCCAGTCTTCACCCAACAAACGGAGGAGTGACTGCCGGTACTCTGGGGCCCCCAAACCAGCTGGCTTATTTCTAAAACCACCACCAACCTTCCACTCCCTGGGGTTTCAACATGGAGCGATCATCAGGGTCCAGCTACCCCTTCTCTGTCCTTCCCTTTTCTGGATCCTCTGACTTTTATTTTCCTTGTCAAAGGGCTCCTGTTTCCGTTTCCTCTGGGGAGGCCACTTTGCTTTTATTCTGAGTTCTCCCTGTAGAGGACTGTAGGAAGCATGTATGAAAAAAACAAACAGCTACATGATTTATTCTCTCCGCAGGTGCAATCCAAGGGATGTGAAGCGGCAAATAAAACTTGTAATGACATTAAGCTTTGACTCCAGAAGCCACTAGAAAAATGATGGTGCCTCCAGTCCCTCAAAGTTCCTTGCATGGATTTTTCTTGGGCTGGCACATACTCTCCTCTCAAGTGGATCCCGCTGCCTGTCCAAGGGGTACCTGTCCCCCTGGGGGGTTCCTTCTGCTGCACTGACTACTCTTTTCTCTTTCATGAGGTGCCAGGACCCTGGAAAGGAGGAGGGTTGTGGGACAGTTATTAGCCCTAACACTTCCCACCTCTTTTCACTCACTTGTTCCAATTTTTCATCTCCCTGAAGGAGCTACTTAAATCCCAATTTATTTGTCCTAACTACATGTCGCCTTAATTAGCCTGTATTTCAAGTTATTCATCAATCTGGTTCACCGTCCTGAGAGCATATTTTGAAAGTCGTGACAATACCTTGCAATTCTTTGTCTCTCTTTACATGGGGGCATAATACAACCTTCTCTGAACATATTTTAATTAACCAATTAATCCTGTGCTGCGTTTGATATTTTCCCATATTTCATTCAGAGGGTCTGCTAGATAGCCACACAATGTACACGCTGGAATGCCACCTGTTCCAGAAGGCACAGACAAGAGAGCCATCTTTGTAGAGACAAGAGACGAGAGAAGGACCCCGGCGATCTTGCTTTCCCGTCCTGGGACTGTGCCCAGATTCTAAGCTGTGAGGGTCAAGGGGCTTCAGACAGAACCTCAGATGAGTCAGCAATTCCCCTGACAGCAATTCTCCCGGAGAGAAAGCATTGAACAACTGGGAGTGGCCTGTTCCATCAGGGTCTTAAATATTTAGGGGGATAATCTCACTGGGTATCTCTAAATTATTTAAACTCAATTGCTCTGCCCTGTGGTCTGTTCTCTCCACAGGATTTGCAAGCCTGACTATTTCCTTCTCACAAGTGGGTAGGTTTATAGCTTAATCAAAATGACAATGACCTAAGGCATTATGCCTCTTATAAACCACATCCATTACGGGGTCACCAAGGCAGAGAAGAGGGAGGGCGTGAGGAAGAGGTCCAGGCTGCCGGTGGAACTGGAAAGCAGCTCCTCTCCTCTGCCTTCTATACTGCCCCTCAAAGGTTAGGAGGGAGCACACCTTTGGGGCAATTCACCCTGCCCAGGGGCAAACTCAGGTCTGTTTCTGGGCTCGCTATATAAGCTGGTGCTTCACATCTATAATTTGATGTAACTGACAGCCAGGAGAAATTCAGACTCTCTTTGTCCTCTGTGCCTCCAGATCATTTTACTTTGATGAGAGAAAAAAACAAAGGGGCCTGAGACATGCGGATCTGACTTGGAACATTTTAGGGGTGGACACTCAGTCTAGAGATTCTGTTTTTCCATGTGGAAGTTCTACAAGTGGAAATGAAACCAATGGGTGGAAATTACACCATGGTGGTTTCCACTTCTGGCTGACCAGTCTTCTGGGTCACACTTGCTTGGACAGGTGTCATCAAAGAGAGACAATCAGTAAATTAAAAAAAAAAATAATGACATTAAGCTTTGACGCCAAAACTGAGTAGAAACATGGGCTCTCCAGTCCCGCAAACCTTCTTGGTAGGGTTCGCAGGCTGACCTATGTGTCCACCTCTGGAGGACCAAACTGCCCTGATGGCTGCACCTGTCCCACTCCACGGTGTTTCTTTTTCCTACACTTATGCAGCAAAAATAAACTGATGCTACTTTTTCCTGTTTCATAAGGTTATTAGTACTTGCTCTGGTCACTGGTTCCCGAAACCAATTCTCTCACCGTAGGTGGCGGTGGCCCCTTTAATACTCCAGCAGTTAGATTAATTCTCTGTTATTCCAAGACCATATACTAACCCGCCCCTTCGGTGATTTGGACATAGTATCTGCACGGAAGCTTTTGCTGAACAAATTAGGTGAAGTGAAGTGAGGAGGAAACTGGCAGAAGGGAAATTTCTTCTTGAACCTTAAAGCAGGGAGCAATTTATCCCCTCAATGAGATCTTCATTCTCTGGGAGGCCCCTGTGGCTAAGCTCATTAAAAAATAAAGCCATAAGCACATCATAAACCAGGTAAAAAGGTCTCAGTGTGGTCCTTGGAAAGGCGCCAAAGTAGACTCACAACAGGAGGTTGGAGACCAAGATGAGGAATCCAGATCTATCTTGCTCTGTGGCTGTATTTCCCCAAATTACAGTGAAAAAGTACCTCGAGGAAGAGGTGCATAGATAGACACTTTGTTTTCTTTCAGGAGACATCCCTATTTACTATGCCTGAAAACAAGAATTGCCCTTTCTGTAGAGCTCTGTAGAAATGGGATGGGATAAAAAAATAAGGTTATGATTATATTTCTTTAAAGATCAGATGCACTGAATTCTTATGCTGTCTTGTGGGAAAAGGAACAAGAATATGAGCACAGATTAAGTACACTTCAGAATATAGTTCAGGGGATATCATTAGAGACATATGCATGCGTGAAGTGGAGCGGGCTTTTTGAATATAAAAACATTAAAGCCAAATAAAGTCATATTTTAGCTGTGTGGTGAGTGGCTACTGCTGTCATATTAGGGGAGAGGGATCAGGTATTGGCAATGACTGAGCTTCTTTTTTTTTTAACTTTTTTTTAATTGAGGTATAGTCCTTTTACAATGTTGTGTCGAATTCCAGTGTAGAGCACAATTTTTGAGTTATACGTGAACATACATTTATTCATTGGCACATTTTTTGTTGTTGTTGCTGTGAGCTATACTGTAAGATCTTGTATCTATTTCCCTGTGCTATACAGTGTAATCTTGTTTTTCTGTTCTACATTTTGAAATCCCTGTCTATCCCTTCCCACCCCCTGCCCCCTTGGCAACCACAAGTTTGTATTCTATGTCTGAGTCTACTTCTGTTTTGTGTTTATGTTTTTGTTTGTTTTAGATTCCACGTATGAGCATTCTCATATGGTATTTTTCTCTCTCTTTCTGGCTTACTTCACTTAGAATGACATTCTCCAGGAGCATCCATGTTGCTGCAAATGGCGTTATGTTGTCAGTTTTTATGGCTGCATAGTATTCCATTGTATAAATATACCACATCTTCTTTATCCAGTCATCTGTTGATGGACATTTAGGCTGTTTCCATGTCTTGGTTATTGTAAATATTGTTGCTATGAACATTGGGGTGCAGGTGGGTAATGACTGAGCTTCTTGAGTAAGATGTTTCTGTGGCTTATTAAAAAAAATAAAGTGAAACAGAGTGATGCAAATGACTGTCTTCATTCTAAGCTGCCTGGGGGTTACCTGAAGGATTTGGCACAAAAAAAATTCATTTCTGTTTTCCCTAACTTAGAACTCACTCAAGGCAGAAAAGCATTGGACAATGCCTAAAAACATTAAATACAAATGGAAAATCTGTAGCTGCCTGAAGCAATAGATTATGGTTGAGACATTTAACAGACAGCCTAAAGCTTAGGAGTCAAATACGGAGAGACAGTTTCTTTTGGAAATTAGGACATTTAAATGCTCCCATGAATACTTGAAAATTTATAAAGCTACACACATGCCCGGGATAGATGCATGCTCAGAATAGATCTGAGAAAACCCTAAGCTGTCATCTGTGACTGATCTCTAGACTCAGTGCAAGTAGGAAATTAAGGCTAAGGCAGAGTTGTAAATGGTCTGCCTGGATAGAATTAAAGGAGCGTCTCAGGACAGAGACAATATGCAAAGACTGGGGGAGAATTTCAAGCTCCTGGTTTTCAAGGAATTCTTTCAAAACACTAACTGAACACAAGCTAAAGGAATGGAACTTTTAGGGATCACACATGAAAAGGAAGACAGTCTTTGCAAAAGTAGATTGGAAAAGTCACTAATCAAATGGATGACTAGGCATTTGTGAAAAATTCACAGCTAACATACTTAATGGTGAAAGACTAAAAGCTTTCCATCTAAGAGCAGGACTAGGCAAGGATTCCCACTTTCACCATCGGCATTTATCATTGTACTGGAGATTCTACCCATAGAAAGTTACTTTTGAAGTGTAGCGAAGTTTCCGTGTTGAGAGGGACGTCTTGAATACTGCATATATTGTATTTCTTGACCTGGGTGGTGGTTATACCGGTGGGTATACCGTGAGTTGTTCATCAAGCTGTGTCCTTGTGATTTGTGCATTTTTATACCAAAATTATATTTTAATTAAAAAGTTAAAACATATACCATTGAATAGAAAATTAAAGTAGCCGTTGTAAGTGGTGATACTTTGGTTCTCATATAACTGCTTCCCTATCTTTGAATTAAATACTAAATCTATTTTTAATGGAATATAATAAAAATACATAACAGCACATATTAAGCTTCAAGTAAATGAACAGTAAATGCATTTCACAGCAGCTACTTTCCAATGGAGAACACTGTGATACAGTGTTTCTGATTTCAGAAATAAAAATCTCACTGGAGGTGCTGATATAAACTAGAGGAAAGCTCTCATCTGCTGGTTTTACGTTATTAGCCTGGCTGTTTCTTCATTGTTTCATCCCTCTATAATTTTATAAACATTATGGTGGGGAAATGACTCTTTCTTTCCCAAAAGATTGGCTGATAAATCATTATCAGTTCATTTGTGTATGCTAATTTTTCCCCATTAATGTCTCAGCGTCTGAATGTGTGTAAAAGAAATCTATTTGTACTTTGATCAATGCTAAATTCATTAAACTTTGTGCTTGTAGCATTGCCCTTGACAGTCTGAAAAGCATTTTTGTTCTCTGGCAATAATATGATAAATCTAGAACTCGTCAGATATCTTCTTGGCCAACTCATGGAATCAGGTGCTTTCCCACTGGCTTTTCTCAGTTCCAGTATTATGTTGTTCAATTCTACTTTTTTTAGAATGAGGCTGAACCTACTAAGGCTTTCTTCCACCTTGATGATTTACATAAAGGAGATCAAAGGAAGCCAGTGTGGAGGGATATAGAATACCCCTGCCTTGCCGTATGAAGGACAGGCGAGCTGAGGTCACCCACCAGCATCAGGCACCACCTCAGGCAGCATCACAAAACCAGAGTATGAATGGTGCTGCCCAGACTCACTGCTGTGTTTATTCTGCACCAGCAGCCACTTTGATGGAGACAGTGAGACGTGCAACCTCTGCAGTTTCACTGGTCTTGTGACGACTGCATGGTGCCCATGCTTGGTCTGACGCTCTGCTGTTGCTATCTTAAAATTCTTAATACACTTTGAACAAAGGGCCCCACACTTCATTTTGCACTGGGTGGGTCCCGCAAATTAAACAGGCAGTTCTGACTTTCTGGCTGTATTGCATTTGCTAATATTCTACATATTTTGATTTTTCTTCTTTAATAGTATTTCCCATAACTGCCATTAAACGTGTGTTATATTCTATAGTCCCTTTTGCTTATTTCAGGGAGAAAAGCTTGAAGCCATGAAGATAAGTTCGATATTATAATCATATTCACGTTATAAACGAACAACCTAGGGCTTAAAAAAATTAAGTGAGTTGCTAGGTTTTTGCAGTTTATTAGTAAAAAAACTAGGCTGGAACCAGGTCTCCTGACTTCAGCATCCTTTGGGTAAGGCCCTCCTGCCTTTCTGGATAGTGCTGTATTCCAGCTTCCCAGGGTTCAGGGCGGATTCGTACTGACGTTTCCTAGGAAACTAACGTTTCCCTGTTAGTTCACTCTCTAAGCGTCACACTTCAATTTGACACCATATATTGCTGACTCATACTTACTCTAGAGTTCCCTCTATTTGTCCTCAGGTCATTTACCCATAATTGCCTAGTCCCTTCTCATCTAATAATTGAAGCTTATATCCCTACCCTAAGTGATTTACCCTGAGCTTGCATTTTTAAAAAAGTAATCTCTGGTTAATTTTGAGAGAATTCCAATGCAATCTCACTTTTTCCTCCCTCAATTATAATTCTGATCTATAGCTAATCTCCAGATCATTAAAGATGTGCTAGTAATTGGAAAGAAATCTTCATGGTTTTTTTTTTTTTTTCATTCAGTGCTCATCTAACTTGGGAAGGGAAGTTCAACTAACTTAAGCTGATGAGACCTGCCTTATTTGCTCAAAAAGAAATCCAAGGCAATTCTATGAAAATGTAACCTCATTTGCAATTATATTAGTCTGGGAAAGGGAAATGGAGAGTGTAATGTAACAAGGTTATAATGATTGTCTTAATATGGTGGGGTTGAGAACAGCATGAAGACTCAACACTGGCGTTGGCTCTGCACACCCCACAGACTGATCTCTCAGCCTCGCGGGCTGTCTGGGCCAAGTAAACCTGTGTGGTTGGTGTCTTTGTCTTCTGATGGCAACTCTCACTCAGGCTCTGCTTCCTAGAGAGCCCAGGCTAAGAAATACATTTTCATATGCTGTGCTCACCACCTGAGGCCATCTGTTATATTATTTCCTAATTCCTGGAGGATAACATAAAAGGACTTGATTAGGATAATTTAATTGTCCTTAGGTCTGTAATGTTGCTAGTTAAGGAATACTACCACTTTGAGAAGGTACCTGACCTAAAAATGAATCGAACTGGTCATTCCTATTCCAGTTAATCATACCACCATCTTCTCCACCAAAGATTTAAAAAACCTGAGCACTCTCCTTGTTCTCTCCCTTCCCTTGACCTCCGCATCCAATCAAACAACTGAGCCCTGTGGCTCCTATCCCCGGATATACCCCAAATGACTCCTGCTCTCCATTTCCATAGCTATTCCTACCCAACACATGAGTCACACTCCACCTACAAACTAAAACTCAAGTCAGCACTGCTTCTCACCTGGCCTTCACAGTAAACGTGTTTAACATTTTATTTTTGAATTTTCTTACAGTTCTTTTTTTTTAAATTGAAGTGTAGTCGATTTACAATGTTGTGTAAATATGCACAGTGATTCATTTATACATATATATATATACATATATATATATAAAATCCTTTTCATATTCTTTTATGTTATAGGCCACTATAAAATATCGAATATAGTTCCCTCTGCTATACAGTAGGACCTTGTTGTTTATCTATTTTAGATATAGTAGTTAGTGTCTGCAAATCCTAAACTCCCAATTTATCCCTTCCCATCCCCTTTCACTGTGGTAACCATAAATTTGTGTTCTATGTCTGTGGGTCTGTCTCTGTTTTGTAAATAAGTTCATTATTGTCTTCTTTGTTTCTTTTTTTAAATTTCACATACAAGTGATATCACATGGTATTTTTCTTTCTGTTTCTGGCTTACTTCAGTTAGAATGACAATCTCTAGGTCCATCCATGTTGCTATAAATGGCATTATTTTAGTCTTTTTTATGGCTGAGTAGTATTCCATCATATAAATATACCTCAACTTTATCCAGTCATCTGTCAGTGGACATTCAGGTTGCTTCCATGTCTTGGCTGTTGTATATGGTGCTGCTGTGAACATTGGGGTACATGTATCTTTTTGAATTAGAGCTCCTTCTGGATATATGCCCAGGAGTGGGACTGCTGGATCATATGCTAAGTCTATTTTTAGTTTTTTATGGAATCTGCATACTGTTTTCTCTAATGACCGTTCCAAACTACATTCCCACCAGCAGTGTAGGGGGTTCCCCTTTCTCCACACCCTCTCCAGCATCTACCATTGTGGACTTTTAAATGATGGCCATCCTTAATTGGTCTCCTTTGACACCTTTATAAGACATTCTCTATGTAGCAGTGAGATTAGTCTTTGAATAATGCAAATCAGATTATGCCACTCCTCTGATTGCAGCTCCTCCCTGATTCTACATCCCTTTATTCTGTTTTTCTTTGTAACACAGGACTTAATACCATCTATATACTTTCCCTCCTTGTTTATATCATTCTCTTCTTCCTCCCCCCACCCCCCAACCACAACTTAGAATGAAAAGAAGGGACTTCGTGTGTTAATCATCATTAATTTCTCCATGCTTACAAGAGTGTTACCACTCAAAAATTTACTGAATAAATAAATGAACCTGCAAACCAGGGCTGAAATACAGCCCAGCTCTCTTTCAGACCATTCTCTCCAGTCCCCCTGTTGGAGTTGGCCAAGCATGGCCAACCACTGGCTCCCCTAGGGTTGGCTGACAGGGCTTGAACCTCCTCTGCTTATCCCTTTGGCTTGGCTGGAGCCAGGATCTCAAGCGAATAGGACCTGGCTTCCTCTCTTTTTTTCCTTTCTATGCCTCTTCTTTAATACATCTTCAGTTCTGTAACTCTAGGAGCAATTGTTTTTCCTATCTGATTTCAACCTGTGACTAGTCATGCCTTCCTGTCTTTTCTTTACCAGTACTCAAGGTTGAATAGGCTGCCATTCCCAGCTTCCACTGCTTCAGCTCCCTCCCTCAGCCAACCAATACTTGCAAATCATCACATACCCTTTGAACGCTGCAGGGTTCAGTGGATCCCAGGTGGAGAGTGCTTGGAGTGACTAAGCCAGATGAGCGCCTCCTTCTGATCACATAACGTATTCAGGATAAATGTTTCCTCCAAGCTGAGATTTGTAAGGCTTCGTTGCTTAAAGATAAGCACTTGTTTCATAAAAATTGTTTGTAGATCTCTGCTCACTGAGTCCACCTATGAATTTGTGATGAGAATACCATTGCTCAGCCCCTGGAGAAAAATTGAGCTGCATTTGAATTATTCCCAACTGTTCTCTGATCTTAAAACGTAGACATACACTTACAAGTCAAGAAAGATTGCAATAAGCAGCTGGCAAAACAATTCTAATGGCAGAGATGGGATGTTGAGCACAACTTTGGCTGGCATTTTCAAGATTTTAAAATGCTTGGTTGCAACTGTCACTTCCATAAGGGTTTCATGAAGATTAATAATGTAAGAAAAAGGCCATCTTTCAAGTTACTGAACACGGGTAACTGTTAAGAATTTTTCTGGCAAAACTAGCAAAGAGAAAAACTTTGTTTCCATGTCCATTCCAATTTTCATTTGGTTTCTCTTCTTTCAAAAGCCACATACTATTATTTATCAATTATATTTCAATAAGCTGAAAAAATGTGCATTTCTATTAATGTATGTCAGGGTAGTAATAATAGCATGTAATTATATATATGCATACATGCAGATACATATCCATGTGTGTTTGTGCAAATATACAATATTAGGTAAAGTTATTTTGATGGTAAGAAATAATATGAATAAATAAATTGGAAGAGTAAGTGTACTATAGTGAGCACTCAATAAATATTAGACATCATTACTGGTATTATTATTTCCATAAATAATTAATACATTAAAACAGACAAGGAAGGTCAACTTCCAGCATGACAGTGTGGGGCCCTCCACTGTCCTGCTTCCTGTTAAAACTAGTAGAAAACCACAAAAATCCAACTGTTTAAAGGTCTCTGTAAAGTGGTTCTAAGTGCAAAAAAACAAATAAAGAGCTACTCAAAAAACATCTGTGAGAAAGGTAAGAGTCTATCATATTTGAATCAGAACCACTTCCTCCCAGCTCAGCAAGTCAAACACTCCTCTCTAGATGCTACAGCCAAGAGTACAGGGCTCCCTCCACTCATCACAGCGCACAGACGGGGAGGGGGCGAGCAGGGTGTCAGCCTTTCTCGTCCTACCCAAGCTACGGCCAAGTCCGAGGTGAATGTGGCTGAGAGGTATGCCTTCTGTTCTGAATATTATTCCTAGGCTGATTCGGATCGGTTAAAAGTATACGGTAAACCCTAGGGCAATCACTATAGAAGTAACTGAAAAATAGAGTGAAAAATAGTTTTCACTGCTCTGTGAATGTCTGCAAGTGACCTCCAGAACACTGCAAGTATTGATCTAAGGTGACAAATAAATTTCAATGAGTAAATGAATTCAAATACATGGCATCTCTGAATGATAAGGATTGGCTTCCTATCAATAAAAGCATTACACGTGAATGGTTAAAATAATTCAATAAAAAAAGAGAGTGTCAGACTGGATTAAAAAAATATATATGATCTGACTATAATGATGTCGAGTTCCAGTCCCATATGGCAACATAGGAGAGTCCTGAATGCCCCTCTTGCAATGGACACACCTAATGTACAACTACACATGGAGCAACTTCCTCAAGAAATTCAGAAACCAGCTGAGTGACTCCTACACGTCACGCCCATGTCAAAACAAGTAGGAAAGCCCGAGACACGCTATAGCCATAACCTCCACTCTTGGCAGAGCAACACACAATAACAAGATTACCAACTCCCAGATTCTCCTTAAAAGATGGAAAGTGTGGATCCCATGTCTAGTGTACCAACTTTTAAGACATCCACCTTAGGGGTGGAGTCGATTTTTTAAAAAGATAAACAAAATAGATAAACTTTTAGCTAGTCTAACCAAGAAAAAAGAGAGAGAACCCAAGTAACTAATGTTCGGTTTAATTTGCTCTTTCTTCCCAAAAGTAGAAGCTTAGATTATTGACTTTATCTATTCTATTCAAATATTTGCAGTCTATTCTGTGAATTTCCCTCAGGCCGTGCTTTCCCTGCATCTCAACATTTTTGATAAATTACGTTTATTCCCTATAGTTTGAAATATTTTAAAATTTCTATTGAGACTTGTCCTTTAACCTGTGTATTTAGAAATGTGTTGTTTAATCTCCAAGTATTTGTGTGTGTGTGTGTGGGGGGGGGGGTCCAGCTACCTTTCTGTTGTTGACTTTCCAGTTTAATTCATGTGAGTTTTGAGAACATACTTTGTAAAATTTCTGTTCTTTTTAATTTGTTAAGATGTGTTTTATGGCTCAGAATGTGATCTGTGTTGCTGGATTTTCCAGGTGAGTTTGCAAAGAATGTATATTTTGTTTTTGTTGGATGAAGCATTCTGTAGATGTCAATTAGGGCCAGCTGATTGATGGTGCTGTTGAGTTCAACTATATCCTTACTGATTTCCTGCCTGCTGGACCTGTCAATTACTGATAGGAGAATGTCATATGGTAATTCTATGCTTAACCTTTTGAGAAATTGCCAAACTGTTTTCCACAGTGGCTTCACCATTTTACAGTCCCACCAGTAACACACAAGTGCTCAATTTCTCCACAACCTTGCCAACACCTGTTATTTTCCATTTTCCATTTCTTTAAAAAAAAATAGCCTTCATAATGGGTGCAAATTGGTATCTCATTGTTGTTTTGATTTGATTTCCCTAATGGCTAGTGATGTTAAACCTCTGTGGTTTCCCTTGGGCATGATGAAAATGTTCTAAGAACTGACTGTGATGCTAGTTGCACGCATCTGTAAATATACTGAAAGCAATTGACTTGTCTTCTTGCGTGTGAATTGTGTCTCAATAAAGCTGTTTAACAATGAAAAAAAAGCAAAAGATAGAAAAGAAAAAAAGAGAGGTTAATTTGTGCATAATGGCACTAACATGGTGATATGAATGTTCACTCCATCAGTAGCTCTGAAAAGAAAACTTGCTGGCCATGAACAATGGAGGTCTCCAAGGGAAGGAAAGTATGTGCAGAGTGAACCTGAGTGGTCTACATCCTTGCTACTAAGAATGTGGTCCCTAGAGCAGCAGCAGCACCACCACCATCGCCTGGGAGTGAGTTAGAAACGCAGAATCCCAGGTCCCCACTCCAGAACTGTTGAGTTGGGATCCGCCTTCTAGCAAGATCCCCAGGTGATTCCTTTGTACGTTCAAGAGAGCACTGGAAGCTGTTGTTTCACTGATGCTGTTGCAAAGCTCCTTCGTCTTTAAGAAGATCCAACAGGAACATTATAGAAGCTATTGTAACAGTTCCACGTCAAGGTGATGGAAGATTTGTGAAGGTTCCAGCCCATACCACCCTCAGACTCAAGAAACAAGCTGCCCTGCCCCTGAGGCCCCTAGATTAGGCACTCAGATGTTTTTACTCCCTGGTAGGCAGGCTCAATGCCCCTACTCAGCCCTGAAGCAGTTATGGAAGATGGACCGCCACCCCGATAAGGTTATGGGAGTGAAGTCTCTGACAGGGGAATGAGACAGGAAGGAAGGGGGCAGAACACATCCCATAAAGGGGTGTCACAGCAGTTAGCACCAAGATGGCAGAAAAGCCAACTCCCAATAGAACCTGAGGCCCAAGATGGTGGGAGGTTTGACTTCGACCAGACTTTGAGCTACATCATACACATCGTCATGTACTTGCACGGTGACTGACGCACCCACAGGCGCCATGACAGTTCCAAGGCTAACCATGAAAGATCAGAAGGAGGGCGATGGCCCAGCTCCTGGGAACCCCCATCCCTTCCCCAAAGTAGCTGGAATAATCCTCTCACTCGCTGGCATATAAAAACGTGCAACACCGCACCTTGAGGTTGCTCTCTCTCTTGCCTTCTAGGACAGCCCGCACTCTATGGAGTGTGTGCCTACCTTTACTTTAACCAACCCCCTGCCCCTGCCGTGTACATTTCTCTTAATAAATCTACTTTTACTCAGAAAAAAAAAAAGAGAAACCACTGGAGGCTACACAGCTAAATTAGCTTATGCTACAGGACGTCTTGGGGGTGGAAAGGAGGGACATTCTAAGATCCCCTAAGGAAGTAAATGCACATGGCTCTGGCAGACGTTTCAGCGTCCAGTGGGTATTTTCTTGAGAATTCACCCGGCCAGAAATCAATGATTTGGTAGAAGGATTTTGCCAAGATCATATTATAACAACATAACCTTGTTTCATGTTATTTAAACATATGTAGTTAAGTCCATGTTTACTATTACTTTTATTTTATATAGTTCCAATATTCAGAGAAAAGTCATAAACTAACACAAGAATCTGTGATTGGACAAGATTACCAGTGAGTTCAAGGATCATTGGTGGATGTGCAACTAAGGGAGCCAGAAAGTGATGCCCTAGGGAAATATTTTGGGGGGAGGATGACAAAAATCACTATAATTGTCTACGTTTTGGTGGAAGATCTTGTGGTCAACTACAGGTAAGCATATTGCTTTTCTATCAAATAAGAATACAAAAGTGAGAATATTAATTTAATTGAATGGCTGTACAACATGACTAATCAAAAACAAAAAGTCTATAATACCATGTTGACGTCTACCATCACAAAAAGTGGTTTTTTTCTCCAAGTCTCTCATTTTATAGCCATAAGGGAGGGGAGTCTGAGCTTTGTACCCCAAAGGCCAAGGTCTGTGTTTTAGCTCCATTTTCTTCCTGCTTTGTGTCTCTGCTTCCTACTTTAAAGAGGATGCTAATGGTTCCTCTTCCTAACACGCATGGTTTGGTGAATATTAAAGTCAGTGTGTCTGTGAAGATGCGCTGAAAACTGTATACGTTGCTACTTATTTTGAAAACCACAGGTCATTTCCTTTTCCTCTGTCCTAAAGATGGGTTGAGATGGATGGACATTCATGATCTTCCTTACCTAAAATTCTGTCTCCACGTCTATGTGTATGTGTTTGAGAGGAGCGGGAGACACCGAGGCTCAAGGAGTCGTTACGGGGTTAGTGCGGCAGTGTGCTGCTGTGTACGCCCACTTTGACATCTTCAAATCAAGCTTTTCCATCCGACCACGTGGTTGATAGTGTTTCCCAAACACTACCGTTTGCAGTCATAATCCTTTGCGTTTTACTCTTGCTTCCAGATCACCGCGTATCTGCTCCAATCTGGAACACACCCTGGGGACTCTTTGGTTTGTGGTGCCTTCCTGTTCGAGCCTTTGGATGCTTTCTTTTTCACACCACATGGAGCTAATCTTGTCATTAACATTTCAGGAAACACACAGTGGCATTTTAAGTGAAGTACAAATTTAAAAATTCTACTGTTCTTGTTACTCTTTTTTCCCCAAATTTGAAAAGAAATCACTATCAAATCACCCAAGTCACATTTATCCTTTTAAAACTCCCCTCGCTCTTGTCATTAGTCTGCCAAACTCTCTATTTCTAGCTTCCTAGATAAAAATGATGCCTCTTTCGGAGCAACAGTGGAGAGAAAACGATATATTTGGAGAAAAAAAATTCCGTAAGGCACAAAGAGATCTATTTCCCTTAGCGCTTGGCACAGACTTCTGCTTTGTGGCTTCGTGTAGCTGTGACTGTGTGAATCCGTGTTGCACTGACACAATTTCTGGATGACAGTAATCAATCAGTATAAATTGGTTGGTCAACTGATGGATGAAGAAAGCTTTAATTTAACTGAAATTATAGCTGAAGACTATGCTCTTTATTTTTTAAAGCTAACATTTCATTGATTTTGTACTATGTACCGAGCACTCTGGGCAGCGGTATGAATGAGCGGCATCACCTCATTCATTCCCCTCTCAGATCCACAGTCCCGTGATGTAATGTCCCTTACTATGGCCAGCTTACCAGAAATGGAACACACTGGAGTATGTCAAGAGGTAGTTAGTTGAGTATTAATGGTATTAGTTGAGTATTAATGAATTTAGACTTAATTAATGGAACACATGGGAACCTATGTTTTATTTCATCAGGCAAACCTTCCCAGCAATTAACCAGCAATTATTAAACACTTACAGTGTGCCAGGCACTGTGATGTGATTTCCATAATTATTTTATTGAATTCTCATAATTATCTTATATGGGAGATACATTATTAATATATCCTTTTCATAGATGAGAAAGTGAGAAAGCTGAGGCAAAAAAATGTTTAAAGGGAAAACCTAAGATTAGAGACAAGTGGCGGGGCAGGGCGGGGCTTGGCAATCAAGACTGGACGCTTAGCCTCATGTGGTACTGTGCTTGGATCACCAACAGCCCTGCAAAAAGTCACCATCTCCCAGCCAACCTCCCCTGGAACATCTTTGAATTCATCTTTTCTGGATAAGAAAAGAGGCATGGAATTGTCACCAGATCTGAGGCATCCATGGCTTTATTGGCAATGGAGCGAATGTCTTCTAGGGGAATTTATTCTGAATACAGCTTTGTATTCTGTTTTATTTAACATTATATTGTTAACGTTTTCTGATGTTATTAAAAAACTCTTAATAAGCATACTTTCAATGGCTGCTTAGTTTTTTAATCAAGTGAATGTATCATAATTTAATTATCCATTTCCTTATTATTGACTAGTCTTTCCTTTTTCTGTTGTTTGACATAATGTTGTAATAAGTACCTCTTTACATAGACACTGATTTATGTATAATGCATAAGGAAGGTGCCTAGATATGAATTCTGAGACTTGGATATGATGAGTCTCTCATGCACACTGTCAAATTGCCTTCTAAAAGTGCCATACCAGTTTATACCACCCCTATCAGGCTCACTGTAACCTCATATCAGGTGTGCAATTAAAATAAGAGAAACTTTGGCTAATTTTATGGTTGAAAAACTCCATCACACTATTATAATTTGTATTCATTGGATTAATTATGGAGCGAAATATTTTTGCATATTTGCCAGCCACTGAATCTCCTTATTTGACAATTTTTTGTTCCTGTTTTTCGCCCCAGTGAGATTTTACTGCTTTGTCTGTATTCCTGACTTATTGGGGAATTCAAACATTTGTCACATTTATTGTAAATATTTTTTCCAGTTGTTACCTCTGCCTGGCACAGAAATAGAAAGAAATATGTTGATGAAAACAAGGGAGAAGAAGATTCCTTCAACAAAGGAGTGATGGCAGTTTGCAACGCTGCAGAGAGACCCAAGGTGGTAAGGACTTTCTAGAGTCCACTCCCCTCCCCCTGCCACTGTAAAGAATGGTAACAAAGCATATATTTTACTCTGATCAGGGGGGCAGTAATTTACTACTGCTCATGAAAAGGAAAGGGATCTATTACTGAAAAAGCTAATCTATCTGGGAGTGGCTAACCAATAAGTAAGAGTGTCACATATTCAATACCACATTGGCAAGGAATTTCAGTCTCCGAGGAACCCCATCATCTTACAGAAGAGGAAACAGGTTCCAGAGAGACATGCGGTGACACTGGTCCATATCATGTGGACTATAATCAGATTTTCAGATTCTGAAGTCTCTGCAAATATACCATGCTCACTCTCTTGTTCAAAGCAGTTCAAATGGAAATATTTTCTGACTAAAATAACAAGAATAATGATAATGAGACAATGTTTAATCTGGTGTATTAGTCAGGATTCTTTGCAGAAACAGAACTAGCAGAATGTGTATGTGTGTCATACATGTATACACACACACATATATGATTTATTTTAAGGAATTGTCCCTAACAATTGTGGAGACTTGGTAGGTTCAACATTTGCAGGGCAGCCTGGGAGGCAGGACATGCAGGTGAGAGCTGCAGTCTGAGTCCAAAGGCTGCCTGCTGGCAGGATTCCTTCTTGCTCAGGGGAGGTTGACCGTTGTTCTGTTCAGGGCTTCAACTGATTGCACGAGACCCTCCCACATTGTGGAGGGTAGTCTGCTTTATTGTACCTACACCAATTTAAATGTTAATCTCATCCAAAAAAAAAAAAATCCTTCACAGAAACATCCAGAATAAAAAAGCTGGATACCACGGTCCAGCCAATTTTACACGAACAGTTAACTGGTAGAAAAAGTTCCTCAGAATTTACAATTTAACTAACTTTAAGAATTTTTGTTAATTGAGGTTGTATTTCCAATGGGATATATCTCACTGAGACCCGTTACCACAGCCTCCTGTCTCCCTGTTCCCACTCCACTTTTTCATTTCTTTGTTTGAGTCACGATCAGCCTTCCCTACTCTCTGATCTTGACCGCAACCAAGTTGGCAGCGACCAAGCAGCGGGGTGCAGACCATGTGGAAGGAGGCGGATGCTGACTGCACTCAGTTCTTAGGAACTTGTTTTCTGTGAAGATGTAATGATGTTACAGTTCTCCGTTTCCCTGGGGCTTTTGTGCCTATTCATTTTGGGTTCAGCAGCCACAATGAAGTAAAGATGATGGATGTGAAATGGAAATTTTCTGGTTCAGATACAATTACGCCCTTCTTAGTGACTTATTTTTTTTATGTTAGTAAATATTCATTTAGCAGCCTCAGGTAGTAGAACTAATGATTACAATTTTGCCTCAAACAAAGGAGAAGACAAATACTGTAATTATATTAAGTACAAATCAAATCACCTGATTAAATAGAGAAAGAAAATCTGCAAAAATTATTGAGGTATAGGCCAGTTAACAATACACAGTAAAAGGACCCATAATTTTAAGAAATACACCATTGCCTGATTTATCAAGAGGTAAATGTAATAAACAAGTACATTTTTTACTTAAAAATATGAGTTTCATCTATAATAAATTAACCTCAAATGACTCCTCAGGTGTGGGATTTCAGGCTTTCTTATCTATATTTCTTCAGAGAACTGAAAAAAAAATTAAATTATTTCTAGCTGAAAAGAACATTAACACTTAATTGTGGGAACGTAAACGCTTCTTTGTTCATATCCAGACTCCAGGAGGCCTCTGTGATTACTGCCAGTTCACGATGGCTCCTTTCTGTACAAATGCTCAGCTCTTAGACAGTTGGTTTTTTCTGTTTTCTCTGGCACTACGGCTGACACATTGCTTGCTCTGAATGCCCAAGTGATTTCCCAGTGAGGGCTGACTCTGCCTGCCCAAGAGGACTCAAAGTCTCTCAGAAACAGAAATTGTGCCTTCCGTCTTTACTGTCTCTTCCCATTCCTACACCGTTTACTTAAAGCAGTAATCATTCATCGTGTGTGCGCGTGCGCATGAGTATACATGTAAGTTTCATACTCCCCCCTTGGCCAGGGATGGAAGGGTTTACCCCTCAGTATTGCTAGGAACATTTTAGAGCTTGCCTCATGGCATTATGCAGTGTACTAACCAGCCTGGGTTTTTACCACATCTGATGATTTTGTCACCAAATCTTGATTAAAAACACGACAGCTATCAAGACCCCTTAGTCAAATAAAACCTTGTATTAGTCACCCAGATTACATTTTCGAATTTCCTACACCTTTTTCATCTTCATCTCTTTCAATGGCTAATGAAATTTACTAAGAATTCTCTCCTCGGGAGGAATAAATTAGGAGTTTGGGATTAGCAGATACACGCTACTACAAATAACATAGATGAACAACAAGGACCTACCCTACAGCACAGGGAACTATATTCAATATCTTGCAATAAACTCTAATGGAAAAGAATCTATAAAAGGAGCATATGTATATATATAAAACCAAATCACTTTGTTGTATACCTGAGACTAACACAACATTGTAAGTCAACTATACGTCAATAAAAAATATAATAAATAATAAACAAACAAACAAATAAAAGAATTCTCTCCCTTCCATCCCCACGGCAGACAATCCGGGATTTCCATCACCCTCCTCACTCCTACCTGCTCCTGTGCAGAGGTGTCCTTAGCTCCAGCTTCACTGAGAAGATGGTAGAATCCAAGCCACTTCCTCCAAGTTCTTTACTTTTCACCTCTGACTCTTCCTGTGTCTTTACTCTTTATTATCTTGACCTGAGCCCATCCTCTCGAACTGCTCCCAGGATTTTGTTCTTCAGTGATTTCTTATATCGTCCATCTATCCCTCTTCATCCTTAAACTTTCTGAGGTCACTCCCATCCTAAAATCCACTCCAGTGCACCAGGTGACGTTTCCCCCGCTTTACTCTGTAGTGTCAGGCAATCTGTTATGTACGTTTCCCGCACTTGTTTCAGCTCCCCCAGTTTAGTGTATGTCCCATAATTTTTTTTTTCTAAAATTGCCCTCTCAGTGGTTTCCAGGATTTCCAGACTAATCAAACGAATCATTAAATCAAGTGATTGCTTTTTCAGGCTCTAGCCTCCCTGAGTTTCCTGCAACATTACAGCCTACTTTGAAATTTTCCTACATGAAATTCATTCCTCTCTTGGTTTCCCTAAAAATATAATCCCTGGAGCTTTTCTATTCCCTCCATTACCACCTTCTCTGTTTCCTTCACCAGCTCTTGGCTCAACTTTATAATCTAGTGGGAAGAGCACTGGCTTTGCAGGATAACTGAGCCCCAATCCTAGCCCTTTCCTAACTCATTTCTTCACCTGGCGATTGCTTACTCCCTGTGGTTCTCAGCTTTTACAGCCATAAAATGGGGCCCAAATCATAGGATTTAACTGCGCTCTACAGAGTCTTAAGAATCGCTTTCAGATTTCTCACCCACCATCGTGATTCCCACCCTTGTTCCAGTCACAAGAGCTGGACCAATCTGGTTTGTGTATTGGGTACCCACAGTAGACTTCTACCACTAACAGAGATAAGCCTGGACATGCAAGCACTTTGGACAACTGAGCCCAGTGACTGTTAGCCTAAATGAGTTGATAGAGACTATTTCCAAAGACCAAGGATGATTTGGGAAAATACATCATGAAAGGGGACGAAAGGGCACGCCCTCTCCTGGGATGGTATTCATTATGGTACCCCACATTCTTCACAACAAGTGATTATGGTTCAGGGGTGGGAGGCGGAGGTGGCATTGGGCCACTAAAGCACTTCCCCACTGACGCTCTCGCATTCATCTCTAAGATCATCTTGGGTTCTAAATGCAGAAATTCAGTAGTCGTTTTCTGGAAGTGATGTGAGAATTATGTAAGCTAATAGATGTAAAGCATTTGGCTCAGTTCTTGGCACACAGAGAGCAATGTATACATTTCTTCGTTTTTCGCACTTTCTCTGTGGCATTAAGTGAGGAAATGCCAGTGTGCATTTTCCCCCTAAACAGTGGTCACAAACTACGGAATGTATATTAGAAGTCTGATTTGTGCTGACTCATTTTGCAAAATCAAGATGTAGAAAAGTGATTCAGCAAGCAGAACGAGGCACTGGAAGAGGCATCTAAAATGATCTAGCTCTGAGGACTATTTTTTATGTTTCAAAGAGTAGAAAAAAAAAAAAAGGCACTGCCTGGCTTCATTAGCGCTCTGGCCCTCTGACGCGCATCTGAACTTTGGAAGCCCGTCCACAAAGTTTCTGTCTGGAAAGCAGCGAGGACCACACTTGCCCAACTCCAGAGGGACGCTTCCTCCCTGCAGTGAAATTGTTTGTTCTATGTCACATCACGCTGGCTGGGAGGATAATCCTCGTGATTGCTCTGGTATTTATTTCCCCTGCAAGTTGCTGGCAGGACACCCCAGTTCTATGCGGTGAATCATTATTTTGTCACATCACGGATACCAGCAGCACCAAGCTGATTCCACTTGAAATCAAAAAGAAGGAAGGAAAGAAGGAAGAAGGAGGCAGCAACAGCAACAAAATGCCAGGAGCAAGGCCCAGATCTCCAAGCAAGCATTGAATGTCCCCCAGATGCCTGAAGCAGGCTTGGTGTTCCTTTTATGCAGAGAGATGGAGCCGCAGTCTGCAGTGCAGCAGCAGCTGCTTTCCTGATGTGCTTAGGTTCGTTTTAAAGGACTTTTTGCTCCTGTTGCATGTAAGTATGGACGACAAAGAACAGGAGAGCAGCCGTGCCCACGGGCACCTTCCAAGGGCACTGACTCTTCAAGGAATTGGGCATTAAGTTTGAAACCAGTCACCCCAATCAGAAAAGATGCTAAGTGCATTACTTCTCCCTCTGCTAAATTCTTCGATACTTCTAGTGGGGGGCATGCCACAATTTTAAAGTCCCTTGCGGTGCATTAAGCATTTTCACATATAATATCCTGCCTGGTCCTCATACCCATCCTGTAAGACAGCGAAGGCAGCATATGCCCTTTATTTCCAGAGGACCATGCACAGGAACCCAAAAAGTGAAGTGTCTTGTCCGTGGGAACAAAACTAAGAATAAAATCAGAGCTGGAACCCCAAACCAAGGGTCCTATTTTTGAATCTGGAGGCTTGCTCACTGAAGCTTTCGCGTCTTCTACAAGGACCTCTGCGAACAAACAGACTTCTGCTGGATGGTGACGCGATACTGAGACCACTGCAAGCGCTCTCCCGTCCTCCTCTTCTCTTCAGCATCTGGGACCCTGATGCCGCCGCACAGGCTCTGCATGCAGACTCGCTCCCCACCTGCACGCTTCCCTTCGTGCCCTATTTGCTAGAGTGTGCGCGGGTCCTTGCTCAGCTCGGCCCTCCTAGCAAGTGACTGAGAGTGGCTGTTACGGACTGAACTGTGTGTGTCCCCCCCACCCCCGCCCAATTTATATGTTGAAACCCTAACTCCCAGTGTGATGGTATTTGGAGAAGGAGCTTTGAGGAGACAATAGGTTTAGATGAGGGCACAAGAGTGGGACCCTTAGGATGAGATGAGTGCCCTTATGAGAAGACCCACCAGAGACCTCTCTTTCTCTTTCGCCTCTTTTCTCTCTCTGCCACGTGGAGCCACGGCAAAAGGCAGCCGTCCACCAGCCTGGAAGAGAGTCCTCAGTAGCAGCTGATCAGGCTGGCACCCCCATCTCAGACTCTCAGACTCGAGAACGAGGGAGACAGAGTCCTCTGTGTAAGCCAGCCCGTCTGCGGTACTGTGTCCGGCAGCCACACTAACAGAGCGGCTTAGCGCAGTTCCTCTCCTGGTGGGTGCAGTTCTGTGGTAACAGGACCTACCTGGCACAGGTGCACGCTTTCGCCGAGCGCGACGGGGGTCGGGGGCACGGTGGCAGAGCGCACAGCCTGCGGAAGGGTAGGCTGGTCTGATCGCATCGGGGTCCTTCTCTGCCTCGCATAGGAAGTGAACACTCCTGGGTGGGTATGGCCTCGGCGGCTCCCTCTCTGTTGCCTCCACCTCCAGCACAACAACGGCTCCTAAAGAAGTGAAGGCTGGTCTACCAGAAACCCATCAAGGAGTGTTAGTCTGGGTTCAGCCATTCTTCAGCCTTGTGAGTGTGGTGGTGACTTTCTCCCTGGGCTCCAGTTTCCTCACTGGTAAACAACAAAATGAAACGAAATCATTTTCTAAGCCTTTCTCTCTCTCTCTTTTTAAATTGAAGTGTAGCCGGTTTATAACGCTGTGTTCATTTCTGGTGTACAGCATAGTGATCAGTTATACATGAATGCACGTGTTTCTTTTCATATTCTTTTTCATTACGGGCTACTACAAGATATTGAACATAGTTCTTTGTGCTATAAAGTAGGACCTTGCTGTTTATTTTATATATAGTAGTTGGTATTTGCAAATCCCGAACTCCCAGTATATCCCTCCGCCCTCCCTCTTTCCCCCTGGTAATCATAGATTTGTTTTCTATGTCTGAGAGTCTGTTTCTGTCTTGTGAGTAAGTTCACTATGTCATTTTTTTTTTTTTTAGATTCCACATCTATATGACCTCTTATGGCCTTTTTCTCTTTTGACAGTGGACTCCTGTTTTCAGATGTAGTGTAATCTAGGTTGTCAATACATAAAACAGATCAGCATGGTGTTTTCGTTCCTTTTTCTAAGAAAAAGAACGCCTTACTAAGTGGGCAGGGAGGTGGCTATAAAGAGAAGGAAGCAGACGTGCTGCTAATTTTTTTGTGCATCCATTTAGCAAACAGTTGTCAACCCCTTTTAGGTGGTGTGGTCGAAGACGCAAAGATACTGCAGGACCCCGTTCATATTCTCCGGGTCTGTAAGAGACAAGACGTGTGGATCAATACCACACAAGGTAGAAGCGAGGAGGGAACCGACGTGCGCTGCAGCTAAAGTGCTGAGACAGCCCAGCGGTGGGGGGCGAGGGAGCGACAGCTAAGGAGTCCGAGAGAGAGCGCGCCGAGGTAGTCAAAGTCGTGCTGGTCTGAACCCTGAAAAACTAGAAGGCACACGGTTCCCTGTTTATGGTCATTTCTGAGCAGTGAATTCTATCTTCAAAGAGGTGAGTGAAGGGGGCAACGGGTATTTAGTTCCAAGGAAACAGCTTGTGTGTTCAGGATCATCCCAGCCTATCTGCAATCTCTCTCCTGTTCTTCCTCAAACAGTTTCTCAAATCGACCTTCTCCCATGGCATCCAGATTGGCCATCCCTGCTGATTCAGTGTATCAAGTGGTAGCTAATCTCTTACTCAGGGGCGGCTTTCATATGCCCTGAGAGAACTTCCCTTCCTGGTCCCAGACCTGTAAGTGGAATTTTACAGCACAAAAGTCTGATAGTATTTTAATTAGCTCAGCTAAGCCTTCCTACTACACCGAGGAGCGAGAGTTTTGCAGGTTAATTTAGCTTCCCTAATTACAATGATAAGGCCGGATATAAATTCTGACACAGCACTAGGTTAGTAGCCCACATGTTTAATTACCTGGGATTATTGCCGTGTTTGGAGCTCTGTGCTTACTGAATTCCGCAGTCGTTAACAGCACCTCTGGATGCAATGTTTATTCCCTGTACGAAGTTGCTGGCTATTTCCAGACCTGGGTGGAGTTTAATTCTTGAGACTGAAATGGTTTCAGTTCCAGAGAGACACCACATATGCTGTGGTCTCAAGGCATTCTTATCATCAGGGAATCTGGGTGACAGCTGATTAAAAGGATAAAAATACAGTCATTTAAACAGTTATCATTTGCTTATTGAATCACCTCTCCTGGGACCTCTCCTGTACTTGGGAGAGATGAGGTAGTGTTGGACAGTTTCTCAAGCTCAGCAAGATCGACACATTGGACCAGATAATTCTTTGCTTTGGGAGGCTGTCCTGAACACTGTAAGATATTTTGCAGCACCCTGTCCTCTGCCCACTGTCGGATGCTGCCTTCTCCACTTGTGGCAACCAAAAATGTCTCCAGACATTGCCAGACATTGCCTGGGGCCCAAAATTGCCTCTGGCTAAGAGCCACTTGTTACAAGGGTTAAGAATGTGTCTCTAGGATTGGGCTGTTTTAAACCCAGGCCCCTCTGCTGAGGATTTATGCCATCGAGCACTTGACGCAAACCCTAGGTTTCCATCTATGTAGAAAGGGATGAATGCACCCATTGCAAAGCATTGTTGTGAAAGTCAAATAAATGGACACGTGAAAAGCTCTTAGAATTGTGCCTGGTGCGTAGTAAACACTCAATAATTATAAACTGTTATTCGTATTATTAATATCTTCCAGATGGCCTACATTCTACATTTTTATTTGTACAAAAACAAGAGTAACCATACAAAACAGGGCCAGACGGTTGCCATCCCAGAGTCTACAGCTGCTGAATGCCCTAATCTGGCAGAGAGAGTGTTCCAGCTTGGGGTCAGAGATACAGGTGCAAATTCTGTTTCTGTTGCCTTGATTTGGCTCTGGACAAACTTCTCTTTGTCCCTCAGCATTCTTCTTTAAAGAAAGATACCACCTACCTACAGGGCTATAAGGATCAAAACCATCTTGAACAAGACAGCAAAAAAAACCAACAACAACAAAAACAAAAAACCAAAAAACTCCCCAACACACACACACACACACACACACACACACACACACACACACACACACAGCTCCTGCCTGCCTCTGCCTGCTTTCCCACTTCCTCATCCTTTTTTCTTTCTTCCTTCTTTCTTCCTGTGTCTGAATATGAAAAGCTTAATGTTCATTGGCCCTTATTCTCAAAGAGCAGTGATTCTCAGCCACTTGGGAGTGTTTTAAGACACAGGTAACTGGTCCACCTTCAGAATTTCTGATTCAGCAAGTCTAGGGAAGGAACTCAAGAATTTGCACTTCTGAATTCCCAGGTGATCTTGCTGCTGCTGCTGCTGCTGGCTGGGGACCACTCTGAGAATTAATGTCATGTATTTACTGCTATGTTCTGGAATGGGGGCTCTTAATCTGAAATGTGCATCAGAATCTCCTAGAGGGCTTGTAAAGACTCATTGCTGGACCCCATCTCCCAAGTTTCAGATTTTGTAGGCCTAGTCATCAAGAACCACTGCTCTAGGAAGATTCTCAGCTTGAGCTGCATATGAGGTTTACCTGGAGAGGTTTAAAAAGTAGTCCTAAGGCCCAAATCCCAGCCCAGACCAATTAAATCAAAATCTTGCTGTACTTTGTGAGGCTTATCAGGTGGTTCCAGTATGTAGCCGAGGTTGCGATGTCATTCAAAAGCAGGTGCAGAGATTTACGAAATCTGGGAGGGCAAGAAGGGAATTTGAGGATTTTGTACTCTGTGTGTTTAGTTCTAAACAGAAAAAGGCAGGTCAGAGCTTTGGGTATTATTGTGATGAGCATATATACGATCCTGTCTACTGAGGACTGTTGATACAGTAAAAAGAGTTATGGGGACTGAGGGCCATGAAGGACTTTGAGAATTAGTGTTCAGGTAAGAAACTTGGAAAATTCATGACCCTCTGAGGCTAAAGTCAGAAATAGTTTTTTTGAGAGATCAGATAAATGTATGATCATTCGGGACATTTTAAAAGACAACAAAAATGTTTCCCAAAGCATCCTTAGACTTTGACAGTTAGCCTTAGGTATTTCCTACATCCTCTCTCCTGATTCCTGCTGAGACACTGTTATTGAACCAGACTTGAGTCTGCTCACCCAAAGTGCAGTAAAGCTGATCTTCTGACACCAGGTTGTGGTGAAGGAAAGTACAGCGTTTATTGCAGGGTGCATAGCAAGGAGAATGGGTGGCTAATGCTTGAAAGACGCAAGCTCTCTGATGGATTTCAGGGAAGGGTTTTTAAAGCCAAGGTGAGGGAGAAAGTTGCTAGGCTGCATGATCTGCTGGTGTATAATTTGCTGATTGGTTGATAGTGAGGTAACAGGGTGATGTCACAGTGGTTAGCATCATCAGTCTTCAGGCTCCAGCTGGCCTGGGGGCTGTGTGCTCTTGGTCAAGATGCAGTTAGCTTCTCCCATCTGCTGGGGGTTTTAGTATCTGTACAATAACACAGGAATGTGTATCAGGCATATATCCTGGGAGGAACTAAATATTCCGTGACTTCTATATGGCTGATCTATTTAAATTATTACCAGTTCTCCTGGCCCAACTTTTATTTTTTGTTACTACACGTTCACATTCTTTCAATCATTAATTCTTGAGTCAGCCTTTGGTAACTCAGGGGAGGCCTGGGAGACTAAAGGTTTTCTACAAATAAGAGGCAGGTTGAGGACATGAAGCAGGGGTGTCTGTCCAGGTCCTGCTCACTTACAATCCCCCTTTTTCATTGATTTTCCTCAATCTCGAGGGGAACAAGCATGGGACAAGGAAGGGAAAAAAGTCTTGGATGGAGAGGTTAATCATAATCACTTTTAGGGGCATTTGGTTTCAACACTGGAGGGATTGACTCTAATGACAACCCTGTTTAATGGATTGAGCCCGTTGTTCTGGAATAGAAAGGTTCCATCTTTTAGTTTTCAAAAAGATTGCTGGAAATACCTTACTCTTCCAGCATTACTTGGACTAGTTGGTTAGATACAGAAGCCAGAGGTAAGCTGAGTGCTCCTAAATGATACTGTGATAGGTTTTAGGAACTTGTTTGAGAGGAGCACTAATGTAATAGTAACAATCCTGGGGTTTCCATGGGTCACAATTGAAAGTGACTGTCCTTGGACTTAGTGTTGACAGTTGGGGTCCAAAGGCCTCTGGATCTGTCTTCCTGTCATACCTATTGCTTATATAAGTAATATTAGCAGGACTAAATGTACTAGACTTTCCACCCAAGATCCTCCAAGGCAAAATTTTAAAAATGCCTTTTGCTTTTCACTTGTATCAAGTGCAATTAAAACAGTATAACATTTACTATTAGCTTAATGGCCTGTTAGGTGCATGTTTTATTGCTTAATAATTTCAAATTAATTATACACTCTGTACTTTAAGTCCACGTGGTTTCTTCTTTTACAACATGGCCTCGCTTGTTCAAATGTCCCTCTATAGAAGAAGCATTCAAATCTAATTAAATATTAATGTGAACTAGAAACATGGTTAAATCTCTGCTGTATAATTACAGTGTGATGGTCATGTGTAATATCACTTTGATTTTTATGGAAATAGTTAACCTTTTAGGTTAACCCGATAGAGTTATTATAGCACAATTACTCTATCAGGTTAAACTAAAAATTGCCCATTTTCCCAATATTCTCCTTCTCACTCCCTCTACACCACCAGATAATACCCTTTGGTTGCATTGAAGACTCAAGTTTTCAATACGTTTTAAAATATATCATTTAATGTAATACCAACAGTAGGCCCAGCACACATGGTTATTCCTTTTCAACAAATCAGAAAAATGGATGTTTAGAGAAGTTAAAAGACTTGCTAAGGTCTCATACATAATACACTAGTAAATGAAAAAACCAAAGCTTTACATTTTTTAATTTAAAAATTCAGTCTCGATTTCTAGTCTTTGTTGTCCCTCCTTATTCCATCGTAGGCACCAGTCAGATTGGATGTTGAGAGAAGGGACCTCCTTCGTAAGGGAGGGAGGAACTGTGTTGGGGACCACCTTCCAAAGGACCTTGTCTCCACTTGTCCTTTACTGCCCCACCAGGGAGGGCGCTGTCTCGCACTGAATAGGGAGGCAGGGCCAGGCCACCAAACTGCCTTTGGAAACAGCTTCCAGTCAAGAACAGGCTCTCTGAAAGCACGAAGGTGAGCACCGTGCTACTCCTCAGCTGCCTGAAAGTCTAAACAAAGTTTTGTTTCAAATCACACGCGGGCCCAGAAGAGGGTAGGGGTGAGGGGGAGACAAGGGGCCAGTCTCCTGAAGTCTGTCTTTCAAGACACAAGTGTTCCAAAAACGGCATTTGAGCCCTGCAAATCTACATCTCCTGGCATAATTCTGAATCTTGGAAAAGCAGGGAACATGTCTACCTCAGCAGATACTGAGAGCTGTTTGTCCTCTTAAGTGTCCGTCGGTCAACCCAGTGAAAGCTTGCTTTTAACAGCTGTTTATTGAGTAACTGCAGTGTGCTCAGGACAGCCTAAGAAGGGATCAGAAAAAAAAATGTGAAAGCACATACTTTGATGACTAGAGAACCCATGCAGACTATCAACACTGTATCTTAGAGCAGCTTTACTCCAAGAGATCACAAACAAAAGAATGAATGCTCCCACTGAAACCGGATTAGTCAGGCTGCAGGCCCTCCCCTCCCCCATTTACACACAGATGTAAGCAGAAGGGGGGTTGGAGGGGATGAGAAATGGGATAAATGGAAAAAGAATTTCATAGCTGGTTAGAATGTGAGTTTCAGCACTTTATTTACAAAACATGTTTTAACATAAGCTGTGACTCCTCTCAGGGTGATAAAAATTCTGGGGACATTGTGAGCGCATACACACACACACCCCTTGAAACAGAATTGCGGTCAGCACAATCAGTGCTTCAGACCGACAGCTACTATGGACACTTAGTGGTGCGGGAAACCCGGAGAGTTAGCAAAGATTTGGGGGATCTTGGGGAAACCTTGCCGTGTTTTGATTTTTAAGTTTTACGTTTTTCTTCTGGGGGTCAATTCAGTTTATTTATTTATTTATTTATTTGATGGAGGTCCTGGGGATTGAGCCCAGGACCTCATGCATGCTAGGCATGCGCTCCACCATTGAGCTATGCCCTCCCCGCCGAATACATCCTTACTTTCAGCTCCAGTGTCTTTGTCGGTCCTCTAATGTGAGACCAGTTCTTACTGAAACACTATTTCTGAGAATTCACCGATGTTGGATGTTAAGGTTAAGTTAAGAGGAAACTCACTGGTTTTCCTCACCCCAGACTTGTCATCATTTACAGAAACATCGTTTCCCCGGTTTGTGATGTGAATTATTCACTAATACAACCGCATCAGATAATGATAGTGGATAAAAGGATTGAAGTAACCCAAGATAAAGTGAGCAGTGGTAAGAAACTATGGGGAGAAGACAGATTTGTTTGCACTGCATTTTGAGGACGTTAAAAAAAAAAACTGCACAATTCATTGGCTCACTTATTCCACAGAGGGGAAAAAGTCAACTTGTCTATTGCCTTTCCTCCTTACACTCTTATCCCATACACATGTATCCACGTCCTAATGTGAAGAAAGAAAGGAATCAAGTGATCATTGATAGGTTTATCAACTTAAGGCAGTTTGGTTTCCACAGAGTTAAAAAGTGGCTCTTGTTATGTGCAGGAAGTATTCACTCTATCAGCCTTTGAGAAAACGGATAATGACAGCATCTCGCTGAATCATCACAGCTTGTTTGGCTTGTTCCTTTGGCTTTGTTTCTTCCAAGTCGGCTGTCCTGATCTAATCCACCTTGGTGATCTGAGTGTGTTCTCCCAGTGTTCTTGTCTGTTTACTTCACTTATACAGCCTCCGTCTTGGGAAAACAAGTGTTGTTGTTGTTGTCGGGTTAAGATAACTCAAGAACAATTACTGTTTACTTCAAGTACAGAACATTCTCTTCCGTCTACATTCTTGCCTAACTGGAAAATTTGCTAAGCACTCATGGCACTCTTTCAACTTGTTCAGAAAACATACTGGAAGTTCTCAAGAGGGAGAATGCATGGCTGTATCCATGAGATGAACACAGGGAAGTGTCAGGGGCTCCCTGAGGGTCACAGTTGGCCAGCTGGTCAGGGGCCGTGGACCTAAAGCTTCAAAGATCAAGTCCGTGTCTGTAAGCACGTCTGCCCTTGCTATGGGCCATGCCGTGGGGCTGGTGCCGGGCCGAGTTGAAGCTGTGGTCCAGGAGGCAGGCCTGCGGCTGTTTCGTTTTGATGAAATGTTCACCACCCTCATTCCACGGCTCAGCACTGGAAGCAGAGAAACAGAAATGGGAAATTGAAGAGATAGAGCAAATCACAGGAAGAAGAGGATTAAAGTAACCACCTTGAAATCCCAGAGCGGGCAAGCATTTGGCAAGAGGTAGACTGTGTGAGGGCGGTGGTCAAGATTCAACAACACTTGAACAAAATAATTACTGAGGACCTCCTGCTATCAAGGAATAGCTCGTAGACCCTGATGCAGCCTCAAAGCTGAAGAAGTGGGAGCAAGAGCCAGAACAATCAGAAGGACCAGCATGTCAGATCTTGTTGAGGACCCAGTGGAGAGTCTGCTAGGGAATAAATGAGATTCCAAAATGGTAGAAATTTTCAAATATGTGATTTTTTTTTTGGTTTCTGGCCAAATACGCACCCTTATAAATCTACTCAATCTTCTGACATGACTTAGTTCTCAGCTGGTGATGTTTACCATCTTTCAAAGGCCCAAGCAAACAACATTATCACAAGGGTCCAACGGGTTTCACTCAGCATCCTTCATTTCTCTTATCTCCAAGCTATGTAAAGACGGAATCACTGACTTCACATGAACCGCGGTATGAAAGATCTGCCGTCATGTTCTGCGATATGGAATCCTCTATTATTCTGAAACTCAGTGCATATGTGTGCTGTTAATACGAGAGCGGTGAGAATGTTAATAATGAGCACTTTCCCAGACGGTGCATCTGAAAACTTCAGTAGCCCACCAAGTGGAGCAAAGCCAGGGCCTGTTTTTATTATTCTGCTGGAGTCATGCAATGCATCTGCTCATGGAGAATCTAAGCCGGCCCCTTACACTCCCCCAATTCTTCAACTGAGACCATTTTATTTTCCAGATAATTCGTCGCCTTGAGACAACTGGGTTTAATATGTATCCTCATTATGATTTTATGAAGCGGGAAATGCCACCACCCTCATCTACCAGGAGGCAGCATCCGCTGAAGGGGGAGGCTTAGAACCAAATCGGTTTTTGAAACATCATAAGAAATACATCATTGGTGCTTTCAGCTCGTGTTGCAGATTCTGTCACATCCGAAGTCCCCAAAGTGTGAAGCTTTCAATTCTTTACTGAACTATGGGAGGAGGGGGTGGAGGCACATCAAAGGACATCGTTTTAATTTTTAAGTGTGTTTGGTTGGAAAGCATTCCTTCTGCCGGTGGCTTTGCTGGGGAAGAGCTAAGATGCTCAGAGGCTATGATTAAAAATCCTGCCATAAGAGAGGGAGTAGAAATGAGGGCAGGGAGGGGACTCCCCGCTGGACTTGTTCAAGCTTTAGGATGGCTCACAGGATCGAGGGGCTGAAATAGGAGGCGGAGAACAGCCCAGAAACTCAAGTTTTGGGCGAGTGCTCCCAACTTCTTTAGTTGGCTACTTTATAAAAGTTTGGCTGACCAAGGTTGTGTGTGATCACGGTTATTAGCATCTTTGATAATTAGTGCCATCTTTAGCCTGCTGATAGGTGTAATTAATGTGGTCTATGCCTACCTGGGAATGAAGCCCACCATTTTCTTAAAACTTGGAAAATTGGAGGCTTTGGTAAGAAAAGGGAGTTTTGTTTTATTCTGTCTAGTAGCAATGCTATCCACCCAGATTAAGTCACTTTGAAGTTACTAGTTAGATAATGGAGGTTCACTGTTACACACTGGATGACTCTCTTCAATGGTGGCGTTTAGATTCATAATGCTTAGGTTCAAATCCTGACAACCCATTCTTAGCTGTGTGCCTTTAGGCAAGTCACTTAACCTCTCTGTTTTTCTCCCCTCAACCCCATATATAAACTGAAAATAATAATAGAACTTGAGCTATAATGTTGTTTTTCAAATCAAACTTCAACATTCAAATGATAGAAGGCAGAGAGAGCAGTGAGCACTGTGTCTGACACATAGTAAATGATTTATAATTGTTTGAAGTATAATTAACAATTAACTCATGCTAGGTAAATATTACTTGCCAATCACTGTAAGGAATTTTAGAAAGTTTCCTAATTACATGGGTACTAAAGTAGGCAATTGTCCATGCTGTTTGCCTGTTACAGCAAGGTTCACAAGGCAGCTGTGAATCAGCTCAGAACTTTGTACATCAACTCAGAACTGTGTAGGTTTCAAGCAACAAGACTGTTGGTACTTGTTCCTACTTCCATCCCACTTCCACAAACAATGTTCTTTTTAATCTATTAACTCTAAACTCCTCAAAGACAAGGGCACCATCTTACATCTCCAGTGCTCAGAACTCATTGTGTGATGAAAAAATGCTTGAGAAGCACTGGCGTGATTTTACACCAGGGACTTTGGTCATTATGCCCAGTCAATGATGATGTGAGTGATGCTGGAAAGTCAGCTGGGTTTATACTCTTGTGAGGTGTCTGTAAACGTGAAGACCTTTGTTTAACTCACACGTTGATTATCCTGAGATGGGTGGCGCTAACCCTGGGACGAGGTTGCAGGTGGCAACCTGTCATCAGTTTCTTTATCATCAGAATCCTAGACATTCCTCCTTTGTGGCCTTTTGCTTTACTTTCTTGAAAGAAGACTCTTCATAGTTTATTATTTCCAGATGACAGGCCTTATCAGCTTAGAATTAGAAGCACATTAATTATTCTTTTTAAATTTTAAAATGCTGGATGCAGTACAGTGAGGATTGTGATGGCTCCAAATGGCTTTTGAATAAATATGTGATCAAACAGAGAGGATTGCATGAGATTTCTAACTCATCATGTGGGCATTTAAAAATCATGGCACCTCATCAGCCCAGGCCACACCAACAACTTCAGTTGCCAGCACTTTCCTAATTTCTCCTTGTGTATTCTTACCCAGTTTTCCAGACTCGATCTACTGATGCATACAATATGTGTAGAAACATTTCCCCCATTTTCTGAATTAAAAATAGGACAGGACGTATGCCATTTACTTGTGTTCTACAATTTCATGGAGAAGATGTCATTAATCTTCTATTTGTAGATCGGCTATTTGGTGGGCCAGAGATGGAGGCTGGGCAGGACCCAGACTGGGAGTTGCATCTGATGTGATGGCTCATTGCGTGCTTCTTGTCCTCTTTCTTGGATTCTTTGTCTAGCTCATGGTTTCCTCAAGAGATTGAGAACTCCACTCTAAATCCCATTTGGTTAGAAACCTGGCTGGAACGTGAGCACTGTTTGCAGGAGCTCAGTGTCTCCCTAACTTGTTTCCTCTGCATCTCCTGAAGCCACACGGCGAGTAGACCACTCCACAAGGTTACGCTGCGATCCGCTTGTCTGTATGAATCCCCGTGGGCCAGACGTTCTTGTTCTTGCCCTCATACGTTTGCCAGTTCTATTGATCAAATATCAGCAATCATCTAAATCAACATCTCCCAAACATTAGTCCACAAAGTGCAAGTTCTGGAGGATGCTAATAGGTGCCCTTTAACTATTGTGTTTGGGAAATTTTTTTTCTCCTTCTTAGAGAAACACATTATGTATCAGCACATTAAAGGCTCTCAGATGCCTTTCTTAGAGGGAAAAATGTACTTGTTTAGTTTTAACTCACAATTCTCAGATTCACTGGAATCCAGACCCTTCATAAAATTGCAGCTCTTACATTAAGTCCTGTGAAATACTGTTCCGTGGAACACTAGTTTGGAAAACGCTGGCTTGGTCCTGGGTCATTTGGGGATTCAGGTCCCTCTAAGGCATTTTTTTTTTTTTGACCCTCAGCTAAACATTCATGGGTTTCTTTCTTCTCTACCACTTCCTGTAACTAAGTTCCTGAAATAAGTCTCACCACCACCTGCTGCATTCACAACCTGGGGCATAATCCAATGGTTTTGGTTTATTGGGAGTTCATATTTTTTAGTTCTACCTGCTCTTCTGCCCCTGGGTTTCCTTTTTGGGGATGAAGGCATTTTTTTTTCTTCAGCGTACTATTTCAGCTGTTCAGCTTCCCAGGAACACCTTCTATCTGATACAAGATGCTTGTTCATCTTCTAGCTTTGGAAAATGTTTTCAACATGGCAGCTGAAAGCACACCCTGCAGATCGGAGCATAACTATTTTCCCTTCGTATCAGATCAAAAGTACAAAGCGGGCCCTTGGGCTATTCTCTGTTCTGCGGCTTGTCAGCAAGACGGCCTGTTGGTCATGTGTGCCAGTAACACAGTTTTTTCATCGCGCAACTCTGAATAAATCCATTGCAGACCCTCACTGGTACTTCAGCCCCAGCTCTCATCTTGGCACCTCCCAAATCCAGCAGCGTTTACCTGTACCTACAGTAGTTACATACCTTGCTAAACTATCAGTTTTGGGAGGCTGTGCGACTGCCCCTCTCTAGCAAGTGGCATTTCAGAGCAGCAAGGTCACCTACAGCTGGCTGATTACTCTGCTTTGGAGAGTGTCCTAGTTTATTTCCATGTCCTTTCTCGTTACTTACATTATTTCTACTGTCTTCTCCAAGTATCTCTCTTATTTCGTCCATTTTTCTTGGGTCTCTCCTAACAAGAGCCACTATGGCACTTGCTCCCATATTCCAGGATAGTAAATAGAATACATATTAATCAGGTCTTCTCAGATTTCCCTTCCCAGCAGTGTACCCGACATCCAGCCAGTGGTCCATGTATGCTGCCTGGCTGAGCAAAGGGATGACTGCTAGTTGAAAAACCCATGGTCCCCAACTTTAGAAGCCCCTACTTGTATCTGTGCAACATCTCTTATTTTCCTCTCCATTGTCTTCATCAGACAAATTCCACGTTCCCCTCTGAGTGAGGGCAGAGGGCAGTGATTCATAGCAGATGCTGACTATAGAGAGTTGATCACCTCAGATGAAGGAAAGGAAGAGGGATTTCCAGTGACATTTCTCGGCAGCCCCGTAAATGCAAAAGCTGCTGAGCATCCAGTGCAGCCTAGAGTCACTCGGAAAGTGCCGGGGGGCTGGGAGCATTAAAGTGAGATTCTGCAGCTGGAGAAACACACCAGTTGGGAATCCTAACTCTGAATTTAGCTTTCCTCTCTCATAGCTGGGGTAGGGGGCTCATCACCATCAGTTATAAATGCAGGAAAGGCTTTAGGGAAAAAAAATGAGGTAGAGAGGCAGGGAGACAGCGAGGAATTAGGAAAAACTGGGAGGAGGGAAGTAAGAGCGAGCTGACCCCTTCGACTGTCTTCTGTAAGGAGTGAAAGAGGAAAGAAAGAAAACAAGAAGAGAAGGAAGGACGTAGGGAATGTCAGGGAGTGAGAATGTAGTATCAAAAATGGGAAGGATGCCGGCTTTTGACCACTCAGAGGCAGGAAGCGATGTCAGGGATGTCCCGCAGTGTGGCGTGACCTTTGATAAGTTACTGGACTTGTTCGAATCTGCTTCCTTCTCAATAAAAGAGGATTAGAATAATCGCTGTTGGAATTTGAGAAGTGTGTTTGTACATATAATCACAACAGTAATAGTTAGAAAGCCCTCTGTGCAGTTGTAGTACCAGCGAACATTTACCGAGCCCTTAATCTGTACAAGGTCAAGCTCTTTACATACAGACCTTTATTTCATCCTTGCAGCCGCCATAAGGAGAAGGTCCTGCAATTATCCTCATTTACAGATGAATAAACCGAACATCGGAACAAGTTAAACAAGCTGCCCGGGTCACACAGGTAAGTAACACAGCTGGGATGTAAATCCAGTCTGCCTGACTCCAAAGCAAAGGAACTTAGCCGTGAGAGCAGATTGCATTGTTTGCTCCTCGAAGAGTCTGCAGGGTAGGGTAACAATGAGGGGGATAGAGCTTGTAAGAAAAAAAATCACAAAGAAGAAGTAAAATCTAAGCAGAGAGGGACTTTTGCAACATCCAGAGACCAGGCAGGGCCAGCCAACACTTTCACTGTGGTACTTTCTATGGTGGAGAAGGGAAAAATCATACGTCTCTATAGGGGCAGGGGAATCAGCCCAAGTGATCCTTAGCAAGAGCAGTATTACTTTGGAATGCCAATTTAATTACTAAAAAAAGCGAAGATTAGATATTTCCCCTCTGTCATGTAGCCTGGTTAGTGCAACTATACGAATAGAAGTACCACTTATGTGAGCGGAAGTGTCCCTGACGGGAAGATGACCGTGAAGGAGGGACTGGGGTTGCACAGTCGTGCATTGCAAGCTGATTTCTGCGGCCACACTCTACAGACCTGCACTCCCAGGATGGTGGGAGGCTGGAAGTCCTTTGTGGGATGTATATCTGAGTAAAGAGACTTCCAAAGAAACTAAAATAACTCCAGCGTGTGCCTTTTAAGAATGATTATTTTCTTGGAAACCAAGGCAGTGTTGCCGACGCTTCGTAGAACTCTTGAAGGGCTGGGGTAAGATAATGTATGTAAAGTGATTATTCCAGCCCTTTTCTTCCCAGCAGTTCTCCAGTCATCACCAGCTGCCTGCCTCAGCATTTTCCCTGTAAAGGGCAGGGAGATTCACTCAGAAGAAAAATGAGATCGACTTTAGAGACGGCAACTTTGAGGTCAGGACGAATGAATTCATTTTGGATGAAACCAAGAAATGTTTGCTGTAATGCAGATTTCTGAGATCAAGACCTCCAGATCAACCCAGAAACTGGATTTGTGGGGGGGAGTCTAACAGGCACAGAGAAGCAAAATCTGAGGAGGACTTTACGAGGAAAGCTTGGTGGTGATTCACTAAATAAGTCCAGACCTATTCTGCCAGCCTCAAATCAATTTTGCTTAATTTATTGGAACCAAAATGAACTCAGCTAACTTATATATTCAGTTAATAATGGTTCTAAAGTGAAGTTAAGCTTTTCTGAGACGTTTAAATCAGTTCCAATCTTCTGGGTTGGTCACGGCTGGGAGAACCTTGCACCAGTGCCACTGAACTTTATAAAAGTGGCTTGCTATGTTTATGGAGGTCCTCATGATTTAAACCATTACTGACTTTTCCAAAGTTGCCCTCCTTAGTTTAAATTAATTCAGGCTCGTCCACGACTATTTAAACCTACCAAAACTGCTTGAATCAAGTGAGCCATATAAAGAAGTTTTCTGTGGTTCCAGTGTTTCAGAAACTGGAGGATAAACTTGTTACTTTTTGACCAGTTGCAATTTCTTTTTGGACCACACGGCTTCGGACTGAGCAAAACCGGTCACAACTAGGTCTCAACCTGCTTAAGCTGGAGCAGATTCATTCGAAGGAATTTGCCTGGTTTGTGCCTGAATTAAAGCCTGAGGGCAGCCTCATGATCTGTTGAAATAAGGGCTGTTATTAGGTCCCCAGGTTCAATAAAAAGAAGTGGCTACTCCAGTCAATCGGCCTTTCAGGATTAGATGGTGAAGATAAAGAAGATGGATTCAGATGGCAATGAGAACGAACAGGAAATAAAGCAAAGGCAAATGGGCCAAAAGAAAATAGTTGAGAGCATCTGGTTTCTGCTACAGAAAGCAGACCTGCTTCCCAGGAGATAGACACGTCCGAGAGGAGATAAGGAAGGAACGGAAGGAAAAGACAGTCATGTTACTCAATACGAGGGCTACCGAGGAAGTCACCAGAAAAACCACCATCACGTTGTGTTATATCACGTTAAACATCTCTCACGAATGTTCACCAGACACAGAAATACAGTTTAGTCAGATAGCTGAAACCAGAGCAGGAAGAGCAAAGGGAAAGAAACGTTGAGAGAGGGGTTCATTGCAAACATCCGGGATCTAAATTAATTCAGCAACGTGGTTAAATCGCAACCGAGTATCAGGATTTAGAACACAAAGACCGCTTAAAAATCAGCGGCTATTGATGTAAACCTGCAAGGCTATCAGACTTAAAGGATTACATGCAATTGCAGCCTATGAAATAAAGACAAATCAGAAAGAAATACGATTTCTCTGTGGAGACGGCTGGGTTAATGGTTTTCACTGTTGCACAGAAGAATTGCAGGCAGATAGGATTTGGTCCCAGTCTCCACGGGGACACTGTTATCCTGCTGCGAGCTGGACCTACTGACGCGCACTGTACACGGAGTGGAATTGTGACCGAGCAGGACCCTGTGGGGCCTTCCAGGGTCAGACCCCTCCCCACGTCCTCTGCTGCAGCTCCTCTCTGAAGCACCCAGATAATAGTATCTCATGCATATTTGCTGAGTTTTTCTGATGCTAAAAACCACCACCAAAGGGAAGAAATTAACTACTTGATGGAGAGCGCGTGGCCCCCAGACCTTCTGGCGCCTGGGGGTTGATGGTGTTGACCGCCCTGTTCCCTCCACATCAGCCAATCAGAGGTTGTGCATGAGCTGATCGCGTACCCTGCGACCCCCTCCCCTCCATTACCTGGCCTTAAAATATGCTTTGCTGAACCCCTTCAGGGAGTTTGGAGTTTTCTTGGACATGAGCCACCCTGTCCTTCTTGCTCAGCCCTGCTATCAACCTTTCCCTGCTCCAGCCTCCAGCATTTCAGTTTGCTTGGCCTCAGGGTGCGGCGGGCACATGACCTGGCCGATGGTAACAGAATGGAGCACACATCACTGACAGAGCAGAGAAGGTGGGAGTCCTGGCCTGGCATGTCCTGCACTCGGTCCACTTCCTCACTCTTGACAGTGCTGCCTCCCCAGCCGGCACGTAGGGTGCGCACCATCAGGTCGGGTTCCTAACGCTGCCAACCGCCCTCGCCGCAAGGCCAGAGGGGTGCATTCTGTTTTCCGCTGAGACGATCGTTTGCCTTCGGGGAGGGTGTTGGAGCACACAGGCGCCCCTGCAGCATCCAGCCGGCCCGCTTTAAGCGAGCGCTGGCGGCGCCTGTCTTCACCGAACGCTGACAGGTCTCTGATGAGAAGGGCCGTCTTTCAACGCAGGATGGCCTGGGGCGTTATGGCTGCCTTGCGAGGGGGCACCTGTGCCATTAGCTAAGCAGGATGTGGTGTTCATGCCTGATGTTTCACCTCTATTAAATAATCACACGAGGGCACAAGGGGTGTCCTGAGTGATCTGACCCCCAGCCTGGGGGAATTAACAAAAATCAACGATTCAGATCCTGGGCCTCTTGATGAAGAAAACTGTTACTTTTTTGGGACTCATTGTCCTGATCTGCATTTTCTCTGGCACGTTCCTATATTGTTTCTGTAGCATCTGCCTCCAGTGTTAGCCGGATAACCGCCAAAGGAGCCACCTCCGTGCTGGTGAAAACCGCTTGCTGAGCCCTCAGGGTGCATTTTTGGGGGGGTGGGGGGGACGTGAAATTGTCGCTGTAAGTGCCGGTCACGGGGTATTGGTGGGATGTTGGGGGAGTCGCTGTGAGGATGTGACTCTGACTGACCTGCGAGCTGGTCCAGGGCGAGTGGAGGCTCCTCCCCCGTCCCTGCCCTCAGAATGTATGTTCCACCCACAGCTCCCACAGCAAGAGCCATTGCAAGGGCGCAGCCTTGACAGTGAGCCGTAGCCGAGAGTGTCTGGAAGGTTATGTGACTGAACCCCATTCAGGCCTCTATCCAAACTTTTAAGATTCTGGCAGATGCGTGTGGGGACCTGCTTGTCTTGTGGTCGCTTAAGGCAAGTGTCGTATGCCAGTGTCCTCGCTTATTAAGCCTGCCGCCTACCAACCTGGAGTGGTCTGCCTCTTTCTTTGGTCTCTCCTGTCCTTCCCTGTGTGGGGCCAGTGTCAGATTTCACGCAGGTCACTCCCGAGGTTGCAGACCAGCACAGGAGCTCAAAAACAAATGATGTCTGACGTGCGGGGAAGGCTGCGTTAGAATCGTGTCTGCCCTCTACGAGGTGCTTTATACCTGCATCCTTAAATCTCCACCATGTGAGTAAAGTTATTCTAGTGTGCACTTTGCGATCGTACACCTTTTGTGACACCTGTTGGGCGCTCGCTGCCGGCCTGTGTGTTTTTCTCTTTGTGTGGGACGTGCAGCCCTAGGATTGTGCCTGGCGTGAGCAAGCTGCTCGCTGATGCTGGCTTCCCGCTGCCTCCGTGTGACCGGGGCTGCACCGGGACAGAGCTTTACACGCCCTTGTGTTCTTTGCTGACGTGTGCAGGGTTGTACGTGGTCGGGTCTGACACCTCCTGGGTGCCAATTACGTACGTCCTCGGTTCATTCTTCGGCGAGTGAGCCCGTCTGTAGTTAACAGCGTCTTACGCGAACCAGGACCCAGGCCCGCCGGCTTGTCCCACCGGCTTGTCCCACCGGCTTGTCCCACCCCGCGTGTGCAGCGCTGGCCGGGAGTGAGTCCTGGCCCACGCCGGCGGAGGCAGGCGAGCGCGTCTTCTTCCCCAGTGTTAGCCAGTAAGCAATTCCGTGCGGGAACAGCCCCCGGCTGGTTTTATGTGATCAATTCATAGCTTTGCCTTTTCACTCATGTGTGAATCATGTTATAACAGAATAGAAGTTGGCATGTGTGAGGAGTGCCCTGAATGCGTTTTTCCTTCTCCCCGAGCGTGGCTCGGTTGTCCTAGGATAACACCTGTCTTACGCAGGTGGTCCAGTCTGCGATCGCATCGCTCCCGCTGTGTGTGAGTACGGTGGCACCAGGCTGCACCTCAGGGACTGAGCTAGTACGACCTGAGGTCAGACTGAGAGAGAACACAAGCGTGTGCGTGAGTAACCTGCTGGAACACACGCCGGCGGATATTCAACACCCAGCGTGGTCTTGCTTCCGCCTGCGCCATGGGCGTAGTTATACTGGAGTAGCACCTGGTATACAGGAGGTGCTCAGTGCATCCTGCTTCCTGATCTCTATGTATGAATTTGGCACATGCCTGACATATACCAGTTGCTCAATGCATTCCCCTTCCCTCTTTGTGTGAATAAAGTTGTGTTAGGATCGTTCCTGGCCTTCCCTGGAGGCTCGGGGGACCCCATTCCTCCCCTCGTGTTTGAGCAACGCTCGACTAGGTCAGGGTCTGGCAACACTAGGCGCTTGTTTCCTTTTCCTGGACGTGAGGCAGATTGTACTCGAATAGGACCTGACGAATATGAGGCATTCCATACCCAGGTGTATTCTTCCATTTATTTGTGAGCGGTGTTGTATTAAAATATTTTGCCAGCATACGTCTGTCACTTAACGCCTGCGTGTTTCAGTCTGGGTAACATTATACTAGTACAGCGCCTGGCTACTGTAGTTAGTGATGTGTGTGTGAGAACTCTGTGTTTAGTGGTCTGGATTGTGTGTGATGCTGTGATTAGTGGTGTGCGTGAGATGCGTGTTCGTGGTATGCGGTGTCTGCAACGCATATATGTCAGTAAATGCTGTACCATACACACCCTGTGCACTAAACACAATGCTCAACTTTGTATCACTAAACAAACACGCGCGCCTAACGTGCAGCACTAAACCCAGCACCTCACACACCCAGCACAGCTCAGCGCAGCGCCTCATACACACATCACCAAACAGAGCAGCCCGCACCTCAGACCCCAGTCAGTGTGGCATCTCATGCAGGGTCCCTGCTTTATGTAAAAGGATCCACGCAGTCATTTCTGGGAATTCATAGGAACCGCCCCCTCCTTTTCTAGGGGCCAGTCTGTGTCTGCTGAGCTTTCTCACAGCAGGTCACCTCTCTCTCCAGGCCCTGCTCTGCCTCCCATCACGCGGTCCTTCCAGGGGAACACTGCCCGCGCCCAGTGCGCCCCACTTGCAACCTCTGAAGACTCACATGAGAGTCAGATTAGATTCTTCAGGGAAATGTTAAGCTTGGATGTGAGGCCCTTCTCGTCCCTCAGGCACTGCACCAAACTCTGTTTCCTTACATGGCCTGGCTGTTGAAGGCAGAGAGACACACACAGCAGAATCCAAAAGTAATCAGACTGCAGACACTTGGATTGGCGAAGAGAAAATATACTCTCTGAGGACAAGCCCCCTGATTGCAATGAGCCTGCGGATCATTCATCCAAAATGTACTAAATACAAAGTGGGCTTCAGGGCTTCACAGGAAATAAGCCGGGAACCAGGAGTTTTGTAACAAATGACATTCCTATTAGCCCTGCCCTGATGGGTACTTAAAACTGATCCATGGAGGGGACAGATAGCTTAATAAATAATCACAATTCAATATGTAATCTTTTCTGATGATAGCAGCACAGAGGTGGCCTTTATTGGAAATGTTTCACCTCAGAATTAGGAAGGGTATAAAGAAAGAGAAGCATGCACATTCCATTTTCATGGCTAAACTCCTGCCGTTTCCCCAGGACCAGAGTACGTGCACATCCAACATGTATTTGTGGAATGAATGAATGAATACTGCCAAGATGACCAACAGAAAAAAAAAGTGAAAAAAATATGGCGGTATTGGGAGCACATTTTTGTCAAGGTGAATGCTGTCTTTGAGCCTGTCTGCTCGTCAGTAAAAGGTAGGTGATGCTGCCTCCCCTTAGGGAGTGTCGTGGTGGTAAAACTACGGACTCAAAGCATTTAGCATTCTGTCGGTGTCGGTTCTTAAGGAGGAAACTCTAAATCACAAGAAGAAAATCAGTTGAGCAGGAAGGGTCCTTTGAGAGGCGTGTCGCTGGATCTGAGCCACACCATCCTCTCTTTCTCTAAGCGAAGCCAGGTCACATTGGAAACCTGGTGAAAACCAGCAGACAGATGAGTATTTTTCTAAGCATCGTGAGGGCTTGTCCTCTGGGAGGCAGAAGGTAACGTGATGCTCCTTCTGAAACTGCCTTAAGATGTGCGTTCAGAACAGCTCCGTTTGGGGATTATCTTCTGAGCTTGAAAGGGCTTACCAAATATCTCTGTATAAAATTCTAAGAGGACCATTTTTCGTTCTCATAAAATGTTATAGATTCTTAGCTGAGGTATTGAGCTTTGGAATTAATAGATCAGTTGGCTGTGTCCAGGTTATGATTCTGAGTGAAAAAAAATGAAATGGCAACAGTAATTTTTTTTTTTTATCTCAGCATCATCTCACCAAAAGGCAGATGCTATTTGAGACAAAAATGAACAAAAAGAGGGGGGAAAAAAGAAAATGGAGGTCAGAAAATTCATTCTTCTCCCGATCTTAAGAAACCATTAGCCTGAAGTGAGGTGGATGTTTCCCTCCTAAGAAAACCTTGATCTTGTAGGAAAAAAAGGATAATGTTTTTGTTTTGGGGTTGGAGGTAAAGTACTGCTTTCTGCTTATACTGATGTAAGGGGATTTGATTTGAATTTGAGTGAATGATCAGTCAAAGCCTGAAACTGTTTTAGCTGAATCATCTTCTATTTTAGTCCCATTCTGTAGCAAGTGGGACAGAAACAAGAAGGAATGACCCAGGATTACTAAAGTGTACATGCGTATACCTTGTATACCTTGCAGCTTAATTTGATCTGGATCTGAGAAAAGTCAAACCTAGAGAACAGAGTAGAATGTCTATTGCTAGGAGCTGGGAAAGGGCAAAAATGGGAAGATGTTGGGCAAAGGGTACAAACATTCAGTTGCAGGATGAATATGCTCTAAAAATCGAATGTATAGCATGGTAAGTATAATTGTTAATACTGTACTGTGTGTTTGAAATTTGCTAAGAGAGTAAATCTTAAGTACACACACACAGACACACAACGGTAACCCTGGGAGGTGACGGATTTGTTAACTAGCCTGATTGTGGCCATCACCACATAAGATATATTTGTATCAAAACACCACATTATACACCTTAAATATATGCAGTTTTTCCATGTCAATCTTACCTTAACAAAGCTGGGGTTAAAAAAAAAAACCTGACCCCCAAATTTAAAAAAAAAATTACAAAGATAAAAACCTAACCCAGAACCTTCTGTTTAATAAAATTAAAATGAGATACATTTTAAAAAATGCTCCCTCCCCTTTCCAACAACAACAACGAAGTGACACAGTGAAGGACTCATGACACTTGCAGACAGGTGCTAATTTAATGATAAATAAAAGAAAATAAAGCTGAGCAGCAAAGCGTCCACCAAGAGCTTTGTCACCACCCTCCCAGCTTCGTGGAGCTCCAACTGGTCAAGCGGGAACACGATGACTTCATTTCATAAGGCTTCAGTTATTCCTAAACATTCAAAACCAGAAAAGTAAAATCAGGTGCCCAGAGCACACTGAACTGACAAGCTGTGGCTCTCTCTGAATGCAGCCGTGAGGAAGAACACTGCGTTCCACTGGCAGTGTTTTTTTTGACTGTCTTTGGAGTCTAAACAATTCTTATTTAACTCTCTGATTTTCCTCCCTGGCCCTAACACCTAAATAAGAGCCGTAGGATCTCAGGTCTTGTTCACAAATTTAAATTTTTCAAAGGTAAAAGTATTGATTTTTCAAATATCTTATTACTTTAATTATAGGTTTCTTGGATGCTTTTACATAATTACTTTGCATCTGGAGCCCAAAAAGAGCCTTACAGATTTCTCTCTTGTCTCTTGTTTGGAAGAAAAAAAAAGATATTTTAAAAGGCAAAAGTCATTATTCCAGGCTTCAAAACTGCCAAGGGTACTAAAAATGACATCTTACATTTATATATGCATTGTCCTTCAGTTTAGCCTGACATCATACAGCCATTCGCTGGATTTAATATTTATTGAGCACCTAGGATGTTCCAGGCAATGTTCCAAGTGTCACAGGAAGAAGAATTATGCAGGTATATAGTGCATCATGTATATATCAGATGTCATGGGGTTGAATAAATTGAATCGGTGTGGACCCTGCCCTCCAGGAGATTCCAGGAAACCGAGGAGGACAGAACAGACACACAAGTAATTTTAACAGAAGAGAAAGGACAGGGTAGAGATCATGAGAGACATCTGATAAAAAGACTGAGAAAAGACAGGGGAGGTGAGATGTAATTTCTGGCTGGAGAGCTGGGGTGGGCTGGAGCGGGGAGCATGGAAAAGGAGGGAACCTTCATGGAGGAGGAAGATCTGAAAGATATTTGTACTATAGGTGGTGAGTTTATGCACATTTACTTCAAATATCCTACCCTTTTAAAATATTCAAGGCGATAAGCAAATGTCGCAGGAACAGTCTTATGTCTGGAGCAACAGAACAAAAAGGAAACGTAGACACGGCCCTGAGAACCCATCCTTTTATCGATTCTGCTTAACATTATGCCACCACCACCTTGGAGGGCGTGTGGACCTCTGCAGACGCACAACACACATCTGCGGATTTGCAAACAAACCGCAGGACGTAAGAGTCTTAGATTTTATGCCTCTTTTCTCCGAATGGATGACTTTAGTCTTTGCAAACAGATTGGGGTCGCAGGAGAAGGTGGCATTTACAGGACGCCATATTTTTCTTTCAACTGTGTGGTTTTTACTGGTTCCTTGTTTACTTATTACTGATTTATACACTAGAGAACTGAGGCAATCATTTTACTTTTTTTCCTAAAATAATTGCGAATAAAATCCATCTGTGTCAAATGTTAACTTCTTATGGCCTCTTCTCCCGAAATAAACTTCAGGGAGATGGGATCTAGTCAAGCATCCTCCTTCCACAGGTCCCACATAAGCCAGCCTGACTTTGTGAATCTCATGTGTTGATTTTATACTGGAATTCCTACAAAGCAGTGTTGAGCATTTCAGTATAATTTTTTTAATGTCTTAAACAAATACTAAATAAATGAGATAAAAGTGCCAAATACGGTGAAGATTGATCATTGCTTAGAGAAAGCCATATTGTCTGGAATAAACGCTAAACAGTGTATTAAATATTAATGTATTAAGAAGCTGTGGTATATTTATACAATGGAATGCTACTCAGCGATGAAAAAGAATAAACCAATGCCATTCCCAGCAACATGGATGGACCTGGAGATCATCATTCAAAGTGAAGTCAGCCAGGAAGAGAAAGAAAAATACCATATGATATCACTCATATGTGGAATCTTAAAACAAAGAAAGAAAAAAGAGGACACTAATGAACTCATCTACAAAACAGAGACAGACTTACCGACATAGTAAACAATCTTATGGTTATCGGGGAGAAAAGGGGTGGGAAAGGATACATTTGGGAAGCTTGAGACTTGGAAATGTTAACCACTGTATATAAAAATAGGTAAAAAACAAATTCCTTCTGTATGGCACAGGGAGCTATATTCAATATCTTGTAATAATAACCTTTAATGAAAAAGAATATGAAAATGAATATCTATCTATGGATGAATAGATAGATAGACAGAAACATAAAATATATGTATGTGTCTGCATGACTGGGACAGTGTGCTGTACACCAGAAAGGGACACATTGTAACTGACTATACGTCAGTAGGATAATGTGAATGTAAAGATTGTGTTCTTTTTCAGGATTTGTCCAATAGAATGGTGTCAATTCTACCAGCAGTTGAAACATCTTATATTTTGTATTGAGTGTTGTAGTTAATGGTGCTTTTGAATATACATTATCCCATCTGATAGTCTAATAATAATCAGGTAAGACGAACAGTGGCCTCCAGTTTATAGATGAGGAGAATGAGGCTTAGGGAGGATAAAACCCAAGCTCACAGACCTGGTAAGGAACCAGCTGGGATGTTTCCAAATCCATCCCTCCAGCACTGCCTTTTGACATTAGAATTCTACTTTTTATAGCGGAAGGAAGGTCAGTAGGCTAACGATGCAAAATAAGTGAATCTTGTCAAACAGCCATGTTCATACTCTGGACTTCAGCAGTGAAGAAAAAGAAATAGGCAGAGAAAGGTAACACAGAGCAGAATGAGTTCATGATCAAAGTCTCTGTCATTCCTGCTGCTGTCTCTGGAGGGAAAGCCAGATTGTCATTTCATACTTGTGGGAAAGAACTACTGACATGAAGAGATGCTATTCATTCTGTTCTTCCAACTTCAGCTTCAACCACAATCCCAGAAGAGGTGTGGCCACAGATGAGAATGAGGTGACTCTTCACGTAAAATTGGATTAAGGAGTCCTGCTTCCCTCTTTGAGGTATTCCTTGAAAAAAAAAATGCACACTCCCTTACTGAGGATCTTACGAATTGTTGCCTTTAATAGATCTTGCAACGTAAAGTGCACTGTGCTTGAACTCCAAACTTGTGTCACGCCTTGGTGAGTGTTTTATGAATTGCAAAATTGGAAAGTAAGTTAAGATGCAAAAGTGGCTGCTGGCTCCTCCGTCTGATAAATCTTATTTGAGATTACTATGCAACATCCCTTTTAAGACCTCTTTCATTTCTTCTTTATTGAATTGAACTGAGTGCCGATAAAAATGAGGAAATTCTATCCATGTATCTTTGTTTTTGACTTGTTGACTATATTACTTAGCTGTACTGATTTTATTTCCTCTAACTGATCACAGGCTTTCCGAAAATATCAGTGTCAGATTTAACTGTGTTTTCCAGTTTTCAGACATTGCACCATGACTAATAATATCCTTAGAGATCTACATTTTAAAATAGATGTTAACTAGGGGAGGATCAACCTCTAGAACGGCAGATGGAGGACCTTGGTGAACCCACTCTCCCTTTAAAACAACAAAAATACAAGCAAAACAGCTAAAATCAATCATTTCAGAAGTCTGGCGATCAATCAAAGCCACAGAATGAATGGAAAATTGTACAAGAGAAGCTACTGAACTTTGGTAAGACAGCGGGGTCTGCAGTGTCTGAACTGAGGGCTAGCCTCCTCTCCTCCCACTCCCTCTTCGGCGCAGAGGTGGCGTGGGCAAAAGCCAGCAGCATTGCAGAGAATGAAAAGTCTGGACTGCTTTTGGAGCTGCATGAAAAGCATCATCCCCGGTGCAGAATCAATCTTTTGTCTGAACTTCCAGCTCCCTGGGAAATTCTATGCTTAGGTGGCTATTTGAATGCCTCCGCGCTTAGCTCAGTGGGAGGTGGAGGGATCTGATTCCAGAGTTGTTACAAACAAGTCTATTTGTAACAAAGAAGAAAAAAATACAAGGCTTGGGAAGAAACAGGGAAGTAAGTCCACATACACTGAGGGAAAACAAAGCAACTAACAGAAAATGTCCCTGAGGGGGACCAGACTTTAGACTTTAGTAGACAAAGATTTTAAATAAGCCATTATAAATATATTCAAAGAACTGTAGGGAACCGTGTATAAAGAATTTAAGGAAAGTGTGAAAATATTACTGGTAATGGTAACTGCATAGCCGTCATGGAAGGCAGTACACATGCATTTTTGTGTGTAATTTTTTCCCTCTTCAATCTGTTTTCAAAGACAACTGCATAACATTAAATATAAAGCTGTGCTAATGGGCTTATAATTTATACAGACGTACATTTTTACAAAGGAGGAAGGCGGAATAGGAGTATCTTAGACAGAAGATTTTGCACAGTATTGAAGTTAAATTAGCATTAATCAACTAGATGGCTTCGCATTAAGGAGCTAATTGTAATCTCCAGAGCAAACACTACAAAATAACTTAAATAAATATAGTGAAACAAGCAACAATGGAATTAAAAAGAAGTGCTTGAAAAATATATATTTAACAAAAATAAAAAATAAGAATCAAGGAACAGAGAAAAAAGGCACAATATAGAAGGAAAACAGATAGCAAAAGGACAGATATAAATCCTGCCTTATCGGCAGTTACATGAAATGCAAGTGGTTAAGCACCTCAATCAAAAGACAGATGTTGGCAGAGTAGATGTACTGCCTACAGGATGCATACTTTAGACACAAAGACACGAGTAAATTGAAAGGAAAAGATAGAAACATTTACATGCAAGCGATAGGTAAAAGAGACCTGAACTAGCTATACTAAAATCAGGCAAAATGTACTCTGAGACAAAAATAATTACAAGAGAAATAGAAGCACATTTGATCATTATAAAAGGATCAGTCTATCAGAAAGATGTAACAATTTTAAACGTGTACGCACCCATCAACAGAGCCTCAAGCCACATGAAGCAAAAAAACTGACACTGTTATAGGGAGAAATAGATAATTCAACAATAATAATTGGGAACTTCAATACCTGACTTTTAACAATGGATAGAACAATAATGCAGCAGTTTAATAAAAAAAAATAGAAGATGTAAACAACACTATAAACCAAATAGCCATGACAAAACGCCTATGGAATACTCCATCCAACAGCTGAATATACATTCTTCTCAATAGTCACTCTGCTCCTGTGGGACATTCTCCACGACAAACCTTACGTTAGGCGATAGAATAAGCCCCAATAAATTTAAAAGAATTAAAAGACAAAGTATATTCTTTGGCCACAAAGGAATTAAATTAGAAACCAGTAACAGTGAAAAATTTGATTAATTCACAAAAATGTGAAAATTAGATAACACTTTTCTAAGTAAGCAGTGCAGCAAATAAAAACTCACAAAGGGAATTAGTAAACACTATGAAATAAATAAATAAAAACCTAATTGCCTCCTCCACTCACTCCCAAAAAAGACTGATTTAAAAATATAAAAAATAAATACAATCAAAAAATATTCCACTTAATTTAAAATTTGTATAATGATGGACATACATTCTTTTTCAAGTTTGTTAATTTTCTCATTTGTGTTTCTCTCCTTGAAATTCTGTTGCTCTTGGGCATAGTTGGTTTAGAGTCTGAATCAAGATTTGCTTCCCTTCCAAGGTCCAACAAACACTAGGAGGAGGAATATGGGAACAACTTCCCACATGCTTTTAGTGAGCCTTAATCAGGCAACAAGAAGCCACATCATGTGCTTGATAGAACATAATCTTGGGTCATACAGATCTGAATTCATTCATTTGTTGTTTATTCATTCATCTATTTATTCAACAAATTTTTACTGCATATTTACCAGGCACTATGCTAAGTCTTGACATATGATGATAGTTCCTTTCTTCCAAGAATTAAGATGTGAAGGTTTAGTTGGAATAGCGCATGGAAGACTCTGGAGTGGAAGGAAACATGGTGGATGCAAGGACCTGAGAAAATTCCCCATGTGGCTAGAGTGAGTGAGTGAGTGAGTGAGTGGGAGTGAATGTGGCTCTAGATCTCAGTGAAAGAGTTGGCAGAAGGCTATCCACCAAGACCTTTCAGACCATTTAGGAAGTTCACTTTCATTCCGTTTGGGGCTCAGGGCTGGCCTTCCCATAATACGCCAAAGTAGCATATTCATTATTTTGATTTAAAGTTATTTAAGAAATGGCCAGTGCACGAGGGGAACTTTTCTTGTCTCCTTGAAAGCAGGAAATAAGTCTCCCACGTGAAAGGTGACCTTCCTGCATCTGGAGGTAGTATAACATTCTTGTCACCAGAGACAGAGAATTTAGGTCCAAGATGCATGTATAACCAATCCTTGTTACTTCTTTACTAATTTACTACCCCAAACTCTGTTTGGATTCTTCACTAACTGGGCACCCAAAACCTAACTTTCTTTGTCCTTTTAATTCCTCACAGATTTATTGTAATTATAATTATTATTTTGTTTAAAAAGTATAAAAGTTGCCTGCTATGTCCACTTCTCAGGTCCTACTTCTATGAGACCTCCATGTGCGTGACTTAAATTTGTTTTATTTCTTCCTCCTGTTAATCTGGCTTGTGTCAATTTAATTTTTAGACCAGCCAAGAGAACTCAATAGGATAAGGAGGAAATTTCCCCCTCCCCCAAAATTCTAAGAGTAATAAGAAGTCCCTGAGTAAAACAAAAACAAGAACCAAAACACAAATTAATAATAACAAAAAGAGCAGCCCCTGATATTTGAAATCAGGCTTGGAACTCACAGCAAAGCTCAATTCTTCCGCTGTTAAACATAAACAATCTCACAGAATACCAGTCGCAGACAAGGTTAGTCAGACAGCATGAGAAAATGAGAAAAAACAAGTCTACTTCATAATTTTGTCTAAGCACAGGCAGAAACAAGGTCACTGAGCCAGCCACAAAACACTCAACACCCCCTCTCTTGGCCAAAATATGTTACTTCTGTATCCATTACAGTTTTGTCTTTGTGGTAGATGGGATTTTTTGAGCTATCCAGTCATAGAACAACACCTGCTTTCTGATAGCTTCCAAACTATAGCGAACCCCTGCTTCCTTAGACCCTCTCCCAAACCATCCAACCAAATCCCAAATCCTAAACTAGGTCCTTTCTAACATCCTGTAGCTGAGATAAGCCATGGTTTCTTACGGTGTTTGTCTCCCCCCAACCCTACCCCTTCTGCAATGAGTAATAAACCCAACTTGTTTAACTAGGAGTAGATTTCTGGTCATCTTTGTCTAAAGGTCATTGATTCTACTATGAGGTTTTCTATGTGCTTGGAGTAAATTTTAACAAGGTTTTACTGAAAGATCAGATCAGATGGAAAGTAAACTCAACAGAGCACCTTAAACTCCTACATAGGCCAAGATAGACTTACATGGTCTTTCCTGGGTTAATTCTCTCCCTTTCAGTCCTCTTCATAGGTTCAAGGGCAGCTTTTACCTTTTGTTGACCTCCACACACATTCTGAAAGCACTATGTATAATCCTGTATTTCAGAATCTGAGCAAAATCAAGTCTAGAAGTTCAAAGAAAGCTGGGGGAGATTTATCCCTCATACCACTTGTTACAGTCCATGTTTTCTTAAAATAAGACCTTGAGATGAGGACCCATGTGCCAATGATTTGTTACAGAATTGCTCCCAGGAGAAATTTATAAGAGAATGGGGAAAACAAACCAAAGAAGGAAGTCAAGCCAGGATGCAATTACAGGCAAAATCCCAGCATCAGCCTTGTCCACCAGGAGCCCTGATGTGTAAATTACACCCTAGAATTCGTATCAACTTGAGGCAAGGATCTGGGCACTCCTACTGTGACATTACCGAGTCATTGTGTTACCGAGTCCAAACTTGTTCTGCTTGCCACCCAACGGGCCAGTAAATTGGGAGATGAGGTGTTGGGGCAAGGAATAATGATTTTATTCAGAAAAATGGCAAACCAAGAAGATGGCAGACTAATGTCCTGGAGAACCATCTTCCCCAAGTTAGAATTCAGGCTCCTTGTATACTGAAAACGGGGAAGGGGAATGCTTGGTTGTTGCAAACTTCTTGGTGTAGGAATCCTTTGTTCTTGCAACTATCCACATGGGTCAGGACATGGTGTCCGTGTAAACCACCAAAAAAATCAAACGTTATTTTCTATTCTGCAACTTATTACCTTTGTATAAATGGAAAAGTGTTAATATCCTTAAAGTTCAGAGCCTTGAGAACAGGCTCTCCTGTCTATTTCAGGCTAAAGGCAACTTTTTTTACAAAAGGTGCAGAGCCAGCAAGACTAAGCCTAGGAAACCGGACACAGGGTTAAAGTCAAAGGAACAGATCTAATATGCAGCCAGATTTGTTCTTTTCTATTACAACTGGCTAATGGCTGCTCCAGGGGCACACCACCTTGCAGGCATTTCTAGCTCTAGTAACTGGGGGCAACTGTACAAAAAGAGTCACAAATAGGGGTAGTTTGAAGCAAAAGCAAACAGAGGCAGAGGTGTCACTAAAATGATCAAAGATACCCAAGGGAATCTGATGGAACACCTCCAGCTTTAAATCCTTATCTCCAATCCTAATTTCCTACCCCTGGACTGACCTTCCCAAGAATGATGACAATGGATATATCTATTTGCTTTGCAAGAAACTCTGCAGGGATATTGTGTAGATCACTGGCTCCTAAAAAACACTCTTACACATCAGGAAATTAGTCTGTTTTCTGAAATTCATTTTAAGTTGATTTTCCTGAAACTCTTCATTTTAAATATTTTAAGTATCATTCCATGAGGAGCATCTCATGGCAAATTCAGATTTCCCCATAAGTTCAATTTTGTTTCCTTTTTCATTCTTCCCCCAGTAAGTGTTCAAGAAATTACGAGTCCAACTTCACCACCTGTCATATATACAGATACATTAAGCGTATAGCAAATTGCCTAGCAATCCTAGCAAGATTGTGTAGATTTTAAGTGTACAGTAGCTGTCTTTATGAGTGTTTCATTCTAAAACTCTGTACTAACGGGAAGTTAAATGCTAGGGGAGGGAATTACCTCTTTTTGGCTGATATCAACCAGTTATCTACTAGTCTTTCTGTCCTCCCAAGACCTGAAAGATGTGTTGGCCACAGCCATGTGACAGGACCATCTGTAACTTGTGCTTTTTGGGACCAGAATATGTTCTTCCCCTATATTTATCCAGCATGGCTGTAATGGCTCAGTAACGAGCACGTCTTGCGTGACTTTGTGGAGGGAAGATTTCCAGAAGTCTCTGGGACTACTTGGAGGCAGCAAAGGGAGGATGGATAAGCTGCCAAGACATCTCTTCCATCATAATGAGCACTAATTGAATGTCTTGTTTGAGAAATTTGCAAAACTACAAAGACATCATCACTCGGATGATTTGGGCTGCAGCTTGGCCAGATGCGGTTCTGTGGCTCAGACATGATGTCATAAGCCAGTTAAGATGTTTTACCTATTTTAAAATATTGGACTTGCTTGGAGAGGTCAAGTGTTATAGGACTTTGCCTGGACCAGCCCTTAGGAAAATGATGCAAAGTTTCCTCTGTCCCCACCCTTCTTCAGTTTGGGGCCTGTCTCCCCTTCCAGGTTCTCACGTGAGTGTACCCTGCCTTCCAAAAGTACTGGCCTTTCCTGTTTCCTCAACTTGCTTGCTCACTATGTGCTAATCAATGAAGCCCATGGGTCAAGGAACAGGAAAAGGCAGGGACTACCCCATGGGACCTACTCTAGGAATATCCAGCTAGTTGGAAACATGATCAGAAAAGGATTTCATGATAGGTTGCATTAATTGTATTGAATCCTTTGAGGAGAACAAGGTGGAATTTTGTGGTGTTTTGATGGAATTACAAACAGGGTCTTCAGAATCACCCTATCAATCACCCCATCCCTTCTCATCAAGTTCAGAGAAATCTAAGTACATAAAGGAGAAAAAAAAAAAAAAAAAGAACGAAGAGAATGAGGATACATGTACTTGAAATATATTGACAAGTATTTAATGGTCTCTAAGGCAAGGCTGTTTGGGAAAAGATGAACTCAGTGATGTAGGACTTTTTTTAATAAAAGGAGTGCCCTGGAATCAAATCAGTCAAGTTATCTTCTGCTGAGGTCTGTCGGGAAGGCGCATTTGCAGATGCAGCTCTAGAATGGGAAGAGAGGTGCAAGTTTTTCTTATGCAACTGTGCCCTGTTTTTGTTTCTGCTTTTTTGTTTGTTTTTAACTCCAGCCGAGAGCCTAGCATAAAATCAAGCAACAGTCTGGCTGTCCTGATCCTCCTCTGTGAGACTGTTGCTCCCAGATCTTCCTCTGTTCCCTTTGAGTCCACCTAAAATCCCTGCAATTGCTGTCTTGGAAACTGTCCAGAGCAAACATTAACTTTCAGGCCAAACGATCCACAGGCTGAAACCGCGCTCTCAGTTCCATTTACCATCTATGTTAACGGTGGTTAAACAACTTGCAAACTAATCCCAGGGTGAGGTTTCAAATGAAACCAAATAGTAACGATCTAAATATGTCAGTTCTTTAAGAGGCCCTCCTTCCTCTGACCCCTGATTGTCTAAGAAAAACACAAGATCCGGAGCTTAAGAAGATGAAACTTGGAGCAAGCATCTTTGGTCCAGACCAGGCTGTGACACTGAAGAACTGGGTAACACTGACCAAGGGATGTAGCCTCCCTATGACTCGTATTGTTACCGAGTCCAAGCTTGTTCTGCTCGCTGTACAGCAGGCCAATAAAATGGGAAATGAAGTGTTAGGGCAAGGAATAGTGACTTTATTCAGAAAGCCAGCAGACCGAGACGATGGCAGACTCATGTCCTGGAGAACCATCTTCCCCAAGTCAGAACTGAGGCTCCTTTTATACTAAAAAGAGGAAGGGGGGTGGTTGGTCGCTGCCAACTTCTTGGTGTAGGAATTCTTTGTTCCTGCAGCTGTCCACGTGGGTCAGGTCACGGTGCCTCTGTAAAACCTCCAACAAAACAAATGTTATTTTCTATTCTGTAACGTGTTATCTTTATATAAGTGCAAAAATGTTAATATCCTTAAAGGTTAGAGCCTTGAGAACAGGCTCTCCTGTATATTTCAAGCTAAAGGCAATGTTCTTTTCAAAAGGTGCAGAGATAGCAAGACTAAACCTAGAAAACGGGGCACAGGCTTAACGTCAAAGAAGGAGATCTAATACGGAGTCAGATTTGTTCTTTTGTGTTACAATTTTCTTAGCCTTTAAAATGCGATGAGAATAATATCACCCTATAAAGTTTTTGTGCCAATTAATAAACTTATTGCATGTGTACCATTTAGAATAGTGCCTGGCACAGAGTAAACATGATGTAAGATATATCTATTGCAGACATAGTAAACAATCTTATGGTTACTGGGGGAAAAGGGGTGGAAAAGGATACGTTCGGGAGTTTGAGATTTGCAAATGTTAGCTACTATATATAAAAACAGATTTTTAAAAAAGTTTATGCTGTGTAGTGCAGGAAACTATATTCAATATCTTGTAATAATCTTTAATGAAAGAGATTAATATATGTATGTCTATGCATGACTGGGACATTGTGCTGCACACCAGAAATTGACACATTATAACTGACTGTACTTTAATTTAAAAAATTATAAGAAAAACATCAGACAAAAACCAATAGAAGGGATTTAATAAAATTCTTAAAACTAAAAAAAAAATTGTATCTATCATTATTATCCCATCTATTTAAAAAAAAAGAAGCAAAGAGAATGTGCCTTTAATGAACCATTACTTTGACCATATCGTGATTTGGTTGTGGTGTGTCAAATTAGATATTCTCCTGCTTGGGGAGGATTTAAGAAGGGGATGATTTTAAAATCATGCTCTTGGGTGCGGGAAATCACTGACTAAAAGGATTCTATTACCTGGCCCCAAACTTAGATGTTCAAGATGATGTACAGACATGCAGAGAAGCTATAAATATGCATGTAGACATGTGGATTTCACAAATGTGAGTATTTCCTAGAGCAATGCCAATATGCCTTTTAAATTATTTATAAGTTTATTGACATCAGCTCTTGTCCTCTGCTTTAAGAATGATAATATGAGAATTGTCCAAGCCTGAAGCAGAGGCAAATATTTCCTATCTATTGATAATTGAGTCAATGAGCTTTCCCTGGGCGTGCATGGCATCAAAGCCCCCGGGCAGGTGCCATGGAGTAAGCAAAGAAGAAGGAAGCTGAATTTCTGCTGTCATGCTTGAAGAATAGAAAAGACTGGAGACACTAAGCAACAGACTAAATTTCAAAACCTATTCCATAATTATTGACAGTTGACTGGACATTTAAGCATTCTACCTTACATATTGTCTTCATTATTTTTTTAAATTTTAGTTTTATTGAAGTGTAGTTGATTTACAATGTTAGTTTCAAGTGTAAAGCAAAGCAATTCAGTTATGCATATACATACACACATATATTTTTCAGATTCTTTTCTATTATATGTTATTATGAAGTATTGAATATAGTTCCCTGTGGTATGCAGTAGGTCCTTGCTGTTTATCTATTTTATATGTAGTAATGTATATCTGTTCATTTCAAACTCCTAATTTGTCCCTCCCCCTTCATTATTTTTTGAGGAAGTTATGATTCAGAGATGGCTTTGCATACAACATCATCTGGGTAGAAAATCTGATTCCTTCTGATTTCATCCTGGTGACACTTCATTTAATTGCTCTATGGTAAAATATGACGCATAGAACCAAGAGGAGCTGAAACTAATTGGTGGTGGCGGGGTCAGTGACTAGGAACACAGGAAAAATTGTGGGTAAGGAAACATTGTAATTTAAAGGTCAAAAAGAGATTATTACTCAGTTATTATTTATGGAATGCCTATTAGATTCCCTGCAAACACATTTAGACTTTGGCCTTAGGAAAGTGCTATGTGAAGCTTGACTTAATATACCCAGACATACATTTTCCCAGAAACCCTAGAGGCTTACCAAGGAAAGCAGTTCCTATGGAAATTAAAAGGGTGGCAAGTATCAAGTTGATAAAATCCATAGAATTTAGAGGATTTTTGTATTAAGGGGCTGACACCTATGGAAAAATCCAGGATGTGTCTGATCTCACAGAAAAAACAAAGGAAAAAGGGTGTAGTAACATGTGATGGGAAAAAAGAGGGAGCAGGTCCAGATAATCTGGGAAGAGCTTTGCTTGGTGAGCTGCTTCGTTTGGACTGGCTTTTGCTGTTTCATGCCTGGACAGAACAACGTCTGTTGTGGTCTCGCTCGGAGGCAGCCTGCAGTTCACGACAGCTCGCAGCATCCAGGCCTTTATGAAATGATAAAGGGTGGTTCCTGGATGATCGATGTTACCGTTGCACGAGGGGCAATTGTCAGGAGCTTAGACATCCTTAGCAGGTAACAGACATTTGTTCCAGGGTACACTGACTTCGCAGGAAGAGCAAGCAGCAATTTATTTGGTGTTTGAGCAGGGTTTGAGGAGGCTGATTTAAGGGACAGAGCAAGATAACTGTCCTAGGACCACGCAGATCATCAGAAAACCTGGAAGTGTAACATACTTTCCCTTCGGAATCTGCCTGCCATAATAAGGGATGGCTTCCCTTTACAGGGTTTCCGCTCTGTTAGAAATTACGTGATGAACTGAGTGTGCTGCCTGCAGACTGACTGCACCAACCCACTAGCACTGTTTCCGACACAGATTAGGAGCTTAAGAAATACCGCTGGATGCGTTTTTCTGAAATGCCTCTTTAAAGATTTCGCAAGTCTGTTCATCTCATTCCACAAATATTTGCATTCGTTTTTCTCACTTGGCGTCACAAATAACACACCTGTGAACGTCCACCTTGCCATGTGATAAAGCTTCAACCTAAGACCAGCTTTGTGACCCACGTTAATACCAAGCCAAGAGGTTCCAGATGTTCACTGGAAATAATCTGGCTGCACACCTGCATGTCTTCAGTGTTGAGTGACCTTAACCCATGAATAAATCATGAGCCAATCTTTAGAAGAAGACGTGTATTCTTCAGTACAAAGTACATTTTAACTCATAAACCCCATCTGGTGCCACAAATGGTATTTTGGGTTTCAGTTTCTCAGCCAAGGACATCTGCCAAAATCTTTTAAAATGCAAGAGTTGTGATCATCTTTGTGTTGTTCCCAACTGACCCACCAATACTGGGCCTAAGATTTACATCAGATTTTCCTTTAAGATACATAGAACTGACTTGTATCATCTACAGTTGGAGATAAGCCTCTTAAAGAAACAGGAATTTTCATATCTTATAAAATTTAATTTTAACTTTTGCCCTCTCTACTTCCCACTATTAATTTTTACTTTCCTATTTTCCTTTTTAATAAGTGAAGCTTAGCTCCTGTTTGTAGCTCAATCTTTCCTATCTGGATTGCCTAGACCTACATCAAACAATTCAAATAAGAAAAAAATGATGTATTTTATGAGTGCAAAATACTCCAGTTCTTTCCTACCCTTCTGCTAATTTTCACCAAATCTATACTGATAGTTTTTTGAATTGTTTGCTATGGAAAGAATTCTAGACTCTCAAAATTCTAGCCACTCTTCACCAAATCAGCCCTCATTACTGGACCCAATATTCTCATTAACGCATCCTAAGACCCATATTTTCATCTTCATTGGTCACATCTTATGAAACATAAAATAAGCAAAAAAAAAAAAGGTTGATATTATTATTTCACTTATATAATTTTCCTATTTCCCTGAATCTATCATAAAACACCTCCTTGTACACTTGTAAACACTGCATCCCAGTTCTCACTGCCTTCCTGTGGATGCTTTGAGAATTTAATAAACATCCCCAAGGCGCCTTCACAAGCAGAAGGTATTAAAAGAATCTGGCAAATGACTGTTTTACCACACACACACACACACAAATCACTGATCGTTTTCTATTCCCATATACATTTAACTAGTTTTTTTTTTTTTGAGGTTATGTTTTCACCTTGGCCAAAATAACTGTGTGTTTGCCCAAAGAGAGAATCAAATCAATGAAAAAACCAAAAACAACAAGAACAAAAAAACAAAGTAAAATTTCTCGTGTGGAATGGATTTCTTTCTAAAAGGGAATGATGATCAATGCAGGTAACAGTGTTCGCCCAAGAGGCCCAGCTGGAGAGAAATTGACCCTTTCTCCTTGCAGAGGTGGTTATGAGATAATTATGCAGCTCGGAGCTGCCTGACATGTAGAAGTCACACAATGACTATTGCATACATGGAGGAACAGAATGAATGAATAAATGAATGCATGCATAGTAAGAAAATCTTGCTGCCTCTAAGCCTGCTTCCTGCAGAGTGGTAAAGAGCACCTGTCTTTTCTCTGTGCACTGAATTAGTTGGTTACAATGCCTGTACACCCCGCTGCATCTTGTAAGTAGTTGCATCTATCCATGAGGATGTACTGGGAGGAGTCCATTTGAAAAACGACTAGCAGTTGGGCCAACGTGTTCTGAGAAGGCGGAGGACACGGGAGAGCCAGAAGAGGAAATGATTTTCAGCTGTCAAGCATTTTTCTTTTTTTTAATTAAAATACCGTTAGTTACAATGTGTCAATTTCTGTTTCAAAGGATGAGACAGATTTGTGGAACAATATCAAAGCACACATTTTGCTTGTTTTGTTTGTTTTATGAGGAGGAGGTAATTAGGTTTATTCATTTATTTCTGTTTGGAGGAGGTGCTGGGGGTTGAACCCGGGACCTTGTGTGTGCTGAGCATGTGCTCTACCTCTTGAGCTATACCCTCCCCCCAAGAGTTTCTATCCTGCCTTCCTGACATGAAGGTGTGAAGCTGGGATTATATAACGTGGTTATGGGCTTAGAGAAGGAAAATAAAGATCTTTTCTTAGGACAGCGTAGGCCTTAACAAAAATCCATAATGAAAACAAGAAAGCTTGAAAACATTTCATAGAGCACAAATAAATGGATCTCGGAGGCTGAAATGGAGGCCTGAGATGAATCCCAACCTGCTGCCTTAGCGCTGGGGACGTGGTTTATAGTCTGAGCCAATGCATCGTTTCATTAAAATTCAAATAAAATTTCAATTGAGGACCCAAGGCTCAAATTACTCATTCTCCTGGAACTCCCTGCTCATCATTATTTAAACACTGGTGTTTAATTTTTTAGTGAGAGAAAATGAATTAGACACTTGACTCCAACTCCTTTATGGAGAAAAATGTGTAGGTTTTTGGAGGGATCTGATACTGAACAATCTAAATCATCATTACCATCATCTTCAGTATCATTATTAATATTGACTAGCATTTACTATGTGGCGGAGACCTTGAAAATCCTTCCATAAGCCGTCCCATTGAACCCTCCCGAAGCTGAAGGTGGTGAAGGCTATTGTTCCTATTTTAAGATGAGGAATCTGAGGCTCAAGGAAGTTAGATAATTTGTGTAAAGCCACAAAGCGCTTCCTTTGTGTTGGTGTCGGTGCTGGTTGGGTCAAGATTTGAACGTGGGCAGTCTGGGGCAGGGGAGGGTCTAAGCGAGGAGCTCAGGGGGACCAGAATCGGCTAAGCTGCCAGATGTTGGAGGAGCCATTGAAGTACCAAGCCAGAAGGGAACACGCAGTCAGGACTTAAGTCACTTGCCGTGATAGTATAAGCTAGACACAGAGCCACAGAAAGGAATGACCCTCCTTTGCTCCATTTTCTCCTGTGGACCAGCCCAGTGGTTGAGGGTCTGGTGGATCAGCACAGATGGAGAGTTTGTCTCGCTGTTGAAGAAGCCTGGAACGATAGTTTTATGGTCCCTGGGGCTGGGTGCAGAGCCGGGGGAAAGAGCTAGGAGTGGACAAGCCCTGAGTGCTGAGTCAGAGTGAGGAAAGGCATCTTCAGGCTCCCCGCTGCCTTCCCACCTCCTAAGGGAGGCCTCCGCAGAGGCACCTGAAGAACACCCAAGACGTGGTTCTGGAATGCAGGCTGCTGGGGGCTTAGTCCTCGACTGTAACTCCCCTTTGAGTTTGTAACGCATGGGTTGTGCACCAGGTCCAGCGTGGGGAGGCCGGCTTTCCCCCGTGGGGACTGCCAGGTAGACCCTCTGTAAACTGCATTATGTTGGGACCTGCAAAGTCATGTATAGGTTTTTAGCCCAAGCTGGACTCAGTATGCAAACCTGCTCTGGGAAGAAGGTCAACTACACGTGTTCTCTCCTTACCCCTCAGTGATTCTGATATGACCTCCTCTTTATCCTGTTTTGAATATCTCTCTGTAAGTGTGCCACTGTGACTGATAGAATTATGTTCTCCAGTGTGTTGGGTCAAAAAAAGATTAGATTCCTAATCTAGATTTCTGGCTAAACAGAGAAAATGAGAGCAGATTGAAAATTCATAAATCCACAAGAGGAAAACTGTGAAGGGAAGGGAAGAATTATAATGACCAGGAGAGAGCACGGCATTGGAAGATGGAAAAATGAGGGAGGGTTAGGAGAAGAGAGGGAACCAACAGCGGAGGACCAGCAATGAAGAGCAAGGTAATTGCATGTGAGGGTCCTGTAAAGACTCCGAAATGCGAGGCTCATACCACAGAAGGCGGTCCTGATTGAAGAGACTAAAACGGGCGGGTTGTTTGACAGGTCTACCCACGCACAGTCGAATGATTACTCCTCTCCTGTGAGAGGATCTGTGGCATGTTCCTTGGAGAAGTCAAATCCAAAAGCCTGTAGTCTCTGGTCCACTAGGCACAGCAGAAGATGAGGGTGAGATGGGAAGGAAGATGGCGAGTCAGGTGCATGCTTATTGAAGAGAACCCCAGCCACCTTTTCCATCCTGCTGTCCTCGTTCTGGTGGACAGGCGAAAATGATCCAGGTAGAACGCTGGAAGCTTCATTTATAGAAACTGGAAGTTGTGGGTAAAACAACCATCATTCAGTTCCCTGCCTGATATTCCCACAGTGAAGTCCAAAAGACGGTAAAGATTTTCCATACCCACACAGCCGCCAGCCAGCCTTCTAAATATGCCTGGAGAGTCAATCAAGGATGACAGACATTTTAAAAACTCCTCCAACATGAAAGACAGATACACAAAGAAATAAATGAGAAGCAAAAAGGGAAACAAAATAACCTATAATCAATACACTGAGCGGCATGAAAGAAAATCATGCATCCATTTAACAAAAAGATGCTAGAAAACAGGACGAATTAGAAGTAATACGTAGGTTTTTTTTTTCACTGAAGTATAGTCAGTTTTCAATGTTGTGTCAATTTAAGAAAAATACCATATGATATCACTTATATGTGGAATCTAAAAAAAAAAAGAAAGAATACATGTTTTAAAAATGAGCATGTTAGCTTAAATTGTATATATATCCTATCCCTATGTAAAAAAGCATTCCAAGAGGATAGAGGGCAGGTGATATAATATTTTCAAAATTCCAAGAGAAATGGTTTTAACTCAGACTTCCACACCAAGTCAAGATGACCATAAGTCAAGACCAAGAAAGTGAAGGAAGAGGTATCAGTGGACCCAACACAGGGTGGCCCTTGGGCAACAGGTGTCCAATAGACGGAGGGAACAACCAAATGAATACAGAGCAAACCAGACTTGTCTGGGGCAGGGGGCTGGGAGGAGACTATCCCTGGGAGATGGTAGAGGGAAGAAGATGAAAAAAAATGCCTTTGATACATTGTTCGATATGTTTGAGTCCTTGGAAAAAGTACTACTATGTCCCTGGTAGATATGTTGGAACATTTTGCAAAGTGATAGGTGCTTTTAAATCTAAGTAACTTAAAAATGGGAAATGAATTAATGACTCCAGGAAAAACAGAAAAAGACACAACCATGATAGCTTTGGGCTGAGGAGTAAATAAATGATACTGAGTAATAATAAGATAAACTCTGGCGACTGATTTAACCTTAAATGGTGATATAACCACCGAGGCAGGGGTGTGGGAAGAAGCCTGAGGAAGTTAAATCCTCAAGAAAGTACCAGAAGTCAATAGAATGTTTAAAATTAAGAAATCCCCCTCTGCAAAACCCCACAACAGCATGATTATAGCACATGGGACTAAAATTTGGTAGTAAATAAGGGCAGACACATCATAGAAGTAAAAATTGCCTCTTCCTCTGCAACAGGGCGTGGATGCTTGGAGGGTGGCAGCGAGAAGTTGGTTTTCTCGACAAGACTTTTAGCACATGAGATCCAAACTCTTATCTACGGTCATAACCATCATGCATGCATCTCATCCATTTCTTTTACTTATAAAAGAGCTAAAGTGAAGATCACCTTAGTGTTTAAGCTGTGTTCACCCAAAAGTAATTGTTGGAATAATCATCCGTTAGTGGCTTTGTCTATGTGGTCCTGGATGTCTAAATGTTTTCACATTTCTGGATGAGCAGAACCACTTAGTGTCTTACAGTTTTATCGCTTCCTGTCAGACGTGCCTATTGCATGATCTTCCTGACTCCTTCAATCCTACAGTTTTTTCCTGCATTTATTCACAGATCATATAAGTTAATACTTTAAAAAAATTAGATGTGTGTGGTATCTCTCCAGATAAACATTAAGTTTCTCATGGAAAATTGCTGTAGATTTTATTTTATTATATTCTTTTCTCCCCATTAGGAGTTAATACTCTGTATGGTTAAAAACAAACAGAAAATCAAACAAAATGAAAACAAACAAAAACCCTCTTCATTTTAAGTCTAGAAAGACTTGAATTTGTCTGAATCGGACCCATACCTTTTATATCTTGGAAGCACCACTTAACCCACTTAACCTTCACTTTTCTCATTTCTTTATTTGTACTCAGAGACACTGTGAAACCAATCAGATCACATATATTTATATGTTTTGTAAGCTAAGAAATTATACAAATATAAGGCATCATTCTGATAGATGATTTCAAATACATCTGTACGTAAATTTTTATTTCCTTTTTCATGCGGCTGTTTTTCTTGAAGTACAGTCAGTTACAAAGTGTCCATTTCTGGTGCACAGCACAGTGTCCCAGTCTCCCATACACATGCATGTGTTCGTTTTCATATTGTCAAGAAAACTTTTGCTCCTGATTTCTTTCATCACGGAGTGGGTGAAAAGAGACTGACCACACTTCTCACAGTCGCTGAAAATACCTCCCTGACTCAAGTTGCAGGCTATGTTTTGGTGTTGGGAGTGAAAGAATTGGAAAGGTATTTGGAAAAAAAAAAAAAAAGATGTTCCGAGAATGGAGGCATGAGAAAGGGCAAACAGGATTCCAAACTGGATCGTTCGCATTAAGAAGCAGGGAGATGGCGCCGGAACTACAATAGTAATGTTGTCAAAACTTGTGATCATTTCACAATCCGTACATTTACCAAACCATTATGTTGCACATCGAAAGCTAATGCAATATGATTTGTCAGTGATATCTCAAGAATAAAAATTTTTTAAAAACCACAATTGTAATCTAGATCCTGAATCTCACTCTCTGGACTCAGTCACTCAGGGCTTTAAGCAGTTGGTCTGTCCTTTCAAGACAATGCCTTGCAGAAGTGAACATTTCATTTCACAGTGACATCCAAAATACAGATACTTGGCCTCTGAGTATGGGCAGAAAGGCTACCATGGGGCTTCAGTTTTCAGGCAGAAATGGAATTTTTGAGGGAAGTTTAGAGTTGACTCATTAACCAAGCCCATGAATGAATGTGCTTAAATGAAGTGCTCACTTACCAATTTCATATGAGAGATAAAAGAACTTTGAAAATTGGAGTTCCTGAGCGAACATAGTCTATAAAATCTATCTCTATAATCGTTCCTACATGAGGGACAAAATCACGTAGTGTGAGCATGAAGTTCAGGGATGGATTAATTACGCAATGAGTAACACTGAAGGTGGCATACATCTTGTGAAAAGGGCTCTTCTCGAATTTATGACTGGAATACCCAGAGCATCTTGTCTAGACTGAATAATCTGCACAACAATGATGAGGAGCTGTCATTTTTCATCTCTGTGAGCCTTTCTCCATTTCCAGGCTTCCAGGGGCCACAGTTCACCCACCTTCACACTGCTGTACTCTTCTGACTTGGTTATGATTCTGGAAGCTATTTATGCTGTTTTAAAGCACCTCTTTATTATTTATATTCTGGCATTTCATGTACAAATGCCAATATTACACACCTTACTTATAAATTTGTGAAGTTGCCTCTGTATTTCCCCACTATTGGTAATGGTTTCTTTATTATTTGGAAGGCATTACAGAGATTCAATTTTATTTTTTTACTTTTTACATTTTTTTATTGTGTTATAGTCATTTTACAATGTTGTGTCAAGTTCCAGTGCAGAGCACAATTTTTCAGTTATACATGAACATAACACATATTCATTGTCACATTTTTATTCATTGTGAGCTACCATAAGATCTTGTATACATTTCCCTGTGCTATACAGTATAATCTTGTCTATCTATTCTACATGTTGAAATCCCAGCCTGTCCCTTCCCACCCCCCTGGCAACCACAAGTTTGTATTCTATGTCTATGAGTCTATTTCTGTTTTGTATTTATGCTTTGTTTATTTTTTTATTTTTTATTTTTTTTAGATTCCACATATGAGCAATCTCATATGGTATTTTTCTTTCTCTTACTGGCTTACTTCACTTAGAATGACATTCTCCAGGAACATCCATGTTGCTGAAAATGGCATTATGTTGTCATTTTTATGCCTGAATAGTATTCCATTGTGTAAATATACCACATCTTCTTTATCCAGTCATCTGTTGATGCACATCTAGGCTGCTTCCATGTCTTGGCTATTGTAAACAGTGCTGCTATGAACACTGGGGTGCAGGTGTCTTTTTGAAGTAGGCTTCCTTCTGGACATATGCAGCTTACTCATGAGTAAACTATAAGCCTTTACTTAAAAAGGGATGACACTAGAGTCAGTTACAATGTGTCAATTTTCAGTGTACAGCATAATGTCCCATTCATATATGTGTATATATTATATATATATATATATATATATTTGTTTTCATATTCTTTTTCATTAAAGGTTATTACAAGATATTGAATATAGTTCTCTGTGCTATATAGAACACATTTGTTTTTTAACCTATTTTTATATATAAAGGTTGTCAGTTGCAAATCTCAAACTCCTAAATTTATTCCTTCCCACCTCTTTTCCCCTGGTAACTATAAAGAAAGATAAAGAAGGACACTAGAGTTTTTGAATTCTGTATCCCTATTTCCTTAGTCTTAGTTTGTCCCTATTAATTATTACTGCATGAACAAATAAGTGAACACATACTAGAAAAAAAGAGGTAGAATCTTTATTTATGGAACTTCCTCCATGAGCCTAGGACTTTGGTTGATACATTCTCTAGGAGAAGAAACTAAGATTCAGTGCACCTCATAAAATTAAGATCACACGACACCTCATAGAGGAGGAAAGATTTGGACTCAGATAGTTCTGGCTGCAAAGTTAACTCCCAAGGCACGTGGAATCATAATTCCTCGTAGAAATTGTTTGTTTAGATCATGTCCTATTAAAGTCCTCCAAAGGGCATCTTCTGCAATAACTATTCTGTATTTTTGTTCCTTAGGTGCTGTGCTACTTTCTAACATTTCTTTTATTTTATTTTTTTGTCTCTGATCTCTGGTACCATGGAAGAAATCTGTCATTTCCAAGTCTGCCCCCAGGCACTTAACTTCAGCTCACCTTCCACTGACCTCATCGCATATTTATTTATTTATGTATTTATTTTTCTTTTTTCAATTTTATCTTTTGAAATTTTTTGGGGGGAGTGGGGAGTAATTAGGTTTATTTATTTATTCATTCATTCATTCATTCATTCATTTATCTATTTATTTAATGGAGCTACTGGGGATTGAACCCAGGACCTCGTGCATGTTAGGCACGCGCTGTACCACTGCGCTATACCCTCCCACCTCGTCACACATTTATGTCTTAATAAATGTTAGTGTACTTCTTATCCTTGGCACACGCTCGTTGCATGAGTCATTGTTTTAGTAAGAATGCCCTACTGTCTTCTGACATCACAGTCTCCGGAAGGAAAGGATCACACAAGAGAGCACCTCTGGGTCTCTCCAGGGCCAGCCCATTTCATGGTTTGCCCCATCCATCCTCACAGAGTGTGAAGGAGTCAAAGTCATAATAGACCAGTGCAGAAAACAGCACGGATAATAAGAGAGTCGGAAGAAATAGCTTTCTGTCCGGCCGCTTCTGCGGCAAGGCCTTTGGGAATATTACAAACTATGACTCCATACACATTTATGTGCCCTTGTAAATACGTCACATGTAAATATTTTTCTGGAAGACTGCGAGGGCTGAGTCAATGTAGGACCGTTTTTCCTCCTGTCAGAAGCAATAGAATTTTTATTAGCATAATTTCCATTTCTCAGCACTGACTGTGGTATCTTTGATCAAACTAATTAGAAATAGTTACACTTTGTACTGTGAGATAGATCAAATTTATTAGAAAAAAATTATGTATGTGCACACATGGAAAATAAATAGGGATATTAAATATAAAAATGTGACATTTATGCCACTGGTTGGAGTGAGGAGGCATTCTAATTAGATAGTGAATATTCTTAAAGTATGGGTTTTCTGTGTGAATTGCACCGTTCAGCTAAAACTACAATTGCTAATAGAACCAAATGCATACATAGAAGAGGGCAAAAAAAAATTTTCTTTTTAAGCACTGAAGTCAATCTGTATTTATTGGTCCACTGTAATGTGCCTTTGCTAGACGCTGTGATGAGGAAAATGGGTTTCAGATATTGGGAAGTTTTTAAATACACCTTGTGGATGAGGATCACCCTAATCAGCTGGTATACACAATGGCATGTTTTAGTCCTTTCAGATGTGTGTTAAAATAAAAAAACTGATGATGTTCAGAGAGAAGATGGGAGATGCGTCTATGGAAGGGGCGAGACTCATGTGGTTTTGAAAACTGAGCTGGGGAAATAAGACAGACGTAGGGGGTATATGTCACTGAGAGAAGGGAGTAAAACCTGGAGCTTTACCTTCTGCACCCGGGGACTTACGTCACCAAAGATGGAGAGACTCGGACCCCAGTGACGAACAGGCGATGTGTCTAGTGAATATTTTTGAAATTTCGTGTGGCAGATACAAGGCTAGAAGCTGAGTGGGACGAGTGAGCTAGAAGTGCTGGGCGCGACCATGGCCGTTTCTCTGGTGGTTGCTGTCAAGACTTTCAGCATCCTTATTTAGACCCAACCTCGGAGTTCGTGAGAAAAGGGGCTTTCCCGGTCTTGGCAGCTGTGCAAAGTGTTCCTGTGACTTCTGTAATCTGTATGTCCCCACCTCTGACCAGTCTGTGATACAAATGGGGTCATTATTACGATAACCCGCACTGCCTGCAGGCCTCAGGTTTCTCAGCGCCGCCTCCATCAGTGAGCGCTGAGGGTCGCACATACCATGGAAGCCATTAGCGTTCACACACAGCACCTCTTGGCATCCATCTCCGTGGCCGTGGCATCTCATGCTCGCTAATGACGGAGACCCTAACTCTGGGTTCCAGCAAAGCCACACTCACAACCTGCAGCTGAATCTTGGTAACTTGCACCTGCTGAGACCCTTGGTAAACTTATACTGAGCTGGGATTAATGCCTGCTCTTCCCTGGAGATCCAGAAGAAAGCAGTCATATAGCTTCCCAGCTCTTCGATCTCTTCAGTTTAGAACCTCTTGCCTCACTTGATGGACCTTCAAACATGGCATAGTAGTTGTCATTCCTCTTGAAGCGAGAAGGTGTCCCTCCTCACAGGACCTTTCTTTTATTTAAATTTATTTTTTATTGAAGTGTAGTTGACTTACAATATTAGTTTCAGGTATACAGCAAAGCCATTCAATTATACATGTATACATTTTTTTTCAGATTCTTTTCCATTACAGCTTATTACAAGATACTGAATACAGTTCCCTGTGCTATACAGTAGGTTCTTGTTGTTTATCTGTTTTATATACAGTAGTGTGTGTCTGTTAATTCCAAACTCTTAATTTATCCCTCCCCCACCCTTTCCCCTTTGGTAACTGTAGTTTTTTTTCTATGTGCATGAGTCTATTTCTGGTTTGTAAATAAAATTTATATCTCTTTTTAGATTCCACATGTAAGTGACATCAGTGATATTTCTCTCTCTGTCTGACTTACTTCACTAAATATGATGATCCCTAGGTTCATGCATGTTGCTGCCAATGGCATGAGTTCATTCTTTTTTATGGCTGAGTAATATTCCATTATATATATATATATATAAAAATACACACACACACCACAGCTTCTTTATCCAGTCATCTGTTGATAGACATTTAGGCTGTTTCCATGTCTTGGGTATTGTAAATATTGTTGCTCTGAACATTGAAGTGCATGTGTCTTTTTTGAATTTTGGTTTTTTCTGGCTATATGCCCGGGAGTGGGGTTCCTGCATCGTATGGTAAGTCTACTTTTAGTTTTTTAAGGAAACTTCATACTGTCCTCCATAGTTACTGCACCAATTTCCATTCTAACCAACAGTCCAGGAGGGCTCCTTTTTCTCCACACCCTCTCCGGCATTTATTGTTTGTACACTTATTGATTATGGGCATTCTGACTCATGTTAGGTGATAATCTCATTGCAGTTTTGGAAAGATACTCAATATCTGTCCTCACAGGAACTTGCTTTCACTTGCTTTCCAATGACCGCATTTTCGCTTCGGCAGTTCTGAACGTCTCAGTTAATTTTACTATAATTTTGTTTTGATTGGTGGGCAAAACGAGGTATAGTTTCAGTCATTTGAAACTCAAAGTTCCATCATGTGCCTACTCTTGAAAAATCCTGTTTCCTTTTGCCCTGGCCCCTCTCCCCACTTTTTGTTGTTGTTGTTGAGAAATGCACAGAGACTGATTCAAAGCAACATTTCTCTTTGAGAAAAATTAACCTGCGTTGGCAAGAGTCAGCAGAGGTGATGATGTTCGTTATTTGAATTACTGGCAAGTAAGCGACCATCTGCGCAGTCACGTAGGAAAGGCACCGTTACAACTTTCAGCCAGTGGGGAGCAATCAGGGGGGAAGCAAGAGTATGACCCCTTTTATTACACTCCCCTTCTTCTGGTGCTGCTGTGAACATTGGGGTGCATGGATCTTTTCAAACTGGAGTTCCCTCCAGATGCATGCCCAGGAGTGGGGGTGCTGGGTCATACTGTAAGTCTGTTTTCAGTTTTCTAAGGACTCGCATGCCACACATGGAAATTCTTGACCTGTGCAGCCCCAGTGATCCCACCTGCCCAGCCTTGTCTCTCATCCCTAGCACCTAGACAAACACACTTTCTCCAAGAAAGCAGCTTTGAAACGTATCTTCTCCGAGATGTTTATACTGAGTGAATGTTGTACATATATGTACACTTGTGCACCTCTTCTCTTGTTTTCAGCACATTTAGCATATTTATTATTCAGTAATAGTCAATACATTTTAGCTTTAAGAAACATAAACTGAAACGAGAGGGCAAGAGAAATGGTCCTACATTGGCTCAGCCCTCCCAGCCTTCCGGAAAAATATTTACACGTGATGTATTTACGCACTAAAAGGTGTTATACTCTGGCTTCCCACCGGTTTTTATTTTCTATTTTAAAACACGTACTTAAGTCAAATTCACATAGCGGTAACCATTTTAAGGTGAATACTGCAAAGGCTTTTAGTACATTCAAAATGTTGTGAAATCACCAATCCTTGGTAGTTTAAAAACATTTTCATCACTCCCATACAAAACCCGGCACCACTGAGCGGGAAGCCTCACTGCCCCGCCCTTGCCCCCCACAGCCACCATTGGCTTTCTGTTCCTGTGAGTTTTTCTATTCTGGATACAGACTATAGTATAGTGTAAACATAACTTTAATATGCACTGGGAAACCAAAACAATGGGCGTGGCTCATTTTATTGCAACATTCGCTTTATTGTGGTGGTCTGGAACTGAACCCACAATATTTCCGGGGTATGGTTGTAATCAGAGTAACCAGATCGTAATCTGGGTAAAAGTTTTAAAAATACTTTAGTGACGAGAGAAATATAATTTTACACACGTTAAGGAAAGAGAACCTTTTATTAACAGGACAAGTTTGCAGACGGATGGGGGGTTCCGAGAATCAGATACCTAGGGAATGCAGATGCTGAGCAGGGCGGAAGCTCATTGGTTCGATGACATTTATGAAAGGCTGTGTAACTATCCCCCGAGGTGTCGAATTCAAGGCATCAGGGAGTTGCCCAGTGTCTTTGTTTTCCTAATAGACCATACTGGATCTATGCCCTATGATCTTGAATTTGTCTACAATCGTTTAAACTGTTTCTATTTCCACTTTGTGTATTAAAATGGAAATACTAGATTTTACGACTGTTGGAAAACAAATGGCCCCTAGAGCTTCCTTGAGAAAATTCACCTATTCCTGACCTTTCAGATTATGAGTGAATGAAACGTTCACTTCATCAGCACCCACATGAACCCAGCTGGCTCAATAACATTAAAGGTGGAATAAATAATGAAAAAATTGCTCCCCAAAGAAAACAGCAAGAACACTGCATCACTATGCTGGGAGATTTACCCAGAAGTCTCCCTTGGGGTTTGACTGACACCGAAAAACAGGTAAGTCTCTTAGCATCGATGCCCCGTCACAAATCCAGTGCTCTCACCAGCAGCTGTGTGTGTCTTCACGTCTGCAATACCGGGAGCCATTCCTAAGAGATGGGAAGACACGACTGTTCTTGTCTGCTAAGGAAGGAATGTCATCGGGCACACGTAATGGATTTGGATGTCCAAGAAACTGTCATTTGGATATAGGACAGATGGAGAAACGAGAAGAGCTGGAAAGATAATCTTGAGGTGGAGGGAATTCAGTTTGTTCCTTGAGAAGACTTCAAAATAGATATTGCTAACTAGACCACAAAAATAGTTCCTTGCCGGAATAGTTCTGTCAACTTGAACAAATGTTTATCGTGCCTACAGCACTATTGTAAAGGCCTGAAAAGAAGTTGAAGACCTCACAGCCTTCACGAAGCTGTTCCAAAGGGAAATATAGGGCATATGAAATTGGGTTTTGACACAAGATGCAATCAAATTAGTAGCAGGGTCCACGTGGTTGAGATTGAGTTGCAAGAAAATAAGTTAAATTTATTCTTAAAAAGCGTATGCGAGATAGTTAGGACCCTGGGACGTGGGTTAGACGGCGATAAGATTTGATACCTGGGTAATAGCAACTTCCATGCTTTGCAGAGCTAGCTTCTGGGGAGAACTCTTGCAATCAAGGCCAACGAACGTCATTGATCGAACGTGATCAATTGAACTTGAATCCTTTTCCTTTTAGAAATTCAATGTTACTAGACCTTTTCTAAGGTGGTAGAGGTTAGTTGGCAGGAAAGAACATGGAGGCTATAGCAAAGGAAACGTCCTGTGAGGGGTCGGGGGTCAGCACTGGTGACAAAGGTGAACACGAAGGCCAGGACTTATGAAGGCAATGGCTGGTTTTGAAACAGCGCATGGCCGAGCCTGGAAGCCCTCTGTGGTCTTCCCAGCCGCCCTGAAGTGGCTGAAGGCTCTGGGAACAGTGGCTGAGAGATTAAGACACGCCAAGGAGGACCAGCCCTGCAGATCTGAGTGCGGGATTCCTCCCTGCCCACTGTAGGAATCGGGCCAGCTGGGGTGTGATTGCAGCAGTGAAAAATGAAAGAGCAAATTTCCTGGGATCGAGTTTTCAGTGGTGACCCTGTGGCACGGTGACCAGGAATGGATTTGACACAACTCTTCTTTCCCAAAGTAACCAGAAAGAGGCGACCCTTGGAGGGCAGGTTTCTGGAGCTTGGCTTTCTCTGGAACATACCCCCACGTGTGTGTTTGTGTGCGTACACTTGCGTATTCTATGCGAAAACATTTAGCGGTCCCTGTGTGATGATACAGGCATGTTCTTAGTGGCAGATGATATAAAGATGGATGAAAAAAGTGGCGGTCCCTGACACACATGTGTGGGCACCAAATGCCACTTTATAATTCACGTACCTGTTCTCATCTCACCTACATCACATAGTCCCTCTTGACAAATGATGAGGGCAAGGCCAGGAAACAGAGATGGTTGATGGGCCGGGAGAGGGGCTAGGACTGGGATCTGCTGATCAAAATTCAGTGTCCTAATTAATATCTCCAAATCCAGTCAGGTTATCACTGTGCTTAATTCCCAAAAGGGTTGCCTGTTACCATTAGAATAAATGACAAAACGTACAAGAGAGGTTAACACGTCTTGGTCCCTGGTAAGCCCTGCAGGCTGCTGTCTGGGCACTCTCCCACACCGCTCTCCTTGGCAGGCACCCTGGTCTTCATCCAGCCCCTCAAGCACGCAGTCTGAGGATCCCGTACCCCTTCATGATACTTGTCGTAGTTGTATTAGTAACTACAAGTGAGGATTAATTTAATCTCTGACTTCCCAGCTAGATGGTAATTCCTGTATTGGCAGTTTCACATCTGTCTTGTTTTCTTGCTCTGTGCCCAGTCCTTTGCTGAGTACCTGGGACAAAGGAAGGGTTCCCCGCTTTTGTTAAGTCACACACTAACTCTGAATAAGAACATGATCTCCCTAGGAAGGCGGGCAGCCCCAGGTGCCGGACCGTCCCTCTGAGAGCAGGCGGAGGCAGCCTGCGTGGCTTCCACCCATCTCTCCAGCTCCGAGCTAAGAGTCTCCAGGACAGTTGCTTCTCCCTCTTCCCATCTTCTCTCACACTTGCTCTTAGAATCACACAATCAACTTTTCGTTACATTCATTCTTTTTATATAAAGAAATGTACCTTTCAAAAGTACGTTTTCTTTTACTTCCACGAGATTTAAGATTTTTTTTTAAAAGAAATTCTGCAAGTTTTCTTCCTGTCATTTCTATCCAGAGCCTCGTGCCTGCGGGGCCCCTTTGAGGTGCTGAGTAACAGCGTGCTGACGTGGACTTGGAAGCCACTGAAGCGCAGAGAGCAGTTAGGAGACGAAGGTTTTTGATAAGAGCGTGTGGTTTGGAGCTGATCAAAGCGAGGGCTTAGGAAACGCGGCCCCTTCCTTTTCTTTTCTTTCTTACATTTTTTTTAAGAGGCTGCATGTCTAGAGATGGTGGTGAACATTTCAAAACAAATCTGAGCAAAAAACAGAGTAGATATCTGTCTCTCAGGATACATCTGTGAGAAATGTACTGACAAAGTCGATCTGAAAACGAATAAGAAAGTCAGGGTTAATAGGAGACATATTGTTTGAGAACTCCAAACCCAAGATTCACAGAAGTTCTGATTGAACTTCTTGTGTAAAAGCAACACGGAAAGAGAGGCAAACTCCACTGGAATTTAAATCACTTACAATCATCTGTGTATTTGGTCCCTCTTATTCAAATATTTTTGGAGTTTTCAAACAGGGAATTTAATCAACCCAACAGTACAGGACTTGGCAATCTGACGGAAAGGGAATAATTGAATAGACTTTTTTCTTTCAACATGAATAGGACTTGTGGACTGAGAGAAACTATTTGTTCCCTTTTCATTCCACGTCATAAATCTATACAACTGAACAACCTTGTTCCCTTTCAGACAGGGAACATGAGGCTCTTAATCTCAAAGTCCCATGTCCCCACCTGTATTGAGCTGATAGGTTTGTTTTTTTCTTACTAAACTGAGTCCAGAGAATTTTTTTTTTTTTTGGCATGCCTATCAGTTGTAGAGTGTCTGGCTTCTATAAGGCACTGTTTAAAAACGAAAGGATAGAAGAGAAAATTTAAGAAGATGTTATTGTGAACAATAATATTTTCAAAATGATATTTGGCAAAACATGAACGTCCCTCAGCCGCAGTTCAGAAAAATGCATTTTTAAGCAGACTTGAGTAGGAACAAAGATGGTGAACTCCCCGCTACAACGTATTTCCAGAATCTGCCTGGTGGAGTAACTGATGTTTCTTTGTTTGTTTTAGTTTTGGGTAAAGGCGTCACTGGCTTCTGCTAAAGTATGGATGGGGTGTCTGAGATACGAGTAGTGCATTAAGCCAATATCAGCTACGTGGACTAGTGTATGAGGTGTATCAAGACAAGACTAGTTGAAGGATGGAGATGTAGGTAAGATACATTTTGACAAGAGACAATGGATATTATGATTCTGGGCTTATCCTCTGAGAGGAAAATGTTTACAATCACCCCCAAGGTAAGAAGATAGTTGTTGAAAGGGACAGAGATAGAAGAGGTCAACTGTTTAATTTACCATTTTGAAGTGGACCCACTTCAGACAGTTCAGCCCAACATTGTGACTAAATTCTGAGTCCCTATTGGCTTAGGATTCTTTGCTAGGATATGGAAAGGAATGACAGAAATGAGAAAGGAATCAGTGTCACAGAGGTGTCACTGCAGTGGCACAGATATATATCTTTTCTCTCCAAGACTTGCAATGAGCTATGTTCATGTGATGTTGGCTGTGTTGATGAGCTGTGCTGGTTACTCTGCAGTGCAGTTGTTTTTCCGTCTCTAAATCTGTTCGGAAGCTAAAACTAAGACCACAGGCACAAGGAGTTTCCAGTCAGTGTTGGGCTGGGCAGGAGTGTGGGTTATGTGGATACAGTCATGCTTGCTCTCTTCATAAAGCAGATGAGAGTCTTTCCTTGGTTTTATTAATTTCTCTCAACTCCATACCCTTCCCCATTCTACATCAAAGTTTACACTATCTCAATACGTTCTGTTAGTTTTTAATGCAAGTGGATCCAGGAATGTTCATCAGCTATACTCCGCGTCCAATAATTACAAAATTTTACTCTCTTAGAACAGTTGGATGGGCGTGTTGGGACCTGGGAGGAGGTGGAGGTGGGTGCAGAGCACACTTTCCTTTACTTCTTCCTCACTATTTCTTGAGTTCTTAATATATTCCAGACACTGTACAAAAGGTCCCTGATTTAAACCCCACAGTTATCTCAGTTATCTTTAAAATTGACATGGCTTTTATCTTAGAGATAAGAAAACTGAAGTTTGAAGCCGTGGGCTCTCTCACTGCGCTTTCAGTGACTCATTAATTTTCTCGTGGTGACTAGGTTAAAAGAAGTGCCGTTTCCGTGCTTTAAGTAGACATAGGTCCACCCAACTGCCCGAATCTCGGAATCGGACTGAACACACACCTCTCATTCCCTGTTCTGCATTGATCTTCAACAAAGATAGGTTCTAGAAAGGAATTCGGTGTGATCTAATACTGAAACTTTGAACTACCTTAAGCTGGTAATTGCCTGGATTCTGGCAGAGGGGGACCATCGTGGTGTTTGTCTCAGAAAATAAAACATTCTGCGCTAACTCTCCGAGTTCACTGAGGAGCCCAACATGGTAGGACCTGCCGTTAAGTAGCCTGCTCAAGACCACATCTGCACAAAGGGGTAGAGCTGCGATTGGAGCCCAATTCCCTGAGAACCAAAACCAGAGATCTGGGCTATCGAACATGATTTCTGGTGTCCATATAAGGAAGTAAAGTAGTGCCAGGGTCACTGGATAACCGTAGCCAATCACACTGACAACGACTTCAGGGATATTAGCATCTTTGCTAATTAACATCATTAACACGTTGACCGCCCACTGTGGATCGCGTGCCCCTGCGGATACACAACTGTCGCCCAGATTTAGGTGACGTGGCGATCAGCGTGTTAAACTGTGCCAAGTTAATCCTTCTAGGTACTCAAATTTTTATTAAATGTAGAGTCTATGAAATATATTTAGTTAGGAAAAAAAGCCCTTGATTTTCAGGAGTTTATAGTTTCTAGTTGGGAAAAGAAGATGTATATTCAATGTTTCCCTGAAGCAACTCAGCTAGCATCAACAAACTAAAGATCTTTGTGTTCCTCTTTTGGAAACGTTTTAAAATTCTCAATTGTGATTTTGCTTGCACGCAAGTAAAGTTTATGCCCACAATAAAATGTGTTGGTTTAATTAAAAACTGTGGACCTTAAATAAATGGCTACTTTGATTTCTCTGGTTGCTTTTTTGTATTTCAGTTGTTATTATTTAAAAAAATTCCCATGATGTTTTTATAAATATTTTTATGAGCATTTTATTATCCCATGCATTTTATTCATTTTACTGTTACTTGCCTTTTTAAAACCATTTTTAAGAGACAAAACAAGCGAAAAAACATCATTGTATTTAAGGATGTAATTGCTTTAGTAGATTGGCTTAGCCAAAAGTCGCCATAATAATGAGAAATCCCATGAGATCCAGAAAATTGTTGATCCACTGCCAGTTTGCTGCCTAATTTGCTTATAATCAAAATAGTTTCAAATAGTGCTATTGGTAAAATATGGTCACAAAGTCAGCAGGTTTTATAAAGGTTTTTTCCCGCATTATCCAATGAAAGGTTTAATGCATTATTTTTTATAATGTAATGGACATTAGTTTTTTCTGAGCAATTTTTCTAATACGTTTATTTTAAATGAAATTAGTTCATCTAAGTGCACTTTACAAATTGATTCTCCGTAATATTTCAGTGTGAATTCCCAGCATAATGCACACAGGAGATCTGATAAGGAGGTGCTCCAACGACCATTACGAAACTTTCAGAATCATTTTTACTCCAAATGCTAACTGAGACTTGCAGTCTCAATATTTATTAATATGAAAAGTGCATCTCAGTAGAGTTCTGAGTGCTACAGCAAACTTTGAAGAATTGAAACTGAATACGTTGCATAGTGCATGCAAAGTCTCAGACTGTCTTTTGTAACTGCTTTAAAGGATTTAAATAAAACCACTTATTTGTGTCATTTATATGTTGTTTACTCCAAGGTCGAAAATAATAAAACATATTTTTCTGTATTACAGAAATTGTTTTCTTGTAGCCGTTAATAACCTATAGAATTTATATACATTAAAATGTCAAAGTAAATTACTTTTATGAGACGAGGGTGACCTTGTGTCAGTGAGTTAGTCAGTAAGGGGCCATAGCTGTTGGTGGAATGGAATCCATTACTCTGAAATGTTTGGCTTTATTTAAACTGAATGGTATCACAAACAGCATCCTTGTCTCTGAGTTCATGGTGCCGCCACTACCTCTGATAACTAATATGCGATCCATGTTTTACTATGTTCATTTCTATGTTATTTGTGAACTTCTCTGTTTACTGATATTTCTATGAATGGTTTGTCAGATTCGGTAAGACTGCTTCCATGTTGGGGATCCAGTTCTACTCTGAGTCCAGAATTCAAATGGCACTTTCAAGTTCTGCTATGTGGGTCCTATGAGCTAAGCCAACTGTGAACGTTCACAGTTATTAATCGATCTGAGTGGATGCCATCCTAAACCACTCTTTCAGAGTATTTTGTTCATTGTATCTTTGCTAACTGTTTTTCTACTTATTTCACCATTTAAGTAATTATTCCCTTAGTTAGTGAATATTTTTAAGAATAAAATCGGGAAGCAGGAAAATGTGATGGAATAAAGTACCCAACAAGGACTGAAGACACCTGAGATTTAGTCTACATCTGCTTTGAATTAGCGTTGAGCTATGAGGACTGCCGCAGGAAAGTGCCGCAGGCTGGGGGTTTAGACAACAGGGGTTAATGTTCTCGCAATTCTAGAGGCTAGGAGTTTGAGCAAGGTGTTGGCAGTGCTGGCTTCTTCTGAGGGCTCTCCTTAGCGTTTCGATAACCGTCTTCTCCCAGTGTCGTTATGTGGTCGTGAGTGCGCGCGCGCGTGTGTGTCCAACTTTCCTCTAATAAGGACTCGAGTCATATGGATTATGACCCACTTTAATGACCTCATTTTAACTTAATTACCTCTTGAAAGAACCTGTCACCAAACACTGCCATATTCTGAAGAACTGGGGTATTGGGGCTTCAACCCATCCATCTGAGAGGGACAAAACTGAGCCCGTAACCATTGGCTTTGGTAAATTTTTTGGCCTCAGTGGCTTTGGTGTTCTTTTCCCCTGAAAACCTGAGGCCCTAGTTTCTACATGGTCTCACATCCCTGACAGCCCTGATGATCTGTAACTATATCTATCAGCCATTTATCAAATAAGGTGGGAAAATGCATTGTTGAAAAATAAATTTGATTTAGAACATATGCAACATGTTGACTGATGATCTTAATGATCATAATGAAAATGGAGATGTTCAATGCCTTCTGAGTCAATAAAATTAATTACATGTACACACATATTCATCGAAATTATTTGAAAATCAAAATTTATAGCTGCTATTTAATTGTGTATGTACTCATGTGCAATTCACTTGATAGTTCGTAATAAATTTTCATGTTTTTTTGTCACAAATCTTGTGAGCTGAGAAGGACAAGCCCTGCATCTGTTTATTTTTACAGATAAACAAAATGTAGTGATGTAGTATCTAAGACCTCACACTTAGTAGGCAGCAGACCTAAGACTTGGAGTTAATCAGATGTCAAACTTTGTTCTTTACCTGCCATACTATGCCCATCCCCTGGGAGAAATAAAACTAAAATAAAGAAAATTATGAGCAAACCTACTTTTTAAGCCCTTGACAAATTTAAATGGAATATTAACCAAAAAGTAAAAGAATGTAAATCGTTTGAGAAAAAAAAAATGAGTTGTTAAATTGATAGGGTTGAGAAAAGATGGTGTTCATTGGAATAAATAAACAGAGAAGAATTATCTGTTACTCTCAGCGAAGGGGTTAAAAAATTCCCAGAGAGAATTCAGTGTGGAAAATGAGGAGATAGAAAAACAAATTGAAATGAGGGGAGTAAATTTAATGTGTGAGATTATAAATGAGAACTTTAATATTAACCTAAATTACAACATAAATGAAAAGACTAAATCAGCATATCTGGTTAGCTGAGATTTGTTGCAGGTGAGTGAGGAAATCAGACAATTCCAAACTCAACCTCATGCTCATTATCTAGGGTACAGACAAAATGACTTCATCATTAAACTTTCTCCATCAGCAAAATTGTTTATCACATTTTGGTTTTATGTATGCTGTGAGAAGAATGTTTCCCAAAGTAACACTGTAGTCATTTCATTTCTTATATATGTGTCAGTCCATTTACATACATCAACAGTTAATCTTAGAACTGAGTAATTAGCAATCATGCATTGTCAAATTATAAACCGCTTTCCTCGTTCATGGTGAATTCTCTCCTTTCCCTCTGTCCATTCATTCCTTCCCTTGCCAGTGGTGGGTGTTCCAAACAGTTGTCCCTTATGTTGGTGTCATGTTGGCACTTGCTCCAGCCTAATTTTTAAGCGGACCCTCACAGTGCACTTGCTAAATGCTCGACAGCGATCTTAATCTTTATCAGTGTTAACTCACCACGAATAGCACCTTGTGAGTCTTCTGTCTCAGTTATTTGTAATAACGATTTTAAGATTTCAACGTAGCAACCCAAGTCCCGGACAACTGACCCAACTGATTTTCCAGCTTCCTTCCTTCCCTACCACCGCCAGACACCACACTGTGGACTGAGGGTTCCTTCATGTTCTCCGTCCCGGGTTAAGTATCAGGAGGTGGACAGTGCAGTGAAGTCAGTAAGTGAGTCGGCGCACAGCACGCGGGCTTTAGAGCGTCTGACAGCGGCGCTCTGTCACTGAGGGTGCTGGTGCCCTGCTCCCTCCTCACCGCGGATTGTCTAATCAAGATGTAAATGCGTATTGTCACAGCACAGACTGCTAGTTACAGATGACGGCCGCCTGTTGCTGGCTAGAGTTAATGAATGGGCATACTCACATCTGGCAAAAAATTGTGTGCCCAGTTTGAAGCGGAAAGTTGCCGGCAAGGACTCACATTCGGGACAGTCAGCGCAGGCAGGCAGGTGCGTAGTGACGTCATAGCAAGGTAACTCACCAGGGGGCCGAAAGGAGAGAGAAGCCAGAGTGAGCGGGTTGCTGGGTCCTCGTCCCCTGTTGAGTTCCATCTCTCCTCCTCCCTTTTCGTGCCAGGGTCACCTGCCAGTTTTCAGATTTGTTCCTTGCCTCCTCCACCTGAATATTTGTCTGCTGTGTCTCCTGTTCCCTTTGCAGCCCCGTTCTTTGACACATCCAATTAAAGAAGTTAATTTGCTAAGTGACGTTCGCGGGTGATAGTCGCTCAGTGTCTCTCCCTTTCTAGAGTGTATCTTAATACACGCAGACACACGTGCACATGTTCATGTGCCACGTCTATGTGAGGGACTGCAACGCCTTTCCCTGGGGAAGGGCAGGTAGGCAGGAAGTCAGATCTTTCAGAAAGAAGGCTTTGCTTTTTGTGTAGTGAAAGCTCGCACTGTTGACTAGTATTGAGGAATGCTTGTCCCCTTCTGGCCACTGAGCAGTGACTGGAAAGAAGTAGGAAGGACAAAGGCGGGAAAGGAAGACCGCTGGGAAAGGCAGCAGATGTGGCTCAAACTTGTCTGGCCAAGTAGAATTTCTGCAGGTTTATTGGTTTTCTTTTTTTGAAATACAGTTGGAAAGGCTTCCTTGAAGTTTGGGAGCGAGAACATTTTTAAGCAAGGCTGTGACCAAAACACGTTTATGGTTGGCACTGTGTCATTTCCCAGTTTATGGTACCTGTTGGGGGAATATGTTTATATCCTTCTCAGTGTTGGCATTTACCAAGCAAACACGCCACTTGGAAAGGGTGATTTATTTCTTTGCACCATTATGTTCTGAAAGACTTTCAGGTTACAAGAAGTCTTTGGAATTAGAGCCCATGATTTTAAGATTAATAACAGTAATTACAGGGCTCTGTTATGGCAGAAAAAAGATGTTAGCTTGCCTGTGAGATTAAATATGAAAGGTCCCTGGTCCAGGGGAATAATAAAAGTTTGTTCTTTCTGCAAGGACACCACCAGAGTGGTGATGAGGTTAAAGCTTTTTTTTTCCTGAGGCTGTGATGATTCTCTGTAACCTGGCCCTGAAGACCAATTCAGGTCATAATCACTTCTGTTTGGTCCTTTTTTTCTGTGATGCCGACTCTCACCTGGGAAATTAGGATTGTGTTGACCCTTTTCTCCCCAGCCACTTACTTCAAAGTTTGCAGTGATTTAAAATGCTCCCTCCAGGAGCTGCAGCTGATGGAGCCGCCAGCCAGTTAGGCAGCAGTGGCGGGGACAGCCGTTTCTCTTGATGATGAGAGGCCAGAACTGGGCAGAGGCTGGACAGTCCACCTATACTTTGGGGGAACAAGAACTGTACCCCCGCAAAAGCCTTCATGCATTTTTAATAACAGATAATGGCAAAGTTAGAAGAAACTCAATTGATTTTATCCCATTTCTGTAAACTTTTAAGGGGCCCTTTGGGAAGCTGGGAGGGGCAAAGGCAAGATAAAGTAAATGAGATTGGAAAAAACAAATCAGGAAGTGAGTTTAGAATGGAGTGAATGAAGAGGCATGGACCTAGAAAAATACAGAAAGAGGGAGAGAATGACTTAGAAGAACAGAGGTGGAAAATGAGAAAAGGAGAAAGAAGAGGTGAGAGGAATGGGGAATCAATTGACAGGAAGGGGAGTGGGGAAGGCTAGCAGCATTGATGGCTGGAAGTGGAGTAATGCAGATGGAATACAAAGGAAGCGAGAGGGGAAAGGGGGCACAGAAATGCAATTCTTGTCTCTATCCCATCATCCTTTTTACTCAAGAGGACGACCTGCAATTCAAGCCCAAATGTAGAGTCTCAGGGTTGTATCAACTGTGCTCTTTAAGAAGAAGAGATAACGTTTAGAAATATGGAAACAGGTCATGCTTGAAACCGGTCCTCAGGATGGACAAGAAAGACAACAATGACAAGTATTAAGTATGGCAGAGCACTGGCCCAGATTTGGAAGGTCACGTGGGATGTTCAGTGCTGGATGTTACGTTACTTTTGTCACCTCTTCAGGAGACTTTAAAGTCCTCCATGGGCGTCATGCTTCCTTTTTTTTTATGTTTAAAAAAATTTTTATTGAAGTGTAGTTGGTTTACGATGTTAGTTTCAGATGTACAGCAAAGTGATTCAGTGGTAATATATTGTCTTTTCAGATTCTTTTCCATTATATGTTATTACAAGAGACTGAATATAGTTCCCTGTGCTGTACCGCCGGTCCTTGTTGTTTATCTATTTTATATGCAGTAATGTGTGTCTGTTGATCCCCAACCCCTAAGTTACCCCTCCCTGCCCTTTCCCGTTGGGCAACCACAATTTGTTTTCTATGTTCATGAGTCTGTTTTGGATTTGCAAATAGAGTTTGTATCTCTTTTAGAGTCCACATGTAAGTGATAGCATATGATACTTGCCTTTTGCTGTCTGACTTCACTCAATATGATAACTGCCTTTTTTCTTTTGTTTTAATTGAAGTACAGTCAGTTACAATGTGTCCGTTTCTGGCGCACAGCACAGTGTCCCAGTCATGCATAGACAGACATATATTCGTTTCCATATATTTTTCTGTTAAAGGTTATTATTAAAATCCTCCGTGGACGTCATGCTTCTGCATGAACACCACCTGGTAAACTTCTTTCTCTCCTGACTCCTGTCCTCATCCTTGTCACCAGTCTTCAATCTCTGTCCCTTTTCCTCGTCTCTTTTTCAGTCTGTGGTAGATCAAATTATGGTTGCCAATTCCTCGCCCTTCTTGCATCCAGAAGCAGGGTGTGTACTCTCCTACTCTTTGCCTTTGGGCTTGGCCGCATAACTGCTTCGGACCAATGAGATGTCGGCAGATACGATGCAGACAGTGGCTTCACATATACGTACATGATTTGATCTTTTCTCTCGCGCTTCTGCTACTGCCACGAGAAGAACACGCCCACGTGTCCTTCAGGTTCTGAAAGAACGAGACACAGGTGGAGCAGAGCTGAGGCGAACTGGTGCCAGGGAGCCACGCCCAGCAGAGCGTAGCCACGATGAGCAGGACTACTCCAGCTCAACCACAAGTGCATGAGCAGGAGACGGTGCGCCTTGTTTTAAGACATCAGTGATCTTCTCGTGTTGGTTGTTACAGCCTTTTTTATTCTAAATCATTTATTCATATATTTTAATGCTGCCTTCACCTCGTTTTGAGGCCATGGCTAGAGGCCAGTCAGTTCCTCTTTTTGAGCAGCTGATTCAAGTCAAAACCCCAGTTTCCTTTGTCAGGCTCTCACACTCTGGGGCTACTAGGCCTTCAGTCTGATAACTCTAGGGACGGACACTGGGCAAATCAGATGCTGCACAGGGAGCCAGAGAGACCCAGCTAGCCGCCCTCCATTTGCCCTGCACGTTGCTCCGTTCAGCTAGAGCTTGCTGTCACCCTGTCCCTGGGGGCCAGCCTCCGTGCGGCCCTGCCTTCTGGTCTCTCATTTGGAGCTGTAATAAAGGAAGAGTTCTGCCTTTCATCTATCTGAGTGTCAGGGTGTTGTGTCTTGCCACCAAGACAATCTTTAAACTTTATGAAACGATTGTTATCATCAATATTACGATTGAGATGGTAACTCCCATTTAAACATGTGAAGAGAAAGAGACAACTTTGTTTGCCGTAGTCACTATCTTGCCTATTGGGCAAAGCTCTCACTTCAAATAATCTCGTATTTTATAGGTCAGCATACCAACTGGTCACTTTGGGGTCAAGTGCTCTTTACAACTGAGATATCCTGTTGTAAACAGAGAAGTCGTGTCACCAGGTAGAGAAGACGGGTTTCGATGCTGAAGAGGCGACCTATGGTCGCTTTTCTCAAGATAATTGGCTTGTGTAACAAAACCACTCAGCCCCTTGCCCCCCTCAAATCTCAAACACCTTTCCTGTTCTACGTGATGTGAATGTTGAGGTTCTAAATGTTACTATAAGATTCTAAAAAATCTTATATTAGGAAGTACCAAATAATCGTAGAGCATTGTATTCACATTGTAGTCGGGAAGGACAACCTGGCTCCGTATTCGATCTGTTCTTTAGCTCTAACCCTGTGCTCTGTTCCCTGTGCTGAGTCACGCTGCTTCTGCACCTTTTGTAAAAGAATGTTGATTCTAGCCTGAAATATACAGGAGAGCACATTTCTAAGGGCATAAGCATTTTAAGGGTGTGACACTTTCTCATTCATATAAAGACTAAGAAGTTGCAGAACAGAAAATAACACTTGTCTTGTTGGAGGCTTACAGGGACATCGTGACCTGACCTAGGTGGACAGCTGTGAGAACAAAGGATTCCAACACCAAGAAGTTTGCAACAACTAACCCCACCCCCTCCCCTTTTTAGTATAAAAGGAGCCTGAATTCTGACTTGAGTGAGACGGTTTTTCAGGACATTAGTCTGCCGTCTTCTTGGTTTTCTGACTTTCCAAATAAAGTCATCATTCCTTGCCCCAGCACCTCGTCTCCCGATTTATTGGCCTGTTGTGCAGCGAGCAGAATGAGTTTGGACTCAGTAACAATATTAGTAGAGAGAAGAAAACAATTTAATTTCCTTCCATAGACAGCAAAAACCAGCCACTTCCTTTCTGTTCCTCTGACTCCTGTCCTTTCCAGTGTGTTGGGTAGAGAAAGTCCACAGAGTTAGAAAATGTGACTGTACTTCAGTTATTCTGTTAATTCTGGCATTGTTGACATTCACTCTTGGCTTCAGTTTCCTAATTTGAGAACTAATATTATAAATGGACATGAAAAGCCTTTGTAAAAGCAACAGCTACATGAATGGTATTCGTAAATACGGATTAACAGGCTACTCTCAAGTTTTAAGACTAAGTATTATCAAGAATTTCACTAAATAATTTCTGATAGTTTTGTTAACTATGTACACTTACGATTAACATGTTACTCATAAATTATAAAAGCCAGTGCTTTTAAGAGTTTCATAAATTAGAGGTTTCTTTCTGGAAGAAGAAATCTGCACTGAATTGAAAAACCCATCTAGGGACAGAAATCACACAACTCCCTGGAGTGCCTCCCATTTCCCAGGAGTATCTGACAACCCTGAAGAGCTCAGCTGGCAGGCACGTTTCTTCATCCATGAGATGCCACACAATTCTACATGACCTGGGTATAGTCTCTGGGGAAGGTGTGAAATGAAAAATGATTTTAGGAAGACATTGGCTGAGTGGAGCACCTCAGTACCAAAATCTTTCATTTCACCTATCACTGTTTTTTTGGCTCAGAATTCCATCATTTGTGTACGTGAAACCATTAGTTCTACATTTTATTAGGTATTCATGCCTTCTGTGTTCCACACTCGCAAAAAAAGAAGCATAATTACATACTTCAAGGGAATGGATTGACAGAGAGGTGAATGAGACCTGGACTCAGGTATCCTGTGGTTTGGATTCTGGTCATAGTATTTACTAGTTATAATACTCTAGAGAATTAACTTAACTTCCTTGAATCCAATTTTCTCATCTTTAAATTAGGATAAGAATCCCTATATCATACAATTATTGAGGGCAGTAAGGGTCATAATGAACATCAAATATAGAGTGTGTCTTCTGGCACTAGCAGGTACTCAAATATTTGTTGTATGTAAAAGGGTGATAAATAAAAAGAAATCAATGGAAATAAAAGAACAAGAAGAAAATTGCAAAAGAAGATAAGATTAGAAAGAGAAAGATTAATTTTAGATCCATAAAACTATCTTGTAACAAGAAGGAAACTATGATAACTCTACCAGAACTCAACAAGGATGGAAAATTCATCTGTAGCCTATTGATTCATTAATTCACTTGATTATTCAAACATTTTTTGATACCTACCATGTACTTGGCAGCGTGGAAGTCACTGTGGCAGTAACAAAGATATATGCACGACATGTACCAGGCCATGAAGAATTTCTTATTTCCGTAAGAGAGATAAGAGCTTGTTATAAATAACGATTAGTCAACAAAGCCCAAAGAAACTGCCACGAGAAATCAGTTTTCTGAAACCCAGAGTTCTATGGTCAAATTAGTTTGGAAAAAATAATACACACCATACTTGAAAATTCACAAATTGAAACTCCTCCTCTGAGTACTCGCAGGGGCCTATGTAACCAGCATCCATTTCATGGGTAGGAGATGAATGTCTATTGTTCTGTGTATATTTCCCCCAACCAACTCCTGTGGACACCTTGTGAGAATACTGTTGCGTGGATCAAATTCTGTAAAATATTTCCATAAGTGAAAGTGTCAGGTAATAAGCGGCGTAGGAGAGCAGTCAATAAAGGGAAGGGCCCTAATCGCAGGAGACAGAAAAGTGCTTCTCGGTGAAAGAAGGAGCTAGAAGATTATGGGAAGAGCCATATTACAGCGAGTTTTGAAGTGTGACTAAAGACTGCAGAAGTAAAAGCCGACTGGAGAAATGGCTGAATTAAAAGGAGAGAAGTTTGGAAGGTCTGTGGGGTCCAAAATGGTGATCTGTTTTATATGAAAAATTTTTGAATTATTTCGTCTGACTCTCCAGCAGCAGCCATGAGGCAGATTGTTTTAACAAATAGGAGGATGTTCTAAGGAACAGAATAGGGTGTGAATAGAGTTGGTGTTAGGTTTCCCGCCCTTCAGAGTGTTTCAGAGGAGGCCAGACAATGGGATAATCACCGTTACAGATCTGCAGGTCAGATAAGTGGTGAGATGGATAGACCCCCGAGGGTGGTTAACTCAAGAGTCGGTCTTTAATTTTATGAGTTAACAGATTATTCTCTCTGCCCTGCAGAGCTACTGAAGGTTTTGAGCAGATAGATTCATGGCACAAACTGTGACTGGGGAGATTAATCTTGCAGATCTGTGTAGGATGTGTTAGAAAAAGACAGTGAAGTGGCAAGGGGGCCACTTACAAAGGGTCATGTGCAAACATCCAGGTCACGCCCTTTTCCACCAACCGAGATGCCATTCAGATTCCTCCGCCCACCTTCCCACGAAAGGTGGGGCCTTCTTTATAGAACTCAAAAGGTAGTTTATTTGCCTGGCCTTCTGTGGAATTCAGTCTGAAATTTACCGTGAGGTCTGGTGGTGGAAAGGTTGGTGTTAATGTAAGCTTTGCGACTGATACAACTTTTTAGCCTCACCAAATACCAACATAAAAATTATTGGTGAAGTTTATCAAGATACGTAAAAGACATTTTTCATTTTGTATGCTGTTCGGTAATAAAACCACTAATGCCAACATAGACCAGTTGTGGAGAAGCGAGAACGTTAGTAACGTGAAGTGTATCTCCTAATTTCTGCGAAATTTCATTTCCTTTTTTGAAAAAAAAATTGGATAATTCTATAACCCTTCATAATCGTAGTTACCATTTATTGAGTGCCTACTAAGTATTGGGCACCGTGCGTGATACTGTGTATTATTACATTGAAATTCGAAGGTAAAGCAAGGTTTAAAAGTTTAACATTCACATGAAGTTAAGCGAAACTTTGGATGGTATTACATGGCTGAGAGGCAATTGCAGGCCAATTGCAGAGTGGAACTTTGGGAACCATTTTATTGATAGCTGTATAAAAAGATAAAAACGAATTCTGGGCTGTTTGGTAAAACTAAGAATAAGACACTGCTTAGGATCAAGGCCTAAGGTGGACCTTCTTTTTCCTGCTTTCAGCTCCCCTAAGCCCCTACAGACATGCCGAGCAAAAAGCAGTATTATCTTTCAACTGAACCCCTTATATCAACGTATGTTACCTACCAGAGTGACGTCTGTTTACCAACTGCAGAGTGCTGGCGCACTAAGTTTCTTTATGTGGTCACTGGGTTCAGATATTGCCAACCAAACCCTCCGACCCCCAGCTGCTCAAGGAGCTTTTCTGAGCTCTTAGTTGAGGGGAGGGGGGGTTTCCCGTTTCCCCTTAAACCACGCGAAGCAGAGGGTCAGTCGTACACATAACTTTATGGCTATTAACTTCCAGCTATGGGGAATAAAAGTGATTTGCTGTCATATCCTCCACTTGATAACCCTTGCTCAACACCCACCACGTGCCAGGAAGTGCCGTTGGGTGTGGCGCCCATAGAAATTGGGAAAAGCATGGCGTCAGGGTCCCGAGGAGTCGGCAGACCAGCAAAACTGTCATGTAGTTAAGGTTTAGCTGTCATGCAGTCAGACGTTTTAATTTTGTAGATCAAAATACCCACGAGCAAAGAAGGCCACGGACTGGTCGAAATCACACGGGATACTATCGATACAACAGAACCAAAACCCTAGTCAGCGTGGACCCTTGGAACTCTGAATCTCAGGACGCATGTTAATTCATCTCTGGTTTTCTTTGCCTTTGCCTTTATTTGTTTGGAAGCCAGTGGCGTTTCTGCCGCACTCTGATCTGATTCTCCTTCAGCCTCCTGGTTTCACCGCCATGTGCCGGACCAGCCCCATGCACCCCCTTTTCCATCTCATCCGAGCCCTTAGAGTTTCCGAGGATTTATTAGCTTGATCGCTGTGTTTCACGACCACCTCCAGCTGATTAGGTTCACTCCTGTGAAGCTGTCATTGTTCCTGTGTTGATTGCAGATAATGCTGCTTCCTCTTTTTTGTAGAAGTGAGAACATACCTTAAATAGTCATTGGCTCCCTCACATTGGTCTCCCGTAGCTCAGTGGTCTCTGACCCTTGCCAGTCCTCTGTGGTTCTAAACACATCAACTTCATATCTATTACTGATTCCTTGGACACTGTTCCAGTGCTAAAAAAAAAAATTCCACTGTGCACATTTCCATTTCTGATTGGGTTTTTTTTGTTCTGGAATTGATGTCAATTTCTTTTCATCCCTGGTGATGTCTATACATTCATATTTTCCAGGATCACCTGATCTCTCTTCCAGTTTAGCTGAGCTGAAAACCATTGAAACAATGGTTCAATAGTGTTTAACAATCAAGGCTGTAATAGAGACTGTGCCAAGACTTAAACTCATTTTTGGGGGGATATTTTACAATTATTACATTGTTTTTCTCTTTACTTTCCACTCAGTTTCATTGTCTCACTAGTCAGACTGCAAATGCAAAGCAGTTACTTAATTTCTCCCTTTTGGTCTTCATTCAACACACACCTATGACCAGGAACTCTAATGTTTAGGGTGGATGCAGATAAAAGACACCCTGAATTCAAGTTTGTGGGGAAGTCCAAATAAATCAACAGAAACCTACAATGCGGTACATGATATGATGGCGTGAAAGACAGAGGGTTACAGTGAAATGGAGCTGAGATAACAGATCCTTGCAGCCTTCCTGCAGTGAGAATGAAAGCCTTCACAAAGTAACAGGTAGTAAAACCGAGTGTTGTGTGTTGAAAGAAAAGAAGAAGCAATTGACAGAGAGGGAATACTGCACCATTTTGCAGCTGGGGAAATTGAAGTATAAATAAAACATTGTCATTCTCAAAAGCAGAGGGTCAATATTCTAAGAGAGAGATTATAGAGAAAATGCACAACCCAATCAATGGAAGCTGGCTACATTCTGCAGAATTTTTAAGCATCCAGATTCTATTTGAGATTTTAGTATACCGATTCCTTTTCTTCTCCTTTAAGATTACTAGGGAAGAATAAAATTTTGCAATCTTTTCAGCGTTTTACTTGCACACAAAAAAACTTTGGAAGAGGTTAGAGAAGTTAATAAAATACAAGGTTTTTGTTTTATGGAGAAGAATGGATCATTGAAGATATCTGAGAAAGGCAATTGTTATATTGATGAAAGGTGTATTTAATGAAGTTATTCTGGCAGGGACCTTGGGATACAATTTCATAACAGAAACAGTTTGAAGAAAATTGCAATTGTTTGCAGGTGAGACAAGGCAAGACTAACATCATTTCAACAAGATTAGAAGTCAGCGCCTAAATCAGAGAGGCAATTTAGTAACAGATCTGATGGCCAATTTAATGAAAGCAAAACAATCATTCGAAGTTATTAAAAATTAGTGAATTCAGAACACAGTGTTATTCTCTAGTGCTTAATAACGTTTTGTTTGTGAATTGAAATGTCTAGACATGCTATGAACTCAGATACAAATTTTAAAATAGACCCAGTGGTGTCACCTACCAAACTGAAAAACCAAATTTATAAATGGAGGGTTGTTCTGAAATTGTGTTGAGGATGACATAAGGATGTTTTCCACGTAGAACCCGTTGGAAACGTTTTCTGTTAAATGCAACGTTACTGGGACACTATGGAAAGACGGTATCAAGGGTTGACACTGACGTACAGTATGACCAGGGGTAGAGGGGAAGGGTCCCTTTCTGAAGCTCTCCCCTTCAAAACTAGGGGAAGAAGCGGAGCCCTAGGCAGGAAAAGACAAGGGAAGCTCCCAGCGCTCGAACACGTCTCTGTGGCAACATCAGAAAGTAGTCGCGTTGGAAAAACCGGGGTTTCCTGTGGTGAGAGAAGGAGCGAAGCCCAGTCCACGCACCTGGAAACAGTCGCCGAGCAGGCAGGCGGCATCGGTGGGAATCTGTTGGCGTTGCCAAAACGCGTACTTGGCATGGCTCAGAGGCCAAATGAGAAGCTGGATGTTTGGCCCCGACTGCAGTTCTTTTATCAACGGCAGACAAGAAACTATAGGAGGAAGGGTGTTATTTCTGGCATTTACCGGGGCCCTGGCTCTCTCCTGGCTTCCCTTCGGCTACTGGATCACTGAGCTGCTCACTGAAATCTCTAACAGCCAGCCCACCTATTTGAGATGTGAGAAGAGTGTTTTTATAGCAACCAAAGAGAAAGGGAGGGCACCCCAGGAGAACACAGCCACTTAATTTTGCCAGGAAAGGCGTAACCCAAGTAAGAATGATTTGAGAAAGTGAGAGAGAGAGAGAGTGGGTGAGCAAGAGAAGAGAAGCCTTGTATGAATCAAAAAAAAAAAAATCTGCGTTCACAAAGAGCAGAATATGAATTCTAAAAATGAGGAAAAATACACATCTATTTTTTTAAAATCTCCAAAAAAGAAATACTCTTAGAACCCTCTTCTAGCTATATTCAAAACGATGGAAAATACAGAGTTCATGGTGTAAGAAATAACAGTGAGCTAGCATGGTAGTCAAGACTTTTTTGGTTGCATTTTATTGTAAATCTTTATAAAACTTAAACTAAATAGAAAATTTATTGGCTAGCTCTACTTTTAACTCCAAAGAAGACCAATTGTGGTCAAAACTAGGTCTAAATGCTCAAATAATGTCTTAAGGATGCAAGGCATTCTCAGCTCTCCTTCTCAAGGTTTTCCATACTGTCTTCATCCTTGTGCAGATTCTTTTCAAAGGTTACTCTCCTCAGCAACGAAGTTAAAAGCTAGCTGTTTCTCTAATAATTCCAGTAGAAACCGTCCTTGCCTGAGGTCTTATATTTCCATTGGGTCACATACCCATTGTACCCAGTGGAAGGATAGTCAAGCCGCCATCACCCCCGGCTCTGGGTATGGGGGAAGGATCTGGCCCATCCACACCCCAGGAAAGGAAAGTGAAGTAATGGCCATTCTGTAGTGGAAGATCAAGGCACTGTTATCAGGCGAAGGGAGAAAGCTTCCCGGGCAGATGACAGTACCAGCTTCCAGTACATTCCACGCCTGGGTAACACGAAGACCACATGCGTTTGTTTTCACATGACTCATTTCAAAATAACACAACTGACATGCTGTAACTGCTTCACACACCACTAAAAGTCTACTCACCTCATCTTCTCAAAGAGACAGTACCATTTGCATGCAAATCCATTTCCAAGATCTTTGGGTGATGTGCTTACTTCATTTCCCTACGCCTAGACCAGATGGGGAGTAAAAACAACCGTAATTAAAAAGAAAAGAAAAATACACTCATTTAGAAAGGAAGTGGTGAGGTTAGGAGTTTAACGATCTGTAACATACACCATATCCTCAGAGAGCTCTGACAGGTGTTCCCTGTTCTGATGGCGAAGCCAAGCCCATTATAGGAACTGAGTGGCCTCTTAGGGAGGATGTCCAGTGTCTGTTTTTCTCAGTGGTCACCCGTGAGATGGGCGGTAGAAGATACGAAGAAATTAGAGCAAGGCATATTTCAATAATAATGCTTAGAATTAGTAACAAAGATAAAATTATCCAAGCAGCCAGAGGGAAATACACACACACACACACACACACACACACACACACACACACATTCTATGCTAAAGAACGGGTGAGTGATTTCAGATGCCTCTCTGAAAGCAAGATGAGTCAGAAAGCTCTGAACTCTAGACAGAAACAGACAACAGCAAAGAAAACTCTGTCAACTGGAAATTCTATACCCGGTGGAAATGTTTTTCAAACTCTGTTTTCTGACTCACAGGATTTTAAATTTCAGCCATTATTTCTCTCCACTCTGCCTTGATTTCTCAGGCTCTCATGAAGACGGCCCACTTCCGTGTACACAGCATTGCTAAATTCATTCTCAACCAAGAAATGTTGCATTTATCCCTTTGCCTGGGATCTTCTTTCCCCAGACTTTTGCAACCTGGATCCTGTCGCTAATTTAGGTCTCAGCTCAGACCTTCATTGATCATGCTAGCTCTAGAGATCAGTCTGGTCTGATGTGTGATTAACATAAATCAAAACTGAACAGCAAGTCACCTCGCTTTATTTACGGAATGCATGCATATTTTTTTTCAGTTTTATTAGGTAGAATTATTACAGTTTGACGACTTCATGTACACATTATATTGCATGTAAATACGTATACACAATATACTGCACTTTTTTTAGTTTACACATATGTACTGATCATTGTTTCTAAGAACAGATTAGAGCCACAGCTTTTTAAACTTACATCATTATCGAAGGTATAAAGCCAACCGTAAAGTAAGAATCAACAGAATGTGGTAATCCAATCATAAAGGACAGCTAGACGTGCACATTTTTTCTTAACGTGCAAGGAAAGGTTTAAAAATGTAATCACTCAAAAAAAAAACCCCAAGAATTGTAAATTACTCCAGGATAAGTAATAAAATAAAGGTTACTTTGCTGATAGACAGAGTGATAAGCTTTGCTGATGGTTGTGAGAGAACAAGCAAAGTTAGGAAGGATGCCAGGTTCTGTGACTTGGATGATTAGAAGGATGAATTTGTTATGGAAATAGGAAACACTATGGGAGGTGTGCTTAGGCAGAGGAAACCCAGGATGTATTTTGACATATGAAGTTTGCGATATTTATTAGCTATTCAGGTGGAGATGCCAAATAGGTAGTCAGACATACAAATCTGGTATCAAGGGTAGTGTCACAGCCACAGGTAAAATGTGTAAGTTGTCAGCATGTAAATGGCATTTAAGGCCATGTGATTTAATTATGTGACCCAGAGGGTGTGTATACATTGGGCTATGTCTAAGGACTAAACTCCATGTATTCCAACTTAAATAGTTAAGCACAGGAGAAACCAGCAGAAGAGACTGAAAAAGAGAGACAAATGACCCCCCAAAAGAAAAAGAGATACTAATGTCCTGATCTTCAAATAGAGATAATTTTTCAAGGAGGAAGTGGTAAAAATGTATCAAATAATACTGAGAATTTGAAAGGCACAAGAACAGATCATTATTGATTTTGTCATGTTGGTAATATTCACAAGGGAAAGTTTTAAGAAGCAATAAAGATGTACTGATAATTGGAGTGAATTTGAGGCAATGGGCAGAAATTGCAGACAGTAGCATTCTATATCCTAAAATAGAAAAAAATTATACAAAATGTAAAATCTATCTGGAAATTAAAGATATGCCAGCAGATCAACAAAAGGAAACATTTATAAATATGTTCAGGGTAAAAGGAGAAAACAAAAATGATAGTAAAACAATGCAGACTATTTAGAATAACCGGTATACAACACGTATATGTGATCAGTGGCAGTTATAGATGAATTCAATATATGCTAGCAGATCAAATAATACAAATTAAGCGTCAGAAATGTGTCCAGCAGGAAGCCAAAGAAAACACAAATTACCCTGGCTTTCATACAATGCAACAATGTATGTATTGTTAGGATGAAACTACCTAGACCTTTGTGACCGACAGGCAATGTCATCTGTGTATGTATTGTATATACGTGTAAGTTTTGCTTTTCATCTTCCTTGCCATTCTTAGCATTTGGCTTCCTTTCGCAAGATCCATTGCTGTGGTATTTCCAATTATAAGATCTGTTTTCAAGGTGGGAAAAAAAGGGGGCAGGACAATGAGGAAAGAGCTGAAAACCATGACAACCACTGGGCAGAATTATCTCTGGAGGCAAGGCAGGTGAGGTGGAGTATTTTGTCTTTATAACAACTACAGTGGAGGAAGGGCGAGGGAGAAGTGAGTGGTGAATAGCTTGTGGGTAACTAATTCAGAGAAGCAACGCCAGCATTTGACTCAAGGAGACAATAAGGCAAAATACAATAAGAATGGTATACTAAAAAACAAAAAGAAAAAGAAGCATGTGCTAAGGAAAAACGTTTAAAAAAGCAACTTAAAATTAAGAACGGCTCTTTGAAACGAATTTTTACATAGAACACACACTACGTCCTTGTTTAATTTAAAACAAAAGAATCAATAATATGGGTTTTATTTATAAAAATACAAAATCGAATGCAGAAGGATCTGAAACACAGCAGAATTCAATGTGCAATTCCAAATCTTTGTGGTTTTTTTAAAGTTGAGAAGAGATGGATGATTTTTCAAGAAAATGTAAATGATGAATATTGTCACAAGGAAATATGAAAACCCTGAGTAGGTCATTAACCGTGGGGAGGGGTTGATAAAAAAATATTAACTTCCCACCTAACACTAAGCCTAGGGTTTTACTGATCATTTGAAGATGCTCATTTGCATAACATCTTCAAGGAAATGAGATTTTCTAGGTTGTTTAATTTTTTTCAGAGCTTAGGAAACCATGAAAAACTTCAAATTTCCCAATCTTTGGCTTAACTCCAAAATTTGACAAAAGTAACACCACATCATTTAGAAATATAGATGAAAATATTATTATTAAATATTAACAAACTGATTATATGCACATGTTTATAAATTATACAAGCCAGCCAAGTCAGGATTCTTTTAGAAATATGGGGTTGGTTCCAATTTGGGAAATCCATTTATGCAATTTGTTTTCTTAATACATTAAAAAAAAAACCCAAACCAATATGAATCTCAATGGGGGAGGATTATATTTTAGAGGTCAGAAAATGGAGATATACAGAGCTTAAGAAATATGTCTAAAATAGAAGAGAGAGTGCATGACATAGCTGAGGTTTAAATGCAAGTCTTCCTGACTTTGAAAAAATTTTTTAAATATTTATTTATTATTTTTTATTGAAGTATAGTCAGTTTACAATGTGTCAATTTTTGGTGTACAGCACAATGCTCCAGTCATACATGAATGTACATATATTCGTTTTCATATTCTTTTTCACCCATAAGTTACTACAAGATATTGAATATAGTCCCCTGTGCTGTGAAAAACTTTTTGCATTAGATAAAGCAATTTAGTCGTTGCCTGGGTTTCAGACAATCCTGAGAGAATTACAAGTTGTCCCAATAAAATACATGGTTGAAACATTTAAGATGTAACAGAAAAACCTGGATAAGAGCACAGATCTCTTTATCAGGAAGATAAAAGCCTTTCCCAGAAAACCCCAGCGATCATCTGTTTGTCTCATTAACCCAAACTGGATAACATGACCCCTGGAGCAGCCACAAAAGCTACATGGCTTTTGAAGACTTTCTTGCAGGAGACTACTGGAGAACACGGGGCTGGAGGTTATTTTTAGGAAGCCAAACTGTGTCTACCACAGTGGCATTCCTTTTTGATGGCTGTCAAATGATAACGTCAGACCATCTCCCCCTCCTCCTTGGCGCACTCAGGAAAGCGCAGGACAAGGTGAGAGAAGGAGGAAGCATTTGCATCTGAGGCAATGAGTCTACTCACTTCCGTCCCTTCTCCATCCTGAATTATTTCCATGATCCATCAGTCTCCGTAATGCAGTCATGGACAGCCATAGAAACTGCCAGTTTGGCAAATGTTTCGGAATAATTCATTTTCCAACGCAATCGTTCATCAGGGAGCCAAAGACAGTTTTATTGAATTAGATACATCAAATAGTTTATGGTCGGAGGACACTGGAGGGCAAATCACTGGTAGTGGTGATTAGTCTTGCGTGATGTGCCTCACACATCAGGAAATAAAATAATGTGAATATGGGAACAGCTAAAGCAATATATGAGTGTTCCACAGCCATTGTAGGCAACTTTTCCTTGCTTCACTCTAGAATGTCACACACTTAAAATAATATTTTATGGGCTTGTGACATGAACGGAATACTTTGTGCAGTAGGGCGCCATCTGTGCTCCTTGGAAAGCTCATATTTGAACTATCCGAGCAGAGATCAGTTTGGGAGATGCTTTTAGTTAAGTCTGCGTGGTCCTGTGTCTCGCATTTTAGTGGCATTCACATTAGCAGGGTCAGCAGAGTCTATTCCTGTTAATGGTGTGTCAGCCGTACTGCAGTTTGCTGTGTCTCCCACTGAAAGCAGGTTTGATTCGGGTCTGATCTTCACATCATCTCATCATTAGTCAACAACGAGAAACTGAGAATCTCCTTTTCTTTAACTAGATCGTCAGGTGTTAATCCCCAGTTGGCCACGCAAGGTTGAGCTGGGGAACCCCTACTAAATGTGCATTACAGAGAAGGGTGTCTCAGCTTGTTTCTTCACGGGAGCAAAGGAGACTGATTTTGGGGTCTGCTGGACGGAGGGTAGCGTTAGTGGGGTGGTCAGAAGCGTGTTGCCTAAGGGTCAAATGTGCTGAATTTTTCTTCCTGGAATAATTTCGAACAAAATAATTTCATTAGCATGACTCAGTTCAAGTGGGCTGAGTCTGTGGCTGTAATTTCAAGAGAGAATGTGCAGAGAAGTTGAGGCTTTTTTGCCATCCTTCTGGCCTTCTTTCATCTCACTCTCTGTTCTCTCCTCCTTGGAGTCTCACGTTCAGCTCCTGCTCCCTGGGTGCCTTTCATTTTTATTTTGAGGTGATCATGCTTTGATAAAGGTTTTACTAAACACACTTTCACTCCTAGAGAAGCAGTGGCTGTTCTGTGGTCATAAGGGACATTCATCAAAACAATCGATTGCTTTAGATAAACCTTCCCTCTTCTGCACCATCATTTTTTTCCTCTCTGCTTGATTATTTCCATCAGCATACCAAATTTTCTAGGAAGCTCCTATTTCCAAAACATAAACAATAGCTCGGCTCATCATTCCTGACCCCCACGCGCCATCTAGCATGTCATCCCTGCTCTTTTTCATCACGCCGTGATCAAGGCTCTATGATCCATCACTGGAATTGCTGTATTAGCCTTCATGCCCTCTTAGCTCTCAGCGTCGGCGTTCCTGTAATCCATTTTCCATTCGACATTCATAGTTACCCTTTCACAAATCAAATCAACTCGTAAAAATTAAAGGCTTTTCCCTTTATCTTAGAATGAAATCCAACTCCTTTCAAGACCTTATCGGCTTGGCCCTTGCCTCATTCTCCAATGTTATCTCAAACTGCACTGTCCCCACCGTCCCTCCCTCCCGATCACATGCCCCTAAGTCACTATGTTTCAACCAAACGCATTACTCTTCCATCTCTTGGAATATTTCAAGATATTGCCCACCTTAATTTGCTGTCCTCCCTTCCTGAAGTGCTTCTTGCTCTGTTCTTTGAATAGCGCATCTCCTCATGCATCCATTGAACGTCAGCTCAAAGTGGAGTTTATCCCTCCTACTTTATTAGAATTGTAATCCAGAAACTCCCTCTCTGATGGCATCTACTCTCATGGAAGGCATGTGAGATTATTCTTACTGGCTTCTTTGACGTGTAAGGGTTTTAACTTGATGTTGAGAGTAAGGCACAAGGTAGGGATTATAAAGGGAAATAAAATGTAGAGTCTGTCTTCAAGGAGGTTAAAATCTAGGAGGGGGATCATTTACATCTGGGGATCAGAAAGCTCTACACTTCAAACATATTCTCTAATAGTCAGTCTTTTGGAGCCTCGATTTCTTCCTTCGGGATGCTAAAATTTATGTATGTATGTGCACATAAATATAGATGCACACATGCATAAAGTCATGTTTAATGTGAGATAATTGAATGCACTGATATATACAAAGACCTTGACATAGTCACTGGAACACAGAGTTTGAATTCTCCCTCTTCCCAAACCCCTGCAATCGTACAGCAAGCAATATATCATAACAGACGGGGATAGCAATTTCCAGAATTTATGGCAGCAACTCACTTTTTCTTTGCTGAAAATCTAATTTGTTAAATATAATTTTAGCCCTTTTAGGCTTTTTACCAAATTCAATAAATTAGGGGAACCTCGCTTTTTAGAATATCCATACCGATATTTGAAATATCTGCCACCGTAAATGTGCCAGAGAGTAGAACAGATTCATGGGACACAAGGCCAAAGTGAAGGAGAGAATTTAGAGGTTCTTTAGTCAATTGCCAACATTATACTTAACAAGAACTCTGAGTTAAAGAGAGTAAAAATGAATTGCCAAAGATCTCACAGTGATTTAGTGATTAGCCCACGTACTTCGTTATCCACACTGTCCCTTGGCCTCCTTGTTGTCTGCCCTAAAATTCTAATAAAACGCATTTATTAGTTAGTAAGTACATTTTCGCCCCACACTAATGATATCCTGGATAACAATAAATAATCCAAGAATTTCCTGTCAGAATCTTTTGTAAAACAGAATGATTTTCTCTCAACCTTTCATCTTTATTACCTTCATCTTTCCTCCCTTCACTTAACAAATATCTGTCCGACACCTACTGATGACTCATTTTCCCAAGACCCTAGATCCTGTTTCTGACGTGGAAAATTTAATAAGAGCAATGCCGATACCATTGCATCATGGTGGTGTGATCAGTCCCTTTATAGACTAACTGAACGCAGACACAACGGTCACATACACACTCTGTAAAAAAAAAAAAATCTGAGGAACTTACACAGGTTTTAAAACAAAATCTAGGGCTCACTGGATCAATATTAATTATTAATAACTAAAAAAAACTACAAAAACACAATTTAAAATATGCAACTGACTAGAGTAATTTTTTCATTCTAATATTATTTTATACTCATTATACACCATTTAGATAATACTAGAAAACTAGAAGGAACAAAATAAACCATCCCTGGATTCACTACCCTTATTTATTAAATTTTTGACATATCATACTTTTTCGAGGGATGGTTCAGATTACAGTACATTCACCATTTCATAAATTTTTATAATATGTAACTTTATGGTTGGAACATTTACTATAAACTCTTCGTATGTATTTTAAAGTAATATGCCATTAGTTGGATGTTCTATTATCAACCGAGTCATGTGCTTACCAAAATCTGGCTTCTACTCTTAACTATATTTATATTTTTTACTTTCATTCCAATCCTTGAAAAGTCACTCAGAATAAATATAACTCATTCAAGGAAGTAGCTATTGATTATGTGGTTCAAAGATGTAGAAAAGGAAAAGCAGGAACTGTCAGAAATTGAGTTCTGGCTTCTGGAACATTTGACCCATATTCATAAGTCAAGTCTCTGCCCCAGGGTCTGGCGTCTGTGTCTACCTTGGACAGAAGCTGTTTGCTAGGCTCCCATCAAACATCCTAACGCTGGCAGCTGAGTCGTCACGGCCGAACATAACCATTTGGATTCTGCTGGTTCTTCGGGCTCCAAGCCTTGCATTAGTGAAGTTGTGGAATTCTCCACCCCTTTTCAGACATGGAAAAGCTCTGCCTTACTTTCATCAGACTCCCTTTTAGAGATGTGGATCATACTATGTTGACAGCCTGTTGGCCTGAACTTTATTTATTATCTCATTTACTAATTCATTCATACATGAATAAATGCATGCATTTATTCACTTGCATACAGATTTATGTATTCATGCAGTAATTACCCACGAAAGTTTCTAAGTCTCTTTTATGTACCAGTCACTGTGCCAGCTGCTGAGGATACACTGGTGAATAGAACACAATTCTTGAACTTGCAAGACGCTTGCTTTTGCGGGGAAGAATGATGTGTGACCCGTTCATCTGTGATGACTTCCACCCTTCCAGCGCCCTGTCGGTGGAGAGAATGTGCTTCACTGCACTGTCACTTCGCATTCAGATATAATATCCCCACCAAGTTAGGCTTTGTTCATGCATCAGCATCTTGTCTCTCTCCCCCAAATTTATTCTGAGCCCTAAGATCTCTCTGAGCCAGTCTTACCCCACGGCCTGTGAGATGACAAGAAGAATTTAAGAATTTGTGACACCCCAACAGGCTCCCGTTCTCCTAGTCCAGTGATCCTGCAGCATCTCATTTGCAGAAGGAACCAAGTCCCTTCTCCTCATCAAGCCAAAATGCTGTATTTCGTAAGAGCTAGAAAGAGACCATAAGTTTTATGAGATTAGTTTTATCTCTTCTTTTTCTGCTGAAAAGCAGAACATGAATTCTCAAGGTTAAGCGGTAAAGAAGGAACAGTTCAATGAGTTTCTCTTAAGAGATCTAACTCTAATTCAGATACAGAAAACATAGCAGAGATTTGAATGGGTCAGACTGTGTCTGGGATAGGACAGATGGAGGAGGGTATTCTGGGCACAGGAAGAAAGAAAAGCACAGAAGGATGAAGGTTTCAGGAAACTGTCAGATCTGTATGGACACTTGAATATAATTATTTTGAGGGGATATTTTTGCTTTTAACGTTTTAAAAGGAAACCAGCACACTAGAAGCTGCAGTGAGAAATTGGCACAGTTTCATACAGAAAACTGTTTTCCACTAGACTGTAGCTCTTTCAGGACTGAGGATAGATCAGATTTGTTAACTGCTGTATCTCCAGTATGCAAACATGTTTTGCAGCCTAAGCACTGTAGCTGCTAAATTTTGGTTGAATAATTAATGAGTGAATAAATGCTAAGACCTTAGAGGCTGAGAGGATGTGTTTTGGCACTATCTTTAAACAAGGAGGGATAAACAAAGGCTATGTTTTAATCTTCTGTACTTAAACTCTTTAAACAACAGTGTTAGAATCCACGTTTATCACAGAAAGATGACACTGCTTGAAATCTGAGGAATGGACTATTAGGGTAAAAGACCAGAGGTAAAAAGACCAGTTAGGAATTAATTAAAACTATCATTGAAAACCTAAAGCAGTTTACAAAAGCACAAGTGTTCCCAGGGGATGGAGGGTAGGGGATAAGATTGATGGTGTTTAAGGCTACCAATGTGTGATGAATAATGTGCAGTAATAAGCCCTAGGGACGTAGTGCACAGTGTAATGAGTACCGACAACAGTATCGTAATATAATGATGTAACGTGATAAATAACACCTTATTGGCAATCATATTACAATATGTAAGCGTTTCAAGGTAACACTCTGTACACTTTAAACTTACAGAATGTAGCATGTCAAATTTATCAAACTGAAAAAGCACACAGGCAGAGGATATTGGAAAAGAAATATTTGTGAATGAATTTGGAAAGGAGAAATCAACGGAGTTTAGATGCAGAGGTGGTTGGGGAAAGAAGAAGGTGTGGTGGAGGATGGACTAGCCCAGGGTGCTCTGAGGAATGGTACTCACTGGAAAAGGAAACAGAGGAAGCAGAGTGGTTCCTTACATCCACCTTCCCATCATCTGTGTCCTCATGTGAGAGTCCCTTTGGGGAATAAAAATACCTAGAACATTATGATTATATTAAACACCTATTTGTCTCCATTGCATAAATGCCTTACTTTTACTTTAACTAATTTATATTTATTTTTTATTTAATTCTTTTAAAAGAATGCTTTGTTAGCAGCAAAGCTGATCTAACACGGACAGGTGTACCTTACTCTTTTTTTCATACTTAGCACTTAGTCGCTTGCCCGTCATGCGGCAAATGCTCATAGATTTTTCATATATGACTTTGGATATAATTCAATCTAAACATGGTCCTGATGTTTCCTTCTTATTTTTATAAATATCAAATTATTAAATACCTAATAAAAGCCTCTGACTCTCTGCTCTTTGACCACATCTCCTTCATCTATCCCTCTACATAATTTTGCCAAAAGAAGCCTCTGCGAACTCTCTTTCAGTTTTGTTATCTAAGAATCACTTTATTTGGTCCTCGTCGCATTGCTCTAACCCGGATGGTTTGTGAGTAATCAAGGGGTTGACAAGGGTTAAGCGTTTTGATCACTGATTGATGACTGCACATTTTCTTATATTTGATTTTCCATAATAAAAAAAAAATAGTTCAATAGTATGACACTGACATGGCCTGAACATGTCAGGGGTTGGCACTTTAAAACAGAAGTATAGCCAGAAGTAAAACAAGATACCTTAGTCTTTTTTTTTTTTTTTACATTTTTTATTGATTTATAATCATGTTATAATGTTGTGTCAAATTCCAGTGTACAGCACAATTTTTCAGTTATACATGAACATATGTATATATTCATTGTCACATTTTTTTCTCTGAGAGCTACCATAAGATCTTGTGCATATTTCCCTGTGCTATACAGTATAATCTTGTTTATCTATTTTACAGTTTGAAATCCCAGTCTGTCCCTTCCCACCCTCTTGGCAACCACAAGTTTGTATTCTATGTCTGAGTCTGTTTCTGTTTTGTGTTTATGTTTTTGTTTGTTTGTTTTAGATTCCACATATGAGCGATCTCATATGGTATTTTTCTTTCTCTTTCTGGCTTACTTCACTTAGAATGACATTCTCCAGGAGCATCCATGTTGCTGCAAATGGTGTTATGTTGTCAGTTTTTATGGCCGAATAGTATTCCATTGTATAAATATACCACCTTTTCTTTGTCCAGTCATCTGTTGATGGACATTCAGGTTGTCTCCATGTCTTGGCTATTGTAAATAGTGCTGCTATGAACATTGGGGTGCAGGTGTCATCCTGAAGTAGGGTTCCTTCTGGATATATGCCCAGGAGCGGGATTCCTGGGTCATATGGTAAGTCTATTGCTAGTCTTCTGAGGAATCTCCATACTGTTTCCCACAGTGGCTGCACCAAACTGCATTCCCACCAGCAGTGTAGGAGGGTTCCCCTTTCTCCACAGCCTCTCCAGCATTTGTTGTTTGTGGACTTTTGAAAGATGGCCATTCTGACTGGTGTGAGGTGATACCTCACTGTAGTTTCGATTTGCATTTCTCTGATAATTAGTGATACTGAGCATTTTTTCATGTGCTTTTTGATCATTTGTATGTCTTCCTTGGAGAATTGCTTGTTTAGGTCTTCTGCCCATTTTTGGATTGGGTTGTTGGTGTTTTTCTTACTAAGTCATACGAGCTGCTTATATACTCTGGAGATCAAGCCTTTGTCGGTTTCATTTGCAAAAATGTTCTCCGATTCCATGGGTTGTCTTTTTGTTTTCCTTAGTCTTCATCTTCTTGAACTTACTCAAGAACAATGAACACGAGAATAATCATGAGGTTGTTGACGTCCCAGGTTTGATGTCGTCTCACGTGAATTTCAAGGCACAACTTAACCATCCCTGAACATCACCCCGGTGGCACGTTTTCTACTGGATCAAAACTGCAGGGTTTTCTAGCCTTAAAGAGAAAGAAATGATTATTTCTTGAAGATGAATTTAAGAATATGGACATCCAAGAAAATGAAGGAATGAAAATGATGAGTTTTAAGATTAAGCATAAGTGCTTTGTAGGGTATAGATATAAAGCATTATGACATGATTTGATGTGTAAAGCCTTATTACTGTTTTCTTAATTACATAGCATCTGAGTTTGGCATATAATCGTCCTGTCGTTTGTAACTCTGTTTCCAGTCGTGGGGCATGGGCCTGTGTGTCTGCTGGCTTTTCACTGTGTCACGTAACAACTATAGACTAAGTACCCACTGTTTCCCAGATACCCTGCAGAACCCCGGGGACAGTGGTGAATAAAGCGCCCGTGGTTCCTGTAGCCCAACTTTCCATGAATTATTGATAAATAAAGCTTGGGGAGAGGGGCCTCCGTGTATCCCACCCTGCTCTCAGACTTCCGGATTGTACATTCAGCTCATTTTATAAGGCAGCTTCCAAAATTGATTTTTTTCCTTTGGCATTCTTTTTTGAATAATAAAGGGGGAAAAGCATCTTTACATGAAAGATATGAACTTGCAGAAACCACAGCTGGAACAGTCAACGATTCCCCATAAAAGAAACCCCACGATCTCCGTAAGTAATATAACCGCGGAGACAGCTAGCAGCGTTCAAGGCTGCAGTGTCCTCAACCGCCCTTGAGACTTGCGGAAACTCGCTCAGCTCCGTGGCGTTGAATCGCCTGTAAACACAGAACGCCGGCGCTTCCCCGTTCGCAGCCACAAGCGCAGCGTCCAACCCGAGCGGAGCCGGCGCCTCGTCTCCCGCGCGCTGCGCGCCCAGAAGGGCCCGGCAGGACGAGCCCGAGGCACGGGACAGTGGGCCTCTCCCGTTCAGCCCTCCGCCCTCTAGGCCCTGCCAGGAGTTTCTACTTATTCACAAACGGCCGCTTGATGAGTTTATAGAAAATAAACAGTCCATCTGGAACGTTCGCTAAACACACAAGGAAAAGGGAACACGCCATCAGCTGTCAGCCCCCGAGCCATCGCTAACGCGCGCGCGGCAGCGCATGTGTATGCGGGACCCACTGCGAGGGGACTCACGACGGGTTAAGCTCTAGTATCTTCCCCACAGCCGAGCGTGGGGAGGATCTGTGACTTCCTGCCGGTCGGCAGGATGCGGCCCAGGTGACAGGAGAGGTGCGCCCACGATGGCTCGTGTAAGGCCCTCGCAGGAGACGGCAGAGAGATGCTGCTACCGGCCTCGTCAACAGCCGCGGGGCGAGGTGCCCGCAGACCCGCCGCAAGGCCGACAGGGAGGGTGGCCGACCTCTTGGGGCTGAAGGCCTCCGCTCCGCACCTGCAGGGAACTGAATTCTGCCAACACACTGAAAGATCTTAGGCCAGAACTCCGACCCTGAGCTTCAGAAAGAAACACGGCCCAGCCGACAACATGGCTGCAGCCTGTGGCACCCTGAGCACGTGACCCGCACACTGCATGTCATAGATCGTGTAACGTGTTAGCACGACATATGATACATGTGATTAGCCTCGTATAGGCAGGTGACCTCAAATAATAATCTGAATCCATGCAGATGAACAAAGGCCTGGTAAAGGCATTTATCTCATTATAAGAGATTATCATACCAAGTGAAATCAGCCAGAAAGAGAAAGAAAAAAAATATGAAAAACCATATGATGTCACTTGTATGTGGAATTTTAAAAAAAGGATACAGATGAACTTATTTACAAAACAGTGACAGTCTCAGACATAGAGAACAAACTTACGGTTACCAGGGGGAAAAGGCAATAGAGAGGGGTAAATAGGGAGTTCAGGATTTACAGATACAAACTACTACATATATAAAATAGATAAACCACAAGATCCTCCTGAATAGCACAGGGAGCTATAGCCAATCCCTTGTAATGGCCTATAATGAATATGAAAAGGAAAAATATATATATGTGTGTGTGTGTGTATAAATGAATCACTGTGCTGTACACCAGAAGTTCACACATTATGAATTGACAATACTTCAATTAAGGAAAAAAGTCATCTGTAATTGAAGTGTAATTTAGGGGCCGACCCGGACCCCAGAGGGAGGCTCTCTCCAGTAGTGAGCGCTGTTTGTCAAAGGAAGAGTCTGCGGTACGTTGTGGGTCAGTCACAACAAAGCAGATGGGGGGGACTGGGATCACCACGACCCCTCCCCACTCCACATCGCTCCCCGCTGTGTACGCCCCCCCCCCAAATGCCACAGGCATTCCTATGACTGAGACCGTATGTAAACCTGTGCTGGCTGTCACTCCTCCGTGTGCGTGCAGCTGTGTGTTGTGTAGACGTGCGCCCCCTGGCACGCACATGTGAGATCTCAACCAGTTCTCCAGGGCTTTCCATGAGCATTCCGTTCCCCAGTCCTGGATGTTCTGAAGATGAATGAGCTTTCATCTGCCAAGTCCTTGATCCACCTTTTGAAATTGTAATTTACCAGCTCGGAGCCCATGCCTTTTAATACCTGTTGAAATGTGTCTTTGTTATTTTATACAGAAAAAGAAAAAAGTATTTGGATGGCCAAGAAAAGGAATATATTTTATTTACTGTTGAGGGTTTTTTTAAACACTGGGGAAAATAAAACAGTGAGTCATGTAGTTTCCAGTGTTTTATCAAGGAAATCTGTCAATTAAATATACATAACTATTTACCTTCCAGATCCCGCATCACATGTCTGTTGCACTTAGAAAGTTTAAGATGTGAGTCTCAAGAAGGTCTTGAGCCTAATTTTTTTTTTCTGAAACATCTATGCAAAACACAGATCTAGAATTAGCTTTTTGGTAAATTTTCCAACTTCCCTGCAGCTGACAATGCCACCACTTTTCTTCCAGGTTCTAGTAATAATGGACTCTAGAAATAACTGATTATTTAGTGCTTTTCACACATTTATGAAATGTCTTCACCACCCACTGCCCTGACGGCAGGCAGTGCCGTGCTGAATTTTGCCACACAAAAGCTCATGGCAATATTCCCAGGGTGGCAGAACTTAAGCCATATGAATGAACACTTAGCGATACGCCTGCACCACATGAATCCAATAGAAAGCATAATATCCTTCTCTGTACCACCAAGGAGTTTCTAAAATCTGACTCTAAGAGGCCATGCACGTTGTTCTGTTGTCCTGGGAGACGACAGCCCGGGGGTGAAGAGGCGGCATCTTTGAAGAGGGTCTCCCAGGGCGTGGCTGGGAAGAGCAGCACTGGGTCTCACGTTAATGGCAAATGGGCTTGGGCTCCAACAGGGTGTGTTACAAGCAAGAGAGAGAGGCATTGGTTAATCCAGTCAACCTGGGTCAATAACGCCGCCATTACTAGAAATAACCAACTCAGTAAACATAGGGAAAATAACACTGAGGGACAGACGTCCCAGAGCTGTGAGCATTCTCACTATTTGGTGAATTTCTTGACTACTTTTGTGTGTTGGGGAGGTAAGTTTGTGTGTTCAAATTATGTTTCTTTTGGGAAGATTAGAAGTCATAAATATGAAACGAGAAAGATTACATTCATTCCTCATAGAGTGCTGTGTTTCTCGTCACATCTAGTGCGTGTGCACAAGCCACCTGCTTAATTTCAAATGGGTTGAATTAGACGAGAAGGAATCAAGGCATGATTTAAAGACTAATGTTGGTCTCACAGGGTTGATATGTGGCCAACGGCTGATTTAGAACAGTGTGGTAGAGATCTGTACTGCGTGCTGACCTACCGTTACAAAAGACACTTCAGGATTAATTACTACCAAGCCCCATGGTATTTGTTGTTAACAGAAATGGGGACTCTCTTAACAAGTCATGGGGAATTCTTTTAGGCTCGTTTTGTTATTTTTTAAAATGTTTTGCTCTTTCTAAAGAAAACTCTAGACTTCAATTTTTTTTAATGATTACTAAATTGGTCCATGGTCCCTTAGAGTAAATGAACATAGATGATGCTATAAAACAAGTAACATGTACCCACATGTCACAGATTACAGAAAAAGGCTTGGTACGATGCTTGTCCAAGTGGTCTCCTGCATCAGAATCACTTAAGAAATCGTCCTGATGTAGTTTCCTGGTACTTGTTTGACCCACCATGCATGGCAAGGTGCAGGTGAATCTACAACTTTAAGAAGCACCCCAGGTAATCCACATGTGCCCTAAGGATTGAAAGCTATAGGATTAGAATGAAGAGAGTGGAGCCTGGAATTCTGGAGTTATTCCTTCTAGTTTTTTGACTCAGACCCTCAGATCGCTTAATTAAGATGCTGCTCAATAAAAACTCCCATCCTTAAAAAAAAAAAATCGTTGTATTTTATTCAACATTAAAAAAAAACTTTACATGAAAAGAAATGTCAACATTGAAGATCAGGCTGAGAAAACATGGATTTTGTTAAACTCTTTAAATGTAAACGTTTCCTTTGCGTCAGTTATCTCCAGCACACCTCAGTTCCTCACAATGAAATCTTAACTCTTAGCAAATGACAAAGGAAGAAAGACACGAGACTAGAATTTTCTTTAGAATGGGCTAGATTTCCAACCAAGATTATGGATTTTTAATCGCACTATGTAATTGCTCAGGAGTATTAATTCAAAATGATGTTTTGGGAATGACAATTTGGAGAGTAAAAATAGTTTTGAAAGCAAACCTTAGAGGCTGACTTTAGGATGGACGAGCCTAAAAGCTAATATTGAACAGAAATATTTCAATCTTAGGTAATGACTCAAAAGACATTTAACTTGCCAAGAAAAATGAAATAGAGTTCTTTAGAGAATAAATTCTAGAAACGTTTGTGGCTGGAACTTTGGGGCGTCCTGGGAGAGTGCAGAGAAATTTACAGAACTGTATTTTATGTCTTACCTGAATGCAGTAAGGAATCTCATATAGTAGGCAAAATTTATCCCTCTCTAATTCAATATTTATGTGCCCTGCCTTTTCTTGTGTATTGGGATCATAGGAGATAAATATCAGTAAGAACTTGGAGAAAAATACTGTGGTTCAATTTTACTCATATATATTTTGAAAAAGCTAACCAATTTTTAAAAAAAATTTTCTTTTGTATAGCACAGGGAACTATGTTCAGTACCTTATAATAACTTTTAATTAAAAAAAACAAAAACAAATATATGTATGCATATGCATGACTGGGACATTGTGCTATGCACCAGATCGACACATTGTAGTTGACTGTACTTCAATTAAAAACCAACAAACAAAAATCTCAGTTAAAATATTCAATTTTTGCTTGATACTTTCTTTCCAAATTGAGTTAAGTTTGGCCTAAGTGGTTTCTCTCTACTCTTTTTTTTTTTTTGCAGTGCAAACTTTCTTTAATTTAATTTTTTTAACATTTTTATTGATTTATAATAATTTTACAATGTTGTGTCAGATTCCAGTGTACAGCCCAATCTCTACTCTTAATAGTCATTTGAATTATTATCCATTTTGCACAGTAAACACATAGATTCCCTTTTGTTGAAACTTCTTTCCCTCTGACATCTTGGTGTTTCTTTCTTTTGTGATTATTTATACCCCATCCTGCGCATCTGGGATACAGGAAGCACGAGACTAGGATCTTCATGACAGTCAAACAGTAGTTGTTAAATAAATGTTTGGTGTAATGACAATTACATAAATGTTATTTTTACAGCTATACTGCACACTCATTTCTTGTTCTTTCAAAGTATGGCATATTTTGACAAAGATGCTGTAAAGACAAGGTGGACCGAGAAATGTTGCTAATTTTGCAAATCTTTACACAAGACTTTTTAAAACCATTTGTTCAATATTTCGTTATAAGAGGCTGAGGACCTATTAACCCAGTCTATTTATCAGAGTACTTTTAAAAACTGACTTCCTGAAGAGGAGGAGTTCTGGTAAAAGACAGTGTTGTACCCATCACGTGGCACCTCCAGATGTGATTTAGTGCCCATTATAAATCGGCGTTCCGGGCCATCTGACTGGCCTGCTTTCTGATTTGGCTTAAAATCTATATGGGTTAAATCAATAAAGGTGAAGTGAGATGAGGCCTCAGCTAATCTGTGTCCCAGAGGGCAGCTCTTGCCGGCCAGGATCGTCATTAATGGTCGAGTCCATGGAGAGGTCCTGGAAGCCATTTCAGTGAGGAGCCCACGCCATGAAGCCAAGGGCAATGGCCACGAAACGCTGGTGACTCTCCAGGCATCGCACACAGACTCAGAGGTACAAGTGTCCGAGAGCTCTAATGGACCTTGTTGAAAACGCATTTGCTCTCTGCCAACTTTTATTGGTCTTGCTCCGGGCGCTATGGCGTCATAAAATTACCCTGCGGCCTTTGATATTTTCAGTAAACAGTGAAGAGTCTTCCAGGTTTCCGAGGTTTGAAAGAAATCTACTTAATTCACTGAAAAATTCAGAACACAAAGTGCACATCTTACTAATGTTGTTTATTTGTTAAGGAAATACACAATAAGTGCCTAGCCGCATCCATCACTGCGGGAAGGGCTAGCTAAATAAAAAGTAACACACAGCTCCTTCCCTTAAGAAGCCTGTAGTTCATAGGGGTGGCAGATAAATTATACAAAATTGCATAGCAGTGTCACAGTACTATGATATAAGCCAGCAGTAGGACCTAGGAGAACACAAGGGAAGGAAAACAAACGCAATTATAGGGAGAACACAGCCTACCCCCTCACCCCGCAACTGCTCCCAACAAATATGATATTATTTGAATAAAAGAAATGCCAAGGAATTTGTTCTTAACTTATCCATGAGATTAACTTACTATCTTACATTTTATATCTTTTGTAAGAAAGCAAGACCTAGGAAACAAAATAGTCATTGAAGGAGACGGGTTTGGGTTCATTCCGGGATGGTTTCCATGTGAAGCAGGATGCTTCTGCATCCTGTGAAGCTCATGTTTCTCTGGAGGACTTTCAGCCTGGGGCACGTAGGTTAGAGACGAAAAGTCCGAAGGCATAGGATCCCGAGCCCTGTTTCTGACCTTCTTTGGAAATAGCGTCCTTGCAGGTGTAATCAAGTTAAATATCTTGAGATGAGATCAGCCTGGATTTAGGGTTCACTCTGAATGCAGTGATGGGTGTTCTAATTAGGACAGGTCACATACGGAGACACAGAGAAGATGGCCACACGAAGACAGGGGGCAGTGGTTGGAGTTATGCTGCCACAAACCAGAGATGCCAAGAGCCACCAGAAGCTGGAAGAGGTGAGGATGGACTCTCCAGCACAGCCTTCAGAGAGAGAGCATGGCCCTTGAGTTCATCCATCTGGCTTTCCAAACTGTGATGGGATACACTCCTGTTGTTTTATGCCCCCCAGTTTGCAGTAATATTATGGCAACCCTGCAAAATTAATGTGCAATCATAACTGGAAAAAACTAGTAAAAATTAAAAACTCTGTATATTGTATTAAAGGCATAGAAAAAAGCAAAGAAACACTTATTTAAGAAAATCTGGTAAATGCAGGTAGTAACCCGGAGGTTCCACAGCCCTTGAGCCAAGAGCTGCTCTCATTCCCATCTTTAGGTCTTCTTGGTAGAAGCCATACCCTGGATGACTGACCAAAGGGATGGGGTTCCTTATCTTCTCAGCCCACCGGTCAAGAGATGCGCAGAAGGGATCTAATACAGATCCTGATATTTCTAATAACCACTCCCATGAAATCAACTACCGCATATATATTGTTACCTTCAAAATCTGTGTCCATCACACGGATAAAAATAGCCATTGCCTAAGGAGGAAAGTGGGCAAATAAAAGAGGAAAGGAAGCCATCTTCTTTTGACGATCAGATTTTGCAGAGAAGATTGTGAGAGATGAAAATGATGAGAAAATCTGAGAGATGAGGTCACTTGCCTAAAATTTCAACACGTAACAAGTGCTGGTGGTTGTACACAAACGCAGGTTCTGGGCGTATAGACTCATTCTTGGTCACCGTCAGCTGAATAGCTGGTGTTCCAGGACTTTGCCTGCTAGGTTAGTGGCCCTCTCAAGAAAGAGGGGAGTTTCTGTAATTTAAAATATAATCCAACAGAGCTGCAAAATTAATGGTGTGCTTTACATAATTTCACTTTTAACAGCTTCCTTTAAGTATCCTAAGCTAATTCCTTCACTGTGGGCTAAATCTCAGTTGATCCTTAAAGAGACAAGCTCTTTTTTTTCATTCTTGATCTGGATGGAGTTGATTGTACCTACGAAGGGCAACCTAAAACCATTTCCCCTTATTACTACTGTTTGTCAAAAAGCCAAGTCTGAGACCCAGAGGGACTGAATAATGAAAAAAAGTAAACTCTGTGGAGGAGAGAAATGGAGAGAGTGCATCGGGGGAAATTATGAAAGTTTGGCCAACGGAAAGCAGCAAAAAGGCAATGTGAATACTTAAAGGGGAAAAGGGAAGGAATTCTCAAAAAGGTGCAAAGAAGACAGATAGAAAGAGATTAGAAGCAGCTCTCAAGACATCATTATGTTGCAAATTTCTATAAATATGTGACTTTCATAGAAAGTCTAATTTATTTAAATCCTTTAATTGTAACTGAAATGATTTTATGTTGCTCTTTTTTTTTTGAAAAGTGAAGTCTTATTTGTCCAAGCTATTTGAAAAAATTCCACATATTCGTATTTCTCTCTCCATAATAAAGTTACCAAGAATTATTTTAAAAATCTACTATCTTAAAAAAAAAAAACATGTACAATGGCAACTATATTCGGCAGACTTTCCACATTCTGTCTAAAGACAATATTATATTGGGCTCTGGTAATTGTCAATATCCTTATATACTGAAAACATCTTTATTGACTGAAAAGCAATACTTGTCATGGACTTGAAGGAACAAAAACCTTTTATCTTCATTTACCTTATAATTTATTTTATCTCTTTGCCGTGTCTATTTTTGGCGCTAGCATCAACCAGAACATTTCCTTGCAAAGCCATTTCTTTGATTATTTTCAAGTGAAAAATCACTAATGCATTACAGTGAGCCATTGCTTGTAAATACATTAAATATATTTGGAGGTTTTTTAAAAGTTTATCTTAATGAATTGTTTCTATCATAAATACCAACCAGGAAAATATTATCTTAGGTTGACTATAATTAATAAAATCCACAAGAAGACAGAACATCACTTATTCACTGATGGGCTTGCTCCTGGCATCTAGAAAATTCTCATTACACGTGTGTCGGATAAATAAGCACTAATGATAATTCCCACAATGGAAATTATGATCATCTGAATCAGTGTTCACATTGTCACAGTGCTACAGAGAGATGAATATTATAAAATTTGAATGTGCTTGATAAAAGGAGAGTCAGAGAAAATGTAGGAAAATATATTAAAATAAACCAGCAAAAACTGCATCTTAGCCATCCTTTCAAAGACAAAACTCAAATTTAGCAAAATCTTTACATTTTAATCCTTTGTAAATAAAATCTTTCAAAGGATATTCTACAGAATACCAAAGAAAGCTGAGTAATTCTCCACAGCAGGAGGCTGAGTGAGTGAGAATGTGTGTCTTCTTAGTCAAAATGTTTTGTGCCTGATGCCTATTAACGAGCCTTTGGGTGTTTTTAATGCATCTTAATATATATAATCGTAGTCAGTTTAAAACAGCTTTAAGAAATAAAGTTATTAAGTATAATATAGTCCCTTGTTGCCCATGGATTCTTTTTCTCCAAAATTAGAATCACACTTTTGAAAATGGAGTACTTGAGAACAGAGAAAGAGGTAAAGATCTCTAAATGAAAAAAACACAAAATTTGCGTTGACTTTGAATGAGGGATAGAATTTTCCAGGCAGACATGACCAGTGGAATGTTAGGCAACTTTGTTTAAAAAAAGGCCATGCATAGACACAGAGCCATGACGGATGCTGGAGGGCTGGGTATTAACAAAATGAGGGTTTGCTGGTTTAGCAAACTTAGAGGAAAGGGTTGGCTAATGTAAAAGTGGAGAGAGAGGTAGGGCCAAGGCTTTGAAATGTATTGTCAGCTAGTTTGAGGCATTAAATCTAATATATATACATGCAGAAGACTGGAAATGGTTGTGTACACAGGGTCAACAGATTTGGTTTAGTGAAATAATTAGTAGCAGCCCTGAGGGAATAAATGTGAAGATGTCCAGTAAATAGTTTAATATGTTGGCTTGAATTTCAGGGATGTGATTTGCCTAGGGCCAATTTTATTTGAAGGCATTTTAGTGGATACATTTTGGTTTATACCCTGAATAAGACAAGAACCAGTATTAGAACCCTAGGCTACAAACGTTTAATAAGAAGCTGGGGGGAAATAGAAAAACAGAATCTGATGGAGTGGTGAAGAAAATGTTTCAAAAAAATAAACAAAGACTGAGATCAAGAATGGAAAAGGAATAAAAATTTGTCACTAGCTTAGGCAAACAGGGAATGTCTGGTGACTATGGTAAGACACATACCAAAGCATTCAGAAGATAAAGAATCGAGAAGCAATTGAGAAAAAATGTGGGGTTTTTTTTGTTTAATAAATGAAGTATTATATAAACATATAGCTTTATAAATTATTACAACATGAAAACTACTCTGAAACCATTACTCAGATCAAGAAATAGAATCACCAGCATCTAAAATGTCCCTCTTCCCAGTCAGTATCCCCACCCTTCTCTCAAAAAGTAAGTGCAATAAGATGTCTAACATGCTAGAGCATTTTTGAACTTTATTTAAACAAAATCATATGAAAGTCAATCTATGTCTATGAAGATTTATACAATATTCACTATGGTTACTAGAGCCTTGACCACTGGTCCCATAAAATTAGCAAGGAAAAGGAGATTTAATCCTACATAGAAAGAAAAATCAACCAGATCTATGTATGTTAGAACAATGAGAAAATCTGTATTCCTAAAACATAATATATTGCATTCTGAGTGTATATAGTTTTTCTTAAACATATTTGTAATATTTTGATTAAGCCCACGTAGAAATGTGTAGCATACGTATTGCAAGTTTATATAGTAAAATGAAAAGTGACATCAGACGAATTAAACTGAGACCAACAACAACAGAAACCCAAAAGAAAATCATTTAACTGTTCTCCATCTTCTCAGTTGACAGTGGTTTACTCACCAATGTTTATTATTAATTGCGTGTTTCTTCAACTATATATGGATATAATTTGGAGAAGGAAAAATACCTCTGTTTTTATTAAAGAAAATTTTGTGTATGATTTCTTGGCTTACAGATAAGCAAAATGTTTTCAGTCTCAAGAAAACTGATTCCAGCAATGCCTTTACCAACATATTCTATCTTTTTAGAGAAAATCAAGATGTGATCTGATCGATTTTACGGGACTTTGGATTGTAACTGGTTAAACCATTGTGTCTATGGAGGTCCTGGGGACTCCGTGGTAAAGGATGAATCCACTGACTTTACCTGGTATCTCAGTGTCTGTATCCAACTCATTTGGGTGTGAAAACCTGAAGATCCACGGGAAGGCTGGACCTCCTAGTCATGGCAGTCAGCTCGATCCTGGTTTTTGAAGTGGAGCTTTGGAAAACTTCACTCTTTTCATAAGGATCTGCTCCACTGTAAGGGCAGCTTAGATCCACGGGGAGTAGCTGGCTGCACCCTGTGAGATCTTCAGCGTGTTCCTGGCTCAGTATCAGGTTCCACTTCCATTCCCAGCCCCATGTTGATGAACAATAACTACGCTCTGTGCCCAAAGACCCTTAAATTAAAAAAAAAAGTCATACAATGATTTATAATATTTTATGTATTTTTATAATTATGAGAGACCTTTAAAAGAGAAGATGATATGAGAGGTGGGGAGGAAAGGAAGAGAAAGGGGAAAAGAGGCAGAATGGAGGGAGAAAGAGGGGGAAAGGAAGGAATAAGCCAACGAACAAAGGAGCCAACGGATGAGCGAACACGGCTTGAATCTATAAATATTTGTTGGATTAAAGGAAAGAAGGTTGAAACCAAGGTGAGAGAAAGGGAAACACAAGTAATATTCAGCGACTGTTCAGTATGGAACAGCCACTGTACTGGCCAAGTTCACTTACAATATGTGAAATTCAATCTTTACCACTTCCTTGTGTGGTAACTATTTTCCATGTAATAGGAATGAGACCCTCTACCTTGCCTGTCAGAATCTGAACCCCAGGATCTTTACCCTGAAAACCTCAAAACGGAAAATGCGCTGTCCCCATTGTCAAAAGTACACAGCCAGCTTTTTTAATCTTCAGTTGAACTTTTCTGTCACCCTAACTGTATGATATGTGGCCATCTGCTTGGCAATTACGAGGCTGAAGTTTTCTCTCTGCCATTTTTTTTTATTGCCCTTCTGTGGATTCTAGGTTGTAATTTCCATAATATCAGGTCAAAAATGAGACGACTCTATGTGGTGTCTTAACTGGGTAATTTCACTTGTCTAATCAATATTCCAACCATGATAACCGTTAACAGTGAGGCATGGAAGACAACAATATTGGTATGCATTCTTTCTTTCTAGACAGATTTTCTATCTGAATTTGTATGCCCAATAATGCTGAAGGGAAAATAAGAAGAAATGACACATTTGGTGTTCTAGAAAATAATTTAAAAATCAAGTATCTCCTTTGAGAGAGAACCAGCTCCAAGTCCTGTCAACCTTTCTCTGAGAAGAACACCAATGGACCCTGTTGCCCTGTTTCAGAACAGAGTTCTAATCGGTTCCTAGAGGATTGTGAGGGGAAACAAAATGGTTAATAATTTTCCTGTTTAAAAAAATCTGAAAAGAAACCAAATTTACAAAACGTAGAAAATTCAATTTTAGCCCATGAAACACTAATGTGTTTCATGGTGGAAAAATTAGCGATGGATCACACATACAAAGATGTAGATCGTGACATCCAGAAGGTACATGTGCCATTAACTGATAGATCATGTAGAAAATTCAATAAGAACATTACTGAGGAAACAAGAAGCAAAATGTAGACCGAAGAAAGTGAGATTAGCGTAGAGGTGTGATGAGCAAGAATTGCATGTACATTGATGCTCAGAAGGTGAAGGGCTTTCCTTCTTCCCTACACACGGCAGGGAAAGAAAGCTAATCTGACTGATTATTCCAAATTATGGTTTTTGGGACCACCCGCAAGCTGTATATATTTATTTACGTGTTGGGGTGGTGGCATCAAATGTTCTGTTTTTATCTATGAAACAGGAACATAATGGCCTGGGTATTTACACAGTCTTCAGTTTTGGGGTTTTTTTTTTTTTTGCGTTTTTATGTTTTGGATCACGTTTATCTGTGTGTGTGTGTGTGTGTGTGGAGGTGGGGGATGCTGTGTACGGGTACCTTCATCACTGCCTAGGTCTCACGTTACCCGAGTCTGCTGGAGATGGGTACGAGCTCCATGTTTAGGTGGAGACGGAGACGGTCTGTTGGCTTTTTCACTGTACAGGGAGTCCACACAGTTTTACCAAAAATATTTGTAAACGACATCATCAAATAATAAAAACTGGTGTCTTGTTTGCCATTTGCTGCTGCTCTTTTTGTATATAACTTTCTCAATAGCCTCCTGGGGGAGAATGACCGAGGTAAAACTAGTTTCAGTTAGTCCTTGTCCCCGACAAGTAAAATAAAATGACAGAAGTCCATCACATTGCTTTTTCTGTTTACGTGTTCTGAGTTGGCTGGGTGACTGAAGCCCCGTATCTGAGGGCAAGTCAAAAGGCTCATCACTTTTCCCTCCGTCCTTTTCGTCTGGCACAGGACACTTTGTTTGCATGGCTTTTGCAGGCACTGCAGTGGTAAGATCTAATCCTTAGACCTCATAATTGTGAAATGGACAGGCCCGCTGAGGCAGTGGGAATGAGAGAAGGACCGTTATAAACAGATCCAGAATTTCAATATCAGGAAGAACGGAGATGCTGGAGAAGTTCTCACCAGCATTTGTTAAAATACTGATGCAACATAGCATCCTTGGGGCAATGATAAATAGTGGTTCTGAGCTTAAGGGCGACTTACTTGTGCTGGGTGGGGAGGGGGAGGGAGGGTTGAGCTGCGGGAGAGAAACATATTGAATGAGAACCTCCTATGAGTCAAGCAATGAACTTCATTCTGTTATATAACTTATGACTAAGTGGCAGTCACAGAAGTATTCATTGGCTTTAAAATATGTAAGATACACTTGTGTAGGGAAAAAAGGGACTTTCCAGTAGGTCATTTTCCTAGAACATCCCAATCAGCAATGTTTCACTTAATCTTCTGAAGTGCTGTAGGTTTGAGAGAGACACCGAAAGAAGGGTTAACTTTTAATGAGCAATGCATACGAGTTTCGGAGAAAACATATAAAGGTATTTTTCAAAAAGAAGCTGTTTCTTTTTAAAGAACCAGATGGTGAGTTTGGGGAAACATTGCTCAAGGGATGGCAAAAAGATTAGCGTAGGGGATGGATGAGTCATGTGGGGATGGTGAGAATCACCGTTGATTTTTTATTTATTTATTTATTTATTTTAACTTTTTTTTACTGAGTTATGGTCATTTTACAATGTTGGGTCAAATTCTAGTGTAGAGCACAATTTTTCAGTTATACATGAACACACGTATATTCATTGTCACATTTTGTTTTTGCTGTGAGCTACCACAAGATCTTGTATATATTTCCCTGTGCAGAGTTGATTTTAATGGCTAAGCTCAGTGGTGCTCAAATTCTTTATAAAATTACACTGTGTGAGGCCCACCTTTACTCACTGAAGCAAAACCTTTCTAGGCAATTCTGAGTGACAGACATGGTTACAGTCACTAAGATTGATACTTCTACATTTTATTTGTGACACTGACAGATGACAGTATCCAGAAGTGGAAGCCAGCACAGATCTGGGAACTGTCACACCTAGGGCATTACTAGCACCGTAGGGCATGGAGCGCATAGGAGATGCTGAAGAAGGGTTTGCTAATGACCGTCCCCTAGAAAAGGTTGTCATGTGGGCAGGGAGAGATGGGGTTACTCCTGGAGCCTAAATCCAGAGACAGAAAGTTTCAAATAGGCTGTTATCTCTTGATTTAAACAAATGGGCTAAATGTTTTCCCTTTAGCAGAAGTTTCACCACTATTAAAGAAGAAAGGAGCTGAATCAGAGATACAGAGTTTGAAAATTGCATAGTGAGTTTCCACCTTCACTTCCATCCCTATTTCCACGTTCCACTTTCTGTAGTTTGGGCTAAGAGAATAAAAATGCCCAGCACAAGACCATATGCTATTGCTTCCTATATCAGTAAGCTTCTGTCTTTTTTTTTTTCTTTCAGATGGAGTTTCTAATCTACCGTATATCTCTTATGAACCTGTTATGTAATATTTCAAGACTTGGCTTCCAAGGCAGCAAAATAATAAAACAAATTACTATTTGATATATTTGATGAACTCACACAAATATCTTTAAGAGAAATAACCAATGAACAATTTTGAGAGCTTATAGAATTTCCCCTTATAAAATTGCTACTTTAGGGCCATTCAAAACAATGTTGTACAGCCATCTCAATTATGTTCCAAAATATTTCTATTATCATAAAAGGGAACCCTGTTGCCATTAAGCAATTGCTCTCAGTCCCTCCTCCCCATGTGTCTGACAAACACTGATCTGATTCCCGTGTCTGTGGTTTGGCCTCTTCTTGGTATACCATATTCATGGAATTGTGTGGCTTCTTGTGTTGTGTTTGGCTTCTTTTACTTAACATAATGTAGCCAAGGTTTATCTGTGGTATAGCACGTAACACTACTTCATTTCCTTTTATGACTAAATATATTCCATTGCACTGTTAACCAAGAATTTCAAGAACAGAGACCTAGTTGAGGCCAAAAAGTTTTGCTTATTTGGAGTTTGATAGGACTTCAGCCTGGGAGACATAGATCCAAGAAGCACTGGAATGGTCTTCCCCTGGACTACAAAACCTTATAAAGGCAAAACAAATAAACAAACAACCCCCCAAAACAAACAAAAATCTCAAAACAAACAAAACAGCACAACTCCAAGTTACATAACTAGTTCGTTAAGAATTAGGATTGGAGCTGGCAAGAAGTAAGGGTGGCCGTTAAACACTTTCCCCCCACAGTTTCTTTCTGCATTTTTCCGTCACTGAAGGTGTCAGCTGTTCCCACGTGTTAGTTGCAGTGACCAACACTGCAGGGAGCTGGGGGCTGGTGTCCTGCAGGTGCTCCCAAGCTGTCACCAGAGCTCGCCCTGGCTGCAGCCCCCAGCGGCTGGCACAGGCAGCCGGCCACAGAGCGCGGGGAGGCGTGGGCGACAGCCGTGGAGGTGCCTGTGTGACAGCTGGCAGGATTGGGGCGTGAGGCTTTCCCGGCGGCTTCTGGGCAGGTTTCCTGATGGAATAAACAGCATGGTCAGCAGGAACCGCATCCTTCAGTGCCCTCTAAAAATCCTAACTACCGGGCTCCTGTTTGTCCTCACCCCAGGCGTGGGGCTCCTGAGTTAGTGCTCCGGAGGCTGCAAGAGAACAGTGAGTCTCTGTGGAGGTGTCCCACGCAGCTGGGGAGCCAGGTGCCCACCCACCTGCTCCTTGCTCCTCCTGCGGGAAAAACCACAGCCTGAGAAGGACTCACTTAGCTGCAGCGTTGCCAACTTGGGGAAGGTGGGGTGCCGGCTCAGCCCCTCTCCAGTGCATCCAAATGTCTAGATCTTGGCTCTGACACAGTACTGGAATTTCTCTGTAAGCCTAGACCCCCACGAGAGTTCTCTCAAGTCTGGGTGACAGTCCAAGGCAGTGTGCTGCAGGGGTTCCAGGACCACGGCTGGAGGGGCTAGAGCTGGTTCACCGGCCATCGCATGGCCCACAGCTGGTACCCGACGTCCATCTGCCTGTGAACCCAGTGAGCAGATGGACTGGACTGTTCCCGGGCCCCTGGGTGCACGGAACTGGATCCCACATCCTTGGCAGGGGCATTTTTGCTTGTTGGATGGATGCTCGATTTTTGTTGTTGAAAAGGAGAGACAATGCAAAGGTCATTTTAAGCTGATGTCACTCTGAATGCAAAACTGCGATTATCAAACTGTGACCTAGTGACATCAAGATTAATAGAACTCACTTAAGATTAGCTGTGAGTATGAGAAATATTAAGGAAAAAATATCTGTACCATACACTCTCATACTTAAAGTAACTCTTATTTGTTTACTGTATCAAACACTGTTTAAATATAGATACATGAAGTAAATATATATGAAATAAATAAATAAATAAATAAACTCTCTACCATTATAGGTTGTTACAAGATATTGAATATAGTTCCTTGTGCTGTACCGTAGGACCTTGTTGTTTATCTGTTTTATATATAGTAGTTTGTATCTGCTAATCCCAAACTCCTAATTTATCACTCCCCTGCTTCCCCTTTGGTAACCAAAAGTTTGTGAGTCTGTTTCTGTTTTGTAAATAAGTTCATTTGTCTCATTTTTTATTTTGAGACTCTACAAATAAGTGATATCATGTGATATTTGTCTTTATCTGTCTGACTTACTTCAATTGGTATGATCATCTCTAGGTCCACCCATGTTGCTGCAAATGAAAATATTTCATTCTTTTTTATGGCTGAGTAGTATTCCATTGTGTATATAAACCTCAACTTCTTTATCCAACATCTGTGCATGGGCATTTAGGTTGCTTCCATGTCTTGGCTAGTGTAAATAGTGCTGCTATAAATATTGGGCAGTATGTATCTTTTCAAGTTGGATTTTTCTCTGGATATATGCCCAGGAGTGGGATTGCTGGATTGTTAAGTAACTCTATTTTTAGTTTTTTAAGAAATTGCCATATTGTTTTCCATAGTGGTTGCATCAATTTACATTCCCACCAGCAGTGCAGGAGGCTCCCTTTTCTCCACACCCTCTGCAGCATTTAGCATTTGTGGATTTTTGAATGATGGCCATTCTGACTGGTGTGAGGTGATACCTCACTATAGTTTTGACTTGCATTTCTCTGAATATTAGCCATATTGAGCATCTTTTCATGTGCCTATTGGCTATCTGTATGTCTTCACCGAGGAAAGAAAATTTTAAAACTCTGTACTAGCTTTTCTCAAACTCACTTGATCTCTGGTACTTTTTTTTTTTTTTTTAGCATGTAACAACTTTTAACATGAACATCATACTTTCATAAACTCAGGATTACATGAGCAATCTCTCTGAGCCTGTAGATGAAGACAAAATAACTGTCTTCCTGTCTACATGCAGTGACAATTTAGTGAGGATTTCTTATGAATTATAACATTTATATAAATATAAGTACTATTATTTTGTTCATGAATAATTATTTTTTAAAACATTGCATTCAAATTCCTATTCTTTCTTATGGAGGCAGAAGAGTGAGTTGGCAGAGTGTTTAGCCTTTGTTTTAGAGATGAGGAAATAGTCCTAAAAAAATGAAATGCCTTACCCAAGGCCTCACACAGCAGCTGGCTGAACTGGAATGACAAGCCAGGTCTCCCGACACTTGGAACAGAGAACTATTTATTTTTCTGCTCTGCCTCCATCTGGTCACATGTGAAACCATTCATGCGTAGGGCGGCCAGGGTGACAGATCTGGCAGCACTGTGAAACTAACTCTGTACCATGTTGAATCGGAGAAAATGGGGGAAGAATCATAAATTGAAATTCAATTTAAATATCCACACATAGATATATTATAATCGAAGAGGAATATAACGTATTTTAAATGTTTTTCTTTAATCCCAAGTAGTTTAAAAGAACATTCTTTGTCCTTAAATGCATGAAGCATAGTCATTCAAAAACTTGTCACCTGACACACTTAATGAATAATCTAGATGAACAGGATGTTTCCAGAGGTGCCCAGAGTACAACACTGCTGTTTAATTTTTGACACTGATCTCGTTATTAATGTTGATATATAACATAATCCAAAAATGTCTTTGTCCATCCGCTCTTCTCTGTATTTTATCCTTTAAAAAAATTCTATCTGTCCTTCAAACTTCTCATTTTATTTCCTATAAATTCACCTCTGTTGAAGCAAGTTCCAACTGAAAAGAAGGAGAGTTTTACCAAAAGGGAAGTGGCACCGGCATGTGATTCTGCTCCAGAGAAGGGCAAATACGGTGTGATCTCACTGATATGTTGACTTTGAAAGCAAACCAACTCATGCTCAGATTTGTACTTGCCAGAGGCAGGGGTGAGGAATGGGAAGATTGGGTAAAGGTGATGAAAATGTATAAAATGTCAGTTACAAGATGAGGATCTACTGAGAAATGATGCACAACATGGTGAAGACAGGTAACTACACTATGTGGTATATTTGGAAATTTCTGAGAGAGTAGATCTGAAAAGTCTTCATCACAAGGCAAAAAAAAAAAAAAAACAACTTGTGTAGCTCTATGAGGTAATGGGTGTTGACTTAACTTAATGTGGCAATCATTCTGCAATGCATACCTATGCCAAGTTGGTACCAGTGTGGGCCCTTGGATTCCTGAATCAGTAGAAATTAGTAAGAGGCCAGATGAAGAATCTCAGCGAGGCTTCATGGGGCTCATGCTGCAGCACTGGGGAGTGAAAACACGTAACACGTTCTCTTGTTCACTCCCCGAGTGGAGGTGAGCTGGTTCCTTAAACAGGGTGAGGCTGGGGTAGCTCAGTGGGTCAGGCCAGGGGGTGGCTTAGCTGGTGTGCCCGCCCACCCTGGTGGTGCTGCGTGCGGGGATCATGTGTAGTCCCCTGCTTTTGCTCCTGGCATCTCAGAAATGGCAAATGATTTGTGGCTATTTTTCATCTAATTGTTCATAATTGCCCCAACTGCTCATGAATGCAGTCATTTTTAGTCCCTTACAGTTTCTTTGTATTCTGTTGCTTGAGAAGATTTTCATCCAGGGGCAAGTGCAGGGAAAGGGTCCCAGGTCCCAGCCGATCTGAAGCTCGTTGCACTGTACACCTTAAATTATGCAGTGTTACATGTCAACTGTATCTCAGCAAACTGAAAGAAAAAGTAGTTTTTAAAAATAGAGATCCAAGAATATAAGTATGCATCCATTAAAGAAACTATAAAGCAGCCATAAAGATGATACTTAAAAGAGGCTGGATGGAATGCTCATGGTATAATGCTGAGTCAAAGCAAAAGATGAACTTGTATCCACAACACAGTCTCATGGAAATTTGCCAAATGGACACAATGGCCGATTCTGATTGATTTGCATTGTTGTTAAATTCCTGCAAAGTTCTCGTCTAGATTTTTGCTTTTTGTTTTTCTGAGTTCACTATGAGCATGAGTCTTTTGGAGATCAAAATATCGCTCATACACATGATGTTGTGCCCATGATGTTGGATACACTCTCTGCGGAGGCCAAACGAGGAATAGAATTCAGTCATTCCTAAGGGGCTTGCAAAATAAGAAATATGATGAGGAATATATAAATGAAACAATTGGATATAAAATAGTCATTTATCACTGGAGAAATGTATACAGCAAACTGGTGATTGTCAAATTTGAAGCAGGCAGGAGGAGCAGTTTGTGGCAAGTGTAAAAATATAAATATAAACATGAACATACATGTGTCTATATAAATATGTCTTTATATATAATAAACATATATAATTGAACATAAGGCCCATCGTTTGTTTACCATGGAGAGAGAGGATGTGGGTCATGGATAGAAAATTAAATTTGATGTTGCTTACATTTCACCAATTTGCTGAATAAATCAGTACAGTGGATGGTATAATTTTCCATCTTTTTCCTTTACTTGTGAGTAAATGACTCTGACACGAGAAAACTGATTTTTCAAAAGAGAAGCCGAATTCACAGGGGTTAAATAATTCAACTTGTCAACAGTGCTGCTTCCAAAATATATTCGAAGTAGAGAAATCCTCAGGCGATTTAGACTTTGGGGTGAGGACCATTCTTTGGCATTTTATTCTCTGTAGTAATTCCATTAAAAGAGCACGATTTATTGCACATCTGTCTTTGCAGATTTTATCAATGCTGAAACCTTTTAAACTGAGAATGGGATTAAATAAACCCCATTTACCAACGTGGTAAAATATAATAGACATCCAGCCCATTAAATGGCCAGAGAAATCAATACATGTGCTTGGCAGCAATTTCCAGAAGATAAGGTGAAAACCTCTGTTCTGTTTGATAGATGAGTAAACTTAAGGGGGAGAATTTACAGTAGCGTCAGTGTGTACCTTGCAGGAATGTTCATTATTCTCAAATTACCTTCTCATGTCAGCAGATTTGTGCTTAGTAAACAGAGGGGCCCCGGCCCCCCTCCCCGTGTGTGGTTATGGAGGTTGCAGCCGGCGACCAAGGTGGACGGCAGCTGCCGGGTGTTGGGAATTATTTAACAAAGACAAGATTTCAACTCTGATTAAAAGATATTTATACATTTTAATTGTGTGACACATACTGTCAAAATCACCCCAAATAATATGACTCTCTGTAGAAGGGTAAAGAGAGGAGAGTGTGAAGGACACAGGAAGTTAAAAAATGTAATAATAACTTACAATGTGCATAGGATGGGTCAGGTGCTAAGTGTTTTACACATTGATTAGTTTAGTGGGAATCAATCAAAGAAAGGAAACAAACTCCATTTGTTTTCACCATGTGCCAGAAACTATCCTTGGAGCATTTACATACATTATCATTTGTTTAATCTTTACGAATAAATCTTTGAGGCAGAAGTTATTATGGAAATGGAAACAGAGGATCTGAGTGAAATGTCCCTAAATTATGACGAAAATATTGAGACTAGAATTTTAATTTAGGTTTCTGCTCCCTTGACCCACTGTTCTGCGCAACAAAATTCCAGAAATAGAAGTGTAAGGTGTATGTAAAGTTTGTGCATATACACACACACACACAGTTCAGCCCTTCATACCCACACACACATATTCATATACGCTAAAGCTGAGTGTCATAAATAGAGATTCTTTTGATGACAGTTCAGGAGGCAGAAGTTAGTGACTAAAGTCATCAAGTTACTAGGAAACAGAAAGCAGACTTGAACTTGAATCTGAACCTCTGCTTCTCCCCAGTAGAAGCATAAACAGAAATGTCCTGAAGGCGCAAAGCCTTGGGTGTAACATCGCAGCGGGGCATCCCTTCCGTCCTGCTGTGCTGCTTGGCCAAGGGTTCTCCCTCCGTCAGCCTCCCCCTCCTCCTCCTGTCAGCTTTCAGTGTTCGAGACCAGGTAAGAGGGCGGAAGGATGAACAGCAGTTTTGTGCTGCCTCATCTAAGGCTCCAGGGAAGAAACTCTAAATCAGAAAAAATCCAAGGGTCCGGTCCGAAGTTCTCTGTGACTGTTTCAGAGCCTTGGAGAATCCGCTAGGTACCAGAGGGGATGCGGGGTGGACGTGGGAGGGCGGGGAGGGTGGGAGTGAGAGGATCAGTGTTAGAAGAACACGGTCTGTTAGCATGACAGGCTTTCGTAAATGTCTTGGTGCTTTATTACATAAACATAAACCTTTAGCTGCTGGCATGGACGCGGTCTGGATGGGAAACACGACTCTGATTTCATGGCGGTTCTGAAATCGACAGTTTGGTGCTCCAGCCCACTGTCTCCAGATGAGCTAGGTATTAAGAAAGGAAGAATGGATGTTCAGGGTAGAGGTTTTCGCGTTAGTCATCCTGTATACAAATGTATCAGGCATGGTCTGTCTGGAGTCAGTAATTCACTCCTGTGTCCCTGGAGTGATGGGCTTAGCCTTGATGTAGGTGATTATTCATGGCCTTCTGTGAGCGCTTACTTGCAAGCACCCCCCAGCCACTCAGGTCTGAGAAAGAGCTGAGGCAGCCAAGCCTGGGAGTGGCTTCAGCGGCTCTTACTGTTTGCACCCTAACATGGGCAGGGCGCCTTTTTAAGGGGAGCAAGCCGGGAAGAAATGGTGGTCTTGTACGTCCGAGACAGCCCAGGATGCATGCTCTCACTGCCTGCTTCCTAATCAGCGCATCATGGATGCTTAGCACGTATCAAAACACCTTCTGCCCTTCATGACGTGTGGCACCTCTTACGTGTCCTTGGTGGCAGTGTCCCCTTCCAGGCTTTCCCTAGTGGTGTGGATGGAGAAGGAGGAAGTTCGCCTACTAACATGTGCCTCAATCTCACACTCCGTGTTGGACTCTCCTGGCATCTCTCTGTTGGGCTGCAGGTCAGTTTTTACGGGGTTATAGTTCCCCCAAAGCTCGTGGACGCTTCCCCCTCGGATGAGGGCTGCTCCGTCTGCTCAGGCAGCAGGGCAGGTCAACGTGACACACATCTTGTTTTCTCAGACTGCTGGTTGTTTGCCTAGAGCCTAGTTTACACGTGTTTAATTAGCTCGAGTCCACCTTAAAATAGCATACAACTTCAGGTGTCCTGTGAGGACTTCACAGAATTGTACCTCAGTCCCTCCTTCCTTTCTCTGTGCTGTCATGGTCATACTTTTTACATTGACATATGCCCTAAGTATACAATACGTTGCTGTCATTTTTGACGTAGAGTTACATATTTTGGCCATTGAAAATAAAGAAGAATTAAATTTTATATTTACTTTAGGTCATTTTGTTGGAGGAAGTCATCAAGAGGACCCCACCACTGGTTGTCCCTCGAGATGGACCAGGGAAGTTGGAGGTCCTTCACCCATCCCTCCACCACCCTCTTCCTCCATCCTTGGAATGTAGACTTGCTCATCGTTCCCATGGCTGGAGCTGCTTTCAAGGACGCAGCCTTGAGAGAGCAATGTGATGAGAGCAGTAAATGAACCCAGTTAAGGCCGCTGTATAAACTCAGAATTCTAGCAGGTGAATGCAGGGATCTATGCCTCTTGCTGCCGCCCAAGACAAGCCTGGACTATACCTTCCCTTGCTTATCAAATCTGCCCCCTCCCCATCGTAGCGGTCTGTCTCTTTCTTCATTCTCTCCTTGCCTCCACGTATGGGGGGCCAGTTTCCGACTTTACCTGAGAAGTTCCCAAATTTGCAAAGCAACACATTTCTACTATTCTTCATTTATATGTTTGTGTACATGCGTATAGTTCTAATTTCTGTCTGATATTATTCTTTTGTTTAAAATTCCTTTAATAATACTTACAGTGCAAACATACTGTCAAAGAATTCTGCCAGTTTTTGTCTGAAAAGATCTTCTTTTTCATTTTTTGAAAGGTGTTTTCACGGGATGTAGAACTCGGGGTTAACAGATCTTCTTTCGGTACTTGAAAGGCGGGTACTCTGCCGTTGTCTTTGACTTACAGATGCTCTCCCGAGAATGCTGGTGTTCTTTGTCCCTCTGTATGTAGCGTGTCTTTTATCTGCTCACTGCCTTCAAAAATTTCTAATTTATTCTTTTCAGCAAATTGAATCTGATCTATATTCATGATTTTTTTTCTGCTCATTTACTTATTTGACATTTACTTATTTATTTAGTCCTGATTGGTATTTCCTTCGCTTCTTAAATCTTTTGTTTTCTTTCATTAGATTTGGAAATTCTCAACCATCATCTGTTGAAATATTTATTCGACCTATGGTCTCTCTCTCCTCCTTCTGCAGCTCTGCTAGAATTCCCTGTTTGTTCATATACGATGTCTACCCTTTCTAATAGAAACTGTAATGTATTAATAATAATTAAATTAAATTTTCTGTCCAGATGTTCCAGCATCTGGGCCATATCTCTCAGTTTGTTTTTGGAAACTGATTTTTTTCTCTTGGAGCATATCATTTTATTTCTTGTTCTCTTGTGCTTCATCTAAATTTTTGGTTGAAAGCCAGACATCTTGTTTGAAGCAGTTGAGACTGAGATGAATGACCTACATGCCAGGAAATGGGCACACTTCCTTTCAGCAAGGACTTTACTGTGGGCCACTGTTGCGTCAGTGGCATCAGGTGCTGAGCTGGGTTTGAACTTCGCTGTTACTACTGTCACCCTCCGCAAACTACAGGCTTCAAAGCCGCCTGGCATTACCTTCTGTTTACTGTGGGCACAAACCACTTGGTCAGGAGTTTTCATCAGCGTCTGCTCCACCCTCAACTTTGAGCTCAGAGACGTTCTGTTCCTACACTTGTCCCATCCCCAGCCGTAGACTTGTTGGCTAAATATAGGGCGAGACATTTTCTATCGTTCTGGTTCAGTCTTAGTCTTTCTGATTGATTGATTGAAGTATAGTTGGTTTACAATGTTCTGTTAATTTCTGGAGAATAGCACACTGATTCAGTCAGACATATATATGCCTTTTCATATTCTTTTTCATTATAGGCTATTATAGGTATTGAATACAGTAGGACATTGTTGTTTATCTATTTTATGTATAGTAGTTTGTATCTACAAATCCTGAACCCCCAGTTTATCCAGTCCTAATCAAGTGTTACGTTCCTGACTTTGGAGTGGGACTTTCTCGGTAATCCCGCCCCTCCCTAACTAGTAGGGGATCTCCGACAGCCTGGACTCAGGAGTTTCCTGCCCCTTATCCAGGACAGGTCTTCACAAACGCTGTCAAGGTGGCCAGTTTTGCTTCTTCAGCATCTTGAGGCTTTTGTTCCATAGCGAAGTTAAGATGCAGGATCTAGAGCTTACGTCATTTCCCACAAGATTTTGGATCCTGGCTCTAGGGAACTCAGAGATATTGTACAAAGTACCAAGACAGGGGTATAGGCAAAGGAAACAAAGAAACTTGTATGGGTAGGTGAATCCAGGAACCTAGAACAAGATTCTAAGGGACAAGGCAAGAGTTCAAACATTACAGTTGAGGCACACTAGGGAAGAGTTACATTATCAGAAGGATGACTTGATTGCAAGTGCCAAGATGACTCTAGGTGTATGAGTGGAGAAATGCATGTAAAACTGGCCCACCTGGCCACAGAGGAGGCACGTCCCTGCCAGGTGTGATATTTAAGTGCAAGGCCATCAAACTATGCTGTCTTGGTAGGCAAAGTTTGATGTATGAATAAACAGAGTTAGTTTCAAACAATTGGAAAAATATATCTTCAACTATTCTGTATATGACAGAGATTCCAATTAAACTTATTAGCTCCTTATTTTATGTTCTAACGCCTTTTTTTTTTTTTTTACATAGACTGAGCTTTTAGTTAACGGGAGGGACCTGCTCTGACTACTAGTCTTCATAAGGATTGAGATTTTCAAAGTTAGAAAAAGAAAGCAAAGAAAGGATGGAAACATTGAACAGGATATATAGCACGGAAAGGTTCTCCAGAAGCAGGAAAGATAAATTCATGAAATGAGAAACGTCAGGGAAGACAGAAGACAGTGAAGTGATGTGACTAATGGTGGAGATAAGTCAGCACGTTTTCCAGCAAATGCTCTGACAACACCGGTGGGTCAGAAGCGGTAAAGGAGTTGAGTAAAATTAAAATGTGGTCTCTGCCCTTGTGACAGATATTTACAAACTGTTAGAAAGAGAAACCTTAGACACATGAAGCCATCAAACAAATCGGGCTTTCAGAGGAACCCCTGACATCGTGTGAGATCTGAAGTCATTTCTGTCAGCCTCCTTCTTCTGGACCTAGTTCTCTGGACCACTCAGCATCTCACTGCTCCCTTCAGGTCAGTGACGCCACACAGTGTGGTTCCTCTGCCTCTCTGCACAATTGTCTGCTTCCCATTGTCAGTCCCACTGTCTTTTTTGCTCCATTTCTGTTTATCTCCACCTTCTCATTCTCCTCAGCTATATGTCCACCCAGAGGTTGAGCCTTTGGCTCATTTCTTCTCTGTCTCTCTTTCTCTCGCCCACCAACACAGCTCTGGCCATCTTCTTCCATTTAGTTTTCAGAATCAAACTAGTATCAACTATATACTCTGGTTCTGCTTCCTCAATATTCCAATATTCCTCAGTATTCCTGTCTGAATACCATTCTACTGCATCCTCTTTAAACAAATCAATGTTTCTTAAACACCGGAGACAATCTTAGGCAAAGAGGATGCAAATGTGAAAAAGGAAGGCTGCCCATCTTCAACGAAGCAGCAGTAATACTAACAATCATTCATTCACTCCCTCATTTACTTCACAAATACGGTGAGAGCAGGAGCTTTGTCTTTCTGAGTTATCACTGCATTTCCAGCAATTAATAGCTCCTGGTACAAATGAGGCATTCCCTGAGCATCGCCAAATTACCTACTGGAAGTAAGTAAGGGAAGGCTACCTGAGAAAAGACGGAGTTCTGTTTAGCACAAGGAGGGAGAGAGAGACAAAGGCTATCATTAAATAAATAACATGAGGTTGTTGGAGACAATTAATACCCACTGATGGTGAATTAGGTGGAAAAAGTTATTCTGCAATGGAAGGATCTACTTGGATTTTCTTTTTACTGATTGAAAGCCAAGACTGTGAATAACTGGTATTTATTCTTAAAGGAACTGGTAAACCTTGACTGCATAAACATTTTAAGGAAACGCTGTATAAATTATTGGCTGTATATGACTTTAATCGTCTTACTTGGGGGCAGATCGTGTGAAATTCTCTTGTTATCTCACAGGAGGGACAATGTCCTCATTAAACACATGTAACTGTTTGCATCTAAGACTTTCTCTTTATTATTGTCTTTGTCATTTCTATAAATTGCTGAAATCTGGGATAAGATTGATGATTTCCCCGAAGTAATACCAGGATATTCAACGATGAGTTTCATAAATAATCTTTTTTTTCCTGCAATCTGGCTCAGAAAATTTCTTGAAATGGGAAAACACATTCCCGCTTTGGATGTAAATAGAATACTCATGAATTTTAAATATTCTCAACATGCCACTCATTTAACACTCGGAACAAATACACTGCTACTCACACAAAAAAAAATACATATTAAGCTCAGGAAAAAGCATTGAAATAGCGCACGGTGCTGTCTGGGGCTCATGGGGTGACGGCAGGATTTTACTCCTCTCTTAAAGGAGCACCTTGGAGATGCGTGTGTTTAACAGAGAGAAGGGCGTCTTTTCTACATGTGGTAACATGGACATGGGAATTAATCTATAAAATAAAATATAAACATATATAAATAATCCAGCATTCTATAGCATTGAGTAGAGCCAAAGGCTGCAAATCACCATTAGGAAAATCTGAATATTGTACTTGCAGCTGAATTTGGCCAGCTGAGTGTACACCCTGAGCACTCAAAGTGAAAAGTGCCAGAATTTTTGTGACAGTCATATTTCTAGGATGACACAGTCATTTAAAAACCAAGACATGGAAACAGCCTAGATGTCCATCAACAGATGACTGGATAAAGAAGATGTGGTGTATTAATACAATGGAATACTATTCAGCCATTAAAACCAACAGCATAACGCCATTTGCAGCAACATGGATGTCCCTGGAGAATGTCATTCTAAGTGAAGTAAGCCAGAAAGGGAAAGAAAAATACCATACGAGATCGCTCATAGGCGGAATCTAAAAAAAACAAAAAACAAAACAGAAATACAAAACAGAAATAGACTCATAGACATAGAATACAAACTTGTGGTTGCCAGGGGGACAGGGGGTGGGAAGGAACTGGGATTTCAAAATGTAGCATAGATAAACAAGATTGTACTGTGTAGCACAGGGAAATAGATACAGGATCTTGTAGGGGCTCCCAGCAAAAGAGAATGTGACAATGAATGTATGTATGTTCATGTATAACTGAAAAATTGTGCTCTACACTGGAATTTGACACATTGTAAAATGACTATAACTCAATTTAAAAATGTTAAAAAAAAAACTAGGAATATATAGATACTTCAGCAAAATTTAAACTGTTTCTTTTGTTTTAAAGGCAATTTTTTGCTTAATCAGGAAACCCTGAAAATATTTCAGCCAGAGACAGAACAAAAGAAAGATGCCTTCTTTTGTCATTATCATTTACCCCGATACTATTATCCAAGGCAATTAGATAAATAAAGGTTTAAAATGGGGATGTTTCTGGTAACAGAACTATAAAAACGAACTGGTTTAAAATCCTATAAACCACAAGACCAATCTGGTGACTATGACTATGTTGGAAATCACCCTAAAATTTAGTGGCTCAAAACAACTGTCATTTATAATCAGTCATGCTTTCTGTGGATTAGGAATTTGGGAGCATCCTAGCTGTGGGGTTCTGACTCTGGCTAGTCCTGAGGTCATCCCCAAATCTTTTTCACTTATTCATCTGGAACCTGGGCTAAAAACTGGATAGTGAGGAAGCAGAAGCTCCCTGGGCATCTGTCCCTATACCTCTGTGTGACCTCTCCGTGTGGTTTCTCCACCAACGTGATGACAGGCTGGCTGGACTTCTTGCATGGTGACTCAAGGTTCCAAAGGCACATTTCCAGGTAGAAAGCCAGGCAGAAGCCATATTGCAAGTTTCATCTTAAGGAAATCATGTAGCCATCTTTAGAAAATACTGTCTTCTGCAAGAAATTCATTCAAATGGAAGAAGACACATTATGCAATAAATAGTGTGCATCGCCTACTGAAAAATGTAAATCTATATATAACAGAATACACCAGTAAATTCCCAACACACAGAACATGTAAATATAAAACCAACCGTAAATTAAGAGAAGAAAATATTAGCAATTCTTTTTCCCGGTCAGCTGTTACTCAAACTGAAAAAAAAGCAATAAAAATGTGAATCTGTTAATATAAAAATAAAAATTTTTCATAGTTCAACATTTTTTAAAATGATAAACAGTAAAAAAAAATGATGGCAAACTTGTGAAGTTGTGAGATCTTTACTGCTTCTGTTGCAGATGAAGGTCTAATCTTTCTAGTATTAAAAAAATATTCTCAGATACATAAGATAGAGACCAATAACCCAATGGGGAAAAAATGGGAGAAGAAATTAAAGTGCATTATTGAAAACAACATATAAACTTTACTTGAATACAGGAAAAGCTGCTGAATCTCATGTAAAATACATAAAAGAAAATTAAAGCTATATGGAGAATCGCCAATTCCCTTATTAAACTGATACCATTCCAAAACGTATTAACACATAATACTGTCGAGGTCCACAAGGAAATAGGACGGTATTGCTTTTTGAAAGTACGATTCTCTAGAAAGGGCCTTTTGTCCATTTTTTAAAACAAATTGCAACGGACCTCTCAATTTCACTTTAGGGAACATATCTGCAGTAGGTAGAATTCTAAGATGGTATCTAATGACCCACGCCCTTGTGTACTTCCAGATCCCTGAGTGTCCTAGGCTGGCCCTGGAACTTGTTTCTTAACCAATAAATATGGTAAAAGTGTTGGGCGGTCACTCCTGAGATTATTCCAGATTATAAGTCAATTGTAAAATGATTTTGAAGATGTAATAAAGGCCTTGTAATCAGTTGACTTCAAATTAATCAAAGGTGAGATTACCCTGGTTAGGGCTGACCTAATCAGGTAAGCTCTTATTAGATTAAAAAAAAAAAAAGCAAGGTTTGGAGCAACATAGTGATGTAGAGTCTGGTTATGTAATGGAAGAAAATGAATATCGATTTTTATTTCCTTGTATAAATACAATAAAGAACCCTGTGAGTGAATCAAAAATAGGAGTAATCATTTGTTCTGGCGGTTGGAAGATGGGATCTGATTTGAAAGAGGAGAGTCATAGGAAGTGACCTTTTTACTGCTGATATATTTCACAAAATTTTAAGGAGTAAATTTTGTTTTAAAAATTAAAAACAGAAGTATGAACGTCAAGATCCATAATCAAATCTTAATAGCGCTATTCAGGAAAAAATATGTGTTAACAAGAAATAATGAGGGCCAAGGATATTCAAAACATAACACAATGTAAGAGTGTGGGCGGGACAAAGACAGAGGGTTTCAAGGTCAGGGTAACATACTTGGCACGTTGTAGGCTGGCTGGTCTGATGTAAAACACTGGAAATAAATAGAAACCTGGAACAATGAAACACTGTCAGTTTTAGAGGCAGTCAGATGTTGCTTGGTCAGATATGGGACAGGAGAGCCTGGAGATGGGAACAGAGAAGTGGCCTATTAGCAATACTGAGTTCAGAGCCAAATCTGTTTTCTGCCTAAATGTAGTCCAATCTGGCAAACTCCGTTTTCATCCCTTAGCCCTTACACTTCCCATAGTGCTGTTTTCTTGTTTGATTCCAGGAAGCTTTCTTGTAAATCGCATGGTGTTTTCACTGCTTTGATGTGGGTATTGCCAACATTACAGAACAACGTTGCTTACAATAACAGTTGTTACCGAGTCCAAACTCGTTCTGCTCGTCACACGACAGGCCAATAAATTGGGAGGCGAGGTGTGGGACAAGGGATAATGACTTTATTCAGAAAGTCAGCAGACAGAGAAGACGGGGAACTAATGTCCTAGAGAACCATCTAGCCCAAGTCAGAATTCAAACTCCTTTTATACAAAAAGGGAAGGGAGGTGTGGTTGGTTGTTGCAAACATCTTGGTGTCAGAATCCTTTGTTCTTGCAGCTGTGCACGTGGGCCAGGTCATGATGTCCCTGTAGACCTCTAACAAGATAAATACTATTCTCTGCTCTGCAACTTTTTATCTCTATATGGATGGAAAATTGTTATACCCTGAAAGGTCAGATCCTTGACAGTGGGCTATCCTGTATAGTTCAGGCAATAGGCAATGTTCTTTTACAAAAGGTGCAGAACCAGCATGACTCAGCGCCGGAAACGGAGCACAGGGTTAGAGCTAAAGGAATAGATTTAATACATAGTCAGATTTGTTCTTCCTTATCTCACAGTGAATTCTCTGTGTCTGCATTTGAGGGGTCTCACAGTTGCCTGTCTATTCAGGATCCCTAACCCCTGGTTTCCTGACATGACTCATCTTTCATTGCCAGAATGATGCTGACAGTATTTTTAGAAACAAATGCAGGCCAATATAATATATGCATTATTTTTTTGTGAGTTTAGTGAGAAGATTAAGCGATGAGACCACAGAGGTATCTCAAAAGTGCACTGCATTTTAAAAAGCGCCTCTGTGACTTCAGTGTATGGCGAATGCATTGCCAGAACAATGATATTTGCAAATCAGGTATAAAGAATATGAACGGAAAAATCCCTTTGGTTTATTCAGTGTCCGTCTCCAGGATCTGTGTCCGTGCTGGGCAGCTGTGGGGAGCGGGCCTGAAATTTTGCATCTCGTCTGCAACCATTAGCAGGCCACCCTCCTCTCCCAGGGGAACACAGTGGGTATCTTCACTCTCCATCATCCATTATAATTCCTCACTATTTAAGCTGCAACCTGGGGATCACTATGCACTTCGGGGCAGCTATACTGGCTGTCGCAGGCCACACAGGAAGTCTGTAGTGCGCAGGCGCTGTAATTTACAGCGCACCCTCTGGAGAACAGGGGGAGGAAGTGGGGCTTGGGAAGTGCTTCTTTTTCTGCTCTGGGGCTCATGCACTATGGCGCTTCAACTCAGCAAACTCACCCTGATGCAAGAGCTGCGTAAATGCAAAGGAAGCTTTCTATTGTGCAAAACAAGACAACTCAAGAAATCTCTTGTTCTGTTTCCACTTAATAATAAACACATTTTTATGGTTCTCCTAATAGCACTTGAATGGGAATAATAGGAAGATCCTTTCCTGCTTCTGGGTAATTCTCAAAACAGGTAAGCTCTATTTGCTTTATTCTCCCAACAGAATAAATAGCCATTAAAGCCAGGTGTTGATTTTTGTTAAAATTTTATTTTGAGGAGAATAGGTAATTAATTGGCATGAAGTAATTGAAACTTTGCTGTGGATAGTTCAAGTGGATAAATAAACCTTTGCTAAATTGACTGCTGTTGACCAGAGACGAGCTTTCCTTTAATCGAGAAAAAGGATCAAGAGACTACTTGGCTGCATCTAGATTTTAATAATTATAAACAAAGCTGATATTAAAAATTAGAATGCACAAATTTGTGTGGACATAAAATTTCAAATACATGGACTAAATCCCTAGAAACACGTTTACTGCATCGTAGAGGAATATTAAATACTGCTTTGTAAGAAGCTGCTACAGTGTTTTCCAAATTGGCTGCAGTATTTTGCATTCTGACCAGCAATAAAAGAGAGTTACTGTCACTGTTCATCTTTGTCAGTATTTAGTATTGTCCATTTTTTTGGATTTTAGCCATTCTATAAGATGGGTAGTGGTGATCTCTCATTGCTGTTTCAATCTGCAGTTCTTTAAGAACCAATTATATTCATCACCTTTTTATATGCTTATTTGTCCCTGCATATCTTCATTGACAGGTGTCTGTTCAGTTCTTTTGCCCATATTTTAACTGGGTTTTTTCTTATTGTTGAGTTTTTAGAGTTCTTTGTACATTTTGGATACCAGTTCTTTAACAGAAACTTTGATTTATCTATGTTTTGTAAATATTCTCTCTCAGTCAGTGGCTTGTGTTTTCATTCTACTAAGTTCTTTTTATTTTTGCAGAGCAGAAGTTTTGAACAGATACTTGTATGTCAGTGTTCATTGAAGCATTATTCAAAGTAGGCAAAAGGTGAAAACAACCCAGATGTCCATCAAGAGGTAAATGGAGAGACAAAATGATGTATATCCATGGAAAGGAATATTATTCACTCATAAAAAATGAAGTTCTGATGCATGCTACAATGTGGATGAACCTTGAAAACATTATGCTAAGCAAAATTAGCCTGCAATGAAAGGAGGACTATTGTATGATTTTACTTATATGAAATATGTAGAATAGGCAGGTTCAGAGACAGAAAGGAGATTGGAAGTTACCGGGGGCAGGGAGTTACTGCTTAATGTTTACAGTAAACATTTATGTTTGAATTGATGAAAAAATTTCAGAAATAGAGATGATGATTGTACAACATTGTGAAGGTAGTTAATGCCACTGAACTGTGCACATAAAAAGGGTTAAAGTGGCAAATTTTGCTATGTATAATTTATCATAAATTACAAAAATCAATGCAGTTTATCAAAAATCATTAAATACTACATGTTAAATTGATGAAATGTGTGGTGTGTGAATTGTAACTCAATAAAGCTATTTAAAATATATATCAGGAATGATATTCAAAATATTTAACAATAGTAACCCAGAAGAGTCAACCAATCAGAATGAATGCTGGCCATTTCGCTGTCCTGACTGGCCAGCTGAATATCAGCCTGGGTGCGCAGTTCTAGTCTTCTGCAGGAATATAATCTGAAGTATATTCATTAAATCTTATCCTGCTGTTCTTTCAGAGTGGCTGCATTTTTTAAAGCTTTGTACTGAAGTATATAACACAGGAAAAGAATCACTTTTCATGAGTTTAGAGCAGAGATTTATCAACTCTAAAGCTAAGCCACGCCCACCTCCAGTTGGCCTGGTATACGGTCCACGAGTTCCATAGAGAAGTAGCAATCTTTCTGAGTTCTACTCTAGACCCTGCTTCTGGGCCAACAGAGCAGCCCTGCCATGGGAGTCAGGATGTGTGAGGTGTAGGGCAGAAGGCAGGGGCATCAGGAGACACTCTGTCCACTTGGTTTCCTGGGACAAGTGGCACAATTCCTGACAATTACAGCAGTGACAGATGACACATGAGACAGGTGGGGATGAGAAGATTCAAGCCAACACTTGAGAAGTGACTCATACAACAAATTAAAGAAATAACTACTTGGATAATTAGAATTATTTTCAAACACTCATATTTTCAGAAAAAAAGTACTAAGAAAATCCTAAGATATCTAAACTAATGGGTTGGAAAATTAGTAAGTACCTTCTATGCAAAAAAAAAAAAAGGAAAATTTCAAAAACTATTGAATTGATTAACTAGGTTGTTATTTTAACCCAATTTCTAGTTCTAATCACTTTCTTCATATTTTTAAAGTGTTTGTGTTACCGAGTCCAAACTCATTCCACTCACCACACAACAGGCCAATAAATCAGGAGACTAAGTTGTGGGGAAAGAAATAACAATTTTATTTGGAAAGCCAGCAGACGGAGAAGATGGCAGACTCATGTCCTGGAGAACCATCTTACCCAACGCAGAATTCAGGCTCCTTTTATACTAAAAAAGGGAGGGGATGTGGTTGGTTGTTGCAAACTTCTTGATGTCAGAATCCTTCGTTCTTGCAGCTGTGCACGTAGGTCAGGTCATGACGTTCCTGTAATCCTCTGACAAGACAGATACTATTCTCTGTTCAGCAACTTTTTATCTTTATATGAATGGAAAAGTGTTATACCCTGAAAGGTCAGAGCCTTGAGAGTGGGCTCTCCTGTCTATTTCAGGTTATAGGCAACATTCTTTTACAAAAGGTGCAGAAGCAGCGTGACTCAGCACAGGAGACAGAGCACAGGGTTAGAGCTAAAGGAACAGATCCAATACAGAGTCAGATTTGTTCTCTGTTATGTTTGATATAAGGTTATTCTGAGCCATGTCGGGTACTTTGGGAGGGAAGTACATTTCTTGAGTTGCTTCCCCATGTGATGATGGAAAAGTCATATTCATCTTTTTCCAAGTTGGAAAAGAACAGATAGCAATCCGGGCTGATGATGTGATGGATAAACTGTATCCCCCTCGAGTTCACAGTCTCACTTTCTTCCATTTGTTTCTGCAGTATTTGCTTGCCACTTCGATGCCCCTAACTCTATTTGGTACTGTCCTTTGTATTTGCTCTCTCAAGTGACTGCAGAAAAGGAAACAGCTGGTGTTTTCAATTCCAAGGACCGCTGTTAAGCACTAACCTTAGTTTCAGACTGCAGATCTGTCACAGGTTGCATTTTTCTGAAAAATGGTATGTAACTCCGTCTGCTGCCTTTCAAATTTTTGAAAACTTGTTTTGCTGTGAGAAAATAAAGAAATAACTAATTTAAGCCAACACGAAGGGCATTTACCTTATTGAAGTGTCTGTAAAATGTCCTTAATTAAGTGAATATTTATCTCAAAATAAAAAAAAAAACTCCCATCAACTCTTTGATGCCAAGAAATAACATGAAAGGCAGATTTTAAAGAGTTCTAAGAGAGAAAGACGGTATGCGTGTCTTTAAAGATGAGATTTCAGAACGTTTGATCACTACGTTCAAGGAAAACTTTTATTTAGAATTGACTGCTATGTTGAAAATACGAAAAATTAAGTATATAACTTCGATGGAAAACTTACTAAAGCAGACGACACTCTGCCAAGTTTAATTTACGCACCTTATTTTCATCATGCTACCCGTCCAATAAGGTAAGTACTGTTAATATCTCCACACAGATGAGTATTCTTCACAAGAACGTCCAGTTCTAAACCAGAACAGCTTAGAAACTTAGCCAGAGGCTGATTAGTAAGTGATGGAACCAGATGCAAAAATGAGGGGCTGATCCACGTTTCTCCAAGAAAAGCCCTTGTTCTCAGACCTGTATTGTGAGTGACCTCACTCCTTAACAACAAGAACCCGGATGTGTTAGTTCGCCACCGCCGCCATAACAATATACACAGACGGGGTGGCTGGAACAAGCAAATGCATTTGCTCACAGTTCTGGAATCTGGAAGTCTAAGGTTGAAGTACCAGCAGGATTGGTTTCTGCTGAGGCGTTCTCCTTGGCTTGCACATGGCTACCCTCTTGCTGCCTCTTTACAGGGTCCCCTTCTGTGCACAACCCCCGGTGTCTCTTCCTCCTCTTATAAGGACACCAGTCAGATTGGATTATGGCCCCACCCTAGTCCAATCAGATCCATCCAGACTGTGCAGCATGTCTCAGATCTGTCTTATCTTTATGTAATCACGTCTTTAAAGATCTCTCCAAATACATTTACATTCCACGGTGCATCCTAAGCCTGAGGTTGGGACTTCATTTTAATCAAAGTGCTCCAGTCAATAAACTGGCTTAAGTTGGAAACCTAGGAGAGAAGCCATGATTCTTTATGGTGATTCAAGTCAGGCTTCTAGAGACCAGATCTAGATTCTTCCCTGTTGTATAGATTAAGTAACGTTTCAGTAGGTGGGTCAGCAGCCCCGAAGACTACCCTCAGACTCGAAAGATGATTTGCTGGAAGGACTCAACAGGACTCAAAAAGGCAGTTAAATCCATAGAGTTCTAATCAGCAAAGGGGAAAGATGCAGGAGTCAAGTCACATGAGATGTACTTCACTCTCCCATCAACAAGGTGTGACAACAGGTATAAGGTGCTGCAGACAGGGGAGCTTACCTGAGCCCTGGTGTCTGGGCTTTTTCCTGGGGGTCAGCCCCATGGGCATGCAGCACCCACTCGACTGACCTCAGTGCCTAGACTCCAACCTTACTCTTAGAACAAAAATAAGCATTCACTCTATGTTATACTGTTAGGACTCACTCATGTGTTCAAACTGGTACAGGACCTCAGGCATACAAAAACATTCTCATCAGGCAGAATATTCTCAGGGCTCAGAAGTTATTTCCCAGTGAAGGTCCTGAACATAAACTTTCTCTGCAATGTGCAGAATTTGGGCCACAAGGTCCGGCTGAGTTAGGCCTTTTTTGCCCAGTAGATCACTCATCTGTTTTATTTTTAGGGACACCATGATCAATGAGGCATTGTACGGAGTCCTGTAGGTCAGAATATCCCCACTCTTGCTGCCCATTGCAATGATCAAACCCACTTTGTCTCTGGAGTTTCATAGTCAGCATTTATCACATCAAAAATCAGAGAGCTAATCTCAATGATGGCGCTTCCACCATTATTCTCAACCTACAAAAAATGGCAGCCAGAGATGTTTTTGAGGATGTGATGCTCCCATTATTAACGTTTTTTTCTCAACATCTTAATAAAAAGAGTGTCCCTTGAGCTTTCTCTGGTGGGCATAGTATGTGTTTGTGTGTGTCTTTGGGGGAGGCTGTTTGCAGTTCACACGTGAAGTCTCTGCTCCACTATTTCTGGTTCCCTAAGTTTTTGGACTTCACCCTTCATATCAGAACAGGGAACTTCTGGCATCTCAACCTTATTGGAAGTTGGCTATTATTGAGCCTAATTTTCAATCAACCCAAGCAACTGTTTGAGGTTTTTCCTGTTGTGTAAGATAACATAATCATTCTGGAATCTCTGGTAAACACAGCCATGTTGAAAAATCCATGAAGATCTAATAATACACTCCATCCTCTATGGATTGATCCTCTTTGTCACTCTTCCCCACACATATTCCACAGGTTTTTACCAAAATGAATTAGGAACATCTTGCAACTTTTTGGAGTAGAAGCTATGTCATGCTAGGTCAGGCTTGGCACCTGTCCCTCTGGAGCAAGCTAAGATCTCATTGCAGTTACAAGGCTAGAAGCAACAGATCTGTTGGAATGTGCCCATAGAAAAAATACACATCCCTTTGTAAACTAACTTAAATGATATCATTACATGGCTGGCAATTTGAGATGACCTCAGATATGAAGGTGCCAGTTGCTATACTGGCAATGATATCTCAGAGAGACTTATGGATCCAGAATTTTCCACTTCGTCCCAGTACACACAGATGCTCCTGTTCTAAGCTTCTGAGTCTCACTCATTGTTAAAATATGCCCTTATTTTCACATAAGAAGCATAGCAAGGATGGTTGTGAATTCAAACTCTATTATAACTCTCCCAACCAGCAAAATTACCTTTGGACCTGATTTTCATATCGGCTGGACCTGCTGCTAAAAGAACTAAGATACGAAGGCTCCATGGAAAAGTTCAAGGTCTCTGACCATCATATGAACTCAGAGCTTAACGTTCTGAGCTTAATATTTGTTTCCTTCTTTTCTCTCTCCAGTGCCTTCAAAAATAATGATACGACTCCCCAGTCCGTAGCGTACTCGTTACTGCCATAGATTAATCCACACAAGCCACTTGGCCTGCCGAGCTATTTCCTGTTTAATAGACACTTGATTTCAATCAGCCTCAGGTGGTTTTCCAATCAGTCATGATACTGTTGCATGACACGTGTTATTACAAAGCATGATTTCCCACTGCGTTCAAGGCTATGAATTGTAGCTACACTAATCACAGAACTCTCTTTTGAGTCTGTTTCCTTCAACCACTCCTGGTAGCCAGGATGCATCAGCCATAGAGTAAAAACTGCCTATGCCCCTGCCCATACCTTGGAGGCCTTTCCATTGTCCTACAGGGGGTCTGACTTCCAGATGCTTGAGGGCTTTCCGTAGAGGCCAGAAATCTCTCTACATACCAGCACAGCTGGCCACATAGGCTAGGGAGTGATTATCTCCTAGCGATAGCCATCAGCCAATGACTGACATGTGCTGCTGCATAAACATCCCAGCTCACTTGTCCTTCGCTGAGATAACGCGGAAGCATGTGTTCTGCAGGGATTCCCAGAGTTCCCTGCGCAGTAGTAACTGGCTTGATAAGTAACCATTAATTGATTGCTTCCCTTCCTTGTCTTATGTTCCTCCTACCTTCTAATATTTTCCGAGGTTCCCCCCATAACATCCCCTATTAACGTCAACTAACACGAAACGTAGTTTAAATAATCTTCCCTGTCCAAGGCAAGAGCGTTATTTTATTTACTTTGCATAATTTAAAAAATGTTAATCTCTAAATCCATGGCCCCTAGCTTTTTTTTTTCTTTCCTGAAGGAGGAGTTAAACAAGTTTGAATGACAAAGCTGGGTTACACGTATGAAAATGTAGGTTAAGTTTCAATTCATGACGTAAGTAAAACAAAAACAGAAAGGAGTGTGTCCCAAGAAAACTTTGATACCATGGGACCCCTTTGAGAAGTGTTAAAGAATTGTTAGAGAAGAAACATAGATTTTAGGATCATCTTAGGTAGTATGTTTATATGATTTATATTTAATGCATTACCTTTCTAGAACATTACGTCACTGATACCATAGACAGCTTTAAGCTGCACAGTAAAACTTGAATTCAGGGTTTTAAACTATGTAAAATTACTCCAAGGAAAATGATGTTTTATTTAGTCAAGCACCTAAAATAACTTCACCTAATCAAATGTTTTCTTAAGAAAAATTCCCCCTGGACTTGCATAATTACAGAAATGATTTTAATTAGCCGCACGTCTACCATTACATGCACAAACACACAAATGTAGTAGATGAAAAACTAAATAAACAAATGCTTTTTGTTAATATGTATGGTACAGATTATTAATACAGAAATGGTTCTTTTTTAATTGCTTCACACACCTTATTTCCTGATACGGTTTCTAAATCAGGGTATCTGTAAACACCCTGGACCTACTGAATCTGAGTATCTGGTATGAAATAATTAGGGACCTGTCATGTTGGGGAAGGCAGCCACCATAGACTGCCTGCCTTCCCTTACAACACCAAGTGCAAGTTCAGGGGGTTCCCAAAGTGACCCTCAGCATCGATCATTCATTGGAAGGACTCCGGGATCTCACTGAAAGCTGTGACACTCACAGTCTGGTTTGTTACAGGGACAGGATATGCACGAAATCAGCCGAGGGAAGAGACGCGTTGCACACAGCCTAGAAGAGTTGCAACCATGAAGCTTCCAGATGTCCTCTCCCCGTGGAGTTACAGACCATGTTAATGACTGCCAGCAATCATATGTGAGAATATTGCCAACCAGGGAAGTTCACTCGAATCTTGGTGTCCAGAGTCATCATTCGAGCTCCATCAAATAGGCATGGTTGATGGTCCATGTGCCTGATCTCAGTTCCATACCCTTGGGATGTCCAGCTGATACCGTGTGACCCAAAATCCTCACCCTAAACCACATTTTTCCTGTGGCCAATAGTCCCTGCTCTTAATGACATTGCTAATATCAGACTGGCTCAAGGCCCAGCTTGGACATTACCTCCAGAAGCCAAGGGCAAAGTCTAGACCTCTCTTTGGGCAAGGTTAAAGTTTTTACTCACCATGAAGATTTGGGATGTGTCTATGAAGTCGCCCAAGTTATGTGAGTGTAGTTTATTTAGCATTGGTTTGTAAACTGGCATTTTGGAACCACTGCCTCAAATTATACATCTTCCCTGCCCTACCCCAAATCTGATCTTCAGTACAATTTCCTGAAGAAAATAATATTTGATTGCATAGAAGTAAATCTGAAGACTGTCCCTTTTAGTCTTTTCATGAATATTTCATCGCAAGCATTTAAATTAATGACATGTTGATACTTTAAAAATTGCAGGGAAAATATGGAAAATGGAGAATGTGTACAACATGTGCATTTAAAAAGGAAATATTGCTAATGAAGCCATCTGGCATACTGTCTTTTACATAGTAGTTACCCAAAACTTCACATAGCACATTGGTTTTCAGAAATGAAAAGGATAATTTAAATTCAAAGATAAGCTCATGTTTGGTTAAATTCTGTTTTTATTCTAAAGGAAAACCCATGTTAGAACTGGTGATCTTAGAAACTGTCTAGTCTGATGACAAAACGATTAAATTAGGACCTGTAGATGTGGAGTGAACTTCCCTAAATCAGATTTTGAATTGGGATTGCATGGAACAGAAGCATCACTATAACGGCTTAAGCAAGTTAAGGTTGACTTCTCATGTGTGAGTAAGTCCAGAGGCAGAGTCCAAACCTTGAGTGAGTGCTCAAGGAAGCCATTAAGGGCTTACAGCCCACCTAGCTTTCTGATCCATTGTCCTCAGCATGTGGCTTTCCCCTCTGTGTTCTTACGCTGGATTCTTCTCTTTGAAACGTTGTGTCCACATTCCAAGGGACACAAGTTGGCACAAGAGAAATGCAAAAAACAATATCTAACCCTTTCAATTATAAGTTGACTTACACTAAGTTGCTATGACCCTTATGCCATGGAGAATTCAGAAGTAAGTGCTCTATAATTTGGGACAGAATAAATAGTAGAATATCAAAAAAACTGGGCTTCTGCTAGTAAGAGAGAAAAACAGATTGAATGTTGAACCTATCTGTATTTTCTGTATGCTTCTTTAGTAAATATTTATTAAGCCATGTGTCCTAGGCTCAGACACTAGCGTGTTGAACAAAACCAACATAGCCCTTAGTCCCGAACCTTCTTCTTCCTCAAAGTAGGTAGATGCTAAGATACGAGAAGCCACGGAGAACGAAAGGATAAAGCAGACACAGAGAGGATGAGTTTCCGTTTCAAAAGCCAGGGCTGCAAGGCGATGAATATCTCGATAGATGAGAATAATCATCTCACCCAGGACAGTAGAAGATCTTCCCAGGAAGGGCTGGAAGGGAAAGCAAGAGTTAAAAATGGGGAGTGAGATCTGTGGGGCTCAGATTGGGAAGGCCATACGTGTGGAGATTTCATCAGGTGGAACAGCTGGTGTTAACAGCCAGAAGCTGTCCATGTCCCACCGTGGCCAGGAGGTAACTGTGGCTACATGCCCAGAGCTATGGCAAATGCAAATCAGCACCTGTAGTCTGCCCATCTCAGCTCCGTCTGAGGATGCTGGTGGCAGGGTCTCGCCATCTTCATCCTCGTCATTATCAGGGCTCTTCCCTTCCCTGTAGTGAATACTGCTCATTGATTACTCAGAAGAAAGGTCCACGTGTGCCCTCTGGCTTTGCTCTACCTAAAAGACACTGGTCTTTGCACTGAAAACACAGCCAATAAAACATGGCCTCTTTTCTCCTTTATAGCCCAGTGAGCAAGAAAGACAGTCAACCAAAGAAAAAAAGAAAAGAAAGGCAGGGATACATTCTATAATTGCCTACATAATTTGACATAATTGGGTTTTCTTTAAAGATGAACTTTTTATTCATTCGACACACGATTATTTAGAGTTTACTGTGAGTAAACCACTGAACCAGCCATCCAGGAAGACACATCTTGAGTTAGGTGTGTACTATTCTTGGCACACATTGAATTTCTTTACCTGTATCTTATTTCCTGTCAACTCTTTGCTGACAACTGCCAGGGTTTTCATTTCTAACTCTAACCAGCTTCCGTCCGTAGCCCCAACACTCAGTCTTTTCCATGCTCTTCCTATATGCTGAGCCTGATGATATTAACACCTCTACCAGTTACATGTCTTCCCTTTGGTAGGTTCTAGAATCCCTGCCTTTCAGTACTGCACGTCTGTGTCTGCAGGGCTTGGCAGTCTGTTGATTTGCAGGGAGCATCGTATATGACGGCAGCTGATACTTACACCACGTTTGTAGTCCCAGACGGAGGATTTTGGCATAACAATCCCTTTAGTCGCTTGCTATTCTTGTCACCATTTTATCAGCATCTGTCAGGCAGGGACACATGCTGTCTCTGTTTTGTACGACATGATTGTCCCGTGTTTCTAGCAGTGATGCCACAACCCCCACAGGCAAGAACTTCGCGTTGATAGGAGCAACCTTTCATGAATTACCTGCTCATCAACCTTTCATGAATTACGAGCATTTCAAGTTTGACTCACGCTTTATTTTTAATATGATTTCAAAATGCCTTGAGATCCTTCAGCATGATAAAACCCTATCAGAGTTAGAGTTCTTTTGTTGCAATTCTGAGCAATCACATGTGTGGAGTCAGCCTTGAGTGGCTGTGATAACCATGGCATTTCTAAAGAAAATGATAAAGCTCTTTATAATGATGGCTAAGGGGTTAGACACATCACCAATTCCATATATATATATGGAATAAAAAAGTTATATATATATGTAAAAGTTTTTATATATATATATAAAAAAAAAGTTCTCTAGGCTGACGGTACTGTAAGAACAAGCCGTACCCAAAGTCACGCTTCTGCCGAGGTGTCCCTGATGCTAAGATCCGCATCTTTGACCTGGGGCGGAAGAAGGCGAAAGTGGATGAGTTCCCACTCTGTGGCCACATGGTGTCAGATGAATATGAGCAGCTTTCCTCTGAAGCCCTGGAGGCTGCCCGTATCCGTGCCAACAAGTACATGGTGAAAAGCTGTGGCAAAGATGGTTTTCATATTCGAGTGCGGCTCCACCCCTTCCACGTAATCCGCATCAACAAGATGTTGTCCTGTGCTGGAGCTGACAGGCTCCAGATGGGTATGCGGGGTGCCTTTGGAAAGCCCCAGGGCACGGTGGCCAGGGTCCACATTGGCCAAGTCATCATGTCCATCCGCACCAAGCTGCAGAATATACACACACACACACACATACACATACACTTTCTATATTGATACATACATATATATCGAATGCATTTTAAAAGCAGATTTTCAATATAAAGTCTTTTGAATTCAGACATATTTTAGTCTCTATATATCACTATTTGGCATGTTACCTGCTCATTTGAAACACAAAAAAGTATTTGATAGAGTTTATTTCCTTGAAATTTCAATTATTTCCAAAATAGTAGTCTGTCATTTCAGTTGTGCTGTGGCTCAGGGGAAATCTGAAGATTAACCGCACAGGTTATTTAATTGGTCCTATGGGTTTTATTCTTGAGACTAAATTACTATGGAAATGGACAAAGGATAAGAAGAGGAGGAGGCACCAGGGAGTAGTGGAAAATGCATTGTTCTGGGTTGGAAAATCCCACCTCAGTCCTACTAATAGTCACTTATGTCTGTTTTTTTTTTTTTAATAATGGCATGCGATAATTTCCTCTCCATGACTTAATTATGACCTTGCTGTTTTCTGCAAAACAACAGAAAATGTACAACACACATAATAAATATTATGCCCATGGAAGAAATAATAATTATTACTATTATTTGGTAAACAGTTACTAAACACATTTAAATTGGCATATTGGCAACTAAAGCACACATTCAAATAGTATTTATTTCTCAGTAACCTAAAAATTCAAGTTGAGAAAAATTATTTTTTTACCCAGGTGTTCATCCATTGCATAATAATAAAATAAGATAAAGCTTAAATTTGAACTTCATCATTGTTTGTGGCAAACATCTGTTCAGCAATTCACTAATTCACTCCCTCTGTCCTTCCAAACAATACTAATTTAGTTTGAGTGGCCACATCCTTGGCCTTAAGGGACATATCAGAATGGGTCCAAGCTAATCATGGCAACCCTAGTTCCTCTGTGGTGGTGATTGCTTAAGGATGACACCCAGCTCTGGGACTGGGGAGAAAGAGAGAGAAACAGAGGGAGAGAGACTGAGAGAGAGAAAGAGAAATCAATACAGATAGACGACTCTTGGGATCTTGATAACATAGCAACGAGGTGACAAATCAACCCTTTGACTTCTAATCATTGTGAAGCTTGCTACGCAAGAGAAAATGACCTTAAGATTTATGCTAATATTAGCTATGTTTTCTGTTCCTTGTGGCTGAAAGCATCTGCTATTAGTTCTGACCCCACTTCTCTCTGGTCAAATTGTGGCATTACACTCCTGGCTCCCCCGGGCTGATTAATGTTCCGTGGCTACTGGTGATTGGAACAGTGGCACCGTGACTGGAAACTTTTGGGATGATTACTACTCCATCAGCCTAGTTTCCTGAGTGACTGATGAGCAGAATATTAGCAGTTAGCATGGAAAAGAGAGAAGTCTTCATAACTGTCAACCACATGTATCTAGGGCTTTCTTACTCAGTACAAAACAGCCTGCCCTGAGGAAATATCCTGTTAGAGGATGATATGTGGCCTCTGAAAAGATATGTTGGAATTTTAACTCCCATACGTCAGAATTTGACCTTGCTTGGAAATAGGATTGTAGCAAGGAAGAACACATCTGACCTCATGTTAGATCTGTTCCTTTAGCTCTAACCCTGTGCTGTTTCCTGTGCTGAGTCACGCTGCTTCTGCACCTTTTGTAAAAGAATGTTGTCTATTGCCTGACATAGGCAGGAGAGCCCACTCTCAAGGCTCTCATCTTCAGGGTGGGAAACTTTCCCATTCATATAAAGATAAAAAGTTGCAGAGCAGAGAATAACATGCATCTTGTTGGAGGATTACAGGGACATCATAGCCTGACCTACATGCACAGCTGCAAGAACGAAGGATTCTGACATCAAGAAGTTTGCAACAACCAACCACACCCCCTCCCCTTTTTAGTATAAAAGGAGCCTGAATGCTGCCTTGGGGAAGATGGTTCTCCAGGACATGAGTCTGCCATCTTCTCCGTCTGCTGGCTTTCCAAATAAAATTGTTATTTCTTTCCCCACGACTTCGTCTTCTGATTTATTGGCCTGTTGTGTGGTGAGTGGAATGAGTTTGGACGTGGTAACAGAATCACTGCAGATTAATTTGTTAAGGTGAAGTCCCACTGGAGCAGGATGGGCCTCTACTCCAGTAAGACTGGTGTTCTTATACAAATAGGAGAATTTGCACACAGACACAGGGAGAACGCTGTGTGATGACAGAAGCAGAGATTGAATTATTGCAAATGCAAGCCAAGAAACACACAGAATTGATCAAAAAAATTTTTTTACCATGAACTAGAAAGATGCAGCAAAGGATTCTCCCCAACAACTTTTGGTCCCCGGAACTGTGAGAAAATACATTTCTGTTGTTTTAAGCCCCCCAGTTTGTGATACTTTGTTAGGAAAGCCTCAGGAAACTGATACAATCAGATAAGGCAGTGCTGTGGTTAAAGCTGTTTTTATTGATTTTGTTGTCACTGTGTAATTCTGTTTTCACTCTTTGTAAAACTGGAATTAATTATATATAAAGACATAAGGGCCATGGTCTTCCACACTGGGTAATTCTTTCAATAGGACTTAGAAAATGTAGTCATACAGGTAATCCTAAAAGGAAAAAAAAATTCAAAAATATTGTAAATTGATATTGAGAGTGGGGACTGAGGGTTCAGTTAATAGCTTTACATGATCTGGATAACCTAGATGGAGTAGATATAGCCTCTCTATAGAAGTATATGTATGAATGTACACGTATGTATACATGATTGCATTCATTATGTAACTCTAACTGCATATTCATTAGTCTTGATTTAGATAAATTACTCACACGACATTTTATAAAACTCCTATTTTCCAGGCAAAGAAAAGATTGTTACCTGGCAAATGACTAATATGCTCCCTGGCCTGAATAGAAGCCTTTCTCAGTGTCTCCTGGCACAAGAGTGGATTGAGAAACTAAAGATGTTTAGCCCAGAAAAGAAATGATTTAGCCATTCCGTAATGTTTTACAGGCATGTATAAGAAGGATTGATTTTTTTTTCTAAATAGTGCTGTAAAGCAGAAGCAAGAACAGACGGAGATAGTAAATGAAATAATGCAACTTCTGCTTGTCCAATAATGACCTTTTGAAATACCCTACTTCCTGTAACGTGACACGTTTAGATCAAGGATGAAAGAGCGTTCTTCAGATAAAATTATGGTGTTATTGCTACATTGGGTGGGATTTCGTTCTAGAAAACTTCTAAGATGTCGCTGAACTTCAAAATTATATCATTCTCTAGAAAAGATTTGGCCAGATTTTGAGTTGGTAATCAGTCAAAGTGAAAGAAATGCTGCAGATGGAAGAGGCTTGAAGAGGGCAGAGATGGTCCCACGGAAAGAACATAAGATGCACCTGGCTTTGGACAAGCTTCTGTAAGTTTCCATGCTCAGGTTTCATCATCAGTAAAACTATCTTTCAAAGATTGATAAGTGACAAAAACTGCAGTTACTAATTATACATTTGTTAAATTTTTATTGTTTAAAAACCTCACTGATGTCTGAATAATTCTTTATGATATGTTTTCTCTCTGACATTCATTTAGGTTTTGGTTTTGGTTTGACTTTGCACCAAACAGTCTCAACCCAGACTTTGCAATATTCTTATCCTTCAATTTGGCAAAAGGGGTGAAAGATGTCCTAATCTTGACTCTTTTCTAGGATCCTATGTCTCTGGCAGAATTTTGCATTCTCTCATACATACATATATTATATATATGTATATATATACATACACCTATACATATGTATAAAATATATATACATACACCTATCATTTTACTTGATTTGATTTAAAAATTTTTAAATTGAAGCATAGTTGCTATACAGTATTATATGTTACAGGTGTACAACATAGTGATTCACAATTTTTAAAGGTTACATTCCATTTGTAGTTATTACAAAATATTTGCTGCATTCCCTGTGTTGTACAGTATATCCTTGTAACTTATTTTATATCCAATAGTTTGTACTCTTAATCCCCTACCCTTATATCGCCCCTCCCCACCTCCTCTCCCCACTGGTAACCACTAGTTTATTCTCTTTATTTGTGAATTTGCTTCTTAAAAAAATATATATTCACTAGCTTGTTGTATTTATTTTTATATTATTTTCATCCAATTTTGTATCTACATGTCAGAGAATAGTATCTTTGGAGCAAGTAAAGGAAGTCTTCAGGAAGAACGCTGTCAAATTGGTATAATACAACGTTTGCTGTTAATACTGCCTACAGGTAATTTGTTCACTATGGAACTTGCACAACAAATACACATGGCATTCAGTACTGCAGTGATGTGCTATTTAACCAGAATACCTAAATTAATGCAAGTGTTTGTCCTATTAAGCATTACCTTGGTGAATTCCTAGATTCTAAAATATATGCTAAAATATGCAACTAGGTATATTTTTTTCACGGATAGATATGGGCAGGTGAAATTGGGAATTTTCAAAGCATCCTCTGAGAATATAGATCAGAGAAAATGGTGACTTGTTGTAAGAGCAGCAAAACCAACTTTATAAGGTTGATGGAACATTGCAGGAAACGTGAAAATGGATCTTCAAATTCAGTTATGAAAAATGAGATCCATTCACTTTAGCATCCAAACGTATTCTCAAAAATAACAAAATTAAGTTCAACTATGGCAAACCACCATTGGATGTGCAGAAACACACCTTCTAACATCACTCATGTCATCGAGAAAATTATTTTTTAATGTTTTTTGAAAATTGAAAGTGCAAAATAAATCATAAAAAGTTACGAGTGATACCAATGACCCCTGGTTATAAATAACAGTTGAAGCTTCATCATGTGAAATGTAATGCATTTTAGATACAGAGACCGCAGCCTGAACTTCACCTACTAGGTAGACGAAAGATCTAGTCGTGTGATTTTTAATTCTCGCAAATCTCAAAATGTCTTCGTTTTTAACTTTGCACACCACACAATAATTCTGCAGTGTTGTTTCCTGGGACTAGCTCAAAGGGTAATCAAATATGTGATTTAAATAATATGCAGTTGAAGTTATGTAATCATACGTATTAGGGTAGAGAAGGAAGAAATCCTTGCTCAGCGAGCTTCCACTAGGAAGCAGGCACTAAGCAAGCTTTACCTCATATATAGTTTTCAGAAGACACTCAACTTGCAGATGAGGAAGCTGAGGTAAAGTAACTTGCTCTGAGTCACCTCTGGAAGATAATTGCACTTCAGTGGAGAAGTATGCATTGTCTAGAGGACGTCCCTCCAGGTTATCTGACGTTAGCCTTTCATTGTCCTTGAGCTACCACACAATACTTTGTAAGTGGTAGTTAACTGACGTGCAAAATCTCCTAGTCCTGTAGAGCAGCATTCTCCTTCCTTTCTACCATGTGGAAAAACCAGTTTTGCTTCCATTTGCATAATCATTTCAGTATCACCGACACACACATGGCATATGTGTAACATTCTCCCGGTTTCCTCATGAATGAGAAGAATAAAATCTTTGCAATGTGTTCATTTGTATATCTGCATGACAATCACAATTTTACCTTTTGAGAAAATCCTCTTTTTAAACAAATAACCTGAATTTTGTGCCACAGAGCAGGGGTTTGAAACGTGGGATTTTCTTGTTCAAAAGCACATAGGTTTTCAGGTACCCAATGCTACCTCTCCTCCCGAGAACCCGGGGCAGCTGAGAGAACTCACTAGGCAGAAAGAAAACAGTCTGAGAACATTTTCTTGACAGAGACAACGTGGTTGTTTAAAGGGCATCTTCAGCCCTAGCTCTCTAATACTGGGACTCCGTGTCTGTTCATCTTTCACGCCGAATCATTGTGCTGGGGTGATGCTTTTCTGTAGAAAGAGGAATGATCAAAACTTTGAAGTGGCACTGGAACAAAAACGAAGAAACAGTAAGAAGACTTTCAAAGAGACAAAGCAATAGGAGAGAATGAAATATGATGAGCACCAGCCAGAGGATTTGCAGGGTCAAGATAAGGATATTTGATTAGCTAGTTCAGGGGGGAAGGAAATCAGTGGGAATGGGAAGCCCAAATTCAATCTGGGACAGGGGTTACTGGTCCCAGCCTCATGCATACTCTTTTCAGCTAGAAAGGCTTAGGGAAAAAAATCCCACTTGCCTAGTCACCGATGAACTCATAAGTGTCTCCCACTTAAAATAAAAATAATTTGAAATTAAAATAAAACCATAACGGAATAAAACAAAAACTCAAAAAAAAAATAGGACATTTATACGTTTTCACCTTCATTAAACCTTGTACTGATAAGCTGATCCGAAAGATAAATCTGGGCCCACAAGGATGATTCAGCTGAATATGTGTTAAACAGAAGAGGAAGTCAAGGTCAAGGATAATTAAGGGAAATTGAATTATAATGGTTTATGCCGTTGCTGGAAAGACCAGACGAAGTGGCTCTCAAAAAATCCTTACTTATTGATTTTGTTGCATTTGATGATTTCAAGAGCTAATTTGACACAGACTATTACTTCATCCTATTAGTGCTACTATCATAATGACCACATTAACAAAATATTCTAGATAAATGGTTGATAAGTGACTGGAAAATCATCTTGGATAATTGAATATTGAAATTTTCCACAAAATTAAGTGTGTCTTTGTAGGAGGAAGAGGAGCTTAGAAACAGAATTAAAGCTATTTTGGATAATGGCTCTCCAGCTGTACACCTGAACAGTCTCCAGGATAATTATCAAATTAACTGATTGGTTTGATGCTAGCCTGTATTCCCATTCTTGCGCATTTCAAAAATACCCGTGTCCACAGAATTTCACAGCTACGAGGGTCGTAGGACCAGCTTTGATAAGAGTCAGGGTATTTTAAATGTTTATTAAATTAGTTTGTATTCAGTTTCTTGCAAAATGTCAGTGACTGTGGAAAGAAGTCCAAAAGACCTAACTGTTGGTGTTCCTCTTTTCCCACCGGTTTGTACCTAAGAATAAATTTCAGAGATAACTGCAGAGTCCTGTGTACTTTATATTCACATGGAAGAACTTTCTAATTTTCATTCAGAAAAACTTAACCTAAGCATGAATTCACACGTTCAATGGATGTTTACTGAGGACCCACTGTGTGTCACGGTCTGTACTTTGGATGCAGCACGAAACAGCACAGAGAGGACCTACTGGGTTCCTGCTCTCTGCTAATGACTAGTATAGTGGTGTTAAGTGTAGGATCAGCGATTTTGTTTTACAACGCTGTAAAAGAGAGAAAACAGGAACCACAAAATGTGAGAGGCGACTTTATCTGGTATTCAGGACCAGAGGAATACACCTTACGTTATTCTGAAATCATTTAAAAATGTTAATGCTACACTATATGGCGGCTTTTACTTTCAATTAATTTCAAGTCTGTTCTGAGTTTGTGATGAGCCTCTTATCTAGGAAATAAAAGCATGAATCTGATTTGAAAGATAAAAATAGCTTTGATCACAAACTTTTCCCACTTTGTCGTTCGAAGGAAAACACAGGGAGAGCTATTTACACAGTTTCAGGTAGGCGATGATAAAACTCAAATGCCTCGCGAGCTAACACAGGTGCATTTTTTCCCAAATCCACAGCAAAACAAACAACAGACAAAATCAAGTACCTGTTAATTCACTAACACTTAGAAAGGTGATTATACATTTATAAAATGACTTCAAATTATTTTGCTTTCATCTGGCAGAATATCTATGACATTAATCTGGAAAGTTCTGGAAAAAGAAACGTCACATGTAGGAATTTACTTTGAAGATATATTTATTAAAACCTTAAAGTCTTCACATTAGATCAGTAAACAGGAAGTTTGTTAACAATGCCGCTTACAGTAAAAAAAAAAAAAAAACAAATAAATAAATGCAAGATGGCCCTATACCATATTAAACAAAATACTTCACACAAGGTTCAATAATGTAAATTTAAAAGTATACAATATGTGATAGATAAAATTTTAGCCAATTTTAACATCAGTTATAAAATGTTGAGTCAATTTTTTTTCACAATGGTGAAAAGTAATTTCATTGGCATAATTATGTCAGAAAAGTCAAAGCAAAAGATAATTTAGATACAGAATATACAAAAAATGGTAAACTACTAAATTAAAAAATGAAGTAAAAATGCTACACATATGAGAGATTAAAACTACATGTTCTTAATATGTAATTAGCCTTTACCAATAAATAAGGCACTATGAATAAGACAAAGGGCAAAAGAAAAAAACAAATGATATAATTTGATTGTCTGCATACAGAAGATTCGCCAGTCACAAATGAACATTTAAAATGCATTTCAGTGACAGAACTATTAGGCTGTACACCAGAAACTGACACTACATTGTAAATTGACTATATACTTCAATTAAAAAATTAAAAATTAATAAATAAAAGTAAAAAGTTAAAAAATGAATACAAACAAAAATGATAATTTTGTCTTTCTACAAGTATTTTTAACTGTACGGTGCCAGATTCTGCTTTTCTGATTTAAGACTTGTTTATGAAAATATATGTTCCACTATTACGAGGGCCAGGAAAAAGTTAAGAAAATATATTACAGAGTAACACTCGTGTGTGTGTGTGTGTGTGTGTGTTTAAAAGAATGAGAAGTGGGGATTCACCATATTACAGATGTGGTAATTAAAAAGTTCATTTTCAAGGAGATGATATTTGAAATGGAACTTGAAAAATAATGAGCCATACAAGTAAAGAACCAGAGGAAGAAAGATTCTGGTTTAGGATAAAACAACTGAAATATGATAAACAGCTTAAAATATTTCAAAAACAAGAGAGAGACCAATGTGGCCGAGGTGAAGGAAAGTGAGAAAAAAGTGGACAGAAGCGGGCTGAGTAGATGCTTGATGAAGGGGGTAGTGGTAGCCCTTTGGAGCTTAAGGAAGGGCTTTCAATTAGATTCTAAATGTCATGGGAAACCATTGATGGATTTGTGGCCAGGGCAAAGTTGCTGAGTGGAGTTTGTACTGTTGATGTGGGCTGACACCAAATTAGGCAGGAAAACATGTCCATATTTGGAATATGATCACAATTTGGAATCAAGTGCTGGTGTGTTGCTAGGGAGAAACAGATTCAATATTTATTGTAAAGATTATGATGACAAAATTTGATAAACAGTTGGATAATGGTTGAGACAAGACAGGAACCAAGGATAACACTTTTTTTTTCCCCTAAGCAATTAGGTGGAAGATTGTACCATTTATTGATATGACAAGCAAAAACTGAAAGAATGCAGCAATACTAAACCTATCCTAAAAGAAATATTGAAAGGTCTTCTCTAAATAGAAAAGAAGCAGGAAGCTAGAGAAAAGAGAAAATCACAATTGGAAATGCGATAACTACGATGAACAGCGAAAGAGTAAACCTGCGGATATAAAAGGGGGCATCAAAATCACAAAATGTGGGAGAGTGGACAAGAAAAAAATCAAATGTACAGAAAAATAAATAATATCCCCATAAGTACATGATATTAATCATACAAAAATCACTGCAAAATTCCCGTGTCTCATCTAAATCTTCAGCTAATTTAATTATTTTAATTAGATAATTAGGAAGCAGGTTGAGAGACAAGCACACAGATGCCTATGAGTTTGGAAGTCAGGAGGATATAGTGATCAATGTGTGAACTCCTCTCATACATCAAACATCGTGATCAAGGAGCTTCTGCTGTATGATTTCAGAGAAATAAAAATCCCTAAAAAGATGACTTTAGTCACTCGCACTGTTGAGGACAGGTCTGCATGATGAGTCAAATCACTTTTTTTAATCTTCAACACTCTTAAATTCGTAGATTTTTCTTAGCTAATTTTATTATATATGATAGCAGGTTCAGTGTGTTTGTAATAGGAGCGGTGACAAATAACTTGAAATGTACATACAGCAAGAGCTTGTCAGACAAAGGGACATCTTCAGAGTGACAGAAGAATAAGGTGGGCCAAGTGGAGTCAGGGAGTCTGGTAGGTTTCAGAAATGGTGAGAAGTTGAGTGGCTCAAGACAATGAGCCTTGGCATTTAAGGCGGAAAGCAGCTTAGAGTGTTTGAGTTTTGCCAGAATGTCGTGAGCTTTGGACTCCAGGAGTCGATTCAAGACCAGGATTTTATCCTCCGGCAAGTAGAGAACCAACAGAGAGGATTCCATTTCATGCTAGTCAAATGAGAAAAACTGCGTCAATGGAACGAAAAGCGAAGGTTGTCACAGAATGTAAATGGATAACTTCAGGTTACACAGAATATTGTTTTAGTAAGTCGATGTCACCTGAGATTTAAGCAGAAGATGAAAAATCAAAAGCTAATGTTTTATACGTTTTTAAATTGCTACTTTTAAAATGAAAATTGTAGGCAATTTAAATCTTCTAATTAGAAAAAGAAAAATTAGTTCTTTTTGGAAGTTCCATTTTTTTTTTCCCCCTAAATTTTCAAAGATATGATGACTTCATTGTTCTCTTACCAGAAGGAATTCTGGTTTCCTACAAGCTATGTATCTTTGATCAAATGCCAGGGACCTTTTAGAGACAGTTTGAGTGCAGAAAAATCTTAAAGCTGTTTGATGGGCCTTTCTGAAGTGAGGTAGACTTTTTTCTTCATTATTGTATTTTATTGGCTTTTCATCCTTTCTCTTGCATGCATGAAATATCATTCATGTCTCTGCCATGTTTCCAGTTTCTAATAGGTCATAAAGGTTTCTTACATGTTCTGGATATGAATCCTTTGTCATTTCTATGTAAAATAATTCTCCTTTCCTTTTTCAGATTTTACAATCAAATGCTTCATTATCATGAAGAGACCTTAGCCACACTGGATATCCGAAAAAGTTCTGGATATAGAAGATGCATTAAACAATATACAAAATTTATAAGTGACCTAAGAAAAACTGAATGAATTTTGTATATTGTTTAATGCATCTTCTATATCCGTGCCGACAAGAAAGATTCCTGTGAGGTACCAAGAATGCTCCACAGAAGCATTAAAAGAAAGAAAAAACCCACAGCGGAGATACTATACATTATCAGTTGCAGATGAGAAAAGATTGATAATTGCTGGGATGGCCTTACACACAGAGAAAGAGACAGGGCAGATGTCATTCTCCCTGTGGCCCCTCTACTGGATCTTAAACACTACACGATGTCAAAGTGAAAAATATAAAAATTCAGATGATGGCAAGGTGAAGGTGACTTTAGGCATGAGGCTGATCTGGCCTTTCAAAAATTTGGGGCGCATGAGATATCTTGTAACTCTCAGGGCTGTCATATTTCTGTGACTTTTGGATACAAGTGTTTTAAACTGGGAATGGGGCTGTTCCTTCCCGAGGGTCATCTAGAAAAGCATAAGAGTGCTTTCGGTTGCACCATTTCCTGGCTGGGGCTACTGGGTTATGTAAGTATCCAGCACAATGAGGAATTTTATCTAATCCAAAGTGTCAACAGTGTGTTGACTGAGAAGAACGTGTCTTGGGTCCCAGAAGAGAGCAGTCAGGGAGGTGGATTTTACTATTGGCTCTGGTTACAAGAACCAAAGAAAGCAGAACTTCACGGCTCCACTCATACCCAGGGCAGCACGGCGGAGAGCAAGAAGGGATTTAGGCGATGGCTTCTATCTTGATTAAAGAACATCCTTGGAAGTTTCTTTGGGGCAGTGGGAAGCTAGACGTCAATGCATATGTTGCTGTATCAACTTAATCCTTCCTACGGACTCTTAACATTGTTAAAAGCTCAACGTAGCTTACGCTCACCCTTCATTTTACAGAGAAGAAATGGTGGGACTAATATATTAAATGACTTGTGTGTATTTAGTGGCTGAGGGAATAGATTCCATCTCTTATAACCCATAAGGTTCATGACTATTAGCCACATGGTAACAATTGGGCGACGTTTCATTCCATTCCATTGTACGATTATTAACAATGATTAAAGATAGGTTGTGTGCGCGTGTGTGCGCGTGTAGGGGCGTGGTGGAAGTGCAGGGCAATCAGACTGTTTTTTGTGAAATAATTACTATTTTTTAAAAATTTTAACTCATTCTTGAAACTCCTTATTTTCATTGCTAAATATACTGTAACTTTTTAAAAATCAATTCTGCACTGTCCATATAATGCTGAAATGAACTACTTACATCTTTCCCCAGAACAATAAAGAAAAATCTTCAATACCTTAGAAATACTATTTGTGAGCGATGACCTCCTTCCATCCTCTCTAAATGAGCACTTTGGAAAATAACATTTTGAGACATTTGAGCCTTTGGAATTTTTCCTTTGTGAAGCTATTTTTGTGGGGTTTTTTTTTTTTTTTTGTAATGTAGTGTTTGTGTTCATGATAAACATTAAAAATAAAAATTGTTTCCTCAGAGTCAGGGGGAAAAGCAGACAGCAGGAGAAGCAAATTAGTGCCCATGGGTACCTTCCCCTCAGTGTACACGCCTCACAATGGGAGCATCTCTGGCTAAGAACACGTTTTACAAAAATGAATAGAGAAATCTTCAGGTATTCAAGAATGGTGATGAATTTCTCTGGTCCTAGTACAAGGCTAAAAACCCGTAGCTGAATCTAGATTGTGAAATAAACCGCAGGGAAGTTGGAATGATCATCAGCTGAAAGTAATCATTAGAATATATGATTTAAATAAGAATGCAGGCGCTTCAGAATGGACGCTGAAACCCAACACTATTTCCTTTACCACATTTTGAAAACTGTGGCTACTTAATCTCACTAAAGTATAAATGATTTGAAAAGTGAATACAGGATTAAGAAAAAAGATAATTACCGAGCGTTATCTATTCAAGCACATTTTGTTGCAGTGAACCATACTGATAAGACTCTAAGTGGTGACTCTGGTTTTGTTTCCCTTATGAAACTTTGGAAGTTGAGATGCTTCTATTGTGTATTTCCTAAGCTTTCTGTATGGCCTGAGGCAGGCACCTTGGAGTTTTTCAATTGCCCTCATCTCTAGGTGTCTCTTATACATAAAACCTATGCAGGAATCTGCCAGGCAATAGGTGTATTTTCGAATGTCTCAGTCAACTAAAAAGAGAGTGCACTTACGTCAAACAATGAATACCAAAATACATGGCATAGACCAGAGTTCTCCAGAGGTCCAAAGAAGGGAGGAATAGCTAAACATTCTCTATAATATACAATATATTCTTTATAGTATGGGAGCGAATGCTGTGAGCCAGGAGCTCCCTGCTGGATTGTATCGGTGTTATAATTGATTTTCTCCAGGAGAAAAGTCAATAGAGTATGGTGGCACCAAATCAAAGAATTAAATTACCATCCCCTCTGTTCCTTTAACTTTTCAATTATAGTAGCAAGAGGCTTTTATGTGGAAATAGGCTAAACTGAAAATAACCATTCCAACAGAGTAGTTCCCGGAAGATGGGCTCAAGGAATTCAAAGCCAACTGAAATCAAAAGGCATGATTGGTGAAGCACTTGAAAAGGGGGGAAAAAAAAAAGAATGAGATTAAATGGCAAATATCAAGTTGAGAAGAACAGAGGTGATTTTCAGTTCAATTTACATTACTGGGTCAGCTTCTTAAGCTCAATTTTAAGTAATATTGAAAATAAGGTAAATATTTGATTTTGAAATGCATTTAAATTCAGAATTTATGAACAAATTAAACACACTAAGATTCACACTTCCACAGCCATGAAATTTCAAATTGCAGCCATGAAATTCTCTATCACGAGATCAAAGTGAACAAAGCTCACAGGTCGAAAATTTCTGCAAAAAACTTCATCCATTTCTCCTACCCTCCACCTCCCACCTCTAGCAAACACCAATCTATTTTCTCTATCTGTGAGCTTGGTGTTTTATTTTTATTGTTTGTTTTTTAGATTCTACATATGAGAATGATGATGTGGTATTTATCTTTCTTGGTCTGACTTATTTTACTTAGCATGAGGCTCTCAGAGTCCACCCATGTTGTTGGAAATGGCAAGATTTCATTTTTTATAGGTGAATAATATTCCATTTAAACTTAAGTTGGTGTTTTCATTTTCTTCAAATAAATACCCAGTAGTGGAATTTCTGGATCATATGGAAGTTCTATTCTTATTTTTTTTTAATATTCTCCACACTGTTCTCCATAGTGGCTGCATCAATTTACATTCCTACCAACAGTGCATGAGGGTAACCGTTTCTCCACATCCACACCAACACTTGCTGTCTCTTGTCTTTTTGATAACAGCCATTCTAAGTGTGAGGTGATATTTCATTGCAGTTTTGATTTGCTTTTTTTTTTTGCTTTTGTGGTAATAATTTGCATTATACTCCATTCAAGCTTATATTCTAATGATTAATTTCCTATCTCCCTGTAGTTTCTCTTCACAATCTAAATTCAATTATTTGTTACGTTTCAAGTTTCTACTTTTTCTTGAATTTCAAGACCATATCAGTGAGTGATTTCCATTCTTTTAAAGAAGATGCTAATTGTAGGTAAAGGCAATAAATATCCAATCCAATGACAATTAAAATATCTTAACTCCAACAAAAGTATAAATACCAGTGTCCCTGACATCTTGGAGTCCAGTCAGATTTGTTCTCACATCCTCACAATTCACCAACAGACTAGACAGCCCGTCCTCTGACGCCCACTGTGGTACAGAAATACAACTCAATTCTGACGCTAACATCCTGGAGCTAGTGTTAGAATTAATTCACGGGTTTAAGGGCATGTTGGATCCTAGCCTACGCGTACTTCTGATCAACTGGCCACAAATCTGGGGTTTCCATGGCCCTTCTCAGCACTGGTCATTAACCAGATGGAGTCACAGCGCTCTCCTATAACAGCACCTCTGCCCCCACTGTACATCCTGCCTGGGGGCTCATTCATATTCAACCCAATGCCTGTGTGTCCTTTTAATGATCCTTCCCTTGACCTCATGTTATTGAACATATGGTGAATATATGGTCCAGATTTGGACTGTTTTTTTTTTTTTTTTGGTAATTCATTTACAGCACATACAAGGTAAAGTATCTTCTCTATGGTAAAGAAGAGGTATCAGTTGATACACCTGTTCAGTGAGAATTGACAGTATTCAGAACTGAGAAATTATAGCTGTAAGGAAGACATATTCTCAGCTCTATGATGCTTTCACATCTTAAAGGAGGTCAGATCACATCCTTAGAACCGCCCTGGGGTCGAACTTCCTAATATAATCTTGTAAAAATCACGCTTCTTATGAATGAAATACAAGAACATTGGCTTAAAGCCCTTCGTGAGTATCAGTTAAAGACCAGCTAAATATGAGAGTAAATTGATGTAATGGAGACAAATCACCAAAATTATGCACATAACTAAGCTGCTGAAATAAAGGAAGAAGCCAAATAAAGTTAAAGAAAAAACACTAAAAAAAAAAAAAAAAAAAAGAAGAAAAGCCAATGCCGCGAAAGAATTAGGAACACCAACTTGGTGAAAAAAAAGCCATTGATGTTACTTTTGAACCTAATCATGAGATTTTCTATTAGGCATTTGGTTGTAATTTTAGTTTGACTGTGTATGTTCCTTAATAAATACCTCCTTGAAGACAGGGCTTATGTCATCTTTTGCTCTGCGTCTTCTGGGAACCAGTACTACGTCTTTCACAAACAAGACACACACGTGTGGAGGGGTACGTGTGTGTACATATATAAATATATGTGTGTATGCAGATGTGTGTGCGTATAATCCACATGGTCTTGAAGTAAAGGAGTTTTCTAATAATTATGAAGTCCAACCACGTGTCTGCTTTCTTGCTTGCTGTTTTCCCAATTTCTCTTTCTCTTGCTATCGATCACGTGCATGAAATACAAAGATAAGGGAGATGTTCCTCTGCTCGAAGGTCTTGGCACGCTGGCAATGCCTCCTGACCAGCAGCTCCGTCTCTGCAGCCACGAAGAGCAATATCTAATAGATTCCAGACTCCGAGAGAGGCTTCATTGATTTCTGTGACACGGGAGGGAAAAGAGAATATTCTGAGGATGATTGCAGTGTAGAAACACTATCATATTACTCCCGAAATGACTTTTCTTTTTTTTCCTTTGGACCCGTGCTCTTTTCTCTTCAAACCAATGAAGACACAGAGAAAATTCATTAAGCTCTCAGTTTCCTAATCTAATAAAAAGGCCGTGTTACTATCGATGATGGTGCCAGTGATGAAAGAGCTGCAATGCCCAGCATTTGGCTTAAGTTTATGTTTGTAATAGAGGAGAACAAATCTGACTGCATACTGGATCTGTTCCTTTAGTTCTGACCACCGTGCCCTATTTTCTAGGCTTAGTCTTGCTGGCTCTGCACCTTTTGGAAAACCATGTTGCCTTTAGCCTGAAATATTACAGGACAGCCTGTTCTCAGGGCGCTGACCTTTAAGGATGTTAGCACTTCTGCACTTATGTGGCGATGGCAAGTTGCAAAATAGAGAATAACCTTTGTTTTATTGGAGGTTTACAGGGACACCGTGGCCTGGCAAGAATAAAGAATTCCTGTAGTAAGAAGTTTGCAACCAACCACAGCCCCTCCCCTATTTTTTTTTTTTTTTTTGTATAAAAGGAGCCTGTATTCTGACTGGAGCAGTATGTGTCTCCAGGACATTAGTCTGCCATCCTCTCGGTCTGCCCGCTTTCCGAATTAAGTCACTACTCCTTGCTCCAGCACCTCGTCTCCCGATTTACTGGTCTGTCATGCGGCGAGCAGAACGGGTCTGGAGTCGGCAATGTGTTGAGCCTTTGGACTGCAGTTTGTTTCATAAAATGCAAGTTGGTTACACAGGGAATTAAGTTTGTTTCCTTGGATCTCCCTCAACATCCTAAAACATATTTGGGCATCCAAGAAATATGATCACCTGACTGATTTTCAACAACTAATGTCAAGACTTTTCAAGGGAATTTGTATGCTGGTAAAAGTTGAGAAATTTGCTGAAAAAGATGTGGAAGCATGCCTCTGAGAGAGAGAGAGAGAACAAAGGGCAAAAAGGAGAAAATGGAACCATTATCTTCAGTTTGAAAATCGCTCTGACCCACAGTGGAGGTTAAAGAAACGTCAATCTGAGACCAGAGGATGGCAGTGCCAACGTGATGTATGTCACCCACGCTCTGATGGCCAGTGGTACCCATCGCCTTCTGAGAAGTCAGGTGCTTAAAGTCAGTGTTGCAAAAAGTGCAGTGAGGCAGGGGTCATGCTTTTTCAAGGATGACCAACCTTCTTATTCTAGGTGCTCTGAAGCTAAGCAGGAAATTTATGTGAGAAATTACCTTTGGCAGAAGAGTGATTGGCATCAGATTGCTTGTTGAAAAACTGCAAGAAATTGCTTTTTTACCTCCTGAGACTCTTAATAGATATCTGATTCTGTTGTAGCATATCATTAAAAGGACTGTAAAGAGTAGAACATGGGACTGAAGTAATTATACACATGCACTCACACACACGCGCGCCATCTTCTTTATCTGGTCATCTGTGATGGACATTCAGGTTGCTTCCATGTCTTGGCTATTGTGAATACTGCTGCTGTGAGCATTGGGGTGCAGGTGTCTTTTCAAATTCGCATTTTCTCCGGAAAAATGCCCAGGAGTGGGCTTGTAGGATCATACGGTAAGTCTATTTTCAGTTTTTTAAGGAAACTCCATACTGTTCTTCATAGTGCCTGCGCCAATTTGCATTTCCACCAACAGTGTAAAATTCCTTTTTCTCCACACCCTCCCCAGCATTTATCCTTTGTGGACTTTTTAATGGCCATTCTGGCCAGTGTGAGAGGACAGCTCATTGTAGTTTTGATTTGCATTTCTCTAATAATTAACGATATTGAGCATCTTTTCATATGCCTTTTGGCTGCCTGTAATTATGCTTGATTTTTAAAAAACGGTTTTAGGTTTACAGGAAAATTGAGCAGATAGCACAGAGTTCCCATACACCTGCTTTCCCGCCACATAGCTCTCTCTGCTACTAACAGCTTGCATTCGTGTGCTGCCTTTGACAGACCAATATTGATCCTTAATCATTTAAATATTTAATTTAATTATTATTCATAAAGCCAATAGTTTACATTAGCATTCATTCTGTGTGGTATAGTTTCATGGGTTTTGACAAATAGTGTCACTTACCCACTGTTATCATGCAGTGTAGTTTCAGGAGCCTAAAAATGTCCTGTGCTCTACCTGTTTGTCCCCATCCCATCACCAAAACCTCTGGCTACCACTAGAACATTTTGCTGTCTCTATAGTTTTGCCTTTTTCAGTGTAATATGATTGGACTCATATAGCACGTAGCCTTTGTGGGCTGTACTTGCTCATGGATTTAGGCAGTGTGCACTTAAGTTTCCTTCATGTCTTTCTATGGCTTGCTAACTCATTTCTTTTTATTGCTGAAAAACATTTCATTGTCAGGATGTACCACAGTCCCATAGGTTTTTTTCAATCCATTCACCTATTGAAGAACATCTTTTTTTTTTCTTTTTTAAGTTTTAGCAGTAATATAAAAAGCTGCTACAAACATTTGTGTGCAGGTTTTTGTATGGACATAATTGTCAACTAATTTGTTAAATGCTTAGGACACAGTTGCTGAATCATATGCTGAGATGGTGTTCCGCTTTCTGACAGACTGCCAAACTGTCTTCCAAAGTGGCTGCATCTTTATTTTATTTTCTCGAGCAATTAGTAAGGGTACCAATTGCTCCAGTCTCATCAGGACTTGGTGAGATTAGAGTTCTTTTGGATTTCAACCATTCTAATAGGTGTGTATTTGTTCTTTCTTACTGTCATTTTAATTTGCAATTTTCTAATGTTATATAACATTGATCATCTTTTTAGGTTGACTTGCTATTTGAATACCTTCTTTGATGAAGATCTTTTTGCCCATTTTGAACTGAGTTGTTTATTTTCCTGTTATTTAGTTTTAACTGTTCTATGTATTATGCAAATGTTTTCTCCCGGTCTGGGTTTTGTCTTCCTTCATTTGATAGTGTCCTTCCCAGAGCAAAGTTTTTATTTTTAATAAATTTTAACTTACCAATTTTTCCCCATAGTTTATGCTTTTGGTGGTGTTTTGAAAGACTCATTACCAAACCAACGGTCACCTCCATTTTTTTCCTATAAATCTTCTAGAAGTTTTATAGTTTGACATTTTACATTTAGGTCTAAGATCCATTTTAACTTATTTTTAAAAATATAATGCCTGTGTCCAAATTTATTTTCGATATGTGGATGTCCAGTTGTTATAGTGAGGTGGGAAGCCCCATAAAATAAGACCGGCAGGACCCCCAGGCAGGGCCACTACTCGCTGGCCAGCACCATCCGGTTCCCTGGCCCAGCGGCTTTATCTCACTTTTTGCCTCTAAAACGGCTAACTTCTAGGAAAGTGGAGCTCACTCCTCTGATTGGTCCATTTCCCTCACTCCTGATTGGTTATTTCTCTCCCCCCCGATTGGTCCATTTCTACAAAGCCTGTTTCTAATTAGTCAGCTTTTGTTATACCTTATTTGCATATGATGTTGCAAAGTGTAAACTGGCAGCCTATAAAAGCCTGCATAAATCTGCAGATGGGGGTCCAGCGCTTGGAGTGTTAACTCCTCTGGCCTCGCTGGCGTAGTTCTCCAACTCTCTGAGGGCTGCTTGGTCTCTCGCCTGGATCCAGGTTGCTGTCACACTGAGCTGTAACACATTTTTCTGCAACAAAAGAACCATTTGCTGAAAGATTATTCTTTCTTCATCAAATTGCCTTTTCTTCTTTGTCAAAGATCAGTTAAGTATAGCATGAGCCTATCTTGGGGCATTCTATTCAGTTCTATTGATCTAACCACCAGACAGAGACACATTCATTTCATTAGTCTTTTTAAAGAACAAGAATTTTGTTTGCATTGATTTTCTCTATTTTTTTCTATTTTTATTTTTATTTAATTTTGCTGTTGTTATTTCCTTTATTTCACATTTTTAAAATGCTCTTCTTTTTCTAGTTTCTTGAGATGGAATCTTACATCATTGATCTGAAATCTTTCATCTTTTTAAAATATTAACTTGAATGCTGAAGAAAAGGAAAAATATACTTAATAATTCTACAGAAGATAGCAAGTAAATATTTCAAAAATACCTCTTACCTCTGCATAAATCTGCAGTTCTTAATAAATATTCATTCCCCACCCCAACCCCTATCTTTTATTGCCTTTCCCACCTTCATTTTCTCTATCTCCGGTATCAGATCCCTGCTTTTTACCTTGGTGAATCATACTGCTGTTGCGCTCAGCATTTGTAAGACTGTCCGTCAAAGCATTCCCCCCACTGCCTCAAAGGATGGGACATTTGCTCACTAGTTTACTCAACCAGTTCTTACTAGGCTGAAACTATAACCCAGACACTGATGCGTGCACTGGAGATCCAGTAGCAAACCCAACAGAAAAGATTCCTCCCTTATTACACTTACATTTTAATTGGAGATTCAGATGTAAAACAGATAAGCAGCTATTTATAATAGATTTCCAGGTGGAGAAGAGGACTTAAGACTCAAGTTAGAAAATGTGGACTAATTTTCCAAGAAACGTGAATGTTCAGTAAGATGAGGCAAGAAAGGAAAATTGCTGGAACTGACTGAAGTTAGGGACTCTTCAGTTCCTTCTGTACAGAGATGCTTTGAATTTTGTCCTGTGTGATGACTGGTCTCCTGCACCTTTGATTTTGTGAGCCATGCAATGCCCTTTCTTTCTTATTTTTATTTTTTCAGTTTTATAAAAGATTCTTTAAATTCTATAGGGCTTTACAATTTTCAAAAGCTTCCCACCCATAATTGCATATAGTCTCATGCAACACTCCATCAATTTCTTTTTGCTCCCGTTATGTAGAGTTGGTCTCTGTTGTTTGTGTCCAAGTTACGCTAATTAACACGCTGTTGTAAATACTTCTGAGGGTGATACACTAATGAAATACTGGAGATTGAGATGCTTTTCCATTTTTTTCCTTTGCTGTTTCAAATGTAAAATTAGGGTAAAATTTAACATCTTTTCCCAGAGTCACTTCAATGAGCCAGGGATACGTTACAGCAAATCTACACGTCGAATGTCATTTACCAAGGCCCCTATTCTAATTTCTGAATGTAGCTTATATATTCCACTATTAGAATCATTACCACTTTATATGAACCTTCATATTCGGTGCAACTGTCTTGCCCTGGGTTTAGTTTTCTTGAGTGTACACAAAATAAATTATTTATCTTTATATGCCAGTTCCTCTAGGACTATATTAGAAGAACAACTGATGTTCAACTAGGAATTTTTTTTTGGTCATGAAAACAATGGGACCCCTTTAATAAAACTTTCCCAGTGTCCTGTGTTCAAATGTTTCTTCTCTCTATGTTCAGTTGCTTCCGGGGCTCTAACTTTTTCTGCATGTTATAATTTTGTATATCCTCTTGCCTTTCACGGAAATCAAAATGAAGCAGTCTTGAGATTAAACTAGGAGTGAGTGTGCATGTGTGTGAGTGTATTTATTTCAACGATATAAACAAACCTAAGCACGCTCGTGTTATTTGGACGGCCATCTTTTAACCAAGGAAATCCATCCTCCTTTAGAATCAGCATTTTTGTTTGTGCTTGAGATTATGCTGGCACCAAAAGTATGACTCTAATTGTCTTAGTGTAATTAGAAAAGGAAAGAAGTACATTTAATAAGTAAAAGAGGACTTTGTGCCAAGTGAATGCCAATTGATTCACAGCGTGCTTTGCAAAGAAACTTTCCACAGTCCCTGGAATAGAGAAATGTGGTGGAAATTGAGTCCTTAAAGGGCCCCGGGAAATAGAAAAATGCTGACTCGAAAGAATCTGTATCCTGGCAGTCAAGAGCATATTCCTATAGTGAATGGCAATTTAGTTCAGAAAAACCCTTAACTGACACTTTAAATAAGTGCTGTTAATTCGATTTTTTTTCAGTTGTTGTTTTTTATTTGATGTATACATTTGCTTTAGTGTTATGGTTGTATAAAAACTCTTAACATTAGGAGTTTACACTTTGCTTTATGTTTATACATATTTAAGTAACGCTATAAATGAAATAATGTAACTCAACATTGGAAGACTATTTCTCTTTTAATAAAGACTTATGCATTAAATAAAATTGGAGAAACAGTACCCTAAACCAGCATTTTTATTTCCAAAATCAAACGTTTCAACATCAAAAAAGCAAAGTTCAAGCTCTAAAAGCCCTTATGTGTCTCCTGCTGGACACCGTGAGGCAAAGTGTGGCTGAAAATTTCTGTCCAGTGTGTTCCACTGAATTATGTAATGGACACCTTTCTTTTTTATTATTTCTATTTTATCCCCCCAGCTAATATTCCAAATAAAAATGTAAACTTAATCATGTTGCTTTAAAATTTTATGACCTATTTGGTGTACTATTATTAATATTTCATGTTAAGTCACTGTTGTCATTTCACTATATTAAAATTTTGGCTGCTTTCCAAAAAATGAGAAAATACTTAAAAGAATCCTGCCTTCTGATAAAGAATAATTTTGTCTATATCTCTCCTATGGTACTTACTAATTCTTCCCATCTTCTGTGGCAAGGGCCCCAGCCCAAGAAACAGTTCCATTTGCTCTGTTAACCAGGTTTATGCTGGCGTCGACCAACTTCAGGACAGTTAGTTACAGGACCAGGTAAGGAACCTGATGAGAGTTATCTGACCTTATGGGATCAAGAAACTTGGAAAGTAAGTTTATTTCAAGACTAAATGAATTCTGAATACACTGCAAACCAATGCTCAAACAATCTCTTAGCTTAGGAAATATAATTAAAATATGAATTTAAACGTTAATTTATTTTCTGTAAATTTGGGGGAGCATTCGGTTGTATGGTGATCAGGTCATAGTGGTTAAAGCACTCGTTCCGGGGCAGGACAGGCAGGCAGGCACGACTCACGCGCTAACTGGCACTGGAGGAGCTACTGATGCTGGGGACAGCGCTGTTGACGGCGGGAGCCTTGGTGGTGAGCACTGCTGTTGCATGTGACAGTCACATGTGGCGCTGACCCTGGCTGGGCGGGTCATAGCACATAGTCACGTTCCTGCCAGAGGCGTTAGTAGGGAAGATGCTGAGGGCAGCACCAGTGCCCTCAGCATCCTTGGTGGTGGACATGGGTCCCCGATTCTAGACATATGAACCCATAGAAACGACCATTTCAGTATATGATAACGTGAGAGACAAAGAGAATGGGTATTTGTATCGACAGCCTGTTTCTCTTTCCACTCAACCCTTCTTCTCTGCCCCAAGTCTTGACCTTGCATTTTTTTTAATTGAAGTATGGTCAGTTTACGCTGTTGTGTCAGTTTCTGGTGCACAGCAGCATGTTTCAGTCAGACATCGACATATGTATTCGTTTTCATATTCTTTTTTTTACAAGATATTGACTGTTGTTCCCTGGGTTATACAGAAGAAATTTGTGGTTTCGACTTTCCTTTTTTTAAAAAATCACCTCAGTTTCAGACGGTAGAAAGCCCGGACATATGCTATTGAAAGTCACTATGGAATTCAATCATAAGATGACGTAGTTATTATATGTTTGACATAGCCCTTAAACAGTGTGTGTGTCTGCACTTTACACTCACCAAAAAGGGCAAAAATAGAGAAAACTGTAACGGCAAATGTTGGTGTGGAGTAGACTGGCAATTTAGAGCACACTGGGGTGCAGGAATTCTGGGGAGCAACTTGGCTATACTTAGTGAAGCGAAGCACGTTATGTCACATGCAAAGTGACATGCATTTCCCACGTATATTTCCATCATCAAGGCATCTGCGTCACATTGGCTGCGGAAGTGAGAGATGAAGACAGCCTATGCTTCCAGCGTAAGGAGGCAATTATGTAAGATGTGCTCACAAGGAGCTACCCGACAACAGACAGAAGCCAGGAGCTAGATATATTTTCAGATCATAAAATACATAATATTTAAGAAGTAAAGAAGCAATCATCAAAAACATTAGAATTGGTTCCTATGAGAGGGAAGTGGATGGATTAGGGCAGAGAATAAAAAGAAAAATAACATAAAATAGACCAAGAAAGAAATCTTAGGTGTACAGGTTATGATAACATATTATGAATTCAGGAGTATTATTAAATTCATTGTTTGCAGTGGAGATTAAACATTTTTTTAAGAGGGCAAAAATTGTGTAGACTTCTTTCTGATTTGTGCGTGTGTGTTTGCGTGTGTTTTAATTTACTACCTTCAGAAAATAAAATGTCCAGAAAGACTATCTACCAAGAACAGAAAATAACAATTCCGTGGATAATGCAAAAGTAACTTTAAGAAAATGATGAATTTAGGTGTATGAGCCACCCCAGAAATATTTTAGCTCCCCAACCCGTTCAGTTGTTGGCAGAAAATTGTTGTGCAGCCAAGCAAGAAATTACAGTAGGCAAGGAATTGTTCTCTCAGTGTTATTTTAGACTAACCTTTTAAAAAATATTTACGGTTTCTTTGACTTATTGTTGAACCAAATTGATTTTATTATCGCAAATAACAAAGGCCAAAACTTATGGTTAAACAAAAGGAAGATGAGCAGGAAATGAATGGTAGTTGAAAACAGCTCGTAACAGGTGTGTCTTTCCTTTACTGGAGGATTATAATATTTTTATAAGATTTAACTTGTATTAAAATGGAAAAGGTATTTTTTCATAATCCTTTAGTGATTTCATTGCTCTGAAAGGTTCAGAAAATACAAGTTCCTAAAGTCAATGATAGTATGATATTGTATTATGCTACTAATATTAAGACACATTTGTAGGAGTGTGTGTGTGTGTGTGTGTGTGTGTGTGTACGTGTGAGTACTAGGAAGAATAAATGTCAGATGAAGATGTGGGGACAGGTAAAACTGAAACCTTCATTCCTCCAGTATCATTAATATTGAAATTATTATTATTACACTAAGGAGAAAGGAGATTTCGAGGCATAACAGAGTATGTGGGTGTACACTTCATTCTGAGTAATTTAAGAACTTCCTTTACGCCCCTGTGGTAATATACTGCAATAAGGCTTTACATTTCAGAAGCAGGGGAGAATGGACATTATGAGTGGCCCTCCAGGAGCCAGTCCACCCTGCCTCCTGTGTGCTGCATTGTGATTAAGGCGACGGCAGGGACAGAGACAATCTGATTGCAGGATGGCTATGGATGGTTCTGACATTGGCAGCAGCAGCCACCCGATGATGGCAGATTTGTTGCTGTTGGGGGACTGGTGGAAACAGCAACTCCACTTACTTAAACTACCTCCAGGGGTGAGTCCTAATTAGACGGAGCTACCCACTGTGTCCTCTTCTCCATCATCAGTAACAGTAAAACTAACATGAGCCACTGAGACATGAGAAGAGTTTGACCAGAAGCTTCTAGGAATAAAAATGTTCGGTTCTTCGGGAAAAGACAGAAGGGACTTGTTTCTCTCTTCCCCCAGTGAACTGCATCCCTAGACACAACTGGGGAAGAATTGACATTCTGTCTCCTGGCAGTCGTCTTAGATCCACCAGAGGAACACGGGTAGCACCAGTGCACAGAGAAGAACTAGAAATGCGCAGCCAGTAACCTGAAATCTAATGTAATACTATGTTTCCAATTATTGGATGAAAATAAAAGCTTGTTTAGTGTTAAGCACATTTAAGCTGACTTTTTGTTACTTTAAAACAGTAGCGATCTATTTGATATAAAACAACAAAGCTAAATACACTGACGTTAGAACATTAGGGAGAATAAGAAGGGGAGAGGAGGGGAGAAAGATGACTTAAAATGTAATAGGCTTGTTACTTAGGACACATGGACCATGTGCCACACCTGTGTCCGGTCAATGACCACCAGCATTCCCAAACTGTATCATAATCCTTCAGTGCAAGAATCACTGAATGACAGTATTAAAATGAGAAAACTGGAGTGCACTTAACACAAGATCAGTCATCTACGAACAGAGAGAGGTTTTGAAAAGAATACAAAATTCGGGCTTGATCAAAGTCCCTTATATAAAATGGCACACTATTTGCATATAACCCATGCACATCCTCTTGGATACTTTAAATCATCTCTAGATTACTTATAATGCAGGGTAAATGCTATACAAATCATGGCTGGTGTGCAGTAAATTCAAGTTTTGCGTTTTGGAAAGTTCTAATTTTTTTTGGAATATTTTTGGTCCGCGGTTGGTTGAATTACAGATGCAAAACCCAAGGATACAGAAGGCTGATGGTAAAACATTTTCATTATCAATGTTTCTAATGTTTTAAATTATGGGGTAATACATAAATATTAGTTTTGCTATTTTTATTCTCCTGTATATTTATAATTAACAGTGTTTTTAACATTTTAACAAAAAAAGGGTCATGGAACAGTCGTTAAGTTTCCCCATTGATTATTAATGTGTCTTTGCATGGGCACTGTTGCAGCCTCTCTCTGTAGCAGCGAGGACTCCTGGCTGTTGGCATGACCCCAAATCACAAATACAGTCACCATTTATCAAGATGATAGAAAAAGGTTTAGGGAGCAAGGAGAGGTAAATTCTACAGCAGCAACGCAGCTGAATCTAAGCCAATTTAAAAGGCATAGGGAAGCGATCCACCAACTCTGCACAGAAAAAAAAAGATGGACTGCGGAAGGAGAAGGTCTTTGTGCATCTCAAAGGTAGAGTTTGATGTTTCTTTAGAGGATTAAAAACAAGGTAATGACAAAAATGCTTTAACGAGAAAGCTGCCGTCTGCAAGAAGATGAAACCAAAGAAATACGTGGAAAACAAAGATGAGGTCTGATGGAAGCCCCGGGAAGGAACCGACCAAAGGAGGACGTCACCTCATCCGAGAGGACTGAGTGCAGCTGGGACCCATCGAGATGAGGTGCTCTCAGCCCGGGAGGGTGTCTCCGCAGACTCTCAGGGACTGAATGGAGAGAAACCCTCTCGAGGTGGTGACTTCTCAGAGCGGAAAGGAATACATCAAACCCGGAAGCAGGTATTGGAGTTCATGAGCCTTCCACTGGGTCAAGAAGCGATCCCAAGGATTTTTACAATTAGGAAATCTGAAAAAAACAAAAAGTTTAAAATTTCCACTACAACAGATGCTACAAGAAGGAAAGAAACCATCTTGGTGCTGTGCACCGAATTCCTAAGCTGCCCTGCTGTCTTTGAAAGCCCCTATTGTGAGAAGCATGTTTCCTCCCTTCCTTCCTCTGTCTGTCTGTCTATCTGTCTGTCTGTCTATCTATCTATCTAATCTATCATCTATCTACCTGTCTATTTACTGCCTGTATGAAAACTTATTTGGAGAAATAACATCTCAAATGAAAGATGACCAGGAAAGGTATGGGGGTCATTTAACTTCAAGTGTGAAGTGGGGAAGTGTAGGGTTTTAGGTCCACAGTGAAAGGTGTACGATTAAAAGTGAGGAACCTTGAAAATGATATTATAAAGTGTCTGTCGACATGGGCTACTTCCTAACCTCTACGAAAAGAAAAGTCTTACTTCCGATTGTCTTTTTTCTATTTTAAGATGCTTCCTAAAATGTCAGTCAGAGTTGGTGGCAAATGTTTTTTTGTTTTTTTGTTTTTTAAACTGGAGTCTAGTCAGTTTACAATGCTGTGTCAGTTTCTGGTGTGCGGCATAATAGTTCAGTCATACGTATACACACATATATTCATTTTTGTTTCCTTTCCCATTGTAGGTTACTACGGGATATTGAATATAGTTCCCTGTGCTGTACAGTAAGTCGGGAGTTTGAGATTTGCAGATACCAGCTACTATATATAAAATAGATAAACAACAAAGTTTGAGTTTTAGTCTGAGGCTTTTTATTACTGTATTACATTGTATTAATGTTTAGAGAGGTATTACTCATTTAATAAATCATTATTCAGCAATCATTATATTCAAATAATATTTTTGGCAACTTATGACTGAAACAATGAAAATATAACAAGTACCTTCAGAGGTACTTACACTAAGGGGTACGTGTAGCTTTTGAAAATATACCGAGGAGTCTTCTAGACAGAAGTTAAATAATGTAATGAGATAACTTACCTATGATTTCAAGTAAGGCAGAGAAGGTTTCAAGTTTAATACCATTCTTTGTCTTGGGAATGGAGTCTTAGTTATATTAATAGAGGAAGAAATTCTATTACTTTGAGTTAAAGGGTCATGCGGGTTGCATGTGTGTGTGTGTGTGTGTGTGTGTCAGGGAGACAAGGGTGGGGAACTGAACAGTGACCTGCATTTGTTAAGCACAGTCTTGAAAAATCTGTATGCAGCTTGCATATTATTTCAAAGGCTAGCTTGAAGAAAGAATTTCAAATGTAGCTCTTGTCTCAGAAAGTATTTATAGATTCTGGGTTAATTTACTACAAGTAATACTTTAGCCAGAGACACGGTGCTAAAGAAATCCGGTAGATAAACTGTGTTTCTCTTAACAGATAGCATTAATTGATTTCCCAGGAAGTTAGAAGAATAGAACAGGCCACCTGCCTTCCTTTCTCGATATGTACCCGGAAGAATTAAAAACAGGTGTTCAAACCTCGCACACACATGTTCATAGCGACACTATTTACACCAGCAGAAGGTGGAAACATTCCAAATGCCTATCAGCTGATGAATGAATAAATAAAATTTAGTATATCTACACAATCAAATTCTATTCAGCCATAAAGAGGATGAAATGCTGAGGCAATGATGCATTGACTTGGGTGAAACTTGAAAACATTATGCTTAGTGAAAGAAGGCAGACATAAGATTGCATATCATGTAAGTCCATTTGTGTGAAATATCTAGATTAGGTGTGTCCATGAAGACAGAAAGCAGATTGCTAGTTGCGAGGGGTGAGGAGTACAGAAGAGAGAGTGACTGCTCAATGGGCATGGGGATTTCTTTAAAGGTAATGAAAATATTTGTGGATCTTGATAGAGGGGATGGCTGTCCAATAGTGTGAAGGTAGTAAATGGTATAGAATTTTAAACTTTAAAATGGTTAATTCTATGTTATGTGAATTTCAGTTGAATAAAATGATACTTACATACACACTTGTACACATGCACGTACACACACGTTAGATTTTCATACATGAGATGCGTGGCTTTCCTCCGTACACCTGCTGTTCTTCTTTCTGCAATCTATGTTATTTGCTTATTATTATTCCGCAGGACTTGAGATAGTTCTTTTCTAAGGTTCCTTTCTGCTCTAAGGCTCTGGCATATTGTAATTTGGGTCCAAAGACAACATCCGACCTACATATTAATAGGAGGATTTAACCTTTTTCTTCAATTTTCTCACCATCCATCTATCCAATTGCCTATTTTCCCTGAACATCCACCTCACATCAGGCACCACACTCTCTTATTTGGACTGACAAAGTGTCTTCAAATCATCCCCCGCTACTTACAAATCCCAAACTGCCTGGGGAGTTCAAGTCTTTACCTCGGTCGTTGCTACAACTTCCAACATGGAGTCCTTTCCATCAGTTTTTACTTGCACCTCACATTGATGTTTTTGTTTCTTATCTTGTTTTAATTTTAAGAGAATACTTTTAAGAAAAGTATACAGAGAAAAATAGAGGGCAAAGTTATACACTCACCATTCCAGAATCAGATTTTTTATGGTACTTGTCTCATTTTTGTAAATAAATAAAGGTGATGAATATTGAATTCCATTTTATAAAGCTCTCCAATGCTTTTTCCATTCTTCCGTACAAAGAGGACATGCATGAACATTTTGCATATAGCTCTAATCTATATGTTGCTATATTTAGTACATATAGGAGGCTTATAAAACTACTACGGTCTTGGAAATTTTAAAGTGTTAGGCGTCAAATACTACATGTGTGATTTTACAACTTAGCTCTTACTTGTCCGTGCATTTTTGAGATTTATCAATGTATTTCAAATTCATTGCTTTTAACTGTTTTAAGATCTTCCGCGATGTGAAATAGCACATGTGCTTTTATTTTCCCATTTGAACAGAACTGTCTGTTAGTCTTCACTTTTATTATAAACAATGGTGAAAAAAAGAACTCTGCATATATGAACAAGGATTACATAAATTTATAGTTAATTGGACATATCATTGAAATATGGTGGAGTAAGTGCACACAGTTTTACAGATTTTGGAAAAATTCTCTACAAAGTAGTTCCCAAATATGCATGTGCCTGTTTCTGGGTTCAGTGTCATACTGCATTTTTGTAGTTGCATTTTCCATGAGAGTCTATTCTTTTAAAATTTGATAATTATGACATCTATGGGTAACTTCTGTTTCCCAGTACCTTTGTATTTCTGAGTTGAACTCTACTTTGCCATGTTTTTTAATGTACTTTAAGATAAAATTAATAATAATTTGTGCAAATGTCTTTCTATTAGAGATTAGCCTTTCTTTAACTTTCACTATCTTATCTCTGTTTCGCTATCATGGTTATAGAAGTCTCATAGAATAATTTGGGTAGTGTTACCTCTTTTGACTTGACTTTAATAACCGTCTTTATGAATTCCTGGTTTTTCAAGTCCTGTACCAATTTAGGGCACATAATTGTATGTGCTATAGACTGAGACTCTGATTTCTTTCCTTCATGTCCTGCTGTGCTCCACCCTAGACCCCACTGGCCAGTGTGCATCCTCTGTGCTGTTGTACAAGTTTTCCAGATTCGACTAGTGTTTCCCAGGTTCCAGCTTTCCAGGCAGAATGTCCAGTTCCAAGCCAGCATCTGTCGCCTTCATTGCTGCCCATCGAGGCATTAACACACTCACTTCTAAGCTGTGGATTCCTTTTCTATTTTTGACACTTGGAGCTCTCTTCCCTTGCCTCCATGCTTGGCTAGGTCTTTATAATTATTTATCTGTCCATTTATCTATTGAAAACAGCGTGTCTACATCTTCAAGACTAGATAAGACTTCCAAAATCAAGGCAGTCTACTATTCTGTTCTTAGGCGTGTCCCCAGATCTATATCCTGATATATTTCACGTCTCTTCAATCTTTTCTTTACTTGCAATTTACATATCATTACACATAGCATTGTTCCCAGTCATGTTCCAAACCACTTGACTGGCCAAGACTTCCTCGTTCTGCAGGCACCCTGCATCCGGTCATAGAAACTGCTCACTGAGCATAACTGCTAACCTTCTCATGTGCTCTTCTCTCATTCTGAAGTGATTTCTTTTGTGCTTTGTATATGACGTACCTTCCCAATATCCATTTCTAATTCCTCACCATCTATAAAACCACGCCTGATTTAGCCATGCAGTGTTACTTCCTGAATCAGCTTGCTCACATCTAATTTACAGCAAGTACTGTATTTCATCGTTGTCTTTCCTTGCATGTGTTTCCCTCCAAAGCTTCATTTTTTGAGAAAAAGGAAATACTTTAATGTTTTATGTGTGTATATATATATATATATATATATATATATATATATATATATATATATTTTTTTTTGCCCAGGGCAGATAATAAATATTTGAGAAATAAATGCAAAAATAACAATGTAATGCAACTGTTTTCCACTTTTTTTTTTAAACCAAGCTCTTTGCTTTCCTCTTACTGGCTCTCTCTTCATCCCTTTATTAACCAGGCTTTACTTTTGAGGCCACTTCATTTGGTTTCCAGGTTTATTTCCTATCCAATAGAGTCAAGGTTATTTTTGCATGTCGGTTTTTAATCTCCCAGCTCAGCATTACAAGTCAACCATAGCTGTTAGCCTGCTCTAATTTATAGCCTTGGATTCACTCCAAAACTAGGTAATGATTAGCACTCTCTCCAATGAAAGTCAATATCTCTACCCTGAGCATTTGAGAAATTGTCAGTAAAGAAGAGAAATGTAGACACTCCAAGTATAAAGGGAGGAAACTCAGGCTTGTCCAAGAGGCATTTATTTTTTATTTGGGAGGCAACGGTCAACCATAATCTAGAAAAAAAGTATATAGTGTTATATTTGCACCTAGCACATTTTATTATATTTTTACTAATTTCTGACACATGGTGAAAGACATATTCCTGTTCTCTTTATTTTATAAATTCATTTAGATTCAGAGGACTTTCTCCCAAGGCGGATTTATCTTCCTCTTCCCATTCTGAAAACGTGAAGTGCATCATTTGCTCAAGGTCGGGAAACGCTGGCACATTTTCAGGTTATTCTTCATACTCTGGTCTAGACAATACATATTGTGGCTTATGTAGAAATGATTTTTTTTCACTATATCCTATTTCAACACAATTTCCATGCACTGGATGGCTTTATTCATACTGGAGAAGTTGTATCAGATGCTGAGGGCCCCTGGGTGGGGAGATTGCAGAGGTGACCGGCTGTAGGATTGCACTATGCATACGAGCCTCCACAGGTGGGTGAATGGAATGGAAATTAAAGGACATTAACAATAAAAGCAGCACCAACAACACAACAAGTTTGGAGCGTTTGCTTTGTGAACAACAGGAACTCCACTTATCTGAACATCTTTATCCCTCATCATAACCATTTAAAGTTGCTATTATAAGTTTTGCTCTATCTGTGAGACAAATGAAGTCTCACGGTATGTAAATAATGTTTCCATGGTCATAGAGATTCAAAGACTTCAGGCAGACACATGAATTTAGGGCTGTTAGATTCCAAAAACTGTCCTTTATTAGAGAACATATTGCCTTTCCAAACTTGAGTTTCTATCCTTCTAAGATTTGTTCTTTTAGAACACAGAACAGAGTCTAAAACGTCTGAGGTTTTTGAAAAGGTATTTCTTACATCGTCACCAAAAATCTGTGTTATACCTGACAAGTTCACTACTCTTAATGCTTAAGCATATAGATGAGTGGTGGATCCAGAATATCATCATTTAAGAAGAGAATACTCTTCTTTAAGGATCTTATGATTCTTCAATGAAAAAAAAAATCTGCAGTTCTTTAGCAATCAACATTTGAGGAAGGTTTATCTGAATCTTCGATCAGAATGCAACTCAGCTAACAACGCTGCTCTCGACAAGGACCCTGAGAACTGTTGTAAACAAGAGATTCAGTTGGCCCTAATGATTGAGGTACTTCTATATCCTCATCTTTTGCTGCTTGAAAACATTTAAGGACAATGTCAAAAGCTATTACCTTTAGAACTCTGAAACCAAATTTGGCCTAGATAATTTTTTTTTTGGTAAGAAGTGTTCAAATATTTGGATGTTTATGTGACAATGAAATTAGCAGATAGCTCGGCATTGGACATATGTTCCACGCTCACTGCTGTCGAGTCTGAGTGATCTGCACCTCCCTTGTCGCTGTCTTACATATGTTTCCATTAGACTGAAATCCCAGGCTGCCTATAACCTATTACTCATGCCCCAGTTGACTTCTTGAATCATAAAGCTTTAAAACATTCGGAGACCTTAATTAGATGCTACTGCTTACTAGAAGAATAGTTTTAATATTAAAATAGGAGGCTGAAAAGTAAGCAAAATCGCTACACCAAAATGATCAGGCTGGGGAATTTGTTCTTTGTGTTAAACAGAGAGAAAAAGAAACTTTTCTGCAATAAATTAAGTCAACTAATCAACAAGTCAACCGCCTCCTACCAGGGTTGGCAGTCCCTGCATTTTGTGATGACTCTGTCAGTGAATTTATTGTGATGTGTTGATTCAATTACTCCTACTAATTTCAGTTCTTTCTCTTGTATCCTCATCTATCACAGCTTAAAAAACATTTAAGAACTGTCAAAAGCTGTCAAATTTGGAGCTCTGAAATTAAGTTTAGTATAAATAACATTTTCCTTATCTTCAAACATTTGGATACAAAATAAGAAGATAAAAAATTATATAAGTACTTATGTCAAAAGTAATCATTAGGTAGTAACTGAGTGTGCATTTCTCTTTTCTCCTTCAGATCACTTTCAGGCATCCAATTCATGGATTAATCACAGCATGAAAACAACATACTTAGGAAAAACAGTATAAAATTTTCAGCAGCCACATATCAATAGCTGAATTGGATGGCGTTAAGGTTTTCCAGTTTTAAAGCTTAATGCTTTGTTACATCCATAGTCTAAAATGAGAGGCAGAGAACAGAGTCACCTATAAAGACATTTTATTAAGGGTAAGTGAAGATGAACAATCCACTTGCTTTGTAAACATTTCTTTTCAATTTAAGTAAGTAGATTTAATCCGTCTACTCATGGGTTATAGTTGTAGCTGCAGTTACAGTCACCAATGAGCAGAGGGCTAGCCTGTGACGTGTAGTTGGAAGGTGCTGAGGATGGATATACAATGCTTTCAAATACACTGCCCTTATTTTTCAACACCTGAGATCCGTTAACTGCAAACAGGCTTAGCTTAGGGAAACTAAACACATCCTTCTGCCTATGGGCAGTTCTATTTCCAACATCTTTAACTTGTTCATCTAAAACCTTGAGAGAGAATCAAACAATTTCCCCGAAGCGTGTGCAACTCCTTTTGCCTCGCACGTCAGCATATTCAGGGTTAGTTTCTTCTAATTATCAGTAACACACAGGAGGCAGCATAGAACCAAATTTTGAGAAAAATGAAGGAAGGTTAAAATTCTTCTTCCTGTCTTTATTCTCTTACCTTCTTTCTTTGAGATCTGAAGATGTAAGTTGGAGATTTTTTTTATTTGTGAGTCTTTTTTTTTTTAATTTGTTTTGTTTTGTTTTGTTTTTCGGTGCTAGAGAGCTGAGAAGGGATAGTGTGAGCTGGGGAAAAGAAAAGAGAGCCTGACTAGCATTTCCTCTAGACTTGAAAGGAAAGAACTAAAGGGACATCCTTAAAACTTCTCTTCTCCCAAGCTCGTACCAACAGGCTGTGTCTTACACAGAGTTTTAGAATAGAAGATCAGAAAAAGTATAACGAATATATATATTTGGTTAAAGTTACCCTGCACTGTGTTTCTTAGAAATTCCCTCAGAAGACAGAATAAAGTGTTACCGAGTCAAATTCATTTTGCTCGCCTCACGACAGAGCAATAAATTGTGAGACCGAAGTGTTGGGGCAAGCAACAGCGACGTTATTCGGAAAGCCAGCAAACCAAGATGACAGACTAATGCCCTGGAGGACCATCTTACTTAAGTCAGAATTTAGGCTCTTTTTATACTAAAAAGGGGAGGGAAGTGTGGTTGGTTGTTGCAAGCATCTTGGTGTCAGAATCCTTTGTTCTTGTAGCTGTCCATGAGGGTCAGGTCATGGTGCCCTGTAAAACCTCCAACAAAACAAACGTTGTCTTCTATTCTGCAACTTGCTATCTTTATGCAAGTGCGAAAGTGTTAACATCTTTAAAGGTCAGAGCCTAGATAGATAGAAGGATAGACAGATTGATCAATCCTGGTGTTCAGGAAAGACCATATTTAAAGTAAGAGGAAATTCTGCTAGTAGATTAAGGTAAAAATGAGAAAAAAATTCATTGCATTTGATTATATGGAAGTCATTGGTTTAAAAAAAAAAAGGAAGAACATTAGCTGTCCTAGGGATAAGAATGAGACTGGGGTGGGATGAATAGGAAATGAAAATAGAGGGAATCAGTGACCCCATACAATTTTGCTGTAAACTGAAGCAGACTTAATAGGGTGGTGATTGACTAGGATCAAGGAAAGATAGATAGATAGATAGATAGATAGATAGATTGATAGATAGATAGATAGACAGACAGACAGACAGACAGACAAACAGACAGATACAGCATCTGTTTCTCCCACTAGGCTCTAAACTTCCTGAAGACAGAGATCTAATTAGCGTTGCTCACCACTTGCACATTTAACATCTCTGGTGCCTGACTCCTGTGTATTTGGCAATGAATATTTATTTAATGAAAGAAAATTTTGCTGGATTTGGTTTTGACTAAGTCCCTTACTTCCCTCAGTTTCCTGTGGCATAACATGGCATAATCTCCTGATCCTCTGACCCTCCACCCAGGTGTCTAGGCACATTTCTCTATTTGGCAGTCATTAGTCTGATTCAGGGCATGTTTAGAAGAGAGGAAAAGAGAACAGAGAAACAGTTGAGGAACTGAATCCTTCCACTGAATTCTTTCACTGAATCCCAGTGAAATGTGACCCTTCTGGCATATTCTGACATAAATCCAGACCTTGGGCAATGTCAATTTTGTTTCTTCATTACGGTATTAAAATATACAGTGATTGTAATTGTAAGCAGCGGTTGGTAAACAATTTTCAGGCTGAGCCTGAGGGAACTAAAAGAGAAGAGCTAAGAAATAAAATAAAATTAGGAAGTCCAGGGCTGCATGTTAACTTTCACAGAGATTAAATGTTTAAATGTTTTCTTTGCAGTTAGAAAAACTGTTCTCATCCTAGTGTCCTGAATTTGGAAAGAAAGGAATTCTGCATTCCAAATGGAAGATCATCAGTTTTGCAATCTGTTGCTAATAAAAAATAAACAAACCAAATCATTTTAATTCTATTGTTGTAATATTTCCATATGGAGCTAAAGAAATCGGCACTTTATTCAGAATGATCCTGTAAAGGAAAGACTCAAGTACACAAACTCCTACACTAAAGAGCCCTGAATGTGAGTTATGTTTGAAAATGGTAAATGTATCTAGCAAATTTATGCTTCGTATATTACACTCAGGCAGCATTATCAGTGTGTAGCTTCATATTTAGGGAATACTGGATTCCATAAGACTGTATTCTCAGTGCTTTAGCTGACTTGATTGCTGTACTTAACATTTGAATAGAGAATTCAGAGAGAAAAAAAGAAAAGAAAACCCATCGTTAAGTCAGGGAACGAGGATTGGAGAGTAAAGTTGAGCTCCAAAGAATTTAGAAATTCTAGTGAGGGTTTTGTGTGCCAACTCAAACTTTCAATATGAAAATAATTGGACTGCCTGCCAATTACTTTGCTTTCTGAGTTAGAAAAGGAACACTATAAAAATTTCACTATTTTTTCTATCTGATATATGCACTTTCATTTAGAGCAAAATGTGGTTGTCTCAAACTGACTTCACTAAAGGTCATAAATAGATTTTTGAGAGAACAGTAACTACAGAAACTCTTGATGCTTCATCACATATCATGCAATGGAGGCACTATGAGACAGGCGGGAAGTGGGCGGAACATGACCACTGAAAAAATAACAGAGCAATTGAGGGTAGGACATAAACTGGTTAGAACCAACTTGGCCCAAGATGGTGGAATATTCAACTTCCAACAGAGCTGGAGCCACAGAGGCTCACTGTAATACATTAGCATGCTAAAAGACACACCCTCAGCACCATGACAGGTCCCCGGATGACCAAAAGGCCCCAAAGTGAGCAAGGACCCCATTCCTGGAAATCCCACCCCTTCCCCAAAACAGCTGGAATAGCCCTCTCACTTGATAGCATGTGGAATCTTCCAGCCCATAAAAACTAACCACCGCCACACCGTGGGGCACCTCTCTTGACTTCTGAGACAGCCCACACCCTGTCTATGGAGTCTGCACCTCCCTGAATAAATCTGCTTTCCCTCTACTGTGGCTCGCTCTTGAATTTTCTCCTTTGTGAGACAAGGACCTAATCTCCGGTAACAACTATGAACTCTTACGGTTAGATTTACATATGGCAAAAATACTCTTAGCAATCCACTTAAACCTCTTCATTTTGCTCATAAGAAATCTGTGTCCAGGGAAAGGATGTGACTGTCTAAAGCCATAGAAATTATGAGTGAACTGAAACTCACTGTGTAAGTTATAGGACTTGTTGCCTGTGTTGTACGTAGCATCCTCTTGCCAGCTACCTTATGGGTAAGGGACAGTCCACTTTTCCCCTCTGTAACTCTGGCAGCCTTGAAGTTGCAGGAGCTATTTACACATAAAAGCATCATTTTGGATAATGAGTTCCTCAAATACAGCGCTGTGGATTTGAAAGCAGGCTTTCTTTTTACTTTTCTCTTGGACATCTTTCACACCCACTCCTTGTCCTTTCACAGAAAACCCTTGGGTTATTTACACAACTTCTCTTCAATCCAAGCAGCCAGTCCAGCAGACAGTGTGCCCTTCACCAAACTCTCCTTTTCAAGCCTTTGAACTTAGTTTCGAATGATAACTTCTCATTGAAGATGCCTTTCCTCCTCTTTCACCTTGAGTTATGTTGAAATAAAGCCTACACTAATGAAAACAAACAAACTATTTATTTAGAGCTTGCTACAGCAAAGGAGTTAGCCAGCATCACTTGCATGTGGCAGAGACTCGGGGGAGGGCAGAGGAGTGGGAAAACATCACAGTAAAAAGAGGGGAAAGGATTCCCGGATTGGAAGTCCTTAGCCTTTTGTGTGACTGGTTTTTGAGAGCTTGGTGTTCTCTGGTTCTGCACCAGACATTGTTCCTACACTAGGATAACGTCTAGGGTACAGGCTGTTAGCTCTGGTGCCAAGACCCTAATCTGAGGTGCGCACCAAATGCCGTACAGAAGGCAAAGGCGCCTCCAGAGAAGATGCGGCTTGATTAGGAACAGAGGAATCTTTCAGAACCTTGGATGTCCATCTGATGGACATCAAATATTAACTTTCCATTTACAAAGCAAGTCTCTCCCTATTAAATTTGCAGAAACAGTATCACGGAGCAGAAAGCATTATTTTATTTTTTCCAGTAAGGGCGCAGAGATGACGTTTAAAGGATGGAAGACAGGGAAAACCTCTGTGGGATATTTAATCAGAGGAAAGGGTTGACCAGAGGTGGCAGAGTGAAAGCGGCAGGGTTTAATGTAGAAAGCGTAGCATGTGTCCCTAGCAGGCATCAATGAGACAGACCACATATATTTATAGTTAATTGACCCTGAGGGTTGAAGGATGAGGCAGGAGACTGAATGCTGTTTCCTCAGTCTCTCATTGATCTGAATTGAGAGATTTTTCTTTATCTTGGGTTTTCTTTTATAAGGCAGGATGTTCTCCAAATAAAAACCAACTGGCTCTTGGCATGCTAAAATCATAGAAGACCCTCACTATCTAATCCAGCCTCTTTGTCACATGATAGGAAAGACTAGAACCACAGAAGTGAAATATCTTGGCAAGGTTTTGGAGCCATGATAAATTCACTTCAACCACTCAATTGTTTCCATAAAACCATGTTTTGATGTAGGACACACTATACTAACTTCGTTGAAGTATGATTTTTTTTAATTAAAAAAATGACACATACAAATACATAAAATACATGATAAATATTTTCCCATACTCATTATTTGAGGGGACCAATAAGATGGAAAGGCTGGCGGCTCAAAGAGCATTCGAAATGTTGGCAAATGTCTAAATAATGTTAGAATGACTGCTAAGTTACATTCAAGACTTGTCAATGTCGTAGAGGGAACAAAGTCATGGTATTCAGGGTCATTATTTTTTACAGGGTGGAAATAACTTGCATCTCTAACAAGCAAAAATCTACAAGTTAATGTATAATTCTAATTAGTTGATATTTACTCAGTTAAATAATGTTTAGTGGGACTATATTGAGCAGTATCTTTTATAACATTAAAATGATACCCTGCTTAAGTTTTTCACTTTCATTGGTAAGATTGTTCCTTAATATTTTTGTAAACAGTTTAATTGTGCATTGTTGTCTCCTTTATAACAGTTATTATAAATTTCTAAGCTGCCACACTATGATTCAGGACTGATTGAAACAAGATTGTTTGCCTGCATTAGCGGTCCCAAGGTTCATGGTTCTGCTTTCTGTTACCCTTTAAATTTTAGGAACTCTTTTCTCTCCAATCATCACTGATTATGCTGAGCTTTCCCACTTATTGCATGCATTTTTACTTCTAAGTCATAGGATTCTATCAAATGTAGAGTTCAGAGAACAAAAACAAAACAAGGGGCTTGACACAGATTGAATTTTTGTGTATCCCCTCCCTACAAAATTTCCGTTAGAACCTAATCTTCCGTGTGATGAAGTCTGGAGGTGAGATCTTTGGGAGGTGACTATGTTATAAGGCAGGAGCCCACATGAATGAGAGTGACGCCCCTATGACAGACCCCAGGAAGCTTTCTTACCTTCTGCTGTGAGAACGTAACAGTGAGAGGTTGGCCCAGCAACTATAGATGAAGAAGTGGGTCCCCACGAGACTCTGGATCTGCTGGTGGCTTGATCTTGGACTTCCTTGTCTCCAGAAGATTAAAAATGCATTTCTGTTGTTCATAAGCCATTCAGTTCATGCTGTTCTGTTTTAACAGTCCAAAATCGACTAAGACAGGGCTGTTTTATGGATAGCTTGGGGAGTATCACCTTTGAAGCACTAAACAATGCATACTTGCATAAGATGAATTTTGGGTCCAAGATCTGACTCCAGAATCAACTCCTATCAGTCCCAGGGGCAACTCATCACCAACGACACACCCAAAGAATCCCATGATTTTAGACAAGTGCACATATCTTTTTAAAATTTTCTGAGTGTTTAAAAATGATAGCAACTGTAAGGGGAAAAAAAACTGTATTCACTCCTGAGGAAAATACTGTATTATAAACCTGAAAGTCATTAAGAAACTAGATTTGGGAAATGATAGTTCTGTGATAACTATGTGACGTGATGGAGAGTTAGCCAATGTTACGGTGGGAATCATATCGCAGTACGCAACTGTATTAATGCAACACACCGCGTACCTGAAACTCACACCATGTTGTACGTCAATCATATCTCAATTTAAAACATGGGAATAGTCCTCGGAACCATTTAAGTAGTTATGACAATAAACAGAAAACAAATAGGAGAAGGAGCTAGAAACTACCTTCCCTCATATATACAAGTATTTACGTCTTTATCCATCCACACTTTCATTTCCATAGAAATTTGTTCATTTCTTACATGCATATTCATGAGCCCTGAGTTCTTTCCATTGTGCAGACACGCTGGGGTTATTGAACTAAATGTGGCAGCTTGTTCTCCAAGAGAAAATCACCGTGTGCTGCAGGAGACAAACATAGAAATGGATAATATTAATCAAAGCTACTGTTAATATTATAAAACGCACACCAAATAGTATGGTTACATAAAGCGCAACAGGAAAAAATACTGCAGGGAAAGGGACATCTGACATGACACAAAGAAATAATCCAGTGGAGGTTGGAGGCTCAGGAGCTGCACAGGAAACGGAGACCGTCTCTGACAGAGGACGCAGGATGAGAAAGCACTTGAAGATGAGAAACAACATGCTGTTTCTGGGAAGAGCAGGTAACTTAATCACACATTTATTCGATAAATATTTTTTGACCACCAGACGCCAGGAACTATTTCAGACGCTGGACTCTTATGATTACAAGATCATGTTTGCATTTCTTCAGAAATTTACCATCTATTGCTTTGATCAGATTATCAAAACCTGTAGCATTTCCCAGATGCTAAGGTATCTCTGCCAGCTTTCGCTTACTTTTACAGCAAATTTGGAAACATGTATCAACTCAGACAAGCTTTATAATAGCTGAACTTGGATTTGATTCTACTCTGTAGCGCAACTGAAAAATAAAGATATGCCAAAATCGTCACCCATTTTAAACTGATCATTCAAAGTTTCTGAGAAATCCAAGAGTCCTTGCCACACCAAAGAAACAATCACAAAACCTGTCACTATTTATATAACAAGAATCACTTCTCCTCAAGTCTCCAATAGCATGTGAGTCCTTTCCTTCTGAACCCTTACCAGCAGCACATTCATCATTTATATTTCTACCCACAGTCTGTTTACGATGATGGAGATATTCTCAAAGATAGTAATTTTTTCTCTACTATGTTCCTCCCTTTTCTACCAGACACCACCCATTACCCAGTTCCATAGCCACTTCCACAGTTTTAGGTATTTGGCACAGCACCATTCTATTTCCAAGTCCCACAATCCCTATTAGTTACTGTTGCAAATAATCACAAACTGATTTACGTAAAATGATACGAATTTAGTATCTTACACTTCTGGAGGTCAGGAAATCCAAAATTAGACTCTTGGCTAAGGTCAAAGCGGCAGCAGGTCGGATAATGTGGGAGGCTCTGAGGGAGAATCTATTTCCTTGCCTTTTTCACCTTCTAGAGTCGACCTGTATTTTTTCCTTCAGGACTCCTTCCTCGTATTACTCAGTAGAGTGATTACATTGTCACATCACCGAGTACACCCTCATCCTTCAACCTCTCTCTTATAAGGACTAGTGTGGTTGCATGGGGCTCACCCAGGTAATCTAGGATTCTCTCATTGCAATCATCCCTTTTACTGTGGAAGGTAACATACTCACAGGCTCCATAGATTAAGCCGGGAATATCTGAGAAAGCCAGTATGCATCCTACAACGAGGAGAATAGTTTTCTTGCCTTTTAAGGCTTCAGGAGGCTGACTTTCTCTGCTGGCTCATGGCTCTCTGTCTTACTTTTCAAAGCCTGCCACGGCCAGTTAAATTGTTCCTCCACTGTATTCCTCTGACACTAGCCCTGTCATTACATCGTCTTTGACGCCGATTCCTCTGCCTTCCTCTTCCATGTCTGAGGACCATTGTGATGACACTGGACCCACCCAGATAATCTACAGTACAATCCACAATTTGTAATCAGCTAACTAGCAGCTCTAATTCCACCGGCCACCTTCATTCTGCTTTGTTACCTAACGCCACATATGTATAGGCTCCTAGGACTGCGGGCATCATCCTGCCCACCACATTGCTTATTCAATTTACAACCCTCAGGTGAGTGACACAGTACAATGTCAACTTACACACTGAGAAGATCTGGTTTTGATCATCTATTCACATAATAAATAGACGATGGACCATACACTAGTGATGTAGAAATATTAAACTAAAACTTGGAACTTGTGAAAATTAGAAATTGAGACGTTAGCCATGTATCAACGGCTGTACTTCTGCACAAAACCATATAACTGGTGCTTCATGTTTACCCTAGAAAATAAATACTTGGCGTCTTGGAATTTTCCTACTCTGCTGATGGGAGTGCCACCAGTATGTTTATACTGAGACGAATTTGTTGGTTCCCGAACAAAGCTGATATGAGTATGTTCTATGATAATAGAATTTCTGTTTTGAAGATGTAAGCCAAACAGATATTTACTTTAGCCCATAAAGAGCACATCCACGGGTGCTCCTTGCAGTGCTGTTTGGGTCTGGGATGTAGAAGCAGTCCAGATGAGCGCCCATCAGTGTGGGAGGACGCAGATAAAAAATGGAATATGTAAAAAAGCTTAACATGAGAGACATGTGAAGAAATTAAGAGCAATGGTCTTCTAGAGATAAACAACAAAACAGAGATGATTAAAAACATATTACTATGTGAAAGCTTATGATCATAAATTATCACATGCATAAATATAAACATACAACCAAAACCATACATATTTTGTAAGAACACATGCAAAGCATACACATCAAATGCTTCAGCACGATTATCTGTTGGATCCGTTGTATGACTAGCGTAACCTGCAGCATCTGGGGTTCCCACCCTCCCCCCAAAGCAGAAGAAGAGCGAAGTATTCGTGACAGACTCCACATTTGTGACAGATGGCAATCTAGCACTCACTGAAAACCATGACTACCACAGCCCAAACTAAAAGGTGGTAGTCTGCATACACAGAGACCTGAAGAATTTGCTAGACATTCATCCATTTGGGTTCATGGCTTCCTTGAGGCTCCATGGATAAATTCCAGGACTTAGCATGCGCAGCCTAAAGGTGAAGAGTTATCTTTTCTTTGGCGGGAGGACTCGAGCCGGGATGACGGCCTCTCAGGTGGCCCTGAGGGGCTGCTCTGAAGAGGCAGGGGAGGAGCTGGGATATACAGGAGCTTTACAGCAAAGACCAGGTAGTTGGAACAATAAAAGATGACTTGTTATCTAAAGAAAACCAGGCGTCTCAAGTTAAAGAATTTAGCGCTTTTCTATGTACGGGAGGGAGCAAGCATTTGGGCTCACTGAATCCGTTCCTTTGACAAGCACCGAGCTGTCTAGGGCCATTGTCCTGTCCTTTCTTGTCCCCTCCGGGGGCACCGTGCTGAGTGGCTGCAGAGGCCGGGCTGCGGGCTGGTCTTCCCTGGGGGGTGGGGCAGCCGCGGATGGCTTGGTTTCAGCATTCTCTGTTTACTGATATCGTTGCAGTATTTTCATTCACGTTGCAGTATTTTCATTCACATTGCAGTACTTTGGTTCTCTCTCTCTCTCTATTATATTTTTATCTATATTTAGAGAGACAGAGGGAGGAGAGGATCCAAAGTTTTCATTAAACTCTAAAACGTCCTAGGACCCCCACGACTTCTGTCTCCTCTCTACTCCCCACCCCACATTCCCCCCAAACCCAAAAACAATAAAGAAAGAAAATCAGGGCACTGCTATTTGGGACACTCTTCATTATAAAGTATGGGTTGAGCTAGGTCACAAGAAAAGTGCACCAGGACCACACAGTCCTGGCTCCACGTATAACTGTCTAAACTGAGTGTCCCCTGGCAGGGCGCCGTGGAAAAGCAGCGCTCTGAATTTGTTGTTTCCCAGTTTTACTGATGATGGTTTTCACTCAATTAAATCATCTATATTCTTACTAGAATCTTTGTGGAAATTTTCTCTTTGCGCTGAGAATTAGGAATTGTCCTATTTCTTATTCCCCCTGAGGATCTGAACTGTGTCTGCTTTGAGGATATTGTGAATTTAACAAGTGAGCATTTTTGTTTTAGTTTCAGCATCCAGACAGGACCCCTGCAAAGAACTGCGCTCATCTTCAGATACCAAGCTCCCTGCTGAGTGACAGAACTGGCTCTGAGACAGGAAGGGGGCAGGGTACCGCCACTCAAGGATGCTGCAGCAGTTAGCATCAAAACGGTGGAAGATTCAGTCCCCAGGAGGCCTTGAGGCTCAAGATGATGGGAGATTTAACTTCTAGTAGGTCTTGAGCTTCATTATATGCTTATTGTAATGTATTAGCATGGTGAATAACACGCCCACAGGCACCAGGGCAGCCCCAAGGCCACCAAAGGCCAAAGAGTGGGAAATGGCCAACTTCCTGGGAATCCCAGCCCCTTCCCCAGGCTGGTTAGACTGGTCCTTCCACTTATTAGCATATGAAGCCACCAAGCCAAAACTGGCAACACAGTGCCTTGCGGCCACCACTGCCCTCTCTCTCCCTCTTCGGAGGCAGCCCGCACTCTCTCTATGGAGGGTGTACCTGCTTTTACTCTGAGCACCCAACCCCCAAACTTAATGGCCTTTCTCTTGCCTTTCAATGTATCTCTTTGAATAAATCTACCTTCACTCAACTGGGGCTCGCTCTTGAATTCTTTCCTGCGCGAAGCCAAGGACCCACACTTGGCGGGGCATGTCCCAGGGGCTCCACCGAAGCCCGGGACACGGCCCTCCTCGCACCCCAACACCCGTTTTTCCTGCATCAGATCTAGGGCCCAGAGCCTAGCTCATTTCCCCTAGAACATTAAACTGTTCTGGTACGTTGCACGCAAAATCTGGTGATGATCAAAAGAAATTCATTAAACGGCAAGCTCTTCACAGGAGACAAAAAGAAGTACAATTTTAAAGCTTCCAATTGTTGTCTTCCCACTGGACTCTTTAGATTTCAATATTTGGAGAATGATACATTTTTATTTTTTGAAGTCTAATGGCCTCTAAACATGAAATGAATATCTGAAAATTTTCAGGGAGAAATTATAGTTCCATGCTGGTGAGTGGCTTTGCTGAGCACATACTATATGTAATGCTGAGTTACATGTTTATTTACAGAAGAGCCTAATTTCCTTGTCCTTTGTTCACACCTTGCCAATGTTACAAAGCTTTGAAGGGCAATCATTTCAGTGACCATCGCAACACTGTAATGATATGATTGACACATAATGTTTGTATTCATTTATGTTCAATCATATTTGAAAAGAGGGAAATTCATCTGCTGACTCCCCTGAATGCTCTTCTCTCAAGGATTACTCTATTGTTGGGAAGAAGATCTTGTTAAGTGCAAAGTAAACTTTTTTTTTTAAATTTTCGCATGAAGCACTGTTAGCTCAAGAAAAGATCACCATCCAGAGAGCCAGAGTAAACACAGCTGGGCTGTCAAGGAAACAATTAGCGAGAACATGTCACAAGGATAAATTTGACCAGAAGAGAAAAAGCCTCAGCTTTCAGCTCCCAATATTTGAAGTGTACTTTGCATCTAATGATCAGAATGCCTTGAGGGGATTGCCTTTAATTTTGTTTTAGGGGTAGAAGAAACACAGCTCCAGTGAGTTGCAGACACTGGGTATCTGTGCATTTTGGAAAGATTTTCAAAGTCTGGGAGTATCTTTTATGGTAATTATAAAAACTTCCAGCAATCTCTGTAAGCTTCCTTCACCGAAGTTGTCACAAGGCATCAGATTTAGTATTTTACACAATTTTATTTCACTTACTACTCAAAACACTACAATGTAGACATTTTCACAATTAAAATGAATAAATTAATTAAAATAAAATGAATTTTCTCTCTCAGCAGTTTTACGTTTATAGAACAATGGCACGTACGTGCAGGAAGCCCCTTAGACCTTCTCTCGATTCTTCCCCCAAATTTCCTCCTATTGTTAACATCTCACATTAGTGTGGTAGATTTGTTACAACTTGATGAATACATTTTTATTAACTAGTCCATAGTTTACATTAGGGCTAACATTTTATGTTATCCATTCCATGGGTTTTGACAAATGCGTAACAGTATCATACAAAATAATTCCCCGACTGTAAAAATGCTGCGTGCTCCACCAGTGCATCTCTCTCCCCATCCCCTCAAGCTCCAGGCACCCTCTAATCTATTTTCTCAACACTTTTGCCTTTTTCAATCTATCACCTAGTTGGAATCACACAGTATGTAGCCTTTTCAGATTGCCTCCTTCTACTTCACAATAAGCAGTTTAACTTCCTCCGCATTTTTTTTATGGCATAATAGCTCTTTTCCTTTTAGCACCGAATAATATTTCATTAAATGAATGTATTGCAATTTGTTTATTCATCCACTTACTGAAGGACATTTTAATTGCTTCCAATCATTAGCAATTATGAGTAAAGCTAATAGAAACATCCGTGGGTAGAGTTTTGCATGAACCTAAGTTTTTAATTCACGTGACACATGTGATTGCTGGATCCTACGGCAAGCCTGTGTTTTGCTTTGTAAGAAACTAGCAAACTGTCTTCCCAAGTGGCCGTACCACTTTGCATTTGCCCTAGCAACGAATGAGAGTTCCCGTTGCTCTGCATCCTTGTCAGCCTTTGGCATTGTTAATGTTTTGGATTTTAGCCACTCCAATATGTGTGCAGTGGTATCTCATTATTGTTCCTTTTGAAACTACTGAAGGGGTTAAAATAAGGGCTTCAAAGGGGCCGGAGGTCTTGTTACTGCATTTTGTCTCTGATACTTCCTAATCGTGCGATCATAGATGAATTCCTTAAAAATATTATGACTCAGTTTCCGTATCTGTAAAGTGGGGTTAATAATAGCCCTACTTTATAGGTTTCTGCAAGAAAGAATTAATTGATATGGATAAAGCACTCTGCACCGTGTCTGGCATGTTGTGGGTCTCCCTGTTATTAGCATGGTGTAGCTAATTTTTGAAATTAGAAAAAGATAAGTATTTTGCCCCAATTTACCAGTTTAGAAAGGAGAGCAGCCAGGGTTGGATTTCAGCTTTGTCTCTTGAGCTATATTACTTGCAATATTCCATGAAGCTTTTAAAGTTGATACGCACGTGGAAGGACAGTGCCCTCATTTTCAAACTTTCTCGGCCTTTCTAATCAAGTGCGAAGCAATTAAGTCTCAGTTGTACATTATCCCGGAGCTCAAGTTGCCTAAAAGAATGACGCCAACAGAATGCATCTCCGGGTCCCTCTGCTCCTCTCTTCTTGCCGACTGTGTCCTTGGATGCCAACAGTGCCATTGCTAGCTGCCTCATCCTTCCTCTCTGGCTACCCTGAAAGCCCGGCTGTCCCTGTCCTTTCATCCAATGAAATGATTTTAATTTTAACTATTCGATACAGGCATTTTACTTTCATTGTTATTATGTTGACGTTATTTAAGAAGGTTCATAATAGAAAAGAATGCCACCCCCTTTGCGCATATTTCAAGCTTGCTAATTACAGGGGGTGGTTGCAGTCGATTTAAATGAATGCGTTTGCATGATGTGCGGAAGACATACCTAGAAAGCTGGGTTCAAGTCTTATTTATTTTTTATTGCATTGCACCTATCACATCCCCCAACATACACTGGTCACTTGAAACACATCTTTGAATAAACAAATGGCACGTAGTTTGAGCCTACCAGCTCAGGACGGATATGCAACAGCAGTCACACACACAGTGGGTGCCTTTTCTCCTGGAAGACGGCGTAACGGAGAGGGTCGCTGGTTTGCCACAACCCGGCACGGGCGTGGTTTCCTCTTCCAGCTGGACAGCCTACGGAGCTGTGAACGTGCGCGGTTTTCAATGGAAACTTCATAAATTGCTCGTTCTAGTCCATCATCAGGGTTGACTTCTTTGTTACGTTCTTACGATTCATTTTTTTTTAACAGAAAATGAGTAAGCTATTGTTTCGACATATGTTGGTTTGTAATTCATTCTGCTGGCTCTTCAAACATTAGTTGGAAATGAATTGCACGCCATGTTGGTGCTTTTACCAAAGAACCGGAGCCCAGTCCGTCAAAAGTACAATTATTTTGTTCTTGCTGCTAATTCTTTTAGATGAAAGTCTCAACTGTGCAGTACAATTACCTGATAGTTTTGCTGGAATCCTCCAAACTCGATTTCAACTTTTATCAGGGTCTTTGGGGGGGATCATCATTTTGAACAAGTTATTTCAATGTGTAGTTAGACAATGGTTATATATTGTTACACTGTATAAAATGGGTTGTTCACCACCTAAAAAGTCACAGGATTTTGTCTCCGTAGTATTTACATGTATGTGTTTATGTGTACACAAGTGTGCAATTTCTTAATTTTACCTTCCTCAATTTTAACTATTTTTTTTGCTACTAGTGTCTTGTTTATACAAACCCCCTTTATCTTGTCTTTTGATTATTTTAATGTGTTAGGGTTTGAGAAGAAGATATGAAATATCTATAAACCCTACACTGAATAAACCACTGAACAATTTCCATGCTGTCATCTTCCATGTACCCATGGCATTCGTGTTCCCAGAAGCATGCATTTGGAACATACAGTTTAGAATCTTGGGCATTATAAGAGGTTAAATCCTTAGTAGATACCCCAAGCCCGGAGTCAAAGGTGATAGTTTGAATTATAGCCTCGTCATTTGTGACGTTTGATGGAGAGGCTGTAGAACCTGCTGAATGGTAGGTGTTATTAATATCTCTATGCATTTGCTTTAGCTTTCTTTCTTTTGGAAAAAAGCACGTGTTGACCATCTAAAAGCTTCATAAGATCATTGTGCTGGTCAAAGAAGATGAAGCCTGTGATGGTTTTCCACAAAAGCTACAGCAAACCACACAAATGTCAGGTTTATCTCTCTTCCCCTTTCATGTCGTTGGCCCTCCTCCAGAGCTTCGGGGTTGCCAGAAATTGGACATAAAATTATATAGGGTGTCCCAGGGCTGTGTGTTTAATTTGTGCACATAATTTGACCTCTACTTGTGTTGTTTCCAAATATGCACTTTCTTTGGACCCTGGGAGCCCAGAAAGGAATAAAGAAAAAAAAAAAAAAAAAGACGACACGGTCCCCCTTCCGTCCCATTTCTTTCTACTTGATGAGGGTTTAATGGGGTCACGGATATTGGACGCCGGCCATAGCTGTGGCCTGTGAGGCGGCCCACTCTGTTGAATAAATCATATCAAATTAGGTCCGTCCAGGTGTTCAGGAAGGGACTGGGAAAACATATTTCTCCTTGACTAACATCTTTTTCCTGCTGATTCCAAGCCAGCGTCGCAGCCTGTCAGTCCTGTGACAGCTGTCCTAGCCCGTGACCGCTGGGCTTTGAGCTCGGCGGGCCGCTGGCTCCAGTTCTCCTCCTGCCGCGCCTTCCACTCCTTTAGCGGGTCCCAGCACGAGAAGTACTTTCTAAGAGTTAATTACAGAGCTGATCACAAGCTTACGAATCATTAAATCTTAACGTGTCATCTGTTGGGAGCTCTGCTTCATCTTAAATACGGAGTAGGTTGTAAGTTGTCCCCAAATATACGCTCAATGGCTTGTTCAGGAGACAGACGTAGACATAGGTAGAAAAATCAAGGGCAAAAGGATGCATTATGGACAAAAGACTTCAGTTTAATCCAGTTTAAGATGGATTAAAGTTTTAGAAGAAAAAGCAATACTTGAGCTGGAAATTCAGGAATTTGGTCAAGCGTGAAGAAAGAAAGGGTCCTGAAGACTCCAGGCTTCTGAAGGTCTGTCTCTTCAGTGCCCACATCTTTGTATAAGAGCACACTGCTTCTTGCCTGACACCTGCAGACCTTTACTCCCTAATCCTCTGTAGCAAATTCTCCTACTCATTCAAATTGTCACACATGACATCTGCCTTCAGATACAAAGGTGGCTCCACAGCTCAGTTGTTTGACGACATTTCAGCTAATTGGGTAGGACGTACAGGTCGGTGGCTTATTTGTGATTCCAGGACTATTAGAGGTCTTGACTGCAGTGCAGCTTGGCTCTCAAGAGTGTCTTGGCCTAAACTCATCACTAAAGCTGAGAATCCATTCATTTCATAAAGTCCCCTTAGCATGATCCATTTGGAAAAACGTATCCTTTGCCCTTGACAGTGCAAATCTTGCAAATACTCCACTGGTATATTTCCTATTTTACTTGAAATCTCTCTTGCTCATTCTTCTCTCACAGCCCGAAAATTTCAAGGCTGCTCCTTAATCACTTAACCTGGCATGGTACTGCACTAGCCAATGACCTGCGTCCTGAATTTCTTTCCACTGCTCACAATCAGTGTGCTGAACGGATAGGGACCTAATTCGATATGATTTATTCCGAGAGTAGACATGAGAATGAAAGAGATTCTTCAACTCTGTGAGATGTCAGAGGATACAAACTCCACGAAGAAAGGGTCTCTGTCTCTTTTATCTCTTCTCTTAGTCCTTATTACAGTGAACTATTGTCATTACGCTTATTTCATATTAATTGAATTAAAGAATAAGTTAAGTGGAGGAAGGGGTGGGAACTGATAAATTGGGAGCTCGAGATCTTCAGATACTAACCACTGTATATAAAAAAGGTAAACAACAAGTTTCTACTGTGCAGCACGGGGAACTATATTCAATATCTTGTAGTAACCTATAATGAAAAAGAATATGAAAATGCATCTATGTATGTATATATATGACTGAAACATTATCCTGTGAACCAGAAATTGACACAACGTTGTAAACTGACTATACTTCAATTAAAAAAAAGAAAGAAAAATTAATTAATTACAAAATAATAAATTAAGACAAAGCAGATCATTGAACTTGTAATTATGCAGCCAAAGGAGCCCAGTATAGACCAATTAACAGGCAGATAGATTTTTAAAAAAGAAAGGAAAATGAGAAGAAAGGAAGCAATGTGAAAGGAGTGTATAGGAAGAAATGCCTGGACAAACGCTTGAAGTTTCAGAGCTCAGCTAAAGCTGTGATTTTTAAGCTTCCCATGAGGTTGAAGGTGGGCAGGGATTTATTAAAGCTACTGACCTACCCAGGACACTGTCTTGCGATCCAAACTACATTTATTTTTAAAAATACTGCCCAGATGAAACTGGATTTTTCCGCTCTCCTCTCACATAGATATGATCTCTTCTTTAATTTTTATATCGCAAAGATTGGCAAACCCTCTTATTTCTCCTCTCAAACTATGAGATCTTGGAAGGCAAGCTTCGTGGCTGATTGGTCTTTGCTTTTTTGCCTTTTCCTGCGCTCTGTAATGAATGGGTCAGTGCCTGCCCAGTGCTATGAGCATGGTGAGCTCTGCGGAAGCTGACGGAGGAGTGAGGTGGGGCGCCCACAGACAGCGCATGATCAGGAATGTGCCAGAACAAGGCAGCTTTTTAAAGAGACAGGCACTCTGGCTGCCAACGGACCTTTGCTTATGACAATCTCCTTCTCCCATGTTGAACCTGAAAAGAAAATATACTGTCTCTGATGAGCGTTTAAGGAGGAGTCTCATAAAAAGCATGGTACGTGTGCCAAAGCTTTTACATGAAATACAGTGTAACTGATGGCCCTTCATTGCATTTTATTGGTGCTCCTTAAAACTCTGACAGGACAGAACATTCCAGAGATCCCCTCTCTCTGATGTATGTCACTGCTGTGCCAAATGGCGTTTCACATCTCTGTGAGAATCCTTCTGTCCCTTTTCCTTAGCTAGATAGATTTCCCATAAAAGGGTCTCAATGTCACTTCCAACATACACACACAGCTAAGAAGAAATATCATTCAGACTATTACTCATCAAATAAGCAGAAAAATAATTGCTTAAAATCACACTGATCTTTATGAAGAGATAACAATGTCTGTTCATCTCAAAATACTTGAGTGCATTTCATACACACATAGTAGAAAGCTAAGACAGTATCCTTTTTGAGCTTCAGTCTTTCTATCACCTCCTACTTCTAGAAAGCTCAATAATATGGCTGCACAAGGAAAAGAATTTATTTACATACTTTCATCTGCAGCAGACAATTTTTAAGGCTCTTTAGTAAAAGAAACGCAGCGCCAGTGTCCGGGAAAATAATAACAGTGACAGTTCATAGGTTCCTTCTGATGTCTTGCCACAAGGGTGCTGCCAAGCAAAATGCGCTTGCTTTATTTTGTCTTAATCACAGAACCAAATGCAAAATCCTCAAGGGCATCCTGTGCCTTTGCACATATCTCTTCAGAATATAAGTGTAAATATTCAAGAGAGGGTTGTTTTGCTGCTTGGATAAAACGGCTGTGGATTCCACACAGATCGAAGAAGAGAGCTGGGGCAATGAGGTCTCAAAAATGAATTTAGGCTCATGCGAGCAAAGGAAAGAAAACACTCACAATCTAGGTTTTGGAGCACGCATTGAGTACTTACCTGAAGTGCGTAGCTTTTGGAAGTACATACTGAATACTTCTATTCCAGGATCTCTGTTAGAAACTTTCAGAGATTGTCACTTGCCACTCCTACAACAATCTTGTCAAGCCTTCAGCTTGTCTAAATCTTCAGTAGCTTGAGTGGAAATGGAGGAAGTCTTAATTTCAGACCCTACACCCCTGCCTTCTAAATGCACGCTGTGTCTGATTTTATTTTGCTCTGAAACTTATGTTAAGTAGATTCCCAACATTTAAGAAAACTAGATCCAACTTCTACTGGATTTTTTTTATGGCATTAAACGTGTTCTTGGCTAGACTATGAAATGTGAAGTATGAATTCATTTCAGCTTTTATTGTTTGGCAATTACTTGAATTTACCCAAATGTTGGGCTGTCTCATCTCTGCAGATATAGGTCTTTGGACTCACTAATATTTGGAAATTGCCAGTGATAACATATGTCTAGGAGTATATGGTCTACTGCTATCTATGCATGGCTAATGGGCTGTCCAACCTCATGTAACAGTAGAGGCAGTGAGTCTCAACATTTTGCATGCATCGTAATCATTTCAAGCTCTTATTTAAACACAGACAGCTGGGCTCTACCTGGCTGTTTCTATTCTGTAGATCTGGAATGGGACCTGAGAATTTGTATTTTAATAAATTAGGAGGTAATACGGATGTTGCTGGTCCACGAACCAGATGTTAAGAACAACTTCTATAAACATTAAAGCATTAGTTTCAAGAGAACTGTTTTTGTTTTTGTTTTTAATTTGGGTGGGAGGTCAGGGGAAATTCAAGAATCAACTGCACAAAATAATCAGGCCAAATCTCTTGTGGACATGTGCAAGTTGTACTGTGTGCTGGGAGTTTGTAAAGACCAATGAGAAGAAGTCAGAATATGATCAACTAAAATGGTGTGTACTTAACTTCTGTGAGAGACCTCTGGATGAGTGCCAGGTGTGGCAATCTATGTGTTTGATGGCTTCAATGTATGTTCAGTGATTTCTCAGAGATGCTTCAATTTAGAAAATAGTGCTAAACAGTTGCTGGGCCAAGGGGATGCTCAAAGTAAGACATTCAGTCATGCTAAAGCCTGAATGATTGGTGCTGTTGGAACACGACTTAAGCAAACTAGTCTCACAGGTAACAAGTTGAGAAGATCCTGGCAAGGTTTCTAAGCTCCATTAGAATTCTTTCACTCTCTGACATCCTATCAGCACTTACAGACTCGGGATAGAATGATATAAAATCATGTGTCTTACTCCACAATTTTTTGTTCCCTCTCAAATTAAGCTTGAGAATAGAATACACAAAGCAGACAAAATTATAGGGCTTGCCCTCTGCTGGAGTAAGGTCTATTTATTTAAATTCTGGATTCAACATTGACCCATTTCTCTCTATACTCTATTGCCCCCCCCCCACGCAAGAAAACACTTTTTCAAGAAAACTTATCTCCGGGTTATAGATCCTCTGTTTCATCACTCCTTCTGTGAGCATACAAAATAATAAGACAATTCCCGATTCCCAAATACAGAATACGAGCATGATTATCTCTATAACGTGGCAGAAACAGAACCATAACCAAGGTCATCAGAGTATTTTTCCAATAATTTTCATAACTGCAATTCCCTGAGGTTTCATGTTTAAAAGAGAAAGAAGCAATTCATTTAGTTCTTCATTTTCTGTATTATTCTTTCCCAATCTTATTTGTTGATTTTCTACTATTTTTTCTAAGGTGTTACACCAGATGATCTTCTGTGTTCTTCACTTGGTGTATAAGACAAAACTGCTGTTGGGAAATATGTGGAATCCACGTCCCCACTTCCTGCCACCTCTTCTGGCTGCGTTTCAAAATAAGACAATAGGATGTTCCTCCAAGTCTTAACCTATAAAACAGACATTCGAAAGAGCACATCATCCATATTCAAAGCTCTTTTAAAGGCAGGATATGTCCCAGGATAATATTTGGCATTAATCTTATTTAAGGCTTCAATAAAACGTCAAAAACATGCTATTCAGGTGGGAACATTACAACAGGTTCAATCAAAGACCCAAGTGGAGGCAGAAATCTTAATGCACAGGGAAAAATCATATCGGTTTTCATGGAGAAATTCTATATTAATCAAAATTTTGATTATAAATTGACCTCCAATAGCATTTGTCTGCATCAAAAGGAATGCCCTGATCAGTCAGTGAAGATAAACATTTCATTTCTTGAAGTTACATTCAGCTCTTACAAACAAATTTTGGGGTCTTTGCATTTCTATCTTGTATCAATTTTGTAATCACATTACAGAGGGCAACCAGCTCCCATTGGACCAAAATTAGATTTACCTAAACATACACTAAGTGTCAGGACCTGGAATATGATGAGCACCTAAATGTGAGTTTTCCCCACTGTGTACACGTCTGAGTGGTCAGCTGGCAGATCTGGGATGACACACCACTGCCCACTTAGGTACCTTGTCTTCACATTCAAGGTCTTGTAAGCAAGTGGTTGCCACACATTGTGACTACGCTATAAAACACTGCATACAAACTTTTCTTTTGCAACAGGAGGAGTCAGGAAAGCTCCTTTAGAAAGAAACATTTCAGCTAGCAATAAAGCCTAAAGAAGTGATGAAATCCAAGGAAAATTCAAATAAGTTGAGTTATCAAAAATGTTTTGGGACCCAAACACACAGAAATGTATGATGTGTTGAGAGAAGATGGTGACCACGAATAAAAGACAGCAGAGAACTAAAGACTAGATGCCACATCTAAGAAATGAGAGGAAGAACCAGAGTTAGTGAAGGACACACAGATGTGGTCGGAGAGGTAAATGGGAAAGTAGGTACTACAGTATTAAGGATGATAGAAGGGTGGAGAAGCACAGAAAGGGAGGGCCTTGGATTATGACTAGAAAGCTCCAGACCAAGGAGACCAATAAAAAAATTTTTTTTTATCCTAAAAATTAAAAAGCACCTCCAGTGGGAACAGAGGTGTAAGAGAATTCTCTGTACCTTCTCCTCAATTTTGTTGTGAACCTTAAACTGCTTTAAAAAATTAAGTCTAAACACACACACACACACAAACAAACCGAAGAAACCCAGAGCCAATGTCAGTGGTACCACAGGCATCCATGCTTCAGCCTTCAAAAGCAAATGACTCTCTAACAGCACTGTTTACAACAGCAAAGACATGGAAATGATCTCAAAGTCCACTGACAGATCACTGGATAAAGAAGAATACTACTCAGCCATGAAAAAGAATAAAATAATGCCATTTGCAGCAATATGGATGGACCTGGAGATCATCACACTAAGTGAAGTAAGCCAGAAAGAGAAAGAAAAATGCTGTATGAGATCACTTATATGTGGAATCTAAAAAAAAAATGACACAAATGAACTAATTCACAAAATAGAAACAGACTCACAGACATAGAAAACAAAACTTGTGGTTACCAGTGTGGTGGGGGGAGGGATAAATTGAGAGATTGAAATTTGCAGATACTCACTACTATATATAAAATACATACACGGTAAGTTTCTACTGTACAACACAGGGAACTATATTCAATATCTCATAGTAACCTATAATGAAAAAGAATATAAAAAGGAATAAATGTATGTACATGTACGACTGAAACATTATGCTGTGCACCAGAAATTGACACAACATTGTAAACTGATTATACTTCAAAAAAAAAAGCAAATGACTCATAATAACCCTTATTAGGCACATCCACGCAGAGGGAAGACACTCAGACCATGAGATTGTCTTGGAAGATACTTTTGGGATAAAGGATGTGGGCAGCAATGGGAAGAGTAGGCTGTTCTTCTCTTTGTCTATTGCAGATGTACTAAAGACATTTCCACTTTAAGATTTTAAAAAGGCAACTACATATGGGTGCTGTAGACAACTGTTGGCATTTGAAAGAAAACAATTCCAATATTTGCTTCACAAAATTCAGTTCTGAGCTGGCAAGGGTCTTCATATTATCTGCACTCTTATTACTTTCGCAGTCTTAATGGGAAACTGTCACCCCTCCCTTTATTCACTGCGTGGCATTGAAATCATCACCACTTTGAAAGTTTTCCAAAAATAATTACACAATATAGGATCAAGTGGGGACAACAACAACAGCAAAACACCTATAGAGAATATTTCACAGCTTCTCTTGGCAACTGTATTCTCATTATCTCAAGACAGAACTTCGTTTACTTTCATAACGCAGACCTCTCACCCAGCGACTGCATGGAAAAAAAAAATCAATTTCTCGTATGTGGTTGATTCCCATTTAGAAACCTTTCTGAATCCAAATGTGGTTATTCTTCACCTGAGATTAGTATTCTACTTTCCAAGTAAACAGAAAATAGTGGGAAAAGATTTCCTATTCATAGATGTTTTTCTTGGAAGTGCAGAGAAACAGTCCTCCCCATATCTTTGATTTGCATTCTTGGTTTCCATCAGTAATAGAACCGGATTTGGTGCTCCCAAGGTGTTAAAATGTTTATTTTCTGAAAGCGGCAGAATAGGCTACAGTCGTTTCCTGCTGAGACCCGGAGAGCAATCTGTGGGACCGGAGGACGATCTCAAGCTGTTCTTGTACTAAGACCAGCCTCCAACCGCTTGATAAATCCCCTTGAAAATTTCAATTCCAAATACAGTGGCCTGACTCCTGTTTTCTGAGCAGTTTCGCCTGCGGTTTTATGGCCCACTCTGAGAATGTCATAGCTCTGGCTTACAGATGGGTAGAAAAGAAAGTCATCGGAAGTGTCCAGCAACGCAACTGGCTTGGTGTCAATTAAGGGTAAGCGGGGTAGGTGGGTGGGCGGTAAGTGGAGCTGTGGGAAGAAATGAGCTGCTGGTGAAGCAGAGGACAAACGGATGGTTAGGAGAATATCTAGTTGACTCTCCCCTGCAAAAAAAGTGGTAACAGAAGAGGTGGCAAGTCTGATGCCATCCAGAGTAGAAAAAGAAAGGATCATAATAGCACGATGAGCAAATACCCTACTCGTTATGACCTACTGGACTGTGGTTTAGATGTAGGACGTGGTCCTAACTGAGACTAAAGCTGATGCGTATCTGTCTGGGATGTTTCTACTGAGCGGCCATGCAGGCGACATCAGGTATCCACATCCTGTAGGTTTGTTTGCATGAAGAGCAGGTGATTTGAGAAGTTATTGAAGGCAGAGAAGAATACGCAGGGATGGGAAAGGAGACTTGCAGAATCGTATCTGCCTAGCCTGTTACTATGCCAGCCTTTACGGGTGGCATTTGAGTTCCACCAGGAGAGGGACTGTAGGCAGAATTGGTGGGGGTCTCTACTTGCAAGTTACTCGGTGAGAACCAAGTACACAGGTGGCCCTGCTTGGCTTCCCGAGTGACAGCGTATGACATAGTGGGATACAGAAAGGTAATCTGTCCACGTTTTCAAGGATGTCTCTGAACACTTTATTGTTCAAATCTTTGAGAGAACAGCCCTGCCATTTTACACGGGTCTTCCCAGCAACGGTGGTAGTGAAATACATCCAAGAAATTACACAAGCCAAGAACAAGAAAACCAAAAGATTAAGGCTGGGCACAGAGTGTATGCCATGATGGCCACGATTCCAGTGACCAAGTCAAGGGTACTTATGAGATGCCCCCTGCAGATTCCTGAACATACTTTTGCAGTCAAGGTGGGGGTTCTCTTACCGTTTTGCGATAGGAAAGAGTTTGAGAAATTAAATCAGTCTTGTTATGAAGTGTTGTGTCAGGTTATTTTTTTGAGGGTGATATCCACTGCAAAAACCTTCTTCCAATTTGAGACCATTTCTGGCAATCTTAGACAAATGGCAAGTCAATGAAAATTACTCTTTGAATAAATAATAGAAATTAAATTGTCTCTGATCCTGAGGTATTCATTACATGCTGACAGATGCCCACCTATTTTCTCTTAGAGATTTTCCATATCTTACAACAACTGGTTTGAACCTCAGCTCTTATGTTCTTCTAAGATGGCAGCATGAGCAGATGTGACAAGATCTGTGAGGGCCTGGAATTACATATTCCACATGTAAACACAGGAACTGTGCAACATTCGTTAGTAAGACTGATCGCCAGTTCTCACTTTTTGTTCTCATTTTGTATGTCTTTATTATGCTAAATGTGTAAAATGTCTCCAGGCTTTCAGAGTCAATCAAGTCAATCTTATAGAAAAGTAGACTTCAGGTGGGGAAAGGGAAAAATCGGATTTCACATATCACCTAGGATGGGACATGGGCTGTCAGGGCAAATGATAAAATACATGGAGGCGGGACATGGTAGGGTGAAGCCCGGGGCATCAATGCCATCAGTTAGGAAGGTTATAATTAAGACAAGTATTAAACAAGATAGACGTAAGGAAAGAGAACATGTTCTTAGAGAAGAACGCAAAGACCACCACAGATTTAGGAGGCGAAATTTATAAACTCGACTGTATTTCTCAAGGTTACCATTACCTGGAGGTTTAACAAGTCATTATTCAAAAGAGACTCTGTCCTTCCCAGAATAGCTTCCTATTGACTCAGGAGAGAGAGTGGGTGTCCTGGGAACGGCTACGGTGGTTCACAGACCATGATCACAAAATGAATTTGGTTTGATGCTTTGACATGTTCTTTGTGCAGGACAAGTGTGATATCTTCTTAAGGTTCTCCCTACAAGCTCTTATCAATGCTACTTGCAAGTTTAAGTTCATCAAATAAAATCCAGAAGGTAGGAACGTGTAAAGTTGCTTTTGTCAGCCACCCAAGATACTTTATGAGCTTATTCAGGGTATCAATCAGTCAATCAATCCTTAATTTTGTTTCTTTTGCCACAAATATTGAATACATGATTAAATTAGCGTGGTATTAAATTTAACTTGAAAGGCGTTCAGAGAAAGTATGTATTGATTAGAACAAAATAAGTAGTTCTACGTGGTGAATGAAACAATTTATAAAGAACTGATATTAAAAGAAGGACAAATGGCTTTGGACAGCTCAAAGTATTGTAAGTTCAGACTTCGCGAATATTAGAACCAATAGATTTACTTAAGAATGTCAGGGAGGAATCAGAATTGAAAAATAAGGAAACAGAGAAAGTAAAAATGCTAGAGAATTTTGCTGTGGTTAACTAAGACAAGTTAAAATATGGCAGATAGGTTTAAGTAAGACAGAAGAATGTATAATATACACATTAGTTTACTACTTCTTAAATAAACTTTGGCATCCCAAGACTTAAACTCCAGCCCATAACCAACACACACATTTCCTTTCGTCTTTGTTTGCCTCTCGTTGCTTCTAGAAGGAGAAATAAATCCTATCTTCCTCCAAACCTACTTAGTTTTTTTATTTCTTATTTTTATTGAAGTGTAGTCCATTTAGAATGTTAGTTTCCTGTGTACAGCAAAGCGATTCAGTTAAAATATACATACATATATATACACATATATGTTTTCAGATTCTTTTCCATTGCAACTCACTGCAAGAAACTGAATATAGTTCCTTGTGTTATACGGTAGTTCCTTGCTGCTCATCTATTTTATTTATAGTAATGTGCATCTATTAATCTCAAACAATCCATCCCTCCCCCCTCTTTTCCCCGCTGATAACCAGTCTGTTTTCTACATCTGTGAGTCTATTTCTGGTTTGTAAATAAAATTCGTATTCTTTTTTTTTAGATTCTACATATAAGCAATATCATATGATATTCTTCTAGTCTTTAAAAAATTTTTTTCTTTTTCTCTTTTTTTTCAAGTGTAGCCTAGAAAGGAGGAATTTATTCAAAGTCTTTTTCTGAATATTGAAATTTCCCTTTTTTTCCCATTAAGTTCGGGAATCGTATTATATAAAATGGTTTCAGTAAGTAGATGAAATTCTCCTTCCAAACTATGAAAATGCTATCATACATGTGAGAGGAGAAACCTGTTTTGCATAATCCTAAAGATCGTCAGTTGCAATGCGTGGCACCTATGAGGGGAAGCAGCTCACAAATATAAGAAGCGTAGTTTTTGTTTGCTCTGTAAAAAAGTACCTTTTCTGTTTTTATCATCATGATGTATGCTCATTAAATCACTAGGCAATCAGGAGAAACAAGTTCAGTGAAATACGTTTATTTCCTATCACCCTGTTCAATGGTGTCTCCGCAAACTGGTAGTCTGGAGGAAAAAAAAAAACCTAACTTTATTTTGTAGTGTTTGTCAGTTTCTGTGATGGAAGTGCTCCCAGCATGGCCAATTTCTAGTTCTCAATAGGTTAACAACCAGCTCACAGAATTCCTGAAAGTTCAGCAATTAGTTTCATCTGAGCTGGTACAATCCAGCTCCAGAGCAGCACCCTGCATGCGTAGACTTTGCTGAACACCATTTCAGAAACCACACAACGTTTTCATGAAAATGAAAAGAATGAGTGGACAGCTATGCTGATAAAAAACAGAATAAAAAAATAATTTCATAAGAAAGGGCACCAAATTTACTATGGTTTAATTTACTATTGTTTAATTTACTATTGTTTATTGCTTAATTTTTTGAAACAACAGATATGGAGGAATTAGTAAAATTCAGATGACTATTTATTAAGCATGAGAGGAATGCTGCCTAAAATTAACATGTAAAATTAAGAAGAGATGATTAAGCTTTGGAAGTCATCATTTAAAAAATGTCCAAATTATTAAACAGACTGTTTTTTTTAAATGAATGAAGGTTTTAGAATTTTTACACTTCTGTCCAAATTTTTATGCTATGATTTTTTCTGGGTCAAGGTTTAGAACATTTATACTTTCTTCTCCAACCGTAATTCCTTAAATTGTTGAATCTTGCTGCTATAATTTTGTGCCATCTATGCTCATTAATGATGATTTTATCATAATTTCTCCATTCCTTGACTTTTTTTTCTTTTTAAACCTATTCTAAGTAATCTATTGGTTTCCTGGATTTTATCACAGAGAAGTTTTATTTTACTTTATTTTTTTTTTCAAGAGAGGATAATGTATAATTGTTGCTCTTACATTTGAATGATCCTTAAGGAGAATTCATGTGTTTTCTTCATATTTTCACATCCCCAGAATTTTGTAGACAATATATATGTGATCTTCCAACACTGAATATCCTCATAATATGCCAACATTTAAATTGAGGAACTCAGTTCCACTCTTTTTCTGATATTTAATTAAATTTCTGGCACTGAAGGCATTCCACAAAAACAGGATATGTCCTCAAGCCATGAAGTTTGGCTTATAGCCCCACACATCAATATGCCTGTGCAGGTAACACCACTGAACAGTTTTAATCATTATACAGCACGGAGAGGCTTCATTTCATAAGGTATCTCTTGATAGACTTCAGCACGTAAATTTTTTTTAACAAGTGAAAATTTTTAGTGCTTTTCTCATTCGAACACTTTTCTTTTGTGCATCTGATAGTACTAATGTGGAAATGTTGCTGATGGAACATGAGAATAAATGCAGACAGTGCTTTACCGTATTGGAATCATCTTTCTCTTTCTCGGGCTATCACTTCTCAAAGTGCGTAAGACATCTTCCATTTCCAGTTTCTCTGTTGCCAGTTAATGTTTGGATTAGTTTAATCACTGTTTTGGATACTAATTAATTTAATTACTATAGTTTAAAAACTGCTTTGTTGAGGCATCTTTAAAAATGTATTTTGAACAAATAAAACTGTCCTCCAGCATGATCAGATGGCAAAGAGTGACAGGCATGTGCATGGCACTTGTCTCTGTCCTAGGCACATGCTCCATTGTGCCACTGGACTGCACTTAAAAAACACAAGCTCTAGACTGCAATTATTGACGATTTCAAGATGATGGCAATGTAACGTTAAACCAATCTGGAGCTTTTATTTGTCCACAGCCATGAAGCTGGACCTGCTAATCATCTTGAGAGAATGAGAGCATGGGAAAAGTGAATTTTGACAGAACTTGAGCTATGAAATAATGCTTTCCAGGTACAGAATTATAAAGACAGAAGAGGCCCATCAAATTGCCTAGTCCAATGTGGATATCAACATAGTGGCCAAACAAGCATTATATTCTAGAAATCCTGATTGCTATAGTGATTCCAGTGACTCTCCAGTTCCCCATACCCCTCTGCCTCTCTCAGAACCCAGGGCTCCTTCATGTACGGGAGGGGTCTGGGTGGAGTTCCATATAGTTGCCCATGGTAACTCTACAAGTGGAAAGACACCACACAGCCTAGGGAGAGAGAATCCAGAGTTGCAGCCGGGGATGGGCAGGGGCACCCAAGCACTTTTTATTTACTTCAAATTTGTTACTGTTGTAGGTTTCCCTTGCCTGAGGCTTTATTCTAATTATAAGTTATCATGAAAAAAAAAAAACACTGGCAGATTATCCAAAGAGCTAAACTGAATTTGTGCGATGAAGAAAAATAATATGAACATTAATAATCGAACATAAGAGGAAAGAACAGAATAAACGTAGCAGAAGAGAGGTTATAGATTTCAGGTAATTGTACAAAATCCTGCTCAGATCTGTATAAAGATGCAAAATATGAGAGAGAAGTTAAAATACGTGGAGTTTAGGTTATGAGAAGACACATAACATGGGATTCTAATGGGAGTCCCAGAAGAGAAAATAAATCAAAGGGAAAAGGAGAAAGAGTTAACACTCAAAGCTAAAGTTATGATTACCAGAAATAGTAAAAGAAAACGTGTCATCGTGTTGGAGAATCACAAAATTTCATTTCAAGATGAGGAAAAAAATCATATTCAGGGGGATCATAGGAAAATGATGTTGCATCAGACAAAGGGAAGTCTAATTATCAAGGCAGAGAAAGAAGATGATGTACACAGGCTTGGAATTATATGAGTAACAGACGTGTTATCAACAAAATAGATGCCAATAAAGAACAACTTCAACCGGGGATTCACTAGACACATTTTAATTAGAAATTAATGTTAAGGGTTCTAGTATCAAGTTTCAAGTTGAAAAAAAATTATTAGTGTCTCGATTTCAGTAGGGAGTTTATTGAATATAGAAGAAAAGTGGGATCCAGGAAGCGATGCTGAAATAAGAAATTAATTAACATTTCAGTAAATCTCAGAATGACTTAACTGTAACAAAGTTAATGACTATATGGGGATGATTCAAATATCATAAAATAAAATTACTAGAGAACAGCATTGTGGAAGACATTAAGAGAGTTGATGTTAAAAAAAATTCTAAGTCCTATGTATTCTTTCCTAGGAGGATAAAATCCCTGGATGATTCAGAGTTTTAGTAAGCTATGCCTGTTAAAATATTAACAGTCTCCGCAGAAATATAAAAGATGAAGGGTGAAGAATAGAAAAATGAGTTAACAAACTAGAGAAAAGTCAGAAAAGTCAGGGAAGGTGACATAAAGATGTACATAAAAGTATTTAAATAGAATACACAAACCAAAAGTGTAGAAATGTGTTCAAATAGCTCAGGAATCAAAATCAATTAAGTTGACTCTTTTTACTTGAGAAAAGCTGATGAGCTTTTACATTGGATAAGAAAAATAAATGTAACTATTTAATAGGCATAAATAAAGCAACACATTAAATATAATGAATATTAATAGACAAACCTATCCATCACAAGCAATGCTAAAAATTTTAACAATCTGGTTCTTTACAGAAAGTTTAATGATCCTGAATTCAATCTTTAGAAGAAAATCTAGAACCAAGATGATGTCAGGGTAGAGATGGGTTTATTTTGAAAACCTCACTTTTATAAAACATTTTTAAAAAAAAAAGAGTGGAAATTTGAGTATATTAACAATAGTCACACTTTTCGTAGGATAATGGTGTAAACAAAGATAAAAGGCAGGTCAAAAGCTTGAATGAGATCTATGCGGTATTGTAGCTGACAAAGGATTAGCGATCAGAACATGCACAGAATTCCTGTATCACCAATAAAAAGCAAAGAACTGAGAAGGGACTGGATAACTGACATGAGGGGCCTTCAAAGAAAAAGATGGCCAATAAATATATAAGAAATGTCCATCCTCGCTCAGTAGAAAAGTGCATATTAAACCATGTTACCATTGATCATCATTAGACTGGCCAAAAAATTAAGTCTGATAAACAGACTTGCTATTAAGAATGTGGAAATGGAAACTTTCAAGTCCTACTGACATGAGAATAAACTGTTACAATTTGAAGACCAGTTTATCAATGTGCATTAGATTGAATACATATTTACACTCTGATCCTGCAATTCTATTTCTAGATATATTTAACCTACAAAAACCATGACAAAAGTCTAAAGGGAAGCATGCTTAAGCCATTTATTAAAGCACTAATAGGACCAGCAAAGTAAAGAAACAGAATCAACTGAGTATCAATATCATAATGTATATATCGCACATGAATATAATATAATTTCATAATTCTAGCATTCAAAATTAATAGTCCAATCTTATAAATATCTACAAGAATAAATCTCAAAAGCAGAACACTGAGAGGGAAAAAAAAGCAAAGTGCAATGGTGTTTGTGATGCTCTGTGAGCACAGAATTCTGCTGGACCCAGGATGCATGGAATTTCAGTAAGACTCGGAGCAAACACAAGATCATCATGTTACGTCTAGACCTTAGTAAGGGGAGCTGACAGCCCCAAAGGGCCATGCTTTCCATTCAAACTGGAACTGCATTCAAACACAAAAAGAAGGAAGACATTCTAAGATGCATAAATTATCAAGAAATCCTATCACAACTTCTCTTGAATTCATGTTACTTCTCTGTATTAGGAAAACATTGGAAGAGGAAATGATGACATAAAGGAACAGGGAAAGTTAGGGCAGTCCGTATTCCTTTTTCCTTGCAGTTGCGCCTTACTTCCCAATAGGCTGAATGTGCAGAGGGTTAGCAGAACGTGTGTGCGTTAAGAAGTGAAGTGAAAACACCTGAGTTAGTGTTGTGCAAAGATTCCAGCGTCCTGGAAAGAAAGAAGCCCACACACAAGTGTAACTTACGAAATACAAATCGTACCGTTTTGGTGAATCCTCATGTGCGTTAAATGCTCTTCTATGTGCATTTAAATCCAACATTGTGCAACGTAAAGAACAGTTAAATTCACCAACAAATTAAAACCTTTTTACTTTTCTTGGAATGACATCCAATAGCAAATTTTTTAAAAAAGGACAAGTCAAAAGAGATTGTGGAACAAACGAAAATGCATTGTAGTTTAAGACTTTTAATGAAACTTTTTTTTTCCCCTGTATTTTGAACAAAGAGCCCGTGTTTTCATTTTGCACTGGCTCCTGACAAGTATTTAGCTGATCCTGTTTGTCAGCAACTAAATTAGACAAAATGTTAGCACGAGTAGAGTCATAGCTTTTAAAAAATTTTTCCCCGTGGACTGCCAGTGTGTCTCCATTTGCTCACATGGTATCGAGTGGTTTCTCCCAACTTTTCAATGAGGAATTACAAGCTAGACCAGGCCCAGTACTGCTAGCCTCTTGATTAGAAACTGAGCTCAGTGAAGCAAGCTTTGATTTGGCTGCGTTCTGTTCTAATAACATCCTTACTATCTATAAAGTGCACTGCAAAGTACTTTAAATATTAACAGTGATTGTGGAAGATGGTAAGAAATATTTTTAAGCTACTTAACCTTTAGCTTCTCCATTCAGAGGCTTCTCCAATGACCCCCTCTCCCCTTTTCTTTTTGATCGTTAAGTCTTCTGCTATCAGCTATTGATTTTTTTTACATGATACTGACAACTATATATAAAACCTATCAGTTTTTAAAGAAGCCGAATTAAAGTGTGTTTTTGAAGTGATAATTATAGTCCACAACAAAATACTCCCAGTATTTTTAAAGTATAGTTACGTAAAAATTTTAAATCCCATAAAATATCAGTATTTCCTGTCTACCTCCAATCTCATGCTCATCCTCCTCCAAACATTCTGATCAAAACAGTATCAAGTTGTTTATTTTCTATTAAATGTTCTTCAGCACTGGGGAAGGAACCATCTGCTCATTTTCATCCAGAACTGCCAAGTTCACATGTGCGTCATGACTACATACGAAAGGAGAATTAACTTCTTGTTTTCAAAGACATATAAAGTGGTGTCTAACATGCAGAATACCTAATTTGTTGGAGCACTCACAGAGATGAGTCATGAGCACAGAATCTATCTTCTCCTACAGTAATCCGGTGGAACCAATCAGGATGTTCAGAAAGAGACAGATATGAAGTTGGGGTAGATTGGAAATATTGGTATTTTGCAGAATTTAAAAGGTTTACTTAACTATCTGCATGAAGATTTGTCACATTTTATCTGCCTTCAAACGTTTCCTTCTTTCGCCATCCATTTCTAAGAACACCTGCAGGTTGGGCAAGGCTTCTGTCCATTGTGTGATCTTTCTGAATGATGAACGAAGGTGTATAATAGGTGAGGTGTGATGTAATCCATTACCAAAATATTGATTCCACTTAGAATATAAAATAATTCAGACATTCAGTGAAAAGGACACACTTGACACAAAAATTACATGTTGATGACCATTCTGTCCTCATATTTCACACCAAAGTATTACCTATCCTTGACTGACAAACTAGAAGCTGAGCCGGTTAGAAAGGTTCCAGATCTTCTGCAATCAGGAGAGGAATTTATAGGTAATCTTAGGACCTGCTCTCATATAGGAATCTTGAAACAAAGCCAGTTGGTACTCCATCAACAGATCTGGCCTTTGTGATGTCTCAAACATCGTAATGTAGCATATTATCCAGATCGCAAAATGTGTGCTGACTCCTAAGGCTGGACGAAATGAGAACAATATATTCAAAGCAACCATAATTAAATTCCAAATTTTAAGAGAATTACTGATAGATACCACATTTTCTTTTAATCAAATCTAAATAAGAGTTATATTTTCCCACGTGACTTAAACAGTTTAGCAAGACTAAAATTAATTTTTTAAAAAGCTGGGTAGATCAGTTGCAGGTTTCTTTGGTGTGATTAAAATGTCTGTAACTTTTTAGTGGATGGAACCGGCCCTGTCAATAAAATTGACAGGCTCTTCATTGACTTCCTACAAGTGTACGATTGCTGACAATAACAACAATTGAAGACAAGATTCTTCAAAGAGGCTAAGTAGCTTATACCCTGCCGGGCCTCTGGGTTGGCACTGGCAAAATTAAATGTCCCGATCTTATCTTATGGAAAGCATACCCTACCCTGAAGTTTGATTTCACATTTTTTCTCCTTGAGACTGAAAATAAAATGGAGATTGTCAGGGACCTTCGCTGTAAGCATAAACACTTTTCAAAAAACTCCGAGGCAAACTTTCCGAAAGGAACCAGTGTTATCAATAAAGTGATTTTAGAAAGTGTGGGCTTAAGTTCAAGAAGCAGTAAGGTGTTGGATCAATGTGGGCAGAGTATCTAGAGATAAAGTGGTGTTTTTAATTAACTTGCGACTCCATCATTATACTTTCCTGGTGTAAATTATGGGATTCTGCATTCTGTGGTTTAAAAGCAGATAGGTGGTGGTCAAACATTTTGAATGTTTCTGTAGGGGTGTTTTTGAATGAGATTGAAATTAAAAAGAAATATTTTTATTGAAATATAGTCAGCTTACAATGCCATGTTAGTTTCATAGTGGTTAAGTTGCACACACACACACACACATATATATATATATATATATTCCTTTTCATATTCTTTTTCATTATAGGCTATTACAAAGTATTGAATATAGTTCCCTGTGCTATACAGAAGGACCTTGCTGTTCATCTATTTTATATATAGTAGTCAGTATCTGCAAATCCTGGACTCCCAGTTTATCCCTCCACCTCTGTCCCTTTCCCCCTTGGCAACCGTAAATTTGTTTTCTATGTTTGAGAGTCTATTTCCATTTTGTAAATAAGTTCATTTGTGTCATTTTTTTTTAAGATTCCACATATAAGTGATCTCATGTGATAGTTTTGAATCGATGGACTTTGAGAAAAGTAGATTGCCCTCCATCATGGGAGCAAGCTTCATCCAATCAAACGAAGGCCTGAATAGAACAAGAGGTTGATCTGTCTGCCGGCAGAAGCTCTTCTTGCTCGGGGAAGATCACCCTTTTGTTGGAGAGCGTGTCTCTCCCCAAATAAACGCGCTTTCACTTTACCACGCCTTGCTCTTGAATTCTTTCCTACGCGAGGCAAGAACCTGCTCTCCCCCAACACAACCAAAGACATAAAAAGGAAAAAAAAAAGCCACAGCAAGATGATAAAAGAAAAAGAAAGCAGCGTTGTTTCCTCCTTTACTCCTTAAAACACCTCTTGGATGAAAACAATGAACCAAGTCAGCTGTTTGCACCCAGCTGTTTGCCTATAATTACAACTTGGCTGGCATAAGGAATTGCACCTGTGTAATAGTTCATCACGAGGTATTATAACTTTGAGTTTACAAGCAAAACGTCTCATTTCCTTATGGGGAAATAGAAGTTTTCTCATATGTATTTACTACACTTCCTTTGAGGGCTTTCTGACTGCCTTTAGCAGCAACAGCATTACTTGGGAAATAAAGCTCAAAGGGGCCTGTTAAACATCTATTTTGCCTTTTGTTTTGCCTCTATTTATTTTCTTGATCCAATGAGGATTCCTAAGACTTAAATGAAGGCTATAGCAATCACCAAATCCAACCCTCCCCATCCAAATTTAAAGTTTTGCTTTCACGCAGACAGCTGCCCCAGTGACAAATGAGCATGACGTGGCTGTGAACAAATACAGTTCAGCAAGTCATAGGAAGGGGAACCTCTCTTTTCTTAAAACAGCAAAGGCCACAAAGGGTGACCAAAGAGGAAGTAGGCGACAGAGGGGGTCATATCCATGAGAACCAGAGATAACAGACACCAAGCGTGAAGTATCATTTCCTTCATAGATTTCCCAGTGTGTTATCTGTGATCCATGTGATTAACAACTTCCAGACAGCGTAGGTACCTTGATAAGCACAAATTACACTCTGGCTCCATCTGCCGCGATGGTAGGTAACAAGCTCAGTCCAAAGAAATCCTAACATTTTTTAAATAGCAGAGAAAAAGGGCAAGAGCCAGGTTTGAAAACAATACACAAGAGAAAGAGAATGTAGTGATAAACTTGGAAGAAATATGAATGAATCAATAAAGACTGTAAAATTTCTCTCCTTGGACCCTCAAAACTACTTAAGCATGCTGATAAAATAAATGGAATGTTAAGAAAACTTATCCAAAATTAGAAAAGTGTAAAAGTTTGGTGTCCTTCAAGGTCAAACTTTGATTTTTTTTTAAGGATTATCTAAGAATATTTTAATTATCTAGAAAAATGTAATTAAGTTTGACTTCACTATTTAGTCTCTGATTTGTCAATATAAAGTTATAGAGTATCTTGTAGATTTCTTCCGTGTAGAATAAATGATTCCAAAAATTTTGTTTTATTGCTTTTAGAACATTGGCCAACTTTATATCTAACTTAGTATTGCCATTCTCATATTTTTGTTGTTGTTGTTTTTAATGCATTCTCTGAAGGGTTACATAAACTTTGCTCTTAAAACATTCTTAGAATCAGCTTTACCATCTTACTGATTCCCTCTTGCAATACTGAGACAGGAAGGAAGGGGTTCGGGCACGGCCTTTAAAAGAATGACACAGCAGTTGTCACCAGGACGGTAGAAGATTCAACTCCCAACAAACCTTGAGGCCCAAGATGGCAGGACACTTGACTTCCGGTAGACCTTGAGCTTCATTACACGCTCATTGTAATATATTAGCGTGGTAAACGACACTCCCATAGGCGCCATGACAGCTCTGAGACTGACCGAAAAGGTCAAAAAGTGGGTGGCCCAACTCCTGGGCATCCCAGCCCCTTCCCCAAAGTAGTTGGAAAAACCCTCCCACTTGTTAGCATACGGAGTTACCGAGCCCATAAAAGCCAACAGCCCCACCCCTTGTGGCTATTCTCCCTTCTGAGTGAGACAGACTATGGAGCGTGCACCTACTTCTACTTTAAACTGAGCGCCCAACCCCGCGCCTTGTGGCCCTTCTCTTGCCTTCTGAGACGGCCTGCACTCTGTCTGTGCAATGAGCGTCTCTCTGAACAAATCTCCATTTGCTCACCTATGGCTCGCTCCTGAATTCTTTCCTGCATGAAGCCAATCACCCTCACTTGGCAGGACACGTCTCCCAGGACTCAGACCTGGAACACAGCCATCCTCCTGAGCCTCATTCTCCTGTGTCAAAACTACAGCAAATAAAACTTGATAAGGGTCCTATTCATGTTTGCAAAAGTATGTTAACCACATCGTCTAGTTTCTGGGTCTGATGTTTGAAATATGGGATCTTGCTGACCAAAGGGGGACTGCCTCCCCAGGCATCATGAAAATGAGCCTTTTGTAAGCAAGCTTACCCATTCAAGAGTCCATTTCCCATACCAGCCTGCCTGCTTTACTGGACGCTTACATTCCGCATCAGTATTACCACGTCCAAACCACCTTGGGCTGTGCATCAGACAACTAGGGGTAGACTAACCAGTCTTAAGCCTGCTTAGCCTGCCTTGGAAAACCATGGTGATGGCTCTGAGCTCCTCTGCCTTTGAGCTGCCTAAGTGTTCTCTTCTGTGACTGCCTATCCAGGTGGGCCCCTCTCCTTGGCGGAACTGTGAGTAATAAGCAATCTTTTTAACAGCAATCCTGTCTTGATCTGCTGACCTCCCCCTGCCTGAATAAAAATAAAATCTACCTTTTAATGCTAGGGGTGCTCTATTTTGAACACTGGAAAAAGGATTATTTAAATACATGAATTATTTGGAGAAAAAGGCATTCGTTTCCAATGCACGCATATTTAGTTCATTAGTCTTATGCGCTTGTCAACTTCCATTAATAGACATGTTTATACAAAGCCTTTACCATGTATCTGGAATATTGTTTTGATTTGACATTTTTCTACTATGAAAAAAAGACTGAGATTCCTCTAACGGTCTAGTCTGTGAATCTGCATAACACAACGTTGGAGATTTGTCTTCCAAAGATTTGTTGCCCAGCTAGAGTTGGTCATTTCAGTGCAACATCTATTTATTCCATTATCTTTTCACTTGGTTTTCCATCCCCTCTTATAAGAATAACATGAAAGAAGTTTTAAGATTTTGTCTATGAGAACAGAGTATGCTCACATATGAAGAAGTTGAGTATCTAAAGATAAAACAGCTAACTTAGGCAAACATTTATTGAAGGCTTGTTTTGTGACAAGCACTGAGGAATATAAAGATAATTTAGGGAAGTTTTTGCACTCAAGCAGTGTGGAGGGGCACACATGACCCAACTTTTGTTTCATCCCAGGAACTAGGTACCAATTGGTCAAAACTTTTAAACATTCAAGATATTTATTATCACTTTTGTCCTGTTGGCAGGAATGAATCCTGGTTCCTTTTCCTAAGGGAAAATGAAATAAATATAAAATCCTCTTTTATGGTAAGGAGTCCGTGGGTCTTGAAAAAGCCACGTAGGAGCACATGATGTCTTTGCATTTTGAAAATTGTAAAAAGACTCAGGGAATGCTTACATTTCTTAATCTAAAGAAGACCGGTGATAGACATTCCAAGAAGCCTGATGGGCTTACAGGGGACATGGTTTTGGTTACATGGGCTAAAAAAGAATACCTAACAGTGTTCTGCGGGGGTCATCAACTCTGCTATTTGTCTTAGAGGCAATGGTGCTGAGACGCAATGAGAACTGAATTGGAGAGCTCTGAGTAGCTGGTAGGGAGGATATGGTTGGCAGGAAACTGAATCTGTAAGAACAAGTATGATCTGTACTAAATTCTCCTGTGTTCTATGTAAGGGTAAGTGGGAAAGAAATAAGAGCAAGAAAATACTAGAGATAAGGCAATAAGGTAGCAATTCAGATCATCTCGATAAGCAGAATGGGTCTCAACATTCATGTCTTCAAATATGGTCTCTCATTTCTTCAATAGGTATTTTTCTTGAGTAACCAATTTAAGAAGATCTTTAATCAATACCATAAAATCCCTTAAGTCCAATGATTAAGATATCCAGCCGTTATAAAGTATCTGTTTTGCCATCTTATAGGAACATATAAACAGTTCTGTATTTTAAGTCAGGTTCATTGTTATGACCAATCAGATATAAAAGCAAATGGACTGCCACCATCTACATCGATTTGGCACTGCACAGGGTAACCCACGAAAGGCTGCAAAACCTTATTTTTCTATATTCCATTCCTTATCCTAATAGCAATCAGGGCCTTTTTTTAAATCAGAAACTATCATTTATATAATTTGAATATAACGCTCCAAAGCGTCAACCATTTTGCAAACCTGCCATTGTTGGCATTTCTCTGCTATTAAAAAGGACTGGCCGGATTCCATCTGAGCACCAGGCGCTGTGTCTTTTTAATACAGGCATTTACATTTATTTGCTCTTGATGTAGAAACAGCAACTTGAAATCACTCATTTGGCTTACTTTCTATTCTAAAAGGCATGAGTGATTTTTTTAAAAAAATTATGTACCTATGTTAGTTTTTGAGACTATCTGATTCCCTTTCTTACTTCACTGGAGTCGGTACCCATGTGACATTTCTTGCCTGAGTTTAAGGCTGAGCAGAAGGGATATTTGTGCCGTTAGACGGGAACCTTTAAGAGGTAGTCTGTGCTTCTCCATATCTTTGTTCCTGTGCTGTAGTTACCACCAGGTTCCAGCTACCGGGTGCTCTGCCCGTCAGCGCTCCCAGAGGGAGGATGCTCATGTGAGAGCATCATTTCCAGGTAGCACAGAATAGGCGCGTGCTGGGGAAAAGTAACAGACCTTGGTTCTTGTAAGACACTCAGATTTGGGGAGTGTTACTCTGGCATAGACTAACGAATACAGTATCTATTGCTTCAAAATAGTGGGGTTTTTTTTAAAATTTTTAAGATAAAATAAATTCAAAGTGCCCTAAGAGAAAAATCAGGCTTCAGACCAAAATCCGCCTGTTATCTATGTATCTTGGGATAAAGAAACATTAAATGGCAGCAGTCCTGTGAAGAGTGGGTCATACCCTTAGGGACAAGAAGAAGGACTTCACCCTGGTTGGAGCTCCACGCCCCCATCCATTCTGAATTATTTAAGTTTCTGAGGTGTTTATCCACTATTTGTTTATTCATTGTTTTCTTTCTTTATTCATCTATTGTGTTGGTCATGTCTTCATTTTTTTATTCAACAAGCTTCCCCCAACACTTGTCTAAACAATATGGTAGGTCCAGATCTCAAGCCACATAGGACGAGAGGATACACATGTATTTGCACTAGGAGGCAACATGAAGTGCAGGTCCTATGGAAGTGGGGGAAAAAGGTTTTGACTATGATGAGACGATGAGAGGACAGAGCATTTAGAAGGATTTTGATAGAAAAAAAGAAGGTTGGTCATGCTGTGTTGAGCAACCATGATCAGAGAAGAGGAATCGTTAACATTCACAGAAAGTCTAAGGAATTGTTATTGTATAGGATATTGTTGGAAAGCAAGTGGTAAAAAGTGTTGCTCGGAGGGCAATGTGGCTTGGGCAAACTTTGGGGGAACTGTCTCTTATTGTAGAGAGTAGGACCAGTAAAGTTTGGAACTGCTGTTGGCACACAATCTCTTGTGGACTTTCTCTCCTTTTTTATTCCCCCCCAGAAAGGATATCCAGAGTAGAGACAGAGGATTGTGGTATCTGCAAGCAAGTCTTTAGGTACAGATCCTGAGATGACAATGTGAATTAGTTGCTTCAACACAGGGAAAACAGCAATAAGAAGAAGCATTTGTGAAGATGCTGGCTTTAGCTTTGACAAGTAAAGAGCTCAGAAGTTGATAATCTCATCTTTACAATAAAAAAGTGACTTTTGTCAAACACTAATGACTTTTCTTGAACCTTTTAAAGAACCACCAACCCCAAATTGGAACAGGTGAACACAGAAAAATCACAGCAGAGATCTGCTTAAATGGAGCAGAAGCTGCTGGAGCTATAAAAATGCTAGGAACATTTAGGTAAGTTTTTCAAATGTGTTTTTTGCTTTTGAAAGGTTTGAAGGAATATATTAAATTTAGCTCTCAACATTAAATTTTTGACATGCAAAGCCAATCTGCAAAGAGAAGGCCTATTTATTTTGTACACTTGTTTACCAATATGGTTCACAGCATGCTGTTCAGCCAAATAAAAGCACGGCAAATAATTGCATATATGACCCACTAGTCACTTTTTTCTCAGTATGTTGTTGTTTTAAAGGATTTCATCATAAAGTATAATCTTTGAAACTTTACTAATTATAATTTTGAATTATAGATTACGTCTCCAGAAGGAATGACTTTTAGTTCGGGAATTGTCAAACTTTGACTTACAAATAGCGATTATTCAAATCCCTGTCTATTCCCCAGAAGCTCCTGTTAATCTGTTTCTTCCTCTGTTTTTATCTCTTGGCACGTGTTAAATAAACAGTTGCAAGCATTTCATATTTGGGGGAGAATCCAACAAAATAGGAACTACATGCAATTATTTTCTATATCAGAACTTTTGTTAACTATGTGCATTGACAGTTGTTACCTAGACTTACTGGGGTAATCATTCACTTCACAGTATATACAAATATTAAACCATTATATATTTTCTTTTTATCTGAAACTAATATATATGTCAATTTTGCCCCAATTAAAAAAAAAGAAGGAAGGAAAAGTATCCAGTCTTTACTCAGAGCTCTTACTCCATCCAGGCTATTTACCAAACTGAGATGATGGGGGAAACGAGAGCTTAAGGGTTAAGAAAGGAATAGACTGTCAAGTCCAAACGTCAAGTCGATATAACCTCAGATTAGCGCTGAGTTTGAACTCGAAAGAGACAGTGTAGAACACCGGTTGGATTAATGGCAGCCTTTGAGTGTTTTGGAGCACATTATTAACCTCTTTGGTTCTTAGTTTTCTCTTTAGCAAAAATGAACTCAGGGATGTTTACGAGGCTGAACAGTATGAAACTGCCGTTTTTGAAAAGACAGAACATTAAAATGTTACAACTTCATAAGGTTAAATCTATTATCAAGAGCACAATGCTGAGATTTGACCTGAAAATGGACCTAAAGTGCCTGGCCTTTGATTTCAGAGCAGCAACAGTAAGGAATTATCATCTTCGTTCTTTCCACCTTAAGGAATCTTTATTCCACATTAAACACGGGAAGCTACAGAAAGGAGATACTGATCATTTCCCGCGAATCTCTGTGTTAAATCAGAAATTCCAAAGTCAAAATCTCAACTAAGAGATCAGTACATATTTACATCATTTACATTTGAAAAGAATCAGAAAAGAAATACAACTGCCTATATATATATATAAGTCTCAGAATTTTAGTTTCATGAATCTTTGACTCACACACCTAAGAGCTAACGCCAGAAGGTTTTTCTAAAGGTTCAGCCTCTCTTCCGAAACGATTTAAAAACTTAAGTGGTTTTTGAACAACGAAAAATGATTTATTGTCATTGCCTGAAACAGAGCTGTCAAATACCTGTTTACTGACCATATGATAGGAAAACAGAAGCCTATTCTCAGGCATGGCTAGATCTGGCGCTGCTTATCGGTGCCAAGGTTCCATTCCAAAGCAGCTAGATTGGAGTTGGCAGGGCCTGCTCTGGCCACCTGGGTTGAGGCTTGGAAACAAGGTTGGAAATGCTGTTGGCCTTAGCAAGACTTCAGGCAAAGATTCTGTACTCCAGTCAGTACCAGCTACACATGTCTAGCTTTGGCTGCAAACTGACAGCTCTTGGCCAACAAGGGTAGGCAGTATATTAAATTATACTGACTTCTGAAGCTGAAATCCATAAAAAATTAAAAAAACCCAAAACAGTGGCACTGACTTTTTTAATTTCAAGGTTTTAAGTAATTAGGGATGATGGAAAAATCGGGAGTTGGCATTTGGTGACTAGAATGTCATTGGTTTGGACAAAGGAAATGAGGCATAGACTTCATCTGCAATAGCATCTAGGAAATACTAGGGCCTGGGCTGGTCCACAGATGACTGAGAGATCTGCAACCTCGTCCATCCTGAGAGAGAGGCATCTGGTTCCTGGGACCGCGCCCCCCCCCCCCAAAACAAAGGCTGGTGATAACATTTTGTCTCTTTGGTTGTCATCCTTTCTCTTCAATTTAAGGAAGCCAATTGGTCCTAAAATATGCACAGGATTCCACAATGATGTTTTTCTTTTTTAATTTAGATGCAAATGGAAAGTTAAACTAGAGGTATAATTGGTTCCCAGTGACGGCATTTGAGCGATTTGGAAGGTTGCCTCCGCTTTGGGGCAGCCAGGCCTTTGAACTGGCTGCGGCCGATGGGAGTTCAGACAACACTCATTCAATACCCCATGAATGAAATTCTCTGATCTTCTTCCCAATGCATTCAAAGGTCATAGGACACACATTAATTTCCATTTTCATGCACTTGCTGGAACCCACTTTTGGGACTGTAATCCCCCCCCCCTTTAACTAGTCTCAGCTGGCCCAGGACCCCCCAAGATCTGACAAACCTATGCGTGGACACTCACATCCCTCCCTGAGATGGACAGCCCTCTCTACATGGTGGTAGAAGGAACAACACCTTGGCGGTGGGGGGCTGGGTACCTTCCTGTTCTCCTCCATTCAACGAGAAGGTGGAGAGAAGCTGCTTACAGATGGTGGATCTGTATTAAATGTGTGAGGTCCCTGTAGGTTAAAGGAAAGAACCTGTGATTTGTTTTCCTTGTAAAGTGAGGAAACTATTAACTAGATAAACTCAAGCAATAACTGTTCTTATGATAAATGAATCCATCTTCTGTTTTTAAAATAGAAACAAACCCACTCCATTGTTAGTGATTCTGGACATAAATTTCAGAATTGAGGATTACTGCTTCAATAATTTATCCAACGCGATATTTATGATTTTCATTCGTCATATTTCAAAATAGTTTGTAAAAAGACACTTATAGCCAAAGACGTCCTTGGAAGCTCCGCTCTCAGAGTCAGCTAAGTTATCCCTCTGTCCACGTTAGATTTGTATTCTTTTCCCTCCCCAATCTGCCACTTGTTTTCATGCTCTGACGCTGATGGGAAGTGTCTAGGAAAAGTTCCCTTAGCCACCAGCTAACTGACGCTTTCTGACTTCACAGACTTTACTGTTCCCTCTATCAGTAAACCTGGCAGGAGAAAAGTCAGACGTGGGTCGATTGTATGTCAGTTTTGTGGCCCTTAAGTCTCCTCAGAAATCATGCTGGATAAGATTGTTTATATCTATGCTGAACCCAGAATGTCACTTACACAGTCATTTTCTTTTCTGCCACCTTCTTTGGTTTGGACTATGGAGACAAGGAAAAGTTATCTGAAACACAAGTTGAAATATGTATCCTGAGTTTTTTAAATGTCAAAATTACAAGAACGGTCACCACATGAATTAGATCAGTTGTTCAGTTCTGATCATTTCTCCCTCCATTTTAGAAGAAAGGATGCATGCACGAACTGAATTCACTCTGGAAACATCAAGGCTACATTATGTCTTATTTAAGACTATTGCAACAGGGGAGAGAAATTGAACTCAATCTCACTGAAACCAAAGAGAGGATTTTTAAATGCTGGAGTGAGCTAGTGGAAAAGAATTCGAGGGCGTTAACCTGGGCAGTCAGTCAATGTGATGTGGTCACCTGCGGTTGCCGACACTTGCTCACCCGTGTCAGGCTCCTCCTCTCCCGCAGACGTGCGGGTAGGGGATCATCATCCTTTCTGATTACATTTCAAAAGGATAATTCCCCTGTCTCTGAGAAAGAAATTTCTGAGTCTTAAACCTGGCAAGAGGCTTTCAGAAAGATTTATCCCTCAAGGGATCACAGAACATAATTTGCAATTAAACATATTCTAAAGTAAATGCTCTAAGAAAAGGTAGAAACCCATGGTTAGGAAATAACCTGTCTAAACTTTAGTTAAGCTGTTGGCGCCATCAAAGTCACCTTAGTCATCATCCCACTGGTGGAAGTCATGCAACCAGGGTAACTACCACCGTGTCAGTTACCTAAACACGACAAGGCCCATCCGACCAGACTGTTAGGGGCCGACATAGCCCTTCACGTCGCAGTGCCGAACTAATGATTTGACTTCAGCATTTCAGCACGCCACGCTGGAATTCTTTGTATTATGACTATGGATGTTATATCAGGAAGGAAATACTTGTTCTTCATGAAAAGATTATTTTTGAATTTCTCTTGAGAATTTAAGGAATTAAGAATGTAATTTTTTTTTCTATTTTACAATATTAAAAATTGCTGTAATGGTAGATTTTAGAAAATATTTGAGTTAAATATCCACAGAAAGAGAAAAGGGAAGAAGTCAAAGAATCATCGCAACAAAGCATCTCTCGTTTGGCTAGATTAATTCAGAGTTTCCGTGATAGGAAAGTTATGTGCTGCTGAATAATAAAACCCACTTCACACAACGGCCACCTGGGAATCTGCCCAGGCACCCTCCACCCAGAATTATCCTAAAACCCTCTGTGCACAAGGCTGATGAATCCATTCATAACTACATTTACGTGTAGCCCTATGGAAAGCATTCAAAACACTGAATCTCAGGGACACGAGGACAATCTACTCTGTGAAAACAGTAACTCCAGAACGGAGGGTTCCAGAGGAGAAAATGCCCCCATCAGGGAGGACCTGGTTTCTGATAATTTTTAAATAGCTGCCCATCTTCCCTCGGAGCAGGTTTTCAAATGGATATGCTCAGGCAGTTTGCTTGTTTCGTCTTGGAGCCGGTGGTCAGTGCATCCTCTGTCCATCCCTCCCTTTAGGTCAGTCAACAAGTTTCACTCAGTCTGCCTCCCAAATGCCTTTCACAAAGTGGGAGAGGAAAATCATTGTGCATTTTACATCAACACACAGATTACACTTTGTTGCACTGTCCCTTCTAGTCCCAGTGATCTTCCCAACTGTATTCATGTCTTTCCAGTCCAATACGTATCACCAATCATTTCGAATGCCTCAGATAGGGCTTTGCACATCTGTCTGACAAGTATTTACCAGGCTGAGTGGGGTGCAGTGAAAAATGCCATCAAATCTCCCCATTTGCATATAAAGTAAAAAATAATTTTTTTTTAGGATTGAAAAAAAGAAAAACCTCTTACACTTCATTTCTGTTGGTCAACAGATAAAATTAAATCACAGATAAGTGATGAATATGAATTTCTTTCATCTAAGTTTCTATTTTTTAAAGTAGAAATAAGACTATTTACCTCACAGGTGCCCTGTGAATATCAAATATGATTATATGGCATGTGTCTGTGTATGAATGTTTGCCTATAAATATTTGCATATACATACACATATATGTGTGTGTGTACATATATACATATGTATATTTTTTAGCCCTGTATTTGGGTTATCCTAAGCATTTCATATATTTTAGATATAATAATTATTTTTAGCTTTTAATTACTAATGCAACTGTGGTATTAGTTCAAATGGTTTTCACTGGAATTTCAATGTGACCCAGGATGTTACTTTACAGTCATCATTAAGAAAAAATTCAATTTGCAGCAACATGGATGTCCCTGGAGAATGTCATTCTAAGTGAAGTAAGCCAGAAAGAAAAAGAAAAATACCACATGAGATCGCTCATATGTGGAATCTTAAAAAAAAAAAAAAAAGAACATAAATACAAAACAGAAACAGACTCATAGACATAGAATACAAACTTGTGGTTGCCAGGGGGATGGGGGGTGGGAAGGGACAAATTTTGAACTCCCTTCAAAACATAGATACTGACAGGCATATGCAGAATAGATAAACAAGACTGTACTTTGTAGCACAGGGAAATGTATACAAGATCTTGTGATAGCTCACAGCGGAAAAAAATGTGACAATGAATATATATGTATGTTCATGTATAACTGAAAAATTGTGCTCTGCACTGGAATTTGACACAACATTGTAAAATTATTATAACTCAATAAAATGTTTAAAAAAAAAGAGAAAAGTTAAAAAAAAGAGAAAAATTTCAAAACAGAATTTTGAAAAAAAATCTTCAAAAATGTCAGGGCTGGCATGCCAGGCAGATGGACCGGAAGGGGAAATACATGTATTGTAGATGTGCGAAATGATCGGGCTTCTGGTCTGGACAGGTCGTGCCCTTGGCAAGGCAGAGTCGAGGGCTGTGTGCATGAGACGTTTGCTGTGTAAAATTTATGGAAGGGCTTTGAATCCAGGCTACACCAGTCATTTCTGTGCCAAACGGTGAAATGCTAAAGTCCTTTCTAGTAAAATCAGGCACATAACAACGCAGCTGTGTGTTGGAACAGATTCGCTGCCGCTTGTCTCTGGTTGGATTGGGGTTCATAAAGAAACTAGACACGATGAATAAAATGTGGGTTGGGTATTAACTCTTTGAAGATTCTCGAAGACTATGTTACCAGATTCAAGCCAGACTGGACAGTATGTTCCTGGCCCAAAGCCCAAGTAAGAATAACTTATTGTCTCACGTGGGATCAACATTTTAGCATTTACACATGGGGAAATGCAGGCTGTAACGCCGTCTTAGTTTACTTACCAGCCAACTGCACAGAGACCCACGCTCTGCAGACTTACGTTCTGGCAGGCAGGTCTCACCATCTCTTCTCCATGCAGTGGCCTCGTCCTCTGGGAAACAGAGCCCAGGAAATAGAAAGGTCTTACTGCTTCCCCGACCGCCAAGTTACTCCTCTCAGGGGAAGCGATGAAAAGTGTACAGAGGGGTCTTGATTTTGTGAGCAAGCAGTAGCTCCCACTTCTAGGAAAGCACCGGGACGCTGAGCTTAGTTTTTCTTCCAGTCCTTGTGAAGCATCTACGTTAAATGTTGTCGTGGAAGTTCCAGCCCATGTATGTATGATGCAAAAGCCAAGAACAGAAATGAAGTCATAATTATTTTAGAGAAAATGATTCGGTAAAGTCTTCAGAAGTGACTGGCTGCAACCGTGTGGTACAGTGTGCCTCAATGCCAGAAAACACAGGTTAGGAAACAGGCTGCAATGCCTTATTCTCAACTGCAGGAGACACATAAAGATACATAAAAAAGTCTAAAATGTAATCCCAGTGCGAAATAGGCAGAATTTCTTTTACTGAGAGGCAATTGTGTGTATTTGAATGCAAGAAACATACGGTGCTGTATACTTGAATGGATTGATTAAAGAGTTTAAATGTGGATTTTATTCAAATGTATCCATTTGAAGATTTGTGATTAATAACATTATAATAATAATTCAGGTGAATTTCATTCTATAAAAGGACAAAAAGAATATATGTTTTACAGAAACAGACTCACAGACATTGAATATAAACTTGTGGTTGCCTGGGGGAAGGGAGGTGGGAAGGGACAGACTGGGAGTTTGAGATTTGCAGATACTGACTGGTATATACAGAATAGATAAGCAAGTGTATACTGTATAGCACAGGGAAATATATTCAAGATCTTGTAGTAGCTCATGGTGAAAAAGAATATAAAAATGAACATATGTATATTCATGTATGATTGAAAAATTGTGCTATATACCAGAAATTGACACAACATTGTAAACTGACTATAACTCAATAAATAAGAAGAATATATGTTTTATTGGGAAGAATTATCAGGAGAGTGTAGATAGGACACTGTAGCATTGAGAGTCCCGTAGGAAACAGATTCCAGGCTTGAAGGCCAAACTGAATAGAATTAATAAAGGGACTATTCAAGAGAGATGGGCAGGGCTAAGGGTATAGTCATAATGCAGCGATGTCTTCAGGGACTGGCAACAACCAGAAGTGATTTACCATCCTGGGCCTGAAAGGACAGACAAGGAGCTGGGTCGCTGGAGTCTGGAAAGAGTTTATCACCTTGGAAGAGGGGTGGCCATCTGGGAGGATCTGTCCTGTGCAATGCAGCCTCTGTTGGGACGGTGAGGAGGAGGGCTGGGGAGGGGACACCTACCTGCCCTCTTTCTCCTCCTGCACTGCTGGTCCCTGCTGCTGTCAACCATTGTCCAGATCTGACAAGTAGCCACGGGGCAGGGGTGAGTGGGTCGGCCAAAATGCGTGGATGGGAGAGGTTAGACAAAAAAAAATTTTTTTAAATCCATAACCAGTACCACAGATATTTCTAAATAGAATAAAAATAATGATTAACCCTACTGTATGAGTAATGCATTTACTGAAATAGTGGTATGTCTATATGTTCGGAGACAAGTAGAAAATGCAGCAGAGCGGAGGGATTAGAAATACACCTTTATAGATTTCTTTGTTTTATTTATGTTATGCTGTGGGAACATAAGACTTCAAAATCCCAGTGGCTACCATTTCCATCACTCTCCAAGAGGTGCGATTTTCGAATTTTGAATTTATCCCTTCCCCCCCCTTTTCCCCCTAGAAATCATAAGTTTGTTCTCTATGTCTGTGAGTCTGTTTCTGTTTTGTAGATAAGTTCATTTGTGTCCTTTTTTTTAAGATTCCACATTTACGTGACATCATATGGCATTCTCCTTTCTCCTTCTGGCAATGTTCTTGATTGTGGTGGCAGTTTTACTGTGTATATACATTTATTAAAATTCATCAAATTGTGCATCTGAAATATGTGTCGTTTACCGTACAGGAATTACACCATGAGAAAGTGCTAAAAAAATCCCAGTAGCTTACAGTGACAAAGGCTTACTTTTTCCTTTCATGCTACACCCACTGCAGGTCAGAGATGGCTTTGCTCCAGGCTGCCTTCACTCCGGTCGCAGGCTGGCGGAACATACTCGGTCTGGAATGTGATTGCTTTCTTGGCAGTGGGAAAAGGGATGCTTGCTTGTAAAGCCTATGAAACTTCCACGTGGAAAGCACAATGCCATTCTTGCTCACATTTCATTGGCTAAAGAAAGTCATGTGGCCAAGGTCAATGTCACCGGGTTAGGGGATGTCAGCATTCTTGGAGGGGAGAAGGGCAAGACCCTTAAAAGTTTCTTTTTAATTTTTGTTAATGAATAATACACTTTATCACATCCCCTTATCTGTGAATTAACACAAGATAAAGCATAATATATCAGTAGAAAGTCCAATTAAAATGAACTCATACAATTACATAAGTTGGTGAGTTGAAGGTGGAAGGGAGATGAAGCAATACTTGGATTTTACTGACATAGAAAAAAAATGTTAGAAAGATGAAAGGATGTGTTCAAGATCATAACCCTCATCAACTTTGGAAGAAAGATAAGATAAAACTCCTACGTGCCTCGTAGGAATCACAACCTTTCATAAAATAATCAAATACAATGTGTTATTTATTAGCTAAACAGTGTTGTTAAATTCGGCAATGCTCAGAGTTCAGAGGTGAGATTACGTTCTAATTTGTTGGCATTTTCACGTCTGGCAAAGCGAAGTAACTCAAAAGCAACAATGAAATCTCCAACACGTATGTGTGAGTGTGTGCTGAGTGTGTAAGTGAACTGGTGGCTGCCAAGTACACTGAAAACCTGCAGGGATTCTGTAAGTATGTGACATTTATTCTTAACCGCCCCCTGGAAAGGAACACTCAAGACGGGCTCGGACCTCTAGCTCAGTCTGTGCGGCCTTATCAAAACTTGGCGAGACCAGAACATTCAGGATTTTAATGAGGTCAAGCAGTTAGACAAACGATGATTAATTCATAGGGAGGTCAGCTGGAAGGTCCAGGGAACGTAGTGTTGTCATAGAGCGAGGAAGAGAACCCGAAAGAAGGAAGGGCCTTTCATAGAATTATTTTTCACCTGCTCAACACAGTGCTGAATTTACTGCTGAATTTGAACCCCTCTGGCAAGGCAAGGGAATCTCTTATTCATTGTGTTTGCACATTTTAATGAAAGTTTGGCTCAACTGGGTTGGGACAGTTAGACGGCGGTTAAATCATCTGTGAACACCAGACCGGCTGAATGTCATTTTCTTATTGGTGTATCTGTTTCCCACTCTTTAAATACAACTGGAATGCTATTCACAGAGAGAGAAAGTACTTGCACGCCATGATCAGAATCTTGCCTGTGACCTCAGCTGTTCTCTCTGCTAAACCATGGCAGCCCTGACACACGTGCGCTCATGCACTTCAAGAGAAACTCCACATGCAGTGGAGGCTGGACCAGTCACTGAAGTGCAAAAGGCTGGACGTGAGCGTTAATTCCCGCTGGGGCAAACTGACTGCCTCAAACAAGTTATTTATTTTATTTTTCATATTTACTTATTTATTTATTTATTTATTATTATTTTTATTTTTTAAATTTTATTTTATTGAATTCTAGTCATTTTACAATGTTGTGTCAAATTCCAGCGTAGAGCACAATTTTTCAGTTATACAGGAACATACGTATATTCGTTGTCGCATTCTTTTTCGCTGTGAGCTACCACAAGATCTTGTCTATATTTCCCTGTGCTGTACAGTATAATCTTGTTTATCTACTCTACGTATGCCTGTCAGTATCTACAAATTGTGAACTCCCAGTCTGTCCGTTCCCACCCGCCTCCCCCCCGGCAAACACAAGACTGTACTCTATCAGTCTGTTTCTGTTTTATTTTTATGTTCACTTGTCTTTTCCTTTTCTTCTTTTTTTTTTTTATGTTCCACATATGAGCGATCTCACATGGTATTTTTCTTGTCAGATACTTTAAAAAGTAGTTTTTCATCAGTTAAGTGCTGGTCCAGAGACTGTAAACCAATTTAAATAGTCAGTGAAAAGAAAAAAAAAAAAGAAATGTGTTCCTGAACACAGCAACTACATGTATATGGTAAAAAGAAAATATTTCCTTTATTATCCACACTTTCCCCTTCCTAGATTTGAATGCATCCAATCAAGATTTGACTGGATTTATATAAAAATATGTCCACTTTGCAGGGGACAATTTTTACCTCCAATAACCCAGAGAAATATTTGGGAATGTCCTAAATTACAGTTGCTATGTCAAATAAATCACATCTAATATGCTGTAATTTTAACCATTAAAGTGTATTAGAAAATATGGCCTGTCATGCTTTTGGCAGAAGCACATGATTAAGCAGCTTGGTGAATAGAATGAACAGGTGCTGGCATAAAAGTCAGAAAGCCCCTTCATCTGTATCCCCCCGGGGGCTAAAAATCAACCGTTTGGGGATTTCAACTAGCAGAACGTTGGTTTCTTTGGGGATTTCAGCTGGTAGGACATTGCGCTCTTGTTTCAGCAGTTTAGTGCATTTGGGGGTGTCTGAGAGCTTCCTCTGGTAATTTTAGCTTAGCTGCTGTTGGAAACAATCACACACTGAATCGTTTGCCATGTGTTTGCTGCCTGATTGCTCAATCATGCCAAGCCTTAGTGGGGAAGAGGGCCGTTCCCTACTGTGTGGGCACGACTGGACTGTAGCTCTCATTTGGGTACCGAGGGGGAACGCGAGTCTGTGAACTCGACGCAAGAGCACGTCTGAATCCTTAATACTCACACGTGCCTTCCATATAATGGTTATCAAAAGTGTTGGTTGAATGACTGAATGAGAAATTACAATTAATTCCATAGGCAGATACTGCTTTTGAACCATCCTCCATTCCTGAAATATGTCCTTCCTATTCCTGTCAAGTCACTCCTTAGATTTCATAGAAGACATCACTTCTGCCCGGAATCCTTCCTTGGTCATACCCCAAACAGAGATAATCGCTCTCTATTCTGAGCTTTCTTGATGCCATATGTAGGCGTTCATGCTGTGCGTATATACTCTTTTAAAATCTGGGTCTCTTCTGCCATTGGAGAGAATTCCTTTTGGCCATAGAATAGGAATTGCTCTATCTCTGCACATTCTTTATTAAGTGGAGACTATGTAATGTAATAGACTTTCCATTACAACTGAAAAATGCAAGGGTGGGTTGTTGGTTTGAAGAAGATAAGATGTGTGTACACTCAAATCTCCAGACAAATATCTTTAAATAAATATGACGTCTTATTAACATAAAATCAGTTGAATGTGATATGTGAGCTACTAACTCACCCTTCAGTTGCTAAGGAAGAATTATTTGAAGACATTCTTCTTTCTACATCTTGACAAATGAGTATGAGTGTGCCGTACACATGAGGGAGGAATGACATTAGTCATTGCAAGTGCAAAGTGATTGAGCTAAAAGTTGGTCTGATTTATCCAACGTAATGATGAGAAATTCAGGGTTATATTAAGAGTGAGAAATGAGAACTTAAATGTAGACAGGAACAGGAATAAAGTTTTTAATCCCATGACTTTGGGAAGTAGAAAGTCAAAGAGAAGTATGTATGTATGTATTTTTTTTAAGCAGAAGGGCAAGGTGATCCGCCTTTGATTTAGAAAATAATGGTAGCAATTGGGCAGATGAACTGGAATGGGCATAAACTCATTGATCCGGAGAGCAGTTAAAAAGTTCAAGCACAAAATATCGAGGACCCCCGGGTGAATGGGTGGCAGCATAGATACAAAGAAACATCAGATTTCAAAATAGATCTCAATTACAATTGACCAAATACGTGACTGTTTATATGCAGCACAGAGATATACTGATGTTCACCAAGTGTTTTTTTGCTGTTATTTTTGACTTTAAGGAATTTTTAGATTGTAGCATCAGTATGAGATAGAAAGAAAGACAAGGATTGAATCAAAAACAGAACATGAGCTGTAAGACAGAGATTAAATTCTGTTGCAGAAATATTAAGCGTTACTGGATTTGCAGATGGCAATGTCCAGTAGACCTTAAGAAATGAGGTTATGGCATGGGAGTGTATCAGGTTAGAATCACAGATTTTGTGCTGAGTAACCTAGAGGCAGATCTTGAAGCACTGGAAACAAATAAGGCCACGTGGTCAGTATGGAGCCAAGAACAAAACAAGGGTAAATTTTAGGATTGAGTGGCTACTCTTATTACTTTTGATGATATTACTCTTACGGATTGAACGGGGTGGGGAAGCACTAGCAGAGATGAACATACCACAGTGAAAAAACAGGCCAGCAAGTAAGTCAAAATACTTTTGGCTGAGAGCAGAACACTCAACACTGAGAAACCGATTATAGCTGTACTAGGCTTACAAGAAAGAGATGCTGAAAGAATGCTCCAAACAAAATTGCTGTAAAATTTTTGCCATAAAGCATTTTCTTTTTTCCTGTGACATAATCTAGTCTCCTAGATTCGTGGGGGACATGCATTTCTGCTGTCTTTTCTCTGGGTAAACATAGGTTGTAGAATCATGTCAGGTCTCCTTCTGGTATGTTTGCTTTGGTCCATACCTTAACTTAAATGTTCCAGATTTTATTAATCCCCCAAGCTTTGTCTGAATACCTTGCAGTCACTAATCTGCTCACCTAATTCTGTATATCTGTTTTTTTTTTTTCAAAAATGTTATATAGTTGGGAGTTCCAATAGCTTATGATGTTGTACGTTTTTGGGTAAGCTCTTACTCCTTCAGGTTTTCTTTCTTATCCACTGCTCCTCATTCAGATGGTATGTGAGTTTACAAAGAAAGGAAGCTTTCAGAACCTCCCATCAGAGATGAAAAGAGGGCTTTTGTTTACAAGTACGGTGTGTTTGTCCTGTCCTGTGCCTGTTCTGATGTCTTTGTTAGTGGTTTTTCTTTCTGAATGTCATTCACCCTGATGGCCCTTCTGCCCAAAGAATACGTGTAATGAGTTCAAGGTTCATCTCCTCTAAATAAGGGCGTCTGGTCTTTGTGTGCCAAGGAGGTCTCACTGTGACGCCTAAGGGTACCAGGTGCCTAACACTTCTTACTCACCGGAAATAACCCCTAAATTGCTGCTGATTTTGCCTTCTTTCTGCCTTTTTTTTTTTGGTCTTCCAGAGTAACTGGAAACCTGGACATTCCTTAAAATCTGCCTATTCTTTTCACACTCATTGGCACCAACGTGGCTTGAACATGCAGATATGAGCTTGCTCGCTACCTAATCACATGATCTCCTCAGGCCGCTTTGAGATTATCCGACTATGTGGTCTCCTCTCTGTTGCCATAAGGTCCAGACAAAAGCTCATCAAAAAACACTCTGCTTTTGACTTTACCCTCCCCGGCTAACAATCATTTAGGTGCAGGAGGTACAGAATCACGGGCACTCACATTTCATCACCTGCCTTTAGACGCATTAAACATTCTTTTGTTTAATATTTTGGGAATAGAAGGTCCAGTTTTCTGTTGGTTCTGTTTTGTAACCTGAATGTGTATGCATCAAGTCTGAATTTTTATATTTAAAATGAGGGCTTACTATGAATTTGAGGAAGTAATTTTTCTCTTGTCAAGGTTTTCGTATGTTTCATTGCTTTGGAATTTGGATCCTCTGTGTACTTACTGACCCCTAAACCCAAGGGGAATCACTGGAGATCAGATCTCTCAATGGAACACAATTTATGTGGAGTAGTACAAAAAAAGGAATAGTTACAATATATTGTCCTCGTTACATATATCATACAAATTTGTAATTAATTCCCTTTTCAAATGAAAACATGACATTAGAATATAGGATTCTCAAGCTCATAATCCTATCAAAATATTCTACGCCTATGTGCCTGCAAGGAAACCAAAAGGAAACTTCTCTACCAATGTTTGTTCCATTTTAATGTACATCCAGGAAATCACATGCACTGATTAACATATTTGCATATTAATTTATATTATCTCTGCTTTTCTAAAGGAGCGCTCTTATTTTCATTGTCTTTTCTTTATTATCTCAATGTTTGTGTTAAGCTCAGTTAGTTATTATCCAACCATTTTAGGAGAATGCATTATTTTCCAGAATTACAATACCCTCACTGTTGGCTAGAAGTGATTAATCACTGACTACGTAATTACTTCATCATGGAGCCCACAGAAGACATGAAATAACATGCCTGAGTTTGTTTTCCTGTTCATTTTTATTTTAAGGAAATTACTATTGGATTTTTCTTAACTATCATTTAAATGAATTAATTCTGAACCCCAGATTATAGATCTAAAATGCCAACATTGTTTAATACAAAGCAACGGTGTCCATATCCAACTTAAGAATTTTTTGATGGCACTGCAAAATGGAATGTTTAATAAGTAGTGCCTGGGACTGTAAAATAAAACACGTAATAAAGCTGCCACTCTTGTGAATTACCTTAATTATACTTAGAACAAATAAAATCAATCTTGGAGTTTTAAGAGGACATTGCCTTTTACAGGATCATGGCTCCTATTAGCATCAAGTAGTCCACTTTATGTCTTTCTGGATAAAACAGTGGGCTGTTTTTGAGACGGTTGCTCACAAAAACTTTTGCATTCAATTTCCTTTTACATCTTCAAACAGAACCAAAGGAAATACAACAAAATAAATTGTCCTCCCTTTTACAACAAAAGATGTAGCCTTTGGTTAAGTATTTATTATAAGCTAAGCAGGATGGTAGGCGATAAGACTACATCACGAGATTTCACATCATGACTGTCTGGTGACCTGGTTTCTAGACAGTTCTACAGGGAAAATACACTCATGTAACTATATATAAAATATATATTAATATATGCATGTATATATATATACACACATATGTAACTAAGCAACTAAATTGACCTGAGTAATGAGCAAAGATACACTGCTTTCTAAGCACAGACTAAATAATTAAGCATATTTAGTTTTCCTGGAAAGTGTAAACTTGAGAAAGGAGCTATCAGAATGATTGAATTCTAGGCTTTACCACGGCATTGCTAGGATGTCGTGTTATTTATTTAATCAGTCTCAGCTTTTGTGTTTAGGTCCATATAAGAACGTTTTAATCTAGATGATTCCACTTATCTGTCTTTTGAGGCTATAAAGATTCCTTGTTAATTGGGGAAAATCATCTGGGGAAAATTAGATGGTACATAAGACCTACTTTAAAATAATATTTTACTGAGATGGAAGTTTTTGCTAATATTCAACTTCTGAAATTTTATACCTCTTAGGATCATTACCACTCCTCAAACTAAGCATGTTTTCATGTCCTATCAGAACAAACCATCTTAAATAGCTCACCTTGAGTACTTTGAAGATTGAAAGTTTACCAAGTCAGACATTTACATAACAAGAGATTCAGCCTTGTTGAATTCAAAATCTCAAGGAGTGATAAGAATTGAAATTATAAAATATCTCAAATTAAAGTTATAGCCCCAAATTTTATCAAGTATGTTTGAACATATTGATAAAAGTTACATTCACTGGATTCTCCTCCATAGGAAAAAAAGTTTGAACGTGAATTGTAGTTGTTCCTTAATTCTGAGATGAATCAGTAAACTTAACACACAACATCACAACTTATTCCCTGATACTGTAAGAAACGAATCCCAAATTGAGATTCTAATAAATCCGATCCTTTGAGATAATTCTTTTTTTCATGAATTTTAATTTGTTCTCTATTTGGGCATAACTAAGCCAGGACAATCTGATAGTAAAATGATTAGAAATAAAACTTTAAAAAACATTATAGGTTTGCAAACAAGAAATACAGATTTGATACTGATTTTGCATAAGTTAGGATATTTCTATAAAAACGAGCTTTGAAAATACACACTTGAAAACTAGCTTTTTATACAAATTACAATATGCTTGAAACACAATACCATAGCCAGAGCCTTAGGATCTTCTTTTTTGAGGATGAGTAATTCCAGTGGTCTACTCTACTGAAATGGCATGCCAACCCTCTTCCTTCACTTCTGATGCTCTCGGTAAACATTATGTGCTCATAATAGTCAGCTATAATAAACAAGGTGCCGTTTTCTCAGAGTGAGACATAACTAACATTTGCATTTTGTAATATTTATAATGAGCATTCTGTATTTTTATTTTATTTTATTTTTGATTGACATATAATTGATTTACAATGTTGTGTGAATTTCTGGTATACAGCATAGTGATTCAGTTATAGTATGTATATTCTTTTTCATATTCTTTTCCATTATGATTTATTACAGGATATAAAATACAGTTTCCTGTGCTATAGAGACTGACCAAAGAAAATATTGCCATAATTTATGTCGGAATGTTTTGGCTGTGTTCTTTTCTTGAATTTTTATGGTGTCATGTCTTCTATTTAAGTTTTTAAGCCACAGCTATCATATAAGAAAAAGAAATAGAAGTATCCAAAATGGAAGGAAAGAGGTAAAACTGTTACTATATGCAGATGACATGATCATATATATAGAAAACTCTAAAGATTCCATACAAAAACTAGTAGAACTGATAAATAAATTCAGCATGGTAGCAGGATACGAGATTAACATACATAAATCAGTTGATTTCTTTAGACTAACAATGAAACATCAAAAAGAGAAAGTAAAAAAAGTCCCTTTTACAATCATATCAAAAAAATAAAATTCTAAGGAATAAACTTGACCAAGGAGGTGAAAGACTGATTGTGATAAAGGAAACTGAAGATGATTTAAAGACATGGAAAACTATTCCATGCTCTTATTTGGAAGAATTAATATTGTTAAAGTAGCCATCCTACCCAAAGCAATCTATAGATTTAATGTGGCCCCTATCAAATTACCCATGACATTCTCCACAGAACTAGAACAAATAATCCTGAAATTAATATGAAACCATAAAAGACCCAGAAGTTCCAAGGCAATCCTGAGGAAAAAGAACAAAGCTGGAGACGTAACCCCCCCAGATTCAGACAATACCACAGAGCTGCAGTAATCAAAACAGTGTGGTATTGGCACAAAAGCAAACACGTGGCTCAGTGGAACAGAACAGAGCACCCAGAAATAAATCCACACACATGTGGTCAGTCAGTCTTTATCAAAGGAGACCAGGATGGAGGAAACAACGGAGAAGGAGTCTCTTCAGCAGGTGGTGCCAGGAAAGCTGGACAGCAGCACGTAAATCAACGAAGTCAGAACACTCCTTCACCACACACAAAAATCGACTGACACTTGCTTTTGATTTAGGGAGACAAACATTGGATTAAAAATGGTGACTCTGCTGATAACAAATTATAAGAAAAGATGATGTTCACATGAAGTCACTCAGACTGCGAATGAGACTCTGCGTGATTCAAAATAAACAAACAATAAAAGAGCTCTTTAATTCAATACCTCACCCTCTCATGCTTTTGTAATCACTGAAATATGAAATCCAGCCCAGGTTTTCCCAGCTACTAAGTATACGGTTATGCCATTTAATCTCTCTAATCCTCGAACGTTCCGTCTGCTATGAAGACAGAGATAATGCATGCAAATACTTAACAGTATCTGGCCAAGAATAATTGCTCAAAACATTCTGATTTTAATTCCATTATTCGAGGATATTTAATTTGTCTCAATCAGTTTTACCTAAATCCGTATTTTCAGGTTAGATATAGGTGGCTGACAAATTAATGAATTGCTTTATGCTCCAAAAAGTGCTTGCAATTTTTCTGTCTTTTCTAAAATTTTTATAAATGAGGTAACTCTTACCTCCTAGATTATAATAGTAGTGATTCCCCAAAGAATATAGAATAAACACCTTCTGTTATTTCTTCTTGTTTTATAGGAATTAATTTGTGTATATATATATGCACTTATATGAAATTCACCTACTAGAATGCAGCTTCTTTATGTATATTATATGTATTTAATAAATATTTAAATATATCAAACAAATATATTTAAAATATTCAGCCTTTCCCTAACCATTAAACCCTACCTTATCACCTTGGCAGAACATTAAAAATTTACCAACCTTCCCAAGCTGAATTTAAGTGCGATGCTTCTTAAAAAGTCTTTGAAACTACTAAAGCCAAAGGATTTTTTTTCCCCATCTTTGAACTTTTACAAAATTGACTGACCCTAAAATTCATTTCAGTGTTTTAATCATATAATGTGTGTTCACATGTTCCCCTTAGAATCAGATCTCTCATATTAAAAATGGAACACAGTGTTCAACAAATACTTCATGCACAACAAAAATCTGTTCATTTGATTTATTTTATATCAGTGTGGGACATACACTACTCCACTGTATTGCACCAGGTTAACCACAAAAATGGTGTGTGATTTACTACTGAATTGAAACTTAAGTGTCCTCGTCCGTACACCAGAAACTGACACATTGTAACGGACTATACTTCAATTTAAAAATAAAAATAAAAATAAAAATAAAAATAAAAATAAATAAAAGGGGGAAAAAATCTAGACATCAAGGTGGGGGGGAACAACTTAAGTGCCAGATTCTGAAAAACTGTAAAAAGAAAGAAAAAAGGTAGATAACAAGTAATGCTATATTAAAATTACAATTTGTCTGAAGGAGATCAACTGGATTGCTTTTCATCTGCCAGAAGCGATGATGAGTTAACAGTGGCTGCCAAGGTTACTCTGTTGCAAAGGTCTTGCGGAGTCTTTGGGCTGACTCGGCCGTGGAAACACGTCCCTCTGACGTGGGCGTTGCACGGGAAGTAGCAGTGTGTAGGTTCTTTACCTGCCATCACAGAAGCCCACAGCGATGGCACAGCTGGCTAACAGAAAAGTCACGTTCCTTTAACAGCGTGAGTCTGCGGAGCCAAGAATTCACAAGAATCTATATCTGATGTTACATTAGGAGGATACATGCGTATAGAGCAAAGGCTGAATTTCCTTTCTCTTTAAGGAATCAACTGGTTAAAAATAAATCTATATTTAGATTGTTCAAAGAAATTAAAAGGTAAATGTTCTATTTGTATTGCTTGTCAATTACCAATTTAAAATAGATAACTTAAGCAAATATTTGTGTCACACAAATTGCCAAGTCAAGTCATTCGTGCTAAAGATAAGCTTCGCAACAGGAAAGTAAATTCTGTAGAATCTGCAGGAGGGCAATGGAACACAATGGCAGGATTTAAACCCGTATCATGTGCCATTCGAACAGTAGCCATGCAGTGAATTCTCTCTGCATTCCGCTGCAACACTGCAATGCCTCCGAGTGGCCAGGCTTAGTCACCAGTAATTTGGTTTAAGATGTTTAATGATTCACTTTGCTTCTCTAGACAATGCTTTGTAGTAAAATTAGTATTTGGACTATATGAACTCTGGGTGCTTTCATGTGCTAATATTCTGTGACTGCATTTTATGACAAAAACTAAATTAAAGTAGCCCAGTTAGGTTGATAACACTGTAGGGATTGATGCTTTGATCAACCAACCAATATCTACTTTAATAGACATAACCAACCAAAAAAAAAGGAAGGTATTGCTCCAGGGGAGAAATTGCATGGATACAATTTATTTAAGGATACATGGTTTATAATCACAAAATAACAATCAGTTTGTCAAATTACTTTCTCCCTAAATTTGTACATGAAATATTTGCATATAAATAGAAATGAATAAGGGAGAATTGTAGCAAAATATACTCCAATGGTAGGAAACAGAGTTCCACAAAGGATGGGACCATGTCAGGTTTGCTTTTCCTTGTATTACACACACATAGTAAAGTGCCTGGTAGCTATTCACTATATTATGTTGGACCAAAAAAAAAAAAAAAAGAGAGAGAGAGTGATAGATACTAATGAACTTATCTACAAAACAGAAATAAACTCACAGACATAGTAAAGAAGCTAATGATTACCAGGGGGAAAAAGAGTGGGAAGGGATAAATGGGGAGTTCAAGATTTGCAAATATTAAATACTATATATAAAATGGATTAAAAAACACGTTTCTTCTATATAGCACAGGGAACTATATTCAATATCTTGTAGTAACCTATAACAAAAAAGAAAAAACGAAAACTAATATATGTGGGTATATGTATGACTGGGACGTTACGTTGTACACCAGTAACTGACGCATTGTAAACTGAATATACTTCAATTAAAAAAGCAGCACACAGTGTGACGGGCTCATTCCAAGGAAAACACAGCAGGAATCTGATAGTAGCAGCGACAAGCTCTGTACATAACAAGGCAAGTGTGTCCTCGAAGCCTGAAGAATCAGCTTGGCTGCCCAACAGGGTGAAGTTCCTGCGCTTTGCAAGATCATGTGCCTCGTTCATGGCAAACGAGATTCCTTAATATGTTTCTCACCAAACCCTCTTTTTGAGCTTTACTCATTTCACACAAGAAACATAATTCTTCAGTTTTTATGTTAATTAACAAAACGTGTTATAAAGATAGAAAAATACTTCCGAAGGTTGAATATGTTTTCTGAAATGTTGATATCTGATTTGAACACGGTAAGTGCCAACTACCTCTAAAGCAAAATACCTGGAGAGACACACCAGGGTGCGCTATTATTCAAATGAATTTTTAAAGCAAATACGTTGTCACAGAAAATATAACATTATTCAAAATAGGTCTCGTTGCAGGAGAGAGAAAATCCTGGTAAGAGATAGGAGGATGTGAACTAGGGAAATGCTAGAAAAGACAGGCAAAGGAAGTCACAGGAAAAAAAGTCCTAAACAAAAGGTGGGTATAGAGTAATTTCATGATGCATTTCACCTTATGCATATGCAGTGGTCCGGAGGAAGGTGGTCTTTATTCACCTCTTCCTAGTATGGATAATTATTCATAACTATGTTTTCCTCTCTGTTTTGATCATAAACATCTTGCAAGCCTGAGCCACTTTGTTAGCACTGCATTTCCCTTTCCCAGTGCCTGTTGTGATGTCTTACATAAGAAGGCATTTAGCAAATGACTATTTATGCAAATGAACTTACACTATTTTCTTCACACATCAAATGGGAACCAGCCGCAGCTTCCCTACTGGCGCCTACAGTTACATGTGATGCTTGTGGACACTCAGACAATTATTTACGGATATAACCATTCAATTTAAACTTGCTATGCAAAATAATAATAGTGCGCCTAGAAATATACGCCTAATATGCAAACATTTGGAACTGTACGTGCTCCCTACCCTTTACAGCAAATACAAATGTATTTAATAAGATTCCATTTCGGAATGCACGCTGCTTCTCTGCAAAACTTTAGCTACCTTCCATGAACTGCTAACTCTTACAAAGACTAAGCCGTGAGGAGGGGTGACAGAAGCACAACTGAGTGACATCTTAAGGTCTTAATCATACAATTTGATAACAAAGGCAACAGATTGGAATTAAGCGAAAAAATATAAATCTTGCTCATTGCTGAAGAACATCAAACTATACAAGGCTTTAATAATGTGCTAAATTTTTATTACATTATTAGTGAGTGTCACGTGGACATAATCCAACTAATGGTTAATAATTGCAAGTGAAATGCATCTGGATACTATTGTGTTTCTGAATTTGCTAAGAGGTTAAAAAAAAAGCTGAATTAAAGAGCACGATTTCTGTAACTTTCCTCCACTTAGTGAAGTAATTTAACACTGCATTCTTAACATTCTAAACACACTTTAATTGAATACCTCAACAATTACTCAAAAATTTCCTTTTAATAGATGAGGAAAGGTTAAATTGTTTTTCCCCACATCACGTCTGTCCTGATAAAAACTCTGACGCCAAGTCTTTATGGTTGAAAGTTGTGTTTTCTTTTTTTTTTAGAAGCCACTGTTGCTCTTTTTTTTTTTTTTGAGAAATATGTGTTTTCTTAAACTAAACTATCTCATGGATGATATTCAAAGTTCATTGTTATTTCTACTACACAAGGTTTCTTGAGAGCATAAACAATGGTAGAAATATACTGGGAGCTTACGAGCAAGAGGTAGAAATATTAGGAACATATAAGGTGGAAAAATAAAACTACAGATCAGGGTATGCCAAACACTGAATACAGATGTCTAGCGGTTGCCAGGTTGTCTTCAACAATTTTTTTTTTTTATCATGACCTCCACCCACCTACCTACCCCACACAATCACTCACATACTCAACACACATTAGTAGAGGCAGAAAAAGATCTTGGGTGGGCATAGTGCGATGTGGACCCCTTTGTAGGGGAGGACACGTACTAAGGAAAAAGAGCAGACATTGTGAACGAAAAATACTGCAAACCACATCAGTAAACAGAGAACGCTGAAGCCATCAAGTCATCAGTGGCTTCCCCACCCCCCAGTGAGGACCAGCCCGCAGCCCGGCCTCTGCAGCCACTCACAGTGGTGCCCCCGGAGGGGACTCAGAACAGGAAAGGGCAGGACGCTGGCCCTAGACAGCTCGGTGCTTGTCAAAGGAATGAATTCGATGAGCCCAAATGCTTGCTTCCTCCCATACATAGAAAAGCGCTAAACTCTTTCACTCGAGATGCCTGGTTTTCTTTAGGTAACAAGCAATCTTTTATTGTTCCAACTCCCTGGTCTTTGCTGTAAAGCTCCTGTATATCCTGGCTCCTCTCCTTACCTCTTCATACCTCCCCTACGCCCCTCAGCGCCATCTGAGAGGCCATCATCCCAGCTCAAGTCCTCCCGTCAAATAAAACAAAACTCTCAACTTTCAGGCTGCACATTTATTTCAGTCAACACCATCAAGAAAAGAATGCTAGGTTTCAGAGGATCGGAGCCGACCTAAGCCGGTCTGGCCAAAAATTTGAAGGATTTGGGTAGTCTTTCGGAGTCACTGAATGTTTTCAGACACCAATAGCACAAGACGTGTTCTCCTATTTAGCCTGCTCTCATTTTTCCAACTGCAGGTTTTCTACTTTGTGTTTACAGTTGGTCACGGTACGGGTAAGCATGCACCTTGACTTTGCACGAAAATGTAAAGATGGCCCTTTCCTGCAGTAATTCAAACTGCGGGACGTTTGCACAAGTGTAAACGGGACTTCGTCATGGCGCTGTTTTTCAATCAGAGGAATGTTAGAGCACCAGGTTTTCTCCATTTAATTTGTCTGTTAAGTTCGTGTAAGCACATAATGTTTTGTGTGTGTGTGTGTGTGTCTGTGGGTTTGTGTATGAGACACAGAGAGCTGAAGGGCAGGGAATAAGCTCGAATAAGAACTAGGGCACAGACAGTTCCATTGAGACTTAATTAAAATTAAGGAGTTGATGTTTATTCTTTTCCTAGAAATACAATAGAAAAATGCCGCTAGAAACCAACATCCTCTGTTGCCAATCCAGTGTCTGATTTAGCCCTGTGTCTGGTAAGCGAAATGCCAGTGTTCCTCTTTCATTGTCTTCCATGAGCTTTGGCTTTTAGGCGTTTTAGTCAGGGACCTGGCACAGCTCATGTGTGACTTGCTAGGCCGGCAAAGTACTGATGTAACCAATTAGTTGGCTCCCTTTGGAAACACCAATGTTATGCTTAGAATACCGTGTTGCTAAATCAGTCTCCCTCATTCACTGTCTTTTATTTTTTAACTAATTGAGCCGGAAGGAATGGATTATACATATTTGTTGTTTTGCATATAAATTGGAAATTATTCCTCTCTCCTACGTGGGCTTGCAAAGCATATGTCCTCCCCTTTGTTTGACTATCAGTCTTCATCTTCAGATGAGGTCTGTCCAAATTATTGAAAAATTATGACACTTGCTGACAGCCTGCTTAGAAGTGATCAATCAAACTTCCCCAAGAGAAAATTATATTTTTAAAGAAGCTTTATAATGTTGATGGCTTCAAAGATCAAGTTATTTCTTTTCTTCAGTTGAAGGGCATGTTCTAGAGTCGATCAATTTCAATCCAACGTAAGACCTTATGCCTCAACATCGCCTCCTACGATAACTAACGTGATTAAACTTGCGTTGCTAAGTGAAATGCTGATTACCTTTTCCTAATGGCCACATTACTCCTGGTTTTTCTTTTCTTTTTCAATTTTCATTAATTTGAGAGAGCAGATTTATTTTTCTTGGATTGGGCATAAAATAAAGGCAATTAGCAGTGTGATTTTATATTTGATGATCAATCTCAAGGCCTCCCCCCTCCATCTGTCAGGCACGCAGTCGTTTGGGCTGTGGTGAGTGGTGGCCTCCTGGGATGGTGGTGTCAGGATTGTCCTTGGCTTTGAAGACTCCGTGAAAGTCATACAAAATTCTAACTGCCTGAGATAGAGCTCAATGCCCTAAAAAACGTCTTCTGACTGTCTCCCAGGCTCTGTGCTTCTAACATCATGAACATTATCCTGAATTAGACTCACTTGATACTTTCTTTCTTCCCAACACTTTCTGTGATGTTCTCCAGAATTTCCAAAGACTTTGTTTTCACTTAGACCTGAGAGGTCTTGTGTCTTAAACCTCCCAGTAACTGACTCAGATAGATTCCCAGCATTCCTTTTCGCCAATGCTCAAAGCCCAGCGCAAACCTAAACTTCACTGTACCGACTCCATGCACCATCGTAAGTCCAGAACTTCCTTAAAGTGAACGGAAAAAAAACGCCAATACTTCCTTGTAGAGAATAACTGTATCTGGCAGAAACTAAGCTAGAAGTGTAAAATCAGGTAGTGCAACATTCATGGTGTCTGTGAAAATGTTGTGAAAAATATTAGGCACACATAAAAATAAGAGTATATATATATATGTATAAATATATGGACTTATGTGTAAAGATATAAAGTGTAAACATGTAAGTATAAGAAATATGTAAGAGCTTACATATATATATACATATATACGAATAAAATGTGTTTGTGTGTGGTGTAGATCAAGATGCCCAATGTGCACAGAAATACATATGCAAATACAGTTGCCCCTTGAACAGTGCAAGTGTGGGGGTGAGGACACTCCAGGAAATCGAAAACCGGCTTACGGTTTGTGGTTCGCCTTCCAACCACAAAGAGAGAGAGAGGTGAGGGCAGGGAATAAGCTCGAATAAGAACTAGGGCACAGACAGCTACGTTGAGACTTAATTAAAATGAAGAAGGTGATGTTTATTCTTTTCCTTCCGTATATGTGGTTCCTCCACATTCACATCTCCGCGTGCAGAGTTCAACCAGTACAGCACCGCAATACTTACTGTTGAAAAATATCCACGTAGAAGTGGACCCACGCAGTTCAAATCTGTTGTTCAAGGGTCTGCCTGTCCTGTACATCCAACATATATTTTTCATATCAAAATAGAAAATAAAATAAAGTGGTAAATTTCCTATGTCGGAAATGTTACGTGTTGACACACATACAGATTTGGAAACACACATATTTTAAAGGGTCACAGCCTCAGTGAAGCCTAGCCCACCCGCCTGCCTTAAAATCGTGAAGTTCCCCTTCCTCTTTCCACGTCTGGTGGACCGCTCCTATTTTATTTTCACCGTGGTACTCAACACCATCTAACACAAGACATGTTGTTCTTGTTAACTTTTATTTGTCTAACTTCTAGCAGAAGGACAAATGTTCTACAAGAGTGCAAACGTTAATCTGTTTTGCTCATGGTTGTACCTGGAACACCTAGAATCGTATGTGGCACAAGCATAATTAACAGACGGTGGACACATCCTTTTATATTGAGGATGAGGACTGTTTGGAATGTGCCAAGTACACATTCACAAAAATACGTAACATGATATCACCCACATTTTTTATATAAGAGAATATTGAGATTTACCGTTTTTAAGTTGTTTGCCTAAGGTCACATTGTGGGAGAAAACCAGCTTAAACCTATATATGCTTGATGTGAAAAATCATGCTTTTACCACTAAATAATCCCAGCTTCAAGTCCTAGACACCACGTAAGGGTCTGCCCCTTGCCGGAGTTGCTTGTGCCACCAAATCTGCTTATGTTCGGAGGATTTTCACTAGAATTAGGTAGACTGCTGAGCCACGTGAGTGAGAAAATCATCGATTTTAATGAAGAATGAGATAAACAAGAATATACAAGTCCAACTTTAATTGATTCATTTCTCAGAATGCATTAATAATCAAAGCTGACCATGTGAGCTAGGAGTTCATGCCTCTGATCAAGATGATGTCAGCCCAGCTTTCTGTCCCCCTTAAATATATGACTATAGATTTGCAGCAAAGTACAATTAACCTTACAAAACAAAAGTAAAAAGAAAAAAAATCCAAAGTGTTATGTATTTTTTTGGTAACTTTATTTTCATGAAATTATATTTTCTGCTTCATCTGTAATAGTACACTCAATTTTTAATTGTGTTGTGTAAAAACAAAGCTTATTTATTTTACTCTTTCAGTTATCAAATATTGTTGAAAATATGCCAGACAGTCTTCTTGGTACTGAAGATCCAGCAGAGAACAATCTAAAAAATGTTTTGTTTTCTTCTTTCTTTAAACTTAAAAGCTTATATTTTTGTTGTTTCTTTTTAATTCACACTGTTACTTTGTGAAACCAACTGGCAGGATTCTGCTCTGTTCTACTTTTGTTTTTCTTCCCTTTGGTGAGTCCAGAACCAGGGGAATGTTCATTCATATTTCTATTTTTTATAGTAGCTGAGTTTAACCAAAGGAAGGCAATCATGAAATTCTCTTTTCCGCCCACTTTATTTTGATGAATCCACAAACTGTAGCAGGATTTTTTTCTTTTTCTTTCTTTTTTTTTTGTGATAACTAGAGTGTAAAATAATTCATTGATTTTGTTTGAGATTCTCTTCTTGAACCTCATATTTTGCCTTCTATAATGTTTAGGAAGCAGAAAGAAGTTTGTCCAAATTACACATCTAAATAAAAAGTGAAGCCAAAACCGGAAAGAAGGACTGTCACAATCATGAGGACATTGCAGAGGATCTCCCTCCATATGGATATTATTTTTAGTGTTTGATATTAATTTCACTTGCCTCTTAGTTGATACAGTCATTTGAAACATTTTCTCAGTGACTTAACTAGATTTTAGACTCGAATAATAATCAAATGGCACTAAATTTCCAATTATTTACGATTAAGAACCATAAAAAATTCCAGATTAATACATAATTATTATCTCTATCTACAGAGAAGTAGCGCCTTAAACACCACGGCAGGTCACTCTGAGTAGGACCGCGTATCTGAATTAAATTGTGAAGTCATAGTTGAGCAACTCAGCAGTAATATTTAAATGAATTAGCTTCCATTAGTGAAGTTTCAACTCCCTAATAAATTGATACTATATAATATGTAACTATATTGAGATTTGAGTTAAAAGAATCTAGCTCAGAAGCCACAAGTTAGAGTGGTTAATGTCATCATCACCATCATCATCATCAAATAGCAACGTTTTTATCCCACAAACTAAGGCAGGCTATGCCAGAAATGTGTCTGGATTCACCTGTTATGCCAAGTTAACATAGCTTCATATTTTATCTCCAGTGTGATATCCATCCTATTAATTGTTGTAAAGAAAGTTTCAGCTGAACTGTTTTCATTATAAGTAAAGATCCTTGACCACCTTTTTTTTTAACAATCTAAGACTAAAGAAAGAACAGTCCAGCATCTCAAAATCCAACAGTGTGACTGAAGAATAAGCTTTATGAGTGTGTAATTTAAGTCACATTTCCTCCCTTTTAGGTAAGTTTCTAAACTAGTACCACTTAGCTAGACTAAGAGGTAAGCCACAAAGTAGAACTAATAATTGTCTGTCAACTACTGTTTATTCACAGGTGTGACTGAGAGTTCACCACGGCATGTGAGGATTTCCATGAGCAGAGAGCATTTCCTTGAAGTACGTGACTAATCTGAATGACGGATGACCATGATCAAGACCGATAAAGGCAAGAGGTCCAACTTTTTTTTTTTTTTTTTTTTAGCATTTATGTACTGGTCCCTTGGGATGGGAGGAGAGAACCTCAGCTTGTCTCATGAGCATCTGGAAGCCAACAGAGGAAGCAACATGAGCAAAACCCTCGGGTGAGGAGGTGACAGGTTGTGTGTCTGTGGGTAAATATTTCATTGTCCATAGACTGTAGGTATGTTGGTTGTAAGCGGGAAATGAGACTGTAAGAACACATAGCATCTAGGTTTTAAAGTGTCTCAAATAAACTTGCAGCAACATGGGTGGATCTGGAGACCGTCATTCTAAGTGAAGCAAGCCAGAAAGAGAGAGAAAAATACCATATGGTATCAGTCATTGGAACCTAAAATTAAATAAATAAATAAAAAGGACACAAATGAACTTATTTACAAAACAGAAACAGACTCACAGACATAAAAAACAAGCTTACGGTTACCAGTGGGGAAAGAGGGTGGGAAGGGATAAAAGCCTGGGGCTCAAGATTTGCAACACTAACTACATTGTATAAAATAGATAAACAATAAGTTTATACTGTACAGCACAGGGAACTAGATTCACCATCTTGTAGTCACATATGGTGAAAAAGAACATGAAAACGAATATACGTATGCATATGTAAGACTGAACCATGCTGTACACCAGAAACTGACACAACATTGCAAACTGACTAAATTTCAATTTAAAAAAAATTAAAAAAATAAAATGCCTTGAATAATTGCAATGCTCAATGAACGGTACCTTTTATTATTGTTTGCCCCTGGGATACTAGCTAGAAAGAAGGAGCTGGGGGCTGGGAGCGCTAAGGGGTGTAAGGCTGAGCTGAGCTGGGAAGAGATTAGAAAATCCATCAGGGTGATTTCAGGAAACACACTCACGTGAGTTTAAGCTCAGACGTGAAAACTGCAGATGTTAACGTAGGAAGTCTGTCAGGGCTGTTCGGTGACTTTAGTCACCTAGTCACTTATTTACCCCACAGATCTAACAGAGATCTGATCTCTAGGCATGGGACAGACACAGGGAAAACTTTAACATTCCGCTTTATCCTCAGGGCTGGTGAGAATCCTAATTGTTCCCAAATTCGGACTGATCAGGAGTGCCTCAGCCCCTGACACCCTGCTTTGGTGCCTTTGGAAGGGGAGGGACCCAGGAATCAGTGTGTCTAAGATGTTCCAAATGTGGAGGCAGAGGAACACCACTTACTACCAACTCATCATAGTCAGTAACACTTGTGCAACTGAATGAATCCAGATGCAAAGTCCTCAGTGGCTCTTGCCTTCCAATCCTTCGCCTTCCCTTCCCTGGACACACAGAGACCCAAGCTCAGGTCCAGGAGGTTAATTTTGTTTTGGTTTCAGCAATGGCCCTGCCCAACAACATTGAATCAGGTCCGTACTTCTGCTGTTTCCACGCCTACATAGGACCCGGGTTTTAAGCCCTTCAAACATCAAGTTGTATAGTCCTGGGTAATGTTTCTGACAGGAGTGGTCATTTAATGGATTCATTCACCTATTCATTCATTCAACACACCCAGTGGATTTCTGACCTGAGCGCTTTGCCTCAAAGATCACATCTGTAAGGCAGAGATGCTGCGAAGTTCTCCTTCTTATTGTGGTGAGAGTAAAGATTTCTCACCACAATCTTTAGTATAAAATACGTTTTCTAAAACATCAGCTAATAATAATGATGATGACAATAGGTTTTCTGCTTCTTGGGATGACGTGAAAAACACTACTTATCTTAATTTTAGCAGTTGGGTGCCTGCCTTGATTCTCAAATGATTGACTCTCTAGTTTGTTACTATTCATGGTTTCTCAGAAACTGAGACGCTGTTTTCTCAAGAGCTCTCCAGGTGTGGAATATTTTTCTTAATGGAGAATACGGAAAGCGAGAATTTACAGTTCCGGTCTCCTGAGGGGCAATTTGGAGATGGTGGTGGTTGAAGAATAGACCATAGTTTGTGTTTAACACACAACATCACAACAGCGGGTAGTGTATTGCTTGTCCACCGACAGGTGTTTCCTGAGCTCTTGTGATTATAATGCTTCCAACATGATTACCTCCCACCGGGCACCTATCACACACTACCAACGATACAGGGATCAGCTGCAGCACGAGGGGTTTATCAGTCATTCCTCCTACTTTACAGAAGAAGAGAAGGAAACTAGTGAAGAAGAGTGATGTGTTCAAGGCAACAAAATCAGTGTGAGAAATGAGATTCCAACCCAGCCTTGGTCACATCCAAAGGCCATGTTCTCTCTATGTCTCCAAACATAAAGCTATTTTAATATCTTGCAGTGTACTTATTGTTCATCTTCTTAGACTGATTTATCACTTACGGGTTGGATTTAATGTGCTAAATGCAAAGAATACCAGTTACCTTTGCACACAGTAGCTCACTCTGGATATCTACTTTACGCTGTGTACAGTAACTTCATTTTTTTTAAATAAAATGTCTAAGTGGTAATGAACGTATGTCCCTCATTACCACAGAGGGAGTAAATACACAAAGAATGTCTTGCTCTTCCTATAAATACTCGTTTCCATATCCGTCAATTACTGCACAGCACAAGTTACTAAGGGCAGCTTAAATGGTTACATAATCCAAAGGATCCGTTTTAGATTTTTAGCAAGAAGTTAAATCTTAAATTGAAGGGAAAACATCTTTAACGGTGGACTCCTGAGGGGCAAAAATGTTCTCTATAAAGGACTCAAGTTTGGTCCCAACCACACAACCACCTTAGGAACTCCTTAAATCAGATAATCTTCTATAGTTACGTTCTTCAAAACACATCATTTCTATCCTGGAGTTAAACTAAGCAGACAGCTGTAAATACAACATGGAAGCCAAGAAAAAGGGGAGATTTCCCCTCCATCAGAGAGACCCTAAACGAAAGCTGGAGCAGGTGTCTCTCGTGGGAAACACTAAGACCCCTGGATGAGAATAGTCTAAAATAACTCCAGTTGAACGCTTGATCTATTTTTCACCAACTAATCTCATTATTGGACATTCCAGAGCAAAGTGTTCAAGACTGTGTGTGGCTTATTCAGAGAACTCCTTCCTAATTTCCTTGTGAAATAAAACAGAATTGAATGCCTTCCTATCATCTTGATTTGCTAGGGGAGTATATTTCATATTCTTGTGCATTCGTTTATCATAAATTTAAGTGTGTGCTAAGTAAGATTAAATGGCTTAAAGAATGGCAACATAATGACATTATCTACTAGGCAAATCCACATCAATCATTTTAAATAATGCAACACACAACCTTCTAAAGAGGAGAAAGTGTAGAATGAAGCTGCTCTGAAATTCTTCTGTGATCCCAAGAGTAAAGTTGGGAAGGACGCTGAACACCATGGATTTAAATCAGAGAACTGTTTGGTAGCCACTCGCCGAGATCAAGCTAGGCTCGCGTAGCATGAAATGATGTGTAGTTATGGTTCTTCCTAGTTATTCGCTGGTACCACTCACAAAAGAATGTGTAGAATAAGAAGACGCTAGGCAGAGACCATCTCCAGAGGGATATCTGATTAACCCTCAGCCTCTGTTGAAGACATGGACACTCACTGTGGTATACACCTGCCTATCTCTTCCAAATTCATTTAGTCACTTTTATTTTTATTTTTTATTTTTTGACCTTGTCATCACCAATATTTAATAATTTTGAACACCAACGTGTCCTATTGAAAAGCGATAAATGCAGTCCATTACTTAGTCTTTGTAGCTACCAAGTGCTATTCAGACTGATTTTTTTTCCCCTCCTAACAAGTGCTCTGATTATGCGGGCACCATGCAGAAGTCAGTTTATTGTGTCTTTACCATCAGTACAGGCATTAATGCCTCATGGCCTGAGGGGTCCTCTCAGGGGAGGGGATAACGGCAGGTAAGGAGGCAGAGATGCTGAAGCATAGATGGGAGAGAGGACACCGGGCAGCCTGCCTAGTGGCAATACACATTTTACAGCCAAATAAGACTTCTTTTAAATTGAAGTATAATCAGGTACAATGTGTCAATTTCTGGTATACAGTGTATTGTCACAGTCATATATGTATGTATGTCTATTTATTTTTGATTAAAGGTTATTACAAGATATTGAATATAGCTCCCTGTGCTATGCAGAAGAAATTTGTTTGTTTTTTTTTTCTATTTTTTTATATAGTGGTTAACATTTGCAAATCTCCCAAACTCCCAAATTTATCCCTTCCCATCCCCTTTCCCCTGGTCACCATAAGATAGTTTACTCTGTCTGCAAATCTGTTTCTGTTTTGTAGATGAGTTCTTTAGTGTCCTCCTTTTTCCTTGTCTTCTGTTTTTTTTTTTAGATTCCACATATGAGTGATATCATATGGTATTTTTTTTCTAGTTCTTGCTTACTTTCATTTAGTTATTTTTATATTCATTTATTCCTTGGATTTCCCATATAACCCCATTTCAGAATATCTCAGACTTTCCCAGTCTTCATTTTTACACTTTTCCTTCCTCTCTGTATAAGAATTGAGGCAAGTTTCATACATTTATACTTATAAACTATAGGCAGATGTTTTGATATTAAAACATGTTTAATGATAAATCATAACTATGAATATTTTTTAAACATAACAGGAAAATTATATGTGAAAAATCATGCCTTGTTTTTCTCTCTTACTTCCTTTTATTGTAGTCGAGATTCCAGTGATGGAGTTTGTTTCAGGTTCTTGGCTTTTTTTGTTTGTTTGTTGTTTGTTTTTTTGTTTGAAACAGTGGGTTGACCTTGAAATAGGAAGAGATGAAAGCAGAGGACACTAGGGCTCATCTGACAATGTGAGGTCTTCAGGGCTCCTGGCTAAAGCGAATTCATCAACTCTGCTTCACACACACCTCATAATATTTTCAGTGCGCTTTCTGACAACGATCTTGCATATTCAAGATCTTGAATTACCAACCTGACTCTGCTCTTCGGAGCTCCTGACATTACTTCCTTTGTCCTGCTATGTCCTAAGTCAATTCCGTTAACTGGTTTCTGCCTCTGATCTGGTTGCCAAAAGGTAGATTTTTTTTTTCCTCCACCCGTGACAAGCCCTGAGGATTAATTTTTTTCTCAGCAGCTTATTAGAACTGGCCAAATTGTATAATAAACGTGAATATCTACCTATTATGCTCATATTATACACACACACACTTTTTAAAGGATGAAGGATAAATACATTACAACCATCTATCTTGATTATTTCTAATTAACTGCTACACAGCATGGCAGTCAGTGATTTGGGGTCCAGAGAGAAGCAATGGGTTCAGACTTTTCCAGGAATAAGGGAACATGCAGGAGCCAGAGGTTTCACAGGAATGCAAAAGCAATTCTTTATCATATTCAGTCTCAGTCATTTTGTTTTCCTCTCTCTGCCGTGCCCATCCCACGTCTTTTAAATATAAGAATGTTCCTGGTAGAAGTTGATTGACATGACGCAGACTTTCTGTCTGGGGTGATGGAAAGTGGGTTTGTTGTTTTCATGTGATTCTACTGGTGGGAAAGCATGCAATTCTCCACTGAGGCTACGGCTTCTCTCAGCGTACGTGGCGACAGGCAGGATGAAGATGCAGGCATTTCTTTATTTATTAAAAAGAAACACATGAAAGAGTTACATCATAACATCCACTTCATAGTCACTCTGATATGTGTAGACAGTTCGTTTCAGGAGAATTAGTGCCCAGGTAAAGACACGCTATCGTTATCTTTGTTTGTTTTGTTATTTGGGGTTCATTCTGACTAATATTCCACACACCATTTGCTCCCACTAAGTACAACATGGCCCTATTCCAGGAGCACATGAAGGTGGGACCAAAGGTCAGGGAAGAGAAAACAGAAAATTCTGTCTCCCATTTGAGAAATGTAGCCTTGGGTAGAAGTGGAACTCAGTGGGAGGGAGACCGCGGGCACAACTGTGGAGATGCTGCAAGTGATGGTTCAGAGAAAGCCACCCAAACGAGGGGCCTGGGAACAGTCCTGGGACGCAAGCCAACGGCAACACGAGAAGCCACAGCCAGAGCTGACGGGCGTGTTGTGCTGGGCCATAGGGCACCTCTCCCCGCTGGGTCTGACTGGCTTCCATAAGCAGCACGTGCATTTGTCACTGCATCCAGGTGTCTTAAAAGCATAGTCCAACTTGCCATTGTCAACTCGTCAATTCGTCCTTTAACAACCACCTTGAACTGACCCTACTTCCTGGAAGCATTGGTAACCATGGCACTGAGTCGGTGCACTGCCGTGACTGCTTTCAGATACGCATCGAACATCGGCTCCTTGATCGTTCACTTTTGGTGCTACGTTGATCTCATTTCGCTCTCATGATCTCCTCAAGGTCAGAGACTCATCCTCAGCTGACACCTTCTTAATAAATAGGATTTTACTTGGCTCGACTTGACCAATTTAATATCTGTAAACAGATAGTTTGGTGCTCATTTTGGAGGAAAACGAGCAATATTTATTTTGCGGAATTGAAAACTTTGATGTAATTGATCACCAGTACCATATACCTTATTATCAACATAAACCCTGGAAAACATTTTTTTTTTAATTTGAATGAGTGGCACTTAGAAAGTTATCTTTAAAAATTTTTTTTCAACACCCATTCTGCATTTAAGGAATTTTCCAGCATTGCCCTATCTTCAGGAAAAAATATCAGGGCAGCTAGCCAATGACTACTAGCTTTTCGGGTCATGAGCAATTCCACAGCAATTGTCTGAGTGTTTGGAATAGCAGGGGATGGACAGCAGATTCATTGCTGGGAAATATCATTTCTGTAATGGCCTTTGTCACATTTTGCAGCATATAAAACATTCCTGGGAGACAAAAATGACTCACTTAGTTTGCAGCTAGCTCTTTAGGGTCCATCCGTCTTCCCAGATGTGTCAGTAAAGACACTAAAGTCATGGCGGACTGTGTTCTTCAGGGAAGTTTCATTTACTCTTTAATGCAACCACCATTTGTAAAATACAGCTGGAGGAAACAGCCATTTCAAAGAAACTCATCAGTGGCAATCCCATCTTGTTCTGGAAGCCGGTTCGAACGAACCAAGCCAAAGCTGACTGAACTTCTGCAGGGGTGTCCTCTGCTGATGATCCCCCTTCCAGGGCAGGAGAGCAACCCCAAAAGCTGGCGTTCTCTTCGCAGTTCCTGATGCAATGATGTGGCCCTGCTGGAGGACTTTCTTCCACGGGGTTCCCGCACTTGACAAGGCAGCTCTTCACACCCTTGTTCTCTGTGGACTGCACCATAATCATCTCACTGGGAAGCCGACGTGAAAATAATGTATTTGTTTATTTTGGACGGATGCTGAGGACACCGAGCACCTTCTGTTCCCATCTGCAACATCCAGTATGTTAAGTCAAAAATACCACTGGACTCACTGCATTTTTCAGCCTGGATCATGTGGGTCTGCCATTTGAAGACAACATTATCAACCACACCCTTCAGGGAAACACTCACTTCTCATGACAACCATTGCATAGGATGACAGGATGCCCACAGCACCTCAGGGAGTAATCAGTGATGGGCACCTTTACCATTTCTACCCAGTGGGTCACCTATCATTCAGTGTGAGCCCTTAGGCGTGCTGAGCTCACTCATTTATCTACACTGGAAGGAGGCCCAAGATGCTCAAGTGATGGACGAATCCAGATTAAGTCTCAGTGCGGCTCTTTTGTCAGAGAAAAGGAACTACAAATTGAGCACACAGGATCTTGGACATTCCATTTGGCAACTTCATTCAAATTAGAGGGGGCTGTATTTGGGGCTTCCTGGCTCACTCACTAATAAATGAAAGCCATAGTCAATCATGTGACTGCCGGGAGACAGTGCTCTGTGGGTCTCTCGTACCTCCAGCCTGTTTTCTGGATGTATTCCAAGTTCAAGGGCAAGACTGCTCTTTGTCCAGGCCATCACTGTGTTTGTGATGAGCAGTCTTGAGGAATGAGGTAATGTCTCTCTGCAGAAAAGAGCAGGCTTACTGACAGGCTGCTGCAAAGCAGTGGATTCCCCGAGCACAGTCCCACCGCATGCCCAGGCTCCATGGTCTGCAGAACACAGCCCGCCGGCCAGCATCTGTCTCGGCCAATGTTTCTCAACTGGGGTGATCTGACCCCCAGGGGCACTGGGGCATATCTGGAGACATTCAACTGTGGTAATGTTTGGAATATACATATATTTTCGTATACAGATATACACACACATATATACACACAGTGTATATATATATATACATATTGTTACACACACACACACACACACACAGATAAATGGATGCTAGTAATGTCTGCTGCTCTTAAAATATGCAATATTTAGTGATCAGAATTTGACACCTTGGAACAGCATGCCACCATGCCTGTGCTGTACCTGGCCACCAGTGACCCAGCCATTAGCTATCTTCTTGAGGTAGAGACAGGACTTGACTTACAGTAAACAAAACAAAAACAAATGATAAACTCACTGCGCTCAAAACAAGAACTTTTATCGACTCCCTGGATAGCTACTTCATTTAGGTGACAATACACTCAACTAATTTATTCAATTTGACTTAGACATAAGTGATAAAGAGGGAATCCAAAAAGTTGCTGTGATGGCAGTTAGAATGGGACACAGAGCTGCCAGAAATTTGGCCCAACACTGTGTTAGGTGTTCTCTGAAGGTGCTGCTGGATGAGACTAACCTTTCCCTGGTAGAAGATGTAAAATGCATCATCCTTCGTAATACGGGTGGGCTTCGTCCAATCACATGAAGGCTTGAATACATTGAAATGTTGGCCTTTCCCGAGCACGAGCATATTCCTGCCTGATGGCCCTTGAGCTGGACCATTGCCTTTTCCTGCTTACACAGCAGCCTCTGACCTTCAGACTCAAACAAGTTTGGTTGTTTCTTGGGACAACCTTGACTAACACAGTTCTTTAGACATTAAAAAAAATTTTTCTTTAAAGGAATGATCTTTTCCTTTCGACTCTGTGTTCTCCTTTCCTTTACACTTTCCTTGATATACATACACATCTTAATGATATTTTGCCTATTTATGTATAAAATATGAGACAGAGCAATGTCTTACTTACCAGTGCGTTTCCAGCGTTTTTGATATCTGGGGCACATGCACGTTCATGTTTTTTTGCATGATGCCAGTATGAATGAATATGTAATTAAAAGCAAATTAATGTTAATGCCTGGATTATAATTCTTAATTTATTCTAAAAACACTTTAAATAATGCCAGTAGCAACAACAATTACCTTCAACGGGTAAAGACGTTACTCCATTGCATTCTAGGCTGAAAAATATGAAATGGATCAGACCACCAGCCAACATTTTGAGCAACATATTTTTCTACCCACTCTTCCAACAAATACAGTGGTTTACAGTGCTTTTTTTTTTTTCTTTTTTACTGCTTTCTAAACAAAGTATATAGTGAGAACTTACAGAGTAAGTTCAACCATTTCCAGGATTACCTTGATTCTTTACAAGATTTTTTTCAGAAGAAATTGCATTTGTGTCAACTTTTCCAAAATTTTGCATTTTGCAGATGTTTTTTTTAATGAAGTATAGTCAGTTACAATGGGATAAATTTGGGAGTTTGAGATTCGCAAATGATAACCACTATATATAAAAATAGATAAACAAATTTCTTCTCTGTACAGCACAGGGAACTATATTCAATATCTTATAATAACCTTTAATGACAAAGAATATGAAAATGAATATATATATATATATATACATCCATGTATGACTGGAACATGATACTGTACAACAGAAATTGATACATTGTACGTTTTACAGATAAATCAGGTCTTTTTAGTCTCTCATTCAAAACCCATAAAGGAGTTTCCACCACGCTTAGGGGGAGAAATATGCCCTCCAGGCCCTGCTTCAATTTTTCAGATGCCTGGATTTACATTAAGATTGCCTGGACTGCTTTGATGATATTTCTATGCTCAGGACCTACCTGAGACCAGATAAAGTCCATTCTCTGCAGAAAGGTCTGAGCGTTCTCTTTCTCCCCCTTCCCCGCCGTATAGCTCCCCGGCATTGAAAATCATCCTCCCACATGACCTGGCTCAGGCACGCCTTTCCGAATTACTTCCCTAACATTTTCTTTCTTGCTTATGTAAGTCGAGTTCCATTGGTTTTTTGTGGTTCTGATGCTGGTGGATCCAACCGGTGTTCCAGGTTCTTGTCCCGTCCCGGAAAGAACTCAGAGACAAGACGTAGAGGTTAAAAAAAAAAAAAAGTGAAGTGAGGATTTATTAAGGGATGGACAGGACACCCTCAAGGGGAGAGCGGGCAGGCTCAGGCAACCGGCTGCCCTGAGTTTCTTTGGCAAGTTGGTTACATAGGGTGTAAAAATGAATGGGCGGAATAGTCATTGTGGAGGGAAGGGCTTGGGGTCATATTCCCTGATTATCATCCCAACTGCACCTTCCCAAAGGGAGAAGGGACTTTTGTCCTTATTTAGTCTGGATCAGGGGTGTCATGGTGTCCGTGCATGATGGGTACTTCTGATCTGCAAGGCTAATTTTATTGAAACGAGGGCAGCATAATGAGCAAAAAGGTTACGTTCGGACACTGGAAATTCCTGCCTTTTCTGACCTTTCTTCGTTGGTCTCCAGGCCAAAAGGTGTGGCCCCTCATCAGCCTAAAGATTCCTGCTTTTCTTTCTCTGCCCAGGGATCCCTGGTGCTCACATGATGTGTGCATTTGGGCTGTGCCCCTCCTTTCTGCCCAGGTCCTGCCCTTTGGTCTGTGTCCCCCTTCCTCTGCTCAGATCTAGCTCTCTGCCTGCTCTGACAGTTCCTTGAATAACCAAATTCGTTTCCAGCTCAGAAACATTCACTTTCTGTTTGCTTGTGTTCCCCCAACATTGCTCATTTTCTCATTCCTCTCGAGTCTCTGCTCAAGAAAAAAAAAAAAAAATCCCACTGCACGCTGAGTAGCAGTCTTACCAAGGATTGCCCTACTTCATCTTTCTTTATAGCACTTGTCACCCCAACTCGTATGTAGGCACGTGCTTCTGTCTCTTCCTCCAGAACACAGGGGCAGGATCATGTTCTGTCCAGTCTTTGATCTAGCTTTAACCCTTAAAACTTTTATTAAAATACAAACACTTCATTAGTAACACCACATGGAAAAATTCAGCACTGGGACCCTCCAAGCAAAAGATGGCAATGATATCCGAAAATATCTGATGACTTGACGTGTGCCCTGTTCTCAGATAATAATCTACTTGGCAGCAAATACAGGGGCCCTGAGAGTTCGAGAAACATGGAACCCGCACACTGTACCAGGAACCGATCTTGTAGACCTCGAGGCTGCTTGCTGGTGTGGTCTGGTAGCTGTACTAGCTTCGAATGAAGATAGTCTGTGGTCCAAAAATTATTAAATGAATAATCCAGTATCTTAGTATTGTATTTCCTCCCTCCATCAAGCTGAAAAGGAGATGCACTTTCTTATCTCATGCTTACCTTTCATGGAGAGCTGGGGTGAACATTTTAGAAATACTTTTGTTTTTGAGGATGTGGATTTTAAAGAGAAAAAAAAAAGTATGGGGTTTCGGAGTCACATGAACTAGAGACGGGGTCTGACTTCACTGTCTGCTGGTGTGATCTTTAATCAAACCTTGACTTACAGTAGGTTTGGCTTATTATGATTATAACTAATGAGGGAAGGAAGAATAGAGAATACTTTTCACCTGGCTGTCTGCCACCTGCAGGTAGCTGGATCCCACTGCTGACACACCCGCCTGCTTTTTGTTTCTTCCCAAGATGCCTGCATTCATTCATTCCTGTCACACGTGACTAGGCACTCTGCACGTCGTTTAGCATTTCCGTGTTGATTTGCAAACTAGTCTTATGGCTAAACGCTAGCAAGTTGGAAGCAATGACACTGTCTGCCCAGTTCCAATTGTAATTTTTACTACTGCGTCTCCTTCTTTCAAATAGTTCTATTTTCACTCAGAGAGCAATACACGTTCCTTTGCTTTCTCTTCCTCTTCAACTGCATCGCAAGAAATTTTGGTTACATTTATGTAATTGGAATGATCTGTGGTGATGTTCGTAAGGGGGACAGAGCACAGTCTCGAGGTGTGTGCATTTCCTTCCATCACTCAGCATCAGAGATTTCAGCTCCAACACCTGCAGTCGCTTTCCAGCAACATTCAGCTACTTGCTGAAGGACACACTTTTCAGACGCGTCACCCTTGACTGGACATAGTCACCGGCTATAAATCGCCAGTTTCAAAACTAACTCCTCTGAATCAGTTTTCTATCCGTGTGAGCTAAATATGAACCAAAGATAAGCCTTGTATATAAAGTGTCCCACCAACCGAAGGGGTCTCAAAATCGCCTACTGTCACAGAAACTGACCCCTTTATAAAATAATTTTGCCCACCACCTTCACAAAGCCCCTCGATTGCCACCTTCATCATTGTTATTTGCCATATGGTATCAGTGAAATTAGAGAGAAGATGTTTTGCCCACAACCTCTGAACTTCTAACTGAAAGAGATTTCATTTCTCCAAAATCTCCCCCCTTAAAACAAGGCTTCTTTTACTTAAGTGTGATGGGAAATTTCCCCATCTAAATTGACATGTTTTTTCTAATTCGAAAAGATATCTGCACCCCAGTGTTCATATCCTCACTATTTACAGTAGCCAAGACATGGAAGCAACCTAAATGTCCATCAACAAATGAGTGGATAAAGAAACTGGATAAAGAAGCTACACACACACAATTCCATGGGGTCTGTAACATATATACACAGTGGAATACTACTCAGTCATAAAAAATAAAACACTGCCATTTGCAGCAACATGGATGGGCCTGAGATTGTCATACTAAGTGAAGTAAGCCAGAAAGAGAAAGAAAAATACCATGTGACATCACTTAGGTGTGGACTCTGAAAAAATGACACAAATGAACTTATTTACAAAGCAGAAACAGACTCACAGACACAGGAAACAAACTTATGGTTACTGGGGGTGGGGGGAGAGGGGGGAGGGATAAATTGGGAGTTCGAGATTTGAGGGTACTAACTACTATATATAAAATAGATAAACAACAAAGTTCTTTTGTATAACGCTGGCAATTATACTCAATATCTCTTTAATAACCTATCATGAAAAAGAAAATGAAAAGGACTATATATATGTGTGTGTGTATATGTGTGTATATATATAAAACTAAAACACTATGCTGTACACCAGAAAGTAACACATTGTAAACCAAATATACTTCAATAAAAAATGAAAGAAAATAAATTGACATGTTTTTAACAAGGGTCAACGCTAGGCCACACACATGTCTGTGGAATCGCACTTCTGTTTCTCCATGTCTTGACCCTCTCAGACCAAAAGTGTCCTTACCATCTTCTCTCATATGTGCCCTCCCTCCCTGAACACCACCCAGACATTTAACCACCCTCTTCAACCCCACTTGCTGTTTCTGACTCTGGCTGTAACCCAATAAATCGATCCCAATTGTGTTATTCACCAGAAGGAAACACCTTCCATGTTCATCCTTCGGCTGTCTTTGTAACTTGTGGCTATTACATTAAACAAAAATAAGAAGCCAGACTCTAAGTCGCAGTCCCAGGAGGCAGATTTAAAGAGTGAAAATGATCTGAGAGGGAACCACGTACCGCCCCTTCCACCATCTGTCAACTTTTGTTACCTTTCCTTATGATCCATTTGCTTGTGGTTGATTTTTCAAATTGTTAAGAGTTCTAATGTGATAATATTAAAGAAGATACTGAAATTATCTATAATAATAATTGAGACCGAAAAATAAACTATATAAAGAAAAATCACAATATTTTTCTCAAACGCACTTTTCAGACGAATGGATTGTCAAGTGTTCTGGCGGCTGTTTGTTCTCAGAGGCTTACATCGCTAATCACATTCTGCACTTTATCATTTGCCTGGGGTTAGGTCCTACTTCTCACGCCAGATGGATGGGCTCATTCCTGAAAGAGACTATTAGACCCCTCTCGGGACTGAGGCAGCGCTAGCCTTGTCCCGACTGCAAAGGGAATGGTCAGGCCAGATCATACGCTTCCCCTTAGCGACGGAGAATCGTCCGTCTCACCTCCGCTTCTGTCTCCACCTGGCTGCAGAAACTGTCAAGTTTGCAGATTTCAGGCTTGCAACCAAAATGCATTGTGACTGTCAGACCCAGAATTTAGCGAGTAATTATGCCTCCAGAAAAGTACACAGGAAGGTCACTCAGTTCTGCGGAGTCTATGATATTGCCGGAGCACTTTAAAATGGGAAGAAAATAACTCTAAAGTCAATATTCACTCCAGGTACCTTGAGTAGTGATTTTCAGGAGGGTTAATGTGATGGAACAGGGTTGGAAGAAGCCAACCCCGTTGGTTGAATCTGAGCTGCTGATTTTTTTTTTAATTGAATTGATCTTCCCCTCATTCTCCTGCAGTACCTTCCTCCTTCCTTGCAGCATCTCCCGTAATCAAGGGGCTTTATCATGCAGAAGGAACGTTTGCAAAGCTGTTTTTTTTTTTGGCCTTTGCTTAATGTAAAAAGGCATCACAAGGATTTCAACAGGGCAAACAGGGATGTGAGACAAATGGAGAGCAGCAGAAACAGACTCACAGACTTCGTAAACAGTCTTACCTCTTATTGTACTGCAGAAAGGGGGTGGGAAGGGATAAATCTGGACGTTTGAGATTTACAAGTGTTAGCCACTATATATAAAAATAGATCAAAAAAAAGGTTCTTCTGTAGAGACAGGGACCTATGTTCAATATCTTGTAATAACCTTTAATGAAAAAAAAATGAAAACGAATACATGTATGTATATGCATGACTGGGACATTGTGCTGAACACCAGACATGGACACATTGTAACTGACTATACTTCAATTAAAAAAAAAAATATATATATATATAAATAAATAAAAGACATCCTTGTCCCATTTGCTGTGAGGAAGGAGAAAACAAAAGGTAAATTTCTCGTCTTTGTCCAAGAATCAGGATGTATGTAAACTTGTTTGCTAAGTCCACTGGGTATTGATTTGGAAATTAGTCTGGCTGATAATTTCTGTGTCCCACTTCGGCCCAGAGGCAGCTTAGGCGTCTCAAGAAGTCATGTTCTATGGGTGACTCCCGGAGTTCCGTTTTTGCCCTCTTGCACCCATTTATGACATTATATTATAAGCGTTGTTCTTTCCTCAAGTCCAGTCGCCCTGGCAGGATCTGTACGTCCTGCTGCTTGACATTTTCAACACAAGAAATATTTGCTGATTTCTTATTTAAAGGATCGCCTTGTAAACATCAGACAGTGTCCACTTGGGGGCCACTGAGCCATGTGGGCAGATACGTGGGTTCTCAGTCACTGAAGTGGTCTAAACTGGTGGTCTTCAATGGGGGGAGGCAATTTTGTCCCCACGGGAAGATGTGGCAATGTCTGGAAACACTTTCGATGATCACAACTGGAGAGGGGGTGCTGCTGCCGCCTAATGGGTAAATTCTAGGACTGCTGGTAAACTTCCTAGGCGTCACATGATAATCTCTTAAGAAAGAATTATCTGGTCTGAAGCGTCAATAATGGAAAGCTTGAGAAACTCTGGTCTAGACCAAAGCTGCATGACCACCGCTTAACAGGGATGCTAAATTGATTTGGCCTGGGTAGGATTTTGAATTTTGTATATTGGAGTTTCATTCCAACTTCAAAATATACATCTTTCTTCCTCCCTGCCCTCCCTTAGTAAGGTCAACTCATCCACAAACAATATATTTGCAACAAAACATACCTATGAATGTTCAAAACTCCAGTATTTCTTACAGTCTCCATTTTGTTTTCAAAATACTTGTTCTCTGATACCAGCCACATGGGGGTCCACCCTCTTGTATTAGCGTAGTTGGACTCAGGAGTGTGGCTCACCTGCCCATCCCTGCCATCTGTCTGTTTCTGTACCCACGTATTATCTCTTTAGGGTTTTCTGGTTGCTTTTCACTTCCTTGTGTTGGGTTTAAGTTTCCAGAACCCAATCTTGTTCCTACAGTTGAGCCAGGATCCGGCGAACTCTGCCTGAATTTCTAGCCTGCGGTAGGCAGGATTCACAGCACTACACTCAGCGTAAGCGATTAACCTGGTTACAACATTGTGATTGCAGTATTTTCAATTATTTCCCTGACCCACTGAGCAATAATTCTTTAGGATGAATGCACGACATTCAGAGGAGGGCATATTTTAAAAGGCTAAATTTTTAAACCAGATTAACTCCTTGGAAGTGGGATTATGTCATCCCTAAATACATAGTCTAATTAATTTTCTTTGAAATCTTAAACCCGGACCCATCAGCAGACACGGAAGGGACTCTGAGTAACATATTTGTAGGCTGCTTAACTCAGGGATATGGAAATCTTTTTTTCGTTCCTTGAGAAATGAAGCAATTTTGTGTTCAGCGACCGCAAAGCCAACTGGAAATTGGTTCTCAAGGTGGAACTGTGAAGCTGCAGTCATTTCTAAATGAGTGTCATTCTTGAATAGAGTTGTTGGTAACATTTGCATAAATATCTGTCCTCTTTGTACCCAGAGAAAAGAAGAGAAATTAGTGCTTTTGCAATGTACTTCATTTAATTTCTTTTCTACTTCTTTTTTGTGTTTGTTTGTTTCAAAACTCATGAAAAATATGAAGGGCAGGGAAAGCAAACTTAGGCAGCTGACAGAAGAAGCCCTGGCTGAATTAGTAAGGAGAATAAGGTAGTTAATTTTTTTTGTCCGTACCTATTCCATGACTACTTCTATACAACTCTGCTAATGAAAAAAAAAATGCAAATCCAAAGTTACAAACTTCCACTTATAAAATAAATAAGTCCTGGGGATGTAAAGTCAGTTTATAATACTGTATTGCATATTTGAAAGGTGCTAAGAGCATAAATCTTAACAGTTATCATCACAAGAAGATAAATTCTGTAACTACATATGGTGACGAATGTTAAGTAGACTTACTACGGTGATGGCTTTACAATAGATTCAAATACCAAATCATGATGTTGTACGCCCGAAATTAATGTCATGCTGCATATTCATTGCATTGCAGCAAAAAAGCAGACACACACTTACTCACTCAATTTCCCACACTCTCCTGACCAGTACTTGTGGGAGGAGCAGCAGATCAGTAATACTTACAAGCGATCATGAGTTCACAGAACCAACTTTTTTTTCTTTTTTTAATCATTCAACAAATTATTTCTTTTTTGTTTGTTTGGTTTTGGAATTTTTTTTTAATTGAGTTACAGTCAGTTTGCAATGCGGTGTCAAATTCCAGTGCAGAGCACAATTTTTCAGTTATACACGAACATACGTGTATATATTCATTGTCACATTTTTTTCACCGTGAGCCACCACAAGATCTTGCATACATTTCCCTGTGCGCTATGGTAAAATCTTGTGTATCCGTTCTACATATGCCTGTCATTATCTACAAATTTCGAACTCCCAGTCTGTCCCTTCCCACCCCCCGCCTCCTTGGCAACCACAAGTTTTTATTCTGTGTCTATGAGTCTGTTTCTGTTTTGTATTTATGTTCTTTTTTTTTTTTTTAGATAGAAACAACTTAGCTCTTTATGTTCTATACATTCATTTTATCATTCCTTGCTTAGAATTTCTCCTGGTTCTACATAAGGTTGAAATAAAAAGATGGACCTTCAGGCTTGCACATGAAACAGTAACTAATATTGACTCAGGAGATGGAAGGATGTTTTATGATATTTGACAGGGAAGGAAAAGCCAGGGAAACGTATAAGAAATGTTGAGTATCTTCAGTGAATGGGATTCGCTTTACTGATGTGGTCTGAACATGGTTCTCAGACACAGGAGGAATACAAAGAATGAGACAGTTCCAAAAAAATCTAGAATGTCGTGTTGATCATCTCTCTTTTATTTGACAGGTACCAGAAGATGAGACGATTAAGTTAGGTGCAAAGATTGGACAGCCACGTTCCCTCTAGTGCTCATCACCCTTCTGATGGAAACAATCGGTCCCCAGCCTCTATTCAGGGCACGTCCCTGCTGACCCCGTTTTCATAGAAATGATCAAGCTGCTTCCGCCTGACCCCCACCATCTGACTGCAGCTAAACGAAAGGCATGGGGAGTCTGCGGTTATGAGGGCGGTGGGTATAAAGGTTCTGTTCAAACCTAGACACTGGCAATTGCTAAAGTTAGCTAGAGGTTCTGTATCCATAAATTTGACCAGGTGGGGCCAGGAGACTGGAAGTTTGCAGCAGGCATGGAAGAAGAGAAGACATGGAAGATACTCTAAAGGAGCCAGGACAGGGGATGACAGCCACATTAAAGGAAACGCACAAGCAATGGAAATGAGCAGGACTCGGCTTTGCACGGAGCTCTTGAGCATCACCGGAAATGACAGAAGGGAGGCACATGGGTGCCGCTGGTCTGCTATCTTTGTGTAAAAAACGAGGGGGTACATGTTCATATTTTCTTATATTGTCACAAACACTAAAAAGATGCACAAGTGACAAAAACATTCCTCTAGGAAAAAGGAAATGGGTGAAGTTGAACAATATGGATGGAGACAGGGGTGGTACCACCCCTCTCAACTCTGAGAATTTTTTTAATCTGAGATTTTATTTCTGGTTATTCATACCCTTGCAAGATAGAGTTTAAACGTTGGGAAACTTGTCTCATGCCTTTTCTGTCGACAATTCGTTCTTCTCTTCAGGAAAATCGTTGTCCCTAAGTCCTTATGAAATAATTAAGGGCAGGCTTATGCCCTCACGAACTACAATCCCCCAAAAGGGATTCAACTGACTCCCTTTCTGATTATTTCGGCTTCTGTGATAAATCAACCCAAAACAGCCAGACTTGGAATCGTCAGATGGTCTCTGTTCTCCCATCAAGTTTGCCTGAGGCCTCGGCTAGAGCCTTGGCCAGAAATAGAATCTTCCAGGAGAAAAATCAAAGAGAGTTAAGTTAGCTTTAGGTTCTCGATGAAGAGGATTATATCAAATATTCTTGGCAAACGATGCTTCAGGAAATAGACTCCTGGCTGCATCCTTCCCAGCGAAGCTAGCCGGAGTGAGCCGCCACTTGATAACTGAGCTAGGACCCTTGTGCTCAGGATTTCTGCAAAACGGGTGATGAAAATAATCACTGTTCTTCGAACAAGACATAATTACAACATTTAAGGTAATAAATAAGGAGGGAAATTCTGCAGCATATTTTGGAAAAAATTTTTTGGAATATTGTTCGTTTTTGCTTTTCAAAAACAGGCTTTTAAGAATAGGTTTAGATTTACAGAAAAGTTGCAAAAATAGTACAGAGGATTTCAGCGTACCTCATACCCATTTCCCTTACATTTATATGATACACTTGTCATGATTAATGAATTGATATATTAATGAACCCATATAGCAATAATATTGATATATTATCATCATCTAAATATTAGACTTAACTTAAACTTCCTTAGTTATTCTATGATGTCCTTTTTCTGTTTCAGGACCCATCCATATCAGCACGTTCGGTGATCATGTCTCCTCTGGCTCCTCTGTCCTGGAATAATTTCTCAGACTTTCATTGTTTGTGATGAGTTTGTCTCTTTTGAGGACTGCTGGTCAGGTATCTTGTACGGTGTCTGTCAGTTAGGTTTTGCTCGTGTTTTCCTGATTACACGGAAGTGATGGGCTCTTAGGAGGAAGACGGCAGATGTGGAGGACCAGTCTCATTGCATGATGTCAAAGGTACGTGTGATTAACATGACTCGTCACTGTTAATGCTGACCTTCATCACCTGCCTGAGGTCAGTTTGTACGGTTGTTACAGAGTAAAGTTACATTATTTCCCCCCTTTCCATACTGTACTCTTTGGAAGGAAGTCATGACGAGCGTTTATTTACAGTTTTTGGTGTGAACACAAATTTTCATTTATTTAGGGTTAAAACTGGAAAGTACCATCCTGGGTAATACAGTAGTCACATTTAGTTGTATAAGAAGTTGCTCAACTCTTTTCCAAAGTGGCTGTACCCATTTTACATTCCTATCAACCATACACAAGAAATTTAGTTTCTCAGTATTCTTACTAGCACTTAATGTTTTCATTTGTTTGAATTTTAGCCATTTTGATTGGTGTGTTGTATCTCATTATTATTTTAATCTGCATTTTCCTTATGGCTAACAATATTGGAAGTCTTTTCACGTGTCATTTGCTATCTGTTTGCTTTTTTCTTTGCTGAAATTTCTCTTGATATTTTTGGCCCACTTTCTAATTGGATTGACAGAACTGTTCAGCCTCTTGACTATGGTGGTGGGTAAGTGTACCTGCATGAGTGATAAAATTGAATAGAACCAAATATGCATACGCTTGAGTATAAGTAAGACTGGAGAACTCTAAATAAGATCAGTGGATCATATTACTCTTAATATCATGCTTATAATAATATTATATAGTTTTGCAAAAGGTTACCACTGGGGAGAATCTGTCAAAATGCACATTGCTGTGTTTCTATTATTTCCAAAAACACCATGAAAATTTACAAATATCTCAAAAACATTTCAATTAAAAATAATATATTACTAGTCTATGCCACAAAGAGTACAATATTCTGTCTAGAATGAAACCTGAGAAATGCATTCATTGCTTTAATTCACAACTTTCTTTACATGATAGAAAGGAAAGCAAAGTATTAGGGTATTCAGATATTCCCCCAAGTGTGTCTAAAGAAAGCTGGCAAATTAAAATTCAAAATTACTTTTTGCTCCCCTGTCTTTTCTCTTCTACTTATATGCAGGGAAATAAGATCAGTAAAATAGAAACTCTACATGTCTCTTTAGAATATAAGTAATTTTGTTCCACACAAGTAGTAGATGATCATTGATTAACGTGTTTAGTCTGAGGTTTTAATCTTGAATCTTCTTTGTGACACAGAAAGGTTTATGTAACTCAACAGAAGACCTAAGTGTAGTCTGTTTGTTTTGACTTGACATGCGTCCCCTTGAACCAGAAGGACAATTTGGATACAGTATGGAAATAACACTCTGCAAAGCAATTTAGAACAGGAGGAGAGGAGCCAGTATCCACTGGCTCTGAGATCGAAGGTCAGAAAGAGTAAGTTGAAATGGGGTGAGGGGGGACTGGTAGGCATTCTCAGTGATTTTTCTGAAAGTAGTTTCTATGAAATGTTAGGAACTGGCCACAGATTGCTCTTGAGAAACGAACGAGGGATGAGAAACAGCAGGAAGTGTTGAATATATTTCGCTGCCGTAGACAAGAGATTGCAACGGAAACTTAAAATGAGACTGGGGGAATTCTGGCCAAGATAAGTCTATAGTTTATGCATTTAAATGGTCCCTTCCCTTCAAAAATGGCCATGTTAAGAGTACATAAAAATGAAACAAAATGAAATGATACAACTACAAGCAAAAAAAAAAAAAAAAATTCCGTGGACCAGAATGTGAATAGAAACATGCCATTGCAAACAAGAGCAGAAGCTGTGTGCCTGCTGGGATCAAGGACGGAATACATCAGAAGAGGGTCAGGTGTTTGAGTTCCTGCATGACAAGGTCCAGAAGCACCTTAGGCATTACTGAAGATCAAAGTCTGGCTCACCTTGTGAAACCAGAGGCTGGGGGCTCCCTACCTGTTAACAGACGCTGAAAAACCTGAGCCCAGCTGCCTGAGGCTTGATGCAACTCCTTGCCTCAGTTGGCTGAAGGAAATAAACAAAACTAGCAAAAAGTGCATGGCCAAGCTGGCACTAAGCCGGCCCCACCATCAGGAGGCACCTCAGAGGGGCAGTGGAAGACAATTACCAACCCAAAATATGGAATGTGTGAATAGCAAGAGATGCTCCCCACTGACCTCTTTGAGGATCAGCCTGAGGATAGAAATGTCAAAATAAATGACGGAAACTACCACTCACATTGATAGCTGACATCTGCAAAAGCGAGGACCTACATTTACATTCAGCAAAAATGAAAATCTGAATTATGATATGAGAAGATACGTTTTTAAATTCCTTGGATAGACAGCCATGGGACTGACATCTATACTACAATGATTCAAGGAGAAAGACTTTATAAACACAAATAGTATGGTGTGAATTACCAACAGAGACAGATGGAAGAAAACAGACAAATACGAAAAAGAACAAGCTAGACATTTTGGAATTCGTAAGGATAGTCATGAGAATCATGGACAATGGTGTGCAGATTGTCTGTGTGTGACGTTGGAATTTGTAAATAGGGAGACAATAATGAAAAATTCATTCTTAAGTAGCACATAAAAAACTTGGTGGTTATGAAAAAAGAAAAACACAGACAAAATCTCTAGTCTCACCCGGCCGTAGTTATCAAAGGAACAGAAGACAAGGCGGAGATCTCATTGCGATGGGGAAGGTGTGGATGCAAAGGCTTTACGTATGAAATGATGAGCTCAGCACGCGATAGGCAGCTGGGTTCCTGCACCTGACTCTCCATTTCAAATAGAGATTTGAATTCACAGGGATCAGGATTATAGCTACCAAAAAAACCCCAAAACACAAGACTGAAAAAGAGACAAAGATTGGTGCATGGACGTCAAAGAATAATGATTGTAAAAGGAGAAAGGAACACGGGGACTCTTTTAAACTATAAGGAACTGAAAGGGCACAACACCACATAGAATGCAGAGTTTTGGATGAGGTCAAATGATCGGGCGCCTTTGAATATGGGCTGCACATTAGATGATATTACGGAATTTCTATTACTTTTGTTATGTGCAGGCATGTTGTGCTGGGCCATGTATGAAAAGTTTTTGTAATATTTAGGACAAGTACATATGATGTTATGACGTCTACAATTTATTTCAAATGTCTTCAGCATTAAAACATAAAATTCATACAAGTAATATGATTGCAGGTAGCCCATAGCTGAGATCGGAAAGTAAAGCTTTGAATTGTGTTTGCTGGAGATTCAGCAAGAATGATCTAACTGAGAATGATTTCTTACTTCTCTGAAAGTTTCTCTATGTTTTTTAATAAGGGCGAGTGCCTTGGGGCCTTTTGGAGTGATTATACCATAAGGACCGCAAAGAGGGTATCTGAGACCATAAGAATGTTCCCATGAAGTCACATAAATTGTCTCTACTCACTACGCCCAAGCAAACATGCCCAATAGTTAGAGCTGCTAACTGCTTCCGTCTGCTGGGACCATCCCGGTCTTAGCACTGAAAACCCCGCATCTCAGGAAACATATCAAGTAGTTAATAAGTTCCAGGAGGCAGAAATTTTATAAGTGAAGCCTTGACTTTGTTGCAGTCAGTGCATGAATGCACACGTGCCTATAACTTTGTTTCCATTAAGGAGCCCTGTGTACATATTTGTTTCCATGCCCACGCAGCTCTCATTATTAGTTTTCTGATATTAGAGAAACCTGGTTTGCCTGTTCACTTGTGTAAGTTATGGCAGAAGTCTTTCCACATATATCTGCATTATAACATGCACAGAATGTGGCAAGTACCCACCATAACCCAAAAAGTTTAATGAAGTGCAAAGTAAATATATATTTTTGATATTATCTCAAATACACCAAAATCCTAACATTTTAAATTTTAGTGAAACCCCATATTAATTTTATATCTTATAACGTGTGTTAAATGAAGATTCATATGCAAATGAACATTATGAAGTCAAATTTTAGAGCAAATTGATTCATTTTATTGAGAGAAAAACTGCTTAAAAATCTATTTTATATAAATGCTATCAGTAACACACTGATTCCAATATTCTTTCCTTTGGTTAGATTCAACAGCATTTCTACGTGGCAAGATGTTGTTAGCTTTTTGTTAACTCACTCTAAATACTTGCAAGCAATGAAAGTAAAATAATGCATGTGAAAGCATTGTATAAGGACAAGAGTATTACGCACGTGTTAGTTACAATTTCCCCGCTCTGAAAGTACATTGTAAGTCTATTTTTCACTGAGTCAAACCTCAATTTCCGACCGAGTTAGAATTTACTGCAGAAGTATATGTTAATTCTATTTGTGACTTATCTCAATTACAACTATTTCATCTTGACAATTCAGCCTTTTCTCTAGAACTGTATTTAAGTTTTTTTAAGCCTTCAATAATATAATCTATTTTGGCTTGAAAGATATGTTTTTTTTAATTGATTTTCCTTTAGCATCAAAAGGAAATTACGACTGTGTACATCTTCTCTTCTAATAAGATTATCAGACTAAATATAAAAAAAAGAGTCTTACCCTATTTTCTCGCCTATTGCTCATAAGACGGCAAATCTTGTCGGATTTATCAGAGTGTCCAATGTAGGGAAGCTGTAGGCATTTAGATGCCAGTTCTTTCTAGCTCCTCTGCTCTTTGGCTTTTGCTTGTCTGTCTCTATGCCTGGGATGTAGAAAGGTGCACGGGGCACCAATGGAATTTTACATCAAACATAATCCCATCAAAACTATTTCCAACGATCTGATGGACACAACTCTTTACACTGTCTTCAGACACCTACTGTTGGACCTAAAAGGAACAACCGACCCAATCATTACAAAACAAGAGACTGTGTCCAGGATCCCAGTTATCCGAGTGACGAATTTGCACTTCCTGTTCCCAGAACCGCAAGATCTGTCAAATAATTGTCCCCGTTTCCTTTGGTGTGGGAGGTGGTGGTGGAATTCTGCTCTTACCAGGGGACAGAGTGAGGTATTCACTGAACTGCAGTCTGGGGTTATCACAGTGCTATTTGGGGCTGTACTTTTCGGGTTACTAGCAAAGGAACAAGTTATAATACTAGTAGCCCACCGGATCATCTCAAGGGTGACTGTGGGAGTAGGTTTACTGCCCCCCTGGGACCCGTCAAGCTGCTTCTTGGTGCTTCCGTGTCCAACATTAAATGAAAAATGGTCTGTTTCTCCAACCATATCCACAAGGACAAAGGACAAACCAGCTAAATGTACAGACCACCATGGGCTCACCAAGATCTATCCCTTCACACCAACCAAAGTGAGGACCACTGGTGAGGGGAATGCAGACTAGATGGAAGAGGAGAGAGATGGACAGAAATATTGACAGCTGTATTTTGCTTCTCTTTTTTATTTAACCCTTTTTGGAATATTTCAACTGGTGGTGATCTTTAAGGACTGAATATATAGTCTCCTACACTGAGGGCAACATTCTTTCCTACATGACTCAGCTACACAAGAATGGTGCAAAACAATGGCCTTTACCAAACCTAGGTATGTGTCACTCAAGTTATGCTCAACCTATCTACTTCTCCAGCGTTAGACCTTGAATGCTTCCTTGTCCCCATAAGGCCCTAGAGATGGTTCTAGCCCATATTTCTGACCACAAAGCAAGGATCTCACATGTGCGAAGTGACTGATTAGTTGAGACAGATGCATCTGGCCACCATTCAGTCTGGATACACAGAGCCTCTGACATCTCCAAATGCAAAGGTGAGGGGTCTGGTAACGTAGCTTAGACATACAGATTTGTTAATGACCTCTGGGTGGATAGGCTTTGATTAATGTGGAATGGAAGCTGAGAAGAAGCCAGCAAATAACTTATTCTCTCATGCTACCTCCCTGAATTTCCCTGAGATACAGTGGTTTTATTTCGGCTTTGTTACAATGTCCTACCGTCAACTGTGCTAATTGAGAACTAATATTCCTTTTTGTATTTTCTCGTTCAATTTTCCTGTCTCATTTTCTTTTTTTTTTTTTTCACTTTTGATCCCCTCTGACTTCAAACCTCTATAATATGATAGCATGGGAACTTTTGCCCTAGGCTTTGTTATCTAGGGAACATGAAATACTTCATTATTTTGTATCTGCACACTTCTCATATTTTCCCTGTCATTATAACTCTTAACTCACCGATTTGAATAAGAAATTTGAGATGAAAAAGATCAATATACACTCTGGACAGTCAGTAGGTGGCAAAATTTTATGAGAAAGATTAGGACTAATTATGGACAAAATCAGAATTTGGTGAATATGTTCTCTTGGTATTTCTAGGCTCACCCCTGGTGAACAACTTACCCCCAAATCCTGCCACTTGGTACCTAAATCTTTCCATGAAGAAACAGTGTCCTGCATTTCTAGCTACTACCGCCATCCCATGTAGTATGGAACCAATTTTATTCTTTAATAGTTGTGATGATTTAATTGGATGCAGCCACACCAAGATAAATTATTAAGTGGCAAAAAAAAAAAAAGGAAAGTATCAGGTGTATATAGGTCTTTAAATTGCTTCTTTTCAGACAATACAATGTACATCCTATTAACTAAAGAGTATTGGAACCAGCATCCCAGGATTATTCTGAGTATATGAAACTTTGATTGGACTTTTATATGGTGGAGTTGAATAATAAGTCTCTTCTTTGAAATGAGAAACATAGAGAGATTAATTTCCTTTACTTGATAGCCTGCGGATTTTCCTACCTATGCAATGCTCTGTGCAAAAATGACCAATTCTGAGGTTTAATCCATGGAGAAATTAAGACACTCCTGTAAGAGTGATAAAGTATGTCTTGTCAGCCTCTGGGTCCCTCAAATGTCTCTCATTTTCTCCCAGCCAATCATCCTGGCAGCACCCATGAGTGGTGTTCATTTCTTTCACAAGAATATATTCAATTAATGAAATTCCAAGAGTAACTTCTGAATTCTTTTTTGGTTTAAGCATACATTCCCCATTCCCTGATATCAGGCTGTACTGTGAGAGTAGAAAAAAAAAAATTCCCCTTACAAAATAAAATATCATGAGACGGGTTTTATAATAACAAAAAGGGCAGCTATATTTTATCAGGCAGAGGCTTAATCCATACTTGGCACATCAGTATGAACCAACTTGTTTATTACTATTTGAGAAGGTGATTATTATTAAAATTAATCATTCTTTTGTAGTGTCATATTCATCCTTCTGAAATCTGGAGTATGCTCACAAGGAAGGATTTGTTTTGTGTTCAGTTTACACAACATCGAGAGATATCACAGGGGTAAACAGGATCGTTTCTCTACGAGAATTTAGAGACCAGTCTGGTGCTATTTAGAAGCACAGGCAGAGAGAAAAGCGACGTGTGGCAGCTGCTGCCAGCTTTCACTGTTATTTTTGTTGGTCCATTTGTTTGTTTTCACATTTGAGTGTAAGCCTCTAAAGCTGGGGTAGCGACTTTACCGGCCGAGTGACAATCCAGAAATGCTGAAAGGGACAGAACTCTAATAAAGGATTTAGATGGTGCTCATCACTGTCATTTCCCAATCCCCTAGTTAATCCCAGAACTTGGTTCCCGGATTTTCTGCCTGTCCCAGCCTCTGCCATCATTTTGGGAGATGCTGCTATCCAAAAGGACAGTCCCTTAATCTTGCAAACAATATCCATTTCCACACGATCTCATCTCTACATAACTATGGTGGCATACCAAGACTTGTCCTCACAAACACCTGTACTTCCTCAGAAATCTTCAACTGTAATTTTCATCCTCTGACGTTGTAACCAACAATTCTCTCATCTCCTGCACTCCCTTCTCGTCTACTCTTTTGTTTTCACTTCATCTGTTTAGTTCCTTGGGTTCGTGGCTGTTTCCCGCAAACCACCAGCTTCATTTTTCTTGTTTGAGAGCTATCTGCAGGTTGGATACTGTGTTTAGTGAGACATAGGATAAAGTATTCAACTTGCTATAATCAGCGACAATTGAAACGTAATACTACGTGCTTGAAGGAATATGCAAACAAGCAATCTGCTTCATCATTATCAATAGACCTTGGTCACTGCAGTAAATCATTTCACTGAAACCCTAACAGAATCCTGAAAGGTAAGTGGGTGAGTAATGCAAACCTCAAGTTCCCTGTCCTTAAATTTTAGATCCTTGAATTTTTGTTCAACTCATGCAACTTTGTATTCATTATAGAGGATACCAAGAACGCAGAAGAGATAAGATCCCCAGCTACGTCCTAGCAACCTCATTGCCTTGCTCCGTTTGCTTCACTGTGAACGTTTTGTACAATTTTATATATTGGAATCAGTATAAATGTTCTGTGCTCAATACCTCCTAAGTCATCAAAATAGACCTCCTCATTTGCCCACATTCTAAGTGCCTCTATCAGTTACTATTTCTAAATTTGCCAACTCTTCAAAATCTAAATCGTCAAGTTCCAAACTCCCAATTGCCTACAAAATTTCCAAATGTGTCTTTCCCATTCCTTCTTCAGTCCAGATGTAATCTCTCTATGTGAAGGTAATTCTACCATTTTCTGCCCTTTCAGGGCGGAGAGTGGTTGAGTAATCTGTATGTATCTGGCTCTCTTCTGTTTAATGCATTGATGATATAAACCACAGATGTTAAAAACGACTCCCTTGGTCACGACATGTAATCACAGGTTCTTTTCATTTCTTCTGGAGTTGGATGTTGATGCTACCAAAATAAATGAACGTTTGAAAGACAGTGGGTGATACAATAAAGTGTTAAAGTAATGTTGTCTTCTAAGACACCGTGTCCTATGCAGCATGCATCTTACTGCTTCTCCGAGAGGAGGAGGGGCAATAAACCAGGAGATGGGTCCATACACTAGAGGCCAAGGGGGGAGGACTGCTCAGGAGGATGTCAGTGTTTTTGGGGAACACTCTCAGTCGTCAGTGGGATGACTGCTTATACAATCACTCTGGGGCTGCCACTCTGTCAGCAAAATCCAAATGTCTAAATCCTCCCAAATATACTCTGCCGGTAATAGCACGGTCTACTTGCAGACCGAGAGAATTATGCTTATTTTTAACCTGGAGGTGTGAAAATGTATTCTCCTGTATCAACTCTGAGCACTATGATTTGACGGCCGCTAATCTCCATTTGATTCTGGTATTCTGTTCAATTGAGAAAACGAATGGCTTGAATCTCTTTAATCCCTGTTGATCCAGAATGGAGGAGCCTTTTTTCCACCCTTGCAGGCAGGCTTTTCATGGGACTCAGATGGAGAGACGAGGGATTGTTTTGCTTGTTTTAGTCAGTTTGCAATGCTGTGTCCATTTCTGGTGTGCAGCACAACGCTTCAGTTATATAGGAACACACCTATATTCGGTTTCATATCCTTTTTAAATGTAAGTCACTACAAGATATTGAATACAGTTCCCTGTGCTGTACAGTAGAAACTTGCTGTTCATCTATGTTGTAGGGACTAGGTTTTAAAGTATGGAGCTCCCTGACAAGAAGGCAGAGTGGAAGGGTTCCCAAACCAGAAACTTACCCTCTTAGCTTTGACAGCCCAAAGCCTTCGAGTAAACTAAGCAGAGTCTCAACAAGGCACAGTCATATTCTGAGGAAAGAGAGACTCTGGCCTGAGCAAAGGCCATGTATAGCATTAGAGAATAAACTCCAGTTAGAACCATCATTGCCCTGTTTTTATTGTTTGCTTGCTTGGGTTTTTTTTGTTTATTTGTTTGTTTTTGGGTTGTGGGTTTTTTGGGTTTTTGTTTGTTTGTTTGTTTTTGTTTTTTGCAGTTAATCCTCTCTTGAATTTTAGTCTTAGAAATTCTAGTCGGTGGAACAAAGAATGCCAGGGTTCCTCTGTTTCAGCGGGGCAGGATCCTGTAACTCCATCCCCCACTTCCCTTGTCTCCCGATGGTTCTGTGTGGAATCATTCAGGCTCTGTGAGCCAGAGAGTGAAGACATCAGGGCTAGACACAGAAGTTTAATCTTGAATGCTGGATTCAGAAAGTTTTGTGAACAGCTAAGTGTTATGTGAGGAAAACTCTAGACTGTTCCTAAGCATCTGTGGTTAAATAGTTTCGTAGCCAGGATGGGTCTTGTACTGAAAGAAAAGTGCTTCCCGGTCTAATTCAAGATGAAAAAAAATTAAGAAAAATATTCTTTGGATTCCTCAACCTTTAGCAGCAGAGATTACTAAAGTGAGACCCTAGAAAAAAAATCACGGGTGAAACTATCTAATTATTGTATAAATTACTAATTGACTTTATTTTCTTTTTGAGATAGATCATGATTCTAGTATTTATTTTAGAATTAACATAGAAAAGAATATTTCTCGTGAAAGCATAAAACAGGTGATCAGGAGTAATAACAGTGCCTAATAATAAGACAGGAAAGATCTTCATAATTTAATTAAAATGAGTAGGAAGATGCATTTCCATTTGACAGGCAATTACAAATGGTGATTCTGTCAGTCACCGTTGGCTTTCTTTCCCAGTCATTACCTTCTATGTTCAACGTGAAACTTATACATGTATCTCAGAATAGAAGAAAAAGTGCATCTATTCATTCAACTGAACAAAACACACACCTAGTATCCAATGTGAGAGAAGTACTAGCGCTGTGCCAATATTAACGGATTGATTTACAAGAATAACAGGTTGTAATTATGTATGAAGTAAAGATAAATGGATTTTAAAGAATAAAGGGAAAAAGGGCAACAAGGAAAATAGTGAGAAAGAGAAGAGGATTGTTTTTAATCATCTTCTTGTTCTCAATTGATTGTGACTAAAGTACCCAGACTGAAAAAAAAAATAGCTTAATTCCCAAAAAAATCCAGTCATTAATACTCAGGAAAATAAGACATACAGAACTTTTTACATTGCTCAATTTGAAGGTTTTGAGAAGTAAATTATCCAGATAATTGCTCCGTGTTCCATTCTTTAACATCTACGGTTTTTTATCTACAGGCATAGGTCGGCTTGAATTTTATTTATATGAAATTCATAATAAAGTCTCATTGAAATTGTCTGAAGGTATTTAATGGCAAAGGAAGTCGAGCGAGTTGCTTAACTCTCTTAACTCAGGGAAATTGAAGAACACAAGCACATGACGTTGATAATTATTTTGAACTGAGAATTATGAGGCTGATGGTCTGGTGTAGGTTGTCAACACAATACTGTGATTATATGAAAACGCTGACTGACAACTACTAAATTGGATTAAGGCATTTCATTTGGGCTGTGTGAATTCCAACCACTCAGTTTAGTCTAACAATTATATTTGAGCTCTACATTTTTGCTGAATTCATATCTAAGACCTCTCTTGCCTCCAGCAAGTTTCTCACTCACACTTTTGTGCACCTAACCCCAAAGTGTGGATCTAATTTGGGAAACTCAAACAACTTGGTAATTGGTTCCACCATAATTTTTAACACCCAGCCTCAACTGGGTTGTGTTGACCGTGAAAGGTCAGTTGTGAAGATTCATTCATTCAATAAATAGTCAGTGAGCATATACTCTGGGCCGTACACTGTATGTGGTACTGATGATGTAGCAATAAATAACACCAATCAACATCCAGCTCTAAGGGGACTTACATTTCCTCCAGCTGATCCAACATTCAATCTTGGCAACTATAGATCAGAGTTCTGTTATGAAACCTGTGTCTTCTCTTTAGTTTGATAATTAGATACTGCAGATAATATGTGAATATCAATCCCACACTTCTGGTTCATGAGCACAAGAAATTAAGTAAGACAACATGATGCAAGCGGGCAATGAAAAGACCCTGATTCCCGTATGACCCACCTTTATGAACTGATCAATACAGTGTCAGCCTGTTACACTCCTCCGATTGGGGTATGCCTTATCAAGCAAAGAATATCACAAATTTCACAGTAGTTTTCTTGAAAACATACAACAAACATAATGTTGGTCATGGCTTTTTGTAAGTGAAAATTGTGTCGGAAGGTGTGGGAGAAAAACTTCACTGGACAGAATTTAACAGGTAAGACATTTAATTCAAGACTATTTTAATAAAGGTTAAGAATATTGCCAGAGGGAGAGACTGAACTTGATTACAGTGGGGGAAAAAAAAGATAAGGGAATTTTTTAATATGTTAGAATGAGCTAATAGAACAGTACTGGAGGATGTTGGTGGGAGTTGTGGGGGGGGTGTCGAGGATGGGGGACAGTGGTCTAAGTGATTAGGCCATGGGTGTTCAGTAATTGGCTGTGACTGAAGTTAGTCTCCTACTATTCCAAAGAGACTGAGAAATAAGAGGAGCTCTCTTTCCCGGGGATTACATTTCAAGGCGTTGGCTCCCAGGTTCTTAGGAAAGACATTCCTGGGCTATAAAAGGAGCAAGAGGCTGGGGGAAGATGTGCCTCTCACATAGGCAGAGAAAACAATTACAGTCATAAATTGTCTAAAGTAATTGCCCTAAGGAAAGGGAGAGCAGAGACCTACGGTCAAGAGGAAACCTTCCTAAACTTGAGTCAAGTAGGAATGAGGGCGGATGTTACAACCATCTTTGTCAAAGGAAAAAAAATGTATATAAGTTGAGTGCAGATTGATTTTTTTTTAAAAAAAGCGAAGCTTAAAAAGCCACTTTCTCATATTCATCTATTAGTGGTGACAGAACAGAAATTAAAATGAATCTTTGTCTTTTCTTATCTAAACTGGCACATTTTCTTGCTGTTACTGTCTTTCAGTCCCAGTCCATCGCTCATTCTTATGTTTTCTGTGGCAGAGTACCTGAAGCAGAGTAAGATAAAGGATTTTCAGGTTCTGAAAAATTGCATTCCTCTCCCTTGACAGAGTTCAGAATCAGCTCGTCAATAGATTCAGAGGTCAGAGGGGAGGAGGACACACTATTACTTTTATTACTGATAAATGACCTGTCACCATGGTCCTGCTGTCAACAGAGCAAGACTTTTGCTCTTCAACCAGTTACTGCTCCTTTGGGTGTCATCCTGGGACCAATGATGCTCAGTGTAGCCTTCATCCCAGCAAGGTTCTGAAACTAGTTAAAGTCCATTAAAATAAACTTACAGCTCACTCCGGTCTCAAGAATAAAAAATTTACTTCCTATTTTATGCCTCATCCTTAATTACTTAAAACCAACGTGCTCCAAAAGAGTTTAAATGATGATTTGCAAATAGACGAAAGGGCAATATTGTCTAACAATTCAACGCCACCTCCCGAAGTCTCAATTTTAAGTAAAATCCTCATCTAATATTCTCAATGAGAAATTAAATCAAAATAGCAAATCATCTTGCAAATTAAAGTTCAAAGAGTTCAAATCCCAGTAAATTAAATTTAAGTTAGCTTTCCCTATATATCCTTCTCTGTTTTGGCCAAAGTAGTGGCACTCCAGTCCCTGGGTGGATGCTGTTTCTTTGAACAGTTCCACCCAGACCACTCTTCCACAATGATAGGTGTGTTTCTTGTAGGTCTTTAAATGCTGAACTAATCTTTCAGGGCTTCTTCTAGTAAGGAGCCCAAAGATGTCAAAGAGCACTAAGTATCGTAACCCATGCTAGCACCTAGCCCAACTGTCTCAGACAAAGTGACGTTCTCAGAACAAACACAGCCATTGACTCATCATGGGTCCAGGTTAATGATGCCCCAGCCAAAGGTACAGAATCAGTGATGCTGAAGAATTCCATTTTTTTGTTGTTGTTTCAACCGTGTTTGAATGCTAGTCAAAATACGATAGTATTCATTCATCTAAAAGTGGATGCTGTAAGAGATAAATATCAAAATTTTAAGGGCTTAAGCCAAGAGTAGCTTATTTCATGCTCAAATAAAGTAGTGTGGGAGGTGAAGAGGGAGGCCTGTAGGGATACCTCGGACTTCACGGTGAGGTGGGAAGCCCCAGGAAAAGACCGGCAGGACCCCCAGGCGGGGCCACTACTTTCCCACCAATGCCATTCGGTTCCCTGGCCCTGCGGCATTATCTCGCTTTTTGCTTCTGTAAAACAGCTTGCTTCTAGGAGAACGGAACTTACCCCTAAAATTCTATTGGTTCCCAAAGACCACTCCTGATTGGTCCATTTCTAACATCTCATTTGCATAAAACTCGCCCCTGATTGATCCATTTCTATCACTCCTGATTGGTCCATTTGTTATACCTTATTTGCAAATGATGTTGCAAAATGTTGCAAAGTCTAGACTGGGTGCCTATAAAAGCCTGTGTAAGGGATAGACTGGGATTTCAAAATTGTAGAATAGATAAACAAGATTACACTGTATAGCACAGGGAAATATACACAAAATGTTATGGTAAACCACAGAGAAAAAAATGTGACAATGAGTGTGCATATGTCCATGAATAACTGAAAAATTGTGCTGAACACTGGAATTTGACACAACATTGTAAAATGATTATAAATCAATAAAAAATGTTAAAAAAAAAAAAAAAGCCTGTGTAAACCTACAGACGGGGTCCAGAGCTTGGAGTATTAACTCCTCTGGGCCTGCTGGCATAATAAACCTGAGTTCTCCAACTCTCCGAGTGCTGCTTGGTCTCTTATCAGGATCCCAGTTGCTGTGACACTGAGCTGTAACACTGAGCTGTAACACACTTTGCTGTAACAAATGGCAAGGCTCCTCTTAAGAGTCATCAAGAATATTGATTTCCAACTGGCCAGAGGGAGAAAAGAGAGAACTGTAGCTCATGAAGGCAGGTTTGATGGACCAGGCCTACAAGGAGTGTATACAATTTTTGCCCACATTTAATTAGACAGTCACATGGCTTATCTAACTATAAAAATGTTTGGAAAATTACTAGGCTACTTGGGTGTAACCCGACCCCCCCCCCCCCAAATTGTCTCTACAGCGAGTGAGTTTATGCTGAAATGACTTATGAGCTTAAATTAGGATGTGTATCTGTCATCTTAAATTAAAGCTAATTATGACATTACAATGGACCATAACTAGGGAGGCAGGAGGGAACCGCCTAAGTACATTGTCTCCTGTCTCAGAGAGTGACTTTCAGTATTTCTATTACATTTAGAAACCTTCAGGGTTAACAACTTCATTCACCAAAGTCTCATCATGGTGTTACTCTTTCTAAATTAGTGTGTTCAAAACGTCTGTTTCTTTTGTGAGAAACGCTTTTGGTGCTTTGATGCTGCACCGAATGTGAGTTTACCAAACAACACGTCTCCCCCACTTTGCTTTGAGCAGGCATGTTTCTGTGCTTCAGGGGGTGTTGTGACTACCCTTTCAGTAGGTCTCCCTATGCCTGTAAAAGTTGCTTCCTGGAGAAGAAGGCTGTTCATCCCCACATACATGTTTGAGTCAGAGAGTTGCCTTCAACAGATATGTGAATTGAAGTCCTTCTGATGCTTTAGAAGTGTTTGTTCTCAGTGGTCTATGAAGATCCCAAATTGATGCACTGTTCTCATGGAAACACTGCTCTTTCTGAAACAGCAAGTGATTTTGAATTTATAAACCTTTGCTACACTTTAAAATTTGTGACTGAATTTGTGCAACATTCCACTGACATTCTCTTTTCCTATGATGCTGCACTACCCCTTTTAGGAAAATTACTTGATATTCCATCACTTTAATCTTCTTCTTAAGTTAGCTCCATTTCCCTCTGTACTATTTCTTGTACTATTTCCTAGAATTGAACCATCATTACCTCTCCTATCTTTTGCTTTCTGAATAACGCATTATTTTTTTTTCCTAATGTATTCTTCCAGATTTTGTCTTAGGGTCTCTCACAGTAAGAGTAATGGGATTGAAAAGATCCCATGTCTGCCAAAATCAAGCAGTGATTGCAAAATATTCCAACCACCTTCACTTTCTTCAGCACATCTGTGTCACATTTAAGAAAGCGTTCCATATCCCAGGTCGTAAAAATATATGAATCTAGATTTGCTAATGAGAGTATTCAAGTTTAACACTTGACAAAGAAGTCATTATTCTTTTTTTTTCCCCCTGAGGAAGCGATCTAATTTCACATTGTTTGAATATAAAGAAGGAAGTTTTCGCAACTCCATTTTATCGCAAAGGGTCTTATTTCACCACTGATTTTTACATCCTCCCTTCGTTTATATGCCAAAATTCTTTCCATGTGTTGGTCTGGTTTGGGGCACTTATTAATTCATTGAGAGATGAATCAACAACACACTTAGTAGGACAATAGCCCTAACTTCATAACATATCTGGTAGATAAACCTTTACTTTTCTTATTCCGATTTCTCTCAATAATTTGCACTTTTCTTTTAGGCATATATATATTTTGAGTCATCTGATCATGTTCCATGAAAAATCTACTGGGACTATTAATTGGAATTATATTGACTTTCTGGGTCAATCTGAAATTAAATAACAACTTTAAAAATAGTCTTCTCATTAATAAAAATTGTATATCTCTTAAATTATCTAAGTTGTTTGCTTTACTTACTAAAGTTCTATACTTTCTATACACAGGAATCTTAAATGTCTTTTGTTACAGCCACGGGTAAATTATATTCACTAGTCCTTCCAAAATACAGATCTTTCTTATATTATGTTTTCAATTCATTTTTACTTTCCACTGCATTTTTTGTTTCATTTGCTTTAAATGACCATTTGTATCAATACTTTAGGAGGGGGGCTGGTTCTGCCAAATGCTTAATATTTTTGAAGTAAAACAAAGTTTAACTATGTTACATTATTTAAAAGCTGCACAGCAGGACAGTTGGGATTTTTAAAAATTCATTGCATTACAGAGAACCTTGCAAAGACTTCCTTTGGCCTTGAAGATGATACGGAATGCAGGCTAATTTGAATAATGATTTATTTTGTGTCTATATACACTTGCCTCAAATGCACTTTATTTCACCTAAAGATACAGAAGTATATTATGAACATCCTTATTTCTCTCTTCCTTCTTTCCCTCCTTCCTTCCCTTGTTCCTTTACTTTTCTTTTTAAATTTTTATTTGCTTACTTAGTGGTTGCAAAGGAACAGAGATGTCAGGACATTTCCAGACAGGACTCTGTGGAGTCTGGAAAATCCTACTATTTACCCTTCTTCTCTGCCTCCTTCCCTTCTTTCTTTATTCCCCCTGAAAAAAATAGGATAAATAAAAGGAAAATCCCTAGTGTTAGAAATCTGCAATATCTATTTATGTTGAATAAGTTAATAAATTAAATTTTGAACACAAAAACTAAAATGAAGTATGACTGATCCATAAAACCGCTACAGGAATTTCATATGAAATAAAACATGGTGCAGGATAGGTAATGTCACCTTTAATGGGACAGTTTTAAAGATACAGCATGAGGACTTTTCAGAACTTTGTGTCTTTCTGTGGCTCCAGGATAACTTTGGGAAATACCCCAGAGGTCTTACATGAAGGTGACTTGGAATAAGTGACAGTTCTTGCCCTCCCTTGCCTCACCCCTGTGATAAGCACTGGGCCTGGCCCTACCAGGTCTGCTGATCCAGCAAGTGGCCGATCTAAAATCAGACCTTGGCAAACATACCCTTTCACTGAGGGAGGATACTTTTACTTGTTATGTAGGAGAAGTTGACTGGAGAAGACCATCAGTGTTGTTGGAATTAGAATTGTGACCTTATCAATACTGGCAAGCTCCTGTGTCAAACCTAGAAGTGTCATTTGTAACCTTTGTGAGGTTTCACCAACGCAGTGACCAGAGAACTGAGTGATAAACCAAGAGAGAAGAACAGATACCATCAATTAGGAGAGAGGAGAGGGAAAAATGATCTCCTGCAACCCTTGTGTACCCCATCCAATATTATCCCTGTGATTTCACTGCTGCAAAAACAATGAATTCATCACGTTCCTTGGGACACATTTCCCAGCAGTGCCTTTGACTGTTATGGCATGAAAAAAACACACGTCTTTCTTATTTACTTGGCATTCTTATTTTGTTGAGCTATTTCTTGCCCTAGGTGAGTGGATATTAAGATTGCACTCCAAAGACAGAATTTTATGAATTTTTTGAAGCAGGTACAAACCGTAAAGCTACTTAGGAAAAGCTAAAAAGCTAACTGAATCTGATCTTTCAGTCTGCAAGGTCATCTGGCAGCCCAGCCCTACAGACCTGCTCAGAAATGAAGCAATTGGGACGGATGGGCATGGATGGAGCTATTTAAATGGTAGGTCAGTAGGACTGACTGCACAATATTAGCCTAGCTGTCTATCAGCAGGGTGGTCTGGGGTAACTTTTTTTTTTATACCCCTTTTAGTTCCCTCTTTTGTCAAATATGGATAAACACCAATCTCTTGGCGAAGACTAAGCAAATGCCATGTGTTAATAACCTAGAACAAGTATTGTCAATTACCACTATTATTTGCTATTATTATTATTGTTGTCAATTTTTTTACCATTACTTATCACTGATATATGGTAAGACAGTAAGATATTACAACTGGTTTATGCTTCCTGATGCAAAAGTATTAAACCAAAGTGTTTACACAACATGGACTTCCAAGGAGACATGGAGTCCAGGGTAAACCATATTGTGCATTAAGCAAACATAAAATGATAGTTTAAAAAGAAAAAAGAAATCAATAGGGAAAATCCAGTTTGAGAGATTAACAATTTAATATCAACTACTTTTCTTAATATCATTATGAACTTTGAATTTCTTTTCTTTACAACTCCTGGAGTGCAGAATTTTTATCCTTTTTTTGCAAATAAGCACATTGATGCTGACACAGGACATTCAACTTGCTGAATGTCCTTAACAAATAATGGGTGAAAGACTCAGGGTTCAACTCTATCAGAAGTAAAAAAAATTAGTGCTTTTTCCCAGCCTTTAATGTTGGAAATGGGAGAGGCTTCAAGTCACTTTACTTCAGTTATGAGATGACGCGTACCGTAGGTTTATAACATCATCAGTAGGCGGTCTTCTCTCCAAATCCTAAATCACTGCCCAGATTTCTTGGCATGGCTTGGGCTCACATTTACAACGTTAAAAGAATAATTAAAAATTATGGCGTATTCATCACCATATGCAGTGTATGCTTTAACTACAGAGCAGTGTTATACTTGGGCGAAAATTTACGGTGTGTGTGCATTTAATTGTAACTAATTCTACACATTCATTAGCAGGAAATTAAAAAATGTTCTAGTGGGTAGAAAGTGTCCTTAAATATTTATTTTTTAAAAAGCAGTTTTCTTTTAATTAATTGAATTGTTTATTATACTCCAGTTAGAGTGAGTAAGTTACAATAATCAGTGTCATAATCAAGGATTGCTTTGGCTGATTTAAACCTGGCAACCCAACATCTCCACAGGTGAAAATTAAATATACAACTCCAAAATAATTTGAAGCTAAATAAAAATATCAGAGAATCATAAGTTTGATGGAGTTGAAATTACTGTTTATATATTCATGTATACATTACTATTAGAATTGTTGTTATTATTTTTAATTTCAGATCAGGTTTTTTTCAGCTACTGGTCATTTGAACAAATTCATTAGACCTCATTTTGTTTGATAGAAGAAATTATATTTTCAATCTTAGTAGCTGTTAACTGGAATTTATAGATTTGATGTAAATATTATGCAAAGTATGCAATAAATATCAAAATTAAACTAGTAACAATCAGAATAAATATTTTGTCTTCTCCTTCAAAATCTTCAGTATTTTCAAAATTATAACTCTGCAGCTTTTTAGTGTATATGAGATTTAGTGTATAAGGAAAATTTAGTAATAAGACTCACTGATATTTATAAGAACAAAAATAATCACTGGTTATCCAATTTCTCCCCTCTGTCCTTCTCTGAACTATAGATATCAGAATTAATCTTTTGCATGTGATTTAATAGATTGAGTTTGAAACTTAATTAAAGTCCCTGCAAGATCATTTGCATTTGATAAATAATGATATTAATTTGTACTATATGGGTCATATCTTTATGTCATGACATTTATATTTAGCAAAAACAAATAGACAATTATTATTTTTAAAGGACTTTACAGCTTGACTCTTTTATTGGAACTCTTTGTCCCCTTTAAAATTTATTTTTATTATTTGTATCAACAATAGAAAAATATCATCATATTATTCATATATAAACAATTTAAAGGAAATATAATTTGTTCATACATAATATATTTGCAAAATGAAAATAAAAAATACAAGTAAATAAAAAGCTACTTCCTTGAAACTTGCTCCTGTCACCCTCCAAGACTCAGATGATAAGGCAGGATAGGAATCTAGCAGTTTTACTCAGCTCTACATGATACAAAATCAATGTCAATGGTACCAATCCTCTTTCTCTTTCTACTCACCTAGCATTTTCCCAGAGGATAATTCTATAAATTGTGTTGACCTCAAATCATTTTCAGGAATTTATATAGAGGATTTATATTAGGTTTAGGAAAGATCTGAATGTGTATAAGATTTCTTTTATTAGGAAGATACAAAGCATGTATAAACAAAATTTTTTATTTGAACACTTTGTTTAATGAGGACTGAAACCATCTATGCTCTCTCAGATTAGTGTCAACATTTAACACCGCTTTACTCTTTGGCTCTCTTCATGAATAAAATTCCACTGTCTTCATCAATATGACTTTTGAATATTCCAGAAAATTCTTGTCCAAGCAGATAAAGGTTTAAACAACATTATTGTTTTGTTTCAGGGACTTCCTGAATAACCCACTTAAATATACACAGGATTGTTCAACTTTTCAGTAGGTAACAGCAAACAACTGTTTACTCTCCAAAGCTTTTGAAATGTAAGTCCACCAATTCTGAAATATTACATCATATTCCTTATACAATCCTAACCAAATTCCTGCACTGAGGCATCCACTTTAAACCAGACCAGAAAACCTCACCACTGATACTAAAGCTCTGTCAAGGTAGCCCTGTTCCTTACTGCAGCATGCAACGAACCCAGCGCTGACTTAGAAACGTGTTGCTATGGTTGTATTTTCGAGACGCTGGCACTTGACAAAACTTGCCTACTTGCATTTTTCTACTCCTATGTGCATAATGCCTTTAGAAGGTGAACAAGCTACTTCAGTTTGTATAACTCTCAAAGAGGGAGTGTTAACAGGATTTTAGTGTGATGTCTTCCTGGTACACATCTGCAATTCACACCTGCAAATTCTTAACAGAAGTTTTCGTATCACAGTTTGTTTCATATGTTGAACTTCAAATCAGGAGTCACTGTAGGTAGAGAGTATTTTATTAACACATTATCTTCAAATTGTAACCAAAAAGCTGATCCTAGACAGTATGCATTTTTCCAAGGTCATGAAGCAAGTAAATAGAAAAACAAGGACTTCAACCGAGGTGTCTGGACAAAGGTACCAGTTGCAGCCTACCTCGAACAGGTGGCAGGCATGATTTTCCATCTGTGGAATTAGCCACCCACGAAATTACTTCTGTCCATTTAAAACATTCAATCATTAGAAAGATAGACTCATGTTACAGGGATAAAGTTTTAAGAATCTTCACTTTAAATTAAACTGTCTGGTCCAAGGACACCCTCTCGCTTCTGACATGACTTGCAATCAGGAATCTGAAACTTCCTCAGTTGACTTCACTCCTGCTTTACATTTTGAAAAACTAGAGGAATAAACCCATATGTTTAATCAATTTGGAGAATTCTGTTGTTTGTTGTTGGATTCCTCTTAATTGAAAACACATTGCGAAGCAATGTTAAGCTCAATCAAGCTTGACTGTATCATTTATCCTCCTGATAGGTCATGTCGTTTAATATTTGCTAATATTATTTTTTTAGGAAATCATCATTTCTGGCTAAAAGAAAAACACACACCAACAACTGCGCTAGGAAACAGCAAAAAAAAAAAAAACCCGCTTATCTTAAATTATGAATTACAACAGTGCTGTCTGGCAGCTTTCATGAAATTTTACAGCAGTGAATTCTTGGTAACTGTTAAATGAAGGGGAACGAAAACTGGTTGTAGCTCTTCCCAATAATAAATCTATTTAAACAATTTTTAAACCAAGAAAAAATGATTTATTTTTGACAAGATAAACTGAGATAATGAATGGGCATACAGGTGTGCCAACTATACATGAGAAGAGAATTAAAAATGAATGGATACTGTGATTCTTAGTTTTATCTTTATATCACGTGTGTCAAGAGTATTTCAGTTTGCATTTTAATTTCTTAAATGTATAGTGTTACAAAGGCCCTTTCTGCGACTCGATGGCAGGTTAAAATGTAGCTGCCCAGACCGGAAAATGGTTCAACCCAAGATCTCCCTGACAAGTGAGTGCACTGTTATGGTTAAGTTAAAAATGATTCCTATTGTTGAATAAGAGTCTAAGGAAATAATCCTTAGTACCCATTAGTGGTGCAATTCAAGAAACTAAAGGTAAATTAAAAGTCAGAAAAAGAGTCAATGACAGTAGTCAGCAAAGTAAAAAGTTCCTCCTAAGATACCCGAAATTTTAAAAATCTGTTTTCCCTACAGACACAGAGTAGGAGCACTTTGAAGAATTGTAACTCTAAAATGCCTTCCTCCCAAACGTTGAACATTTCTTTAGCCCGATCAAATTGTAAAGATGAAACACTTCTGGACCAAAAGCACTCTTTTTCTTTCAAGCGTTTCTCATTGTGGCAATAGGGTGACACACCACGATGCGAGGTAGTATTTAAAGGTTAAGGTATATTCCAATTTTAATATTAGCTTAAATATCAATTTTTCCTCCAGCAAAGCATTTTCCTCTACCTCCCAGGAAGGAGAGATGGCTCTTCCATGACAAGACAGACCTCCTAATGAGCAACAGACAGCTCATGCAGCATAGGGGCAGACCCCAGATGGACCTGGCAAGGGGAGGGGATCCAAGGCTGAGGACCAAGGAAGCTCACCAGGGGCAACTGGCGGCTGACATCACAAATCAAAAACTAGTGTCTAAATGTGTTTGCCAGAGTTGATGGTTGCAAGCATTAAAAACTATTCTTGTTTTTTTAAGCAAAATAATAAATAAGCAAACTGCACACAACCGATCACGTTCTCATAGAATGGGTAGTTGTTTAGAGGACTGGAGTTGGGAAATAGGCGAGATACGAGGTAGCCCCAGAAGGACAAGAAACAGAAAGCACCGTAAGCATCTGGTATGTGAAACACAACCATTTGTGTAATCCTGTACAGACCTAACACGCACATGGACACACTGGTGTGTCCACGTGTGCACAGACACATGCACACAGTGACGTTATTTTTCATTGTTTAATGTGCATAAAGGAGATTGTACTATACAATCTTTATTGCATTTTTCTCACTCATGACACCTTTTAGCAATTCCTTCCTTCCAGATCTTCTGATGTAGCTCTATTGCTTTATGTTCCCAGTGACTATATAATTTCCCACGTACCTTAATTTATTAATCCACTTCACTTAGATGGGCATTCACGTTTTTGGACTCTACCAAATTGCTATAACAGCTTTGTACATATTTCCTTCTGGGTTGATTCTTTTATTTCTCTGGCATGAAGCCCTCGCAGTGGAGTCACTGGAATGCATGTTATATACATTTCTAATTTTAAGTAGGTTCATTACATTAGCTTCCAAAATTGTGACACTATCATGTGTCTACCATTGATTTACAAAAATATGAAAATACGCTTGCTTTTTCCCCAACTTCCTCCCTCCCCTCCATCCTGTCTAGGGCATCATCAGAGCCTCGGTGGTTGAAGTAAACAGACATCGACTTCCTGTTTGTTTCTAGCCTCCTGGAGTTTCAGAGCCCATGTCCTGACTGTACCAGCCATGCGCCTCTTCTGTGCTTAGGGGGTGGGGGGAGAAAGCATTTTTCCACTTCAGCTCCCTTAGAACAGAGCAGGGAATTAATCTCCTCAACACCAATTGCAATATATAACAGATGAGTCCAACAAATAGGAAGCTAGGACAAATTTAATTTCATTTATAGGTCTAAACAGGAGTTCTCTGCCTAGAAATTTCAAATTTCCAAGGATGTGAAATGCCGTCTGCATGTACCCATCCATCTCAGCCCGGAGGCTCCTGCTTCGTCTAGTGTAGAGAATGTGCGTTCTTGAATTCTGTGCTGAGCGGCTTACAGTGATTTGAAGCAAATAATGGAGATGTTCAAGTGCTGGGAATGGCACGATCTCAGATTGTCAGTAGAAGCCTAAGCCACTGAGACAATTGCGTCGTTAGAAACAGCGAGAACTTGCTTAGTCCATTGTCTCTGTCTAATTCAGCACCAAGGACAGCGTGGTTGTGTAAGTCTTTGTCTGAGGCGCAGTTCTGTGTATTGTAGGATGTTTATCTGCATCCTTGCCCCCCCCTCCGGGGGCCAGTGGCCGTCTCCACACACTTCAAAATGATGCCTGGGGGACAATACTGCTCTTAGGTTGAGAACCACTGGTTTATTCCATATAAAAAGGGAAGATCAGAGTTTGATAATTTGCCCTAACTAGTTGTCTATCTAACTCACAATATGTAGTAGTTCAAGGTTATGTAGTTTGCTAATTTTGAGTAACAGCTTCGGTGAAACTCTGACAACCGTGTACCTCTCTTGAAACAGACAAATGAAATAAACAGGTGATGATACTGCCTTGATGACGTATAGATTTTTATTCTCAACCGTTTTCTTATTGCTTTCTCTGCAAGGTATCTGCAGAGAAGATTCAGTTTTAAAGCAACACCACAAGCATGAATAATTCCGGCATCTTTGGCTTGAAAGATGGCCAAGTCTGAAGGATTTATTGCTGGGAAAGTCAGAAGAACAGTAACTCCAAAGACCAGCGTCAGCAGAATTCTATTAAAACTTGGCAATGCATCTTGCCGAACACCTGAAGGTCTCCGTTCTATTGTAAGACGGAGACTCTCCACGGAGAGAGATTTGCACGATAAAAAAAGTTGATGAGGAAGGCTGGGTTTAAATGAGAATGATTTATTCCATACTTTATTTTGTTATATTTAAAAGCACGCAAAAACAAAATTAAATATCTATTTACATGTATATATATTAGAATAGCAGAGTGAACTTCCAGATCATTATCTTTGAATTAGACTTATATATACCATCAATCAACCGGAAATCATTTATTGAAGACCTAGCAAGTTTAAGTCATTATTGTAGCCACTATTGCAGGGGGTGGAGGTAAGGAGAGTGAAGATCTAAGAAATTAGATGATACAGTCCACTTCCAAATTGCATCTGGAATGTCGAGTTGATGGTAAATGTGTCTAAAGGTACTGCTGTCTACTGGCCTTTACCATTAATAGTCAAAGAAGTGTCACCCAAAATTCTCAGAGGTGCCTGATACGGACTCCTTTTAGATTTCTTATGAGTAAATAGTATTTCAAAAAATAAATGGGACCATTGCACATGCTCTGTAATCACGTTTATGTGCGAGAAATTTCAGTTTTGTTATCCCCAAAGCATTTGACTTACCAAATTTAAGCATTCCTTTACTTTATAATTCTATTATCCGACATTGTAAACACAGGCAGTTGGTTGATTGGTAAATTTACATATGTATATGAATGTATATATGTAAAAATATATAACATCAGCACATATCTATGTATATTTATATTGATTTTCTAGTTTGCTGTACGCACAGTAAATTGCTAAGTGCCTACAGCCAAGATCTCAATCATGCCCCTTTTAATGAATTCAGTTAAACAAGTTTGCCCACATGCAAACTTCACATTTTTTGAATGTGAGATGTTTCTCTTTTGTTTTATTATCCAGGTTTTTAACTAACATATGAGTTAGAACCTTTTGGTTAGGTGCTTGTTAGGGAGATGTTTTCAGAATTTCAAATGTACTGTTTCAGATGTTACACATTATACCTTTTCCATTGAAACACACTGAATGAGTTATCTAAGAATGTTGACAGGGGTTTTTAAACATGACAAAATAATTGAAAGAAAATCCAATGGCCAGAGAATACAGTAAGAGACGAAAAACTGGCTTCTATTTTAAAATGCCATCTGCTTGATATCGTGAAAAAGAAATGAACCATACTAAAATCATCATCATTATCCATCATCATCATCAATAATCTTACTATTATTCCTAAAATTCCTGACTATATCAACTAAAAAGGATTACTCACACCCAAGGAAAAACAATGAGAGAACTGTATCTCAACATACATTCCTATGCTTTTAAAAGCCATTATTACAAAGACAAATGCCTTAAGATATCTAGGCATTAAAAAAAAAAAAAGAAAATCAAGTTGCCTACAAAGAAAAGAAGAAAAAAAAAGAACCTCAGCTGGTGTCAGACTTTTGATTATCACTCTGTGTTGGGAACTAGAAGAGCGTTTGTAACAAATCAATGGAGGAATAGTTTCTGTGTCAATAATTTTTTATCTAGTAATGGTATCTTTCAAGTATGAAATCAACAGAAGTGAGTTGAATGAGCAAAAATGTGCCTTTCAAGAGATACTCCAAGAAGTGAATTCACAAGATATGTATATAATAATAAAACAATACTGGAGAAATGATGAAATAAAATGTATTGCAGAAATTATTTAATGAATTCTGAACTATCAAGCTAAGAATAGATTTGCTCACGTACTTTGAATTGGATGCTATAAACCCAGTGCTGGAGGGTGGCCCTTCAGAGACATTCCTAGCACCCCTGTTTCTTTATGCTTATCTTTATTTCGAACATGGAAAAGTACATACACAATAATTTAGCTTATTGAGAGTCCCTTATAATAATAGTGCAGTTTAATCCAAGTATCAAATCATTCAAGGGCAATAAACAAATATCTTCTCTAGGGAATATAAATATTTTTATGATTATTACACTTACAATTCAATGTATAAATACTTTTTTCAGGCATTTAAACGTATACTTACAAAAGAGTGATGGGATAAAGGATAGCTTGCGCTTATTATCGGACAAATACATCTCTTATTAAGAAACAAGCACTGCTTTAAATATTCAGCATATATACATAAACATAGTTGCATTTAAAAATTCAGCAATTTCACTGGAAGGGAAGTATTTGAAAAGTTGGCAGTAGTTTTTAGTGGCACTATGAATTCTTTTTTTATAGTCACCTTTTCTTTGGACTGTTAGACGACACTCTTTTTTTTCTTAATCTATTTGATTTGAGACATACAAAAATTAAGCAGCAATTTTAAGACTAGATATAACAAGAAGCATTGTAAATATAGACAGCTAACTTAGAGATTCTGCACCCAGATTTTAGGTGAGAACCTTAAAGGTCTTCGAATTTCTCAGTGTATGTCTACAATGACTAGCCTTATTTTGTTTCATAAACAAGATTAATATTCTTTAAATCTGTCACTTCTTGAATTATATTAGAAAACACTAGATGACCAAGCCACATGATTTGCTTATCACCACAAACATACATGCACACAAATAAATAAAATAAAATGATAGTCAAGAAGTATATGCACTGACTGATGTTTTTAAGTTTTTCTTCATGATAATTAAATACATTTGAGTTTTATTAAATTATTTCAAAACAACAACAATAATAAAATATTAAGTTTAATGATGCTCTGTGTTGATAAGCAAACATTAATTCTTATTTGATATGAGTGATGTGGGTTTAATCTGAATCTAAGATTTCTTGCTCCATTTTTAAGCATCTCTCCAGGAGGCAGTCCTAGCATGAGGTAATCTGTATCCTTCTCTATTGTATATGTATATACATATATTAAATGTATTTAATTTAAAAATCCCCTTAGGATAAAATTATACAATTTGTCTTTGAATGAGCCACTTTCCTTTAATATTAGCATAATTGCAAGTCTAAGGATTTAACATGAATGCAATTCTAAAAATTAATTTGACCTACTGACTTTGGACATGAAGAAGATTTTCAGTGGCCAAGTGCCCAGTAAAAAGAAGCGTGCTTCAGTGCTTCTGACACGACTGTCATGATGTGTCAGTAAGACCCTAGAGGAGTTCTCCTTGGTCTTCCAGGAATAAATATTTCCAATTAATGAAATAAAGTAGCAGATTGTGCTCTTTATCATTCTCCTGGTAACGATATGGACAGTATATTTTGGAAAAGGTATTGAATTAAAATTAAGAAGCAAATGTGAAACATTGCACTCAGAAGAGTTCGGAGAGTTTTGCTTTGTTTCTCCATTTCTTTTCTTTTTCTTGTATTAGTTTTGTTAGAACATATATTTACGAGGACCTAGTCTCACATGCCTGACTTGTCTGTAAGGTAAGTAGAACAAGAGCTCTTTTAGGAGGGAGGGTATAGTTCAAGTGGTAGAGTGCCTGCTTAGCATGCACAAGGTCCTGGGTTCAATACCCAGTACATCCTTGAAAAATAAATAAATAACTAAAATGAAAAAAAAAAAAAAAAGAAGAAGAAGAACTCTTTTTCCCCTCAGCGCCTGCCACGCTGATTGTTTTATAGACAAGACAGTTAAGTGTAAGGGTTTTCCTCAAGGTTGTATAAATAATGATTGACAGAAATCATACCCAAACCATATCTTTTATTCTAAGCCATATGGTTTTATCCACTATATCTGAGGACTAAGTAAGCTAAAACAAACAAACAAACAAACAAACAAAAAAACTCTGCTTTTCCTGAATAATTCTCCTGTAGTTTTTTTTTAAAAACTCCTTTACTTGAATAATATGTTTTTGATGTCTAAGCTAAAATATTTAGAGTTTTTGACACTGTGCTTACAAAGGGCCCTACACTCCCTATGTGACATCAAAGCAAATGGGGTTTTGAATATTCGAGTACGCCCATCATCTTCACGTGAAGAAGCAGTCACGTCTCTGGAAACTGCCTGCAGAAGTTCCCTTTTTGCCAGTATATTACTTAACATGTGGCTACTATCTGGGTTAGTCAGGATTTTCCAGAAAGCCAGAACAAATACAATATATATATTTACAGAGAGAGAGAATTTTATTTTTAGGAGTTGACTCCTATGTTTCTGGGGACTGGCGAGTATGAAACTGGCCGTGCAAGCCAGCAGGCTGGAAATCCTGCCAGGGGTCAATGTTGGCGTCTTGACTCCAAAGGTAGCCTAGAGACTGAATTCCCTCCTTGTCGGGGGTCCCTCAGCCTTTTCAGGTCCTCATCTGATTGGATGAGGCTTGCTCACACTCTGGAGGATAATTTTTATTTAAAGTCTAGCCATTTATGTGTTAATCACATCTGAAATAGACTTTCCAGCAACATCTAGACTAATGATTGAACAAAAAATTGGGCACCACAGGCTAGCCAAGTTGACACACATAAAATTAACTGTCACATAGTATAAAGATTCACATGGGCATTGTAAGCTTGATAAAAGTGAGCCTTGGACTAGTCTGTTTTTAACACTCTACTCCAAATTTACACACACAGCATAATCTGCTATAAATAAATCTGTGTTTGTTGACGGAACAGAAGGAAGATAACTAAATACATTGTCATATAATATTTTCATTATGCCATAAAAATTCATGAGAGACACATGAAGATGCCTCTTTAAATGTAATTAATGTATTTTTCAATGCAAAAAATTAAACTAGATAAAATTTTAAAATCGAGCCTCTAGCTTTGCCATTTTGAGTCATGTGAGTCACTTTCAGTGGGTTTATTCCTACACAGAGAAAATATACACACTCATATAGGCGCACACACACACACACACACACACACGCACATCTCCTAACATTTCAATTTGTAATCTTCATTCTCAGACCTTCATCCTGAGTGTTGGCATTCTGATGGTCCTCTTGCAAGCAAGTTTAGATTAATTCCCATGGAATGGAATCGAAGGAATGAAGAAAATTGTACAGTGTTTATCTGACAACAGTAGTGGGTGTTAAGTTCAGGAAGACCAGGAATGAGTTTAAGAAGAATAAGAAAGAAACAATGCTGAGAATACAATTTCCAGGGACTCGTGAGAATCGAATGAAAAGACAGATTTCACAGAGCCCCGTTCCCCTCACCCTAAGCTTTCAAATCAGTTTGATAAACACCAAGGAACGTGGTTGCTGGGTCATATGGTAAGAGTCGGCTTAGCTTTGTAAAGAAATTGCCAAACGTTCTTCTAAAGTATTACATAATTTTACATTCCCACCAAGAATGAGTAAGAGCTGTTACTGTAAGTATCTTTAGCAATTTGTATTCACCGATTTTTTTTTTAATTGGAGGCATTCTAATTGTTATGGGGTGGTATCTCATTGTTATTTTAATTTGAATCTCACTAATTGCAAATAATGTTGAGAATATTTTCTTATGCACATTTGTCATCTTTTTATCTTCTTTGCTGAAGCATATGTTCAGATATTCACCCATTTCATTTTTTTTTTTTGGTTGTTTATTTATTGTTGCGTTTTAAGAACAGTTTGTACAGTTTGGGTACAAGTCCTTTGTCAAATATATGTTTTGCAAATATTTTCTCCCATTCTGTAGCTTATCTCTTGTCTTTTGTAGAGCTGAAGTTTTTAATTTTAATGAAGTTCCGGGCATCGGTTTTTTTTCAGGCGTTGTGTTTTTTGTGTGTGTGTTATACTTAAAAATTTATGGCCAAATTCAAGGTTATATAGATTTTTCTCCTAAGTTTTTTCTGAAAGTTTTACGGTCTTGCATTTTACATTTAGACCTAGGAATCATTCTGAGTTAATTTTCGTTAAGGGTGTAAGGTCTGTGTCTAGGTCTTTTTTTGCATGTGATTTCCAATTATTCTAGCACCAAAGGTTGAAAAGACTATTTTGTCTCCATTGCTTTGTCTCTGAGCCTTTGTCAAAAATCAGTTTACTATTTGTGTGGGTCTGTTTTGGTGTTCTCTGCTCAGGTCCATCCATGCCTGTATTCTCTCACCAATAAAACTGTCTTTATTACAGCAGTGTTACATTTGGACTGGAAATCATATACTGTGACTCTTCCAACTTTTTTCTTCTATTCAATATTCCATTGTCTATTCTAGGTCTTTTGTTTTCTCATGTATGTTTTAGAGTATGCTGTTAATATATCTACAAAATCATTTGCTGAGATTTTGATTGGAAACGCATAGATTCAATTGATTGATTTGGGAAAACTGATGTCAGAATACTGAGTTTTGCAATACATGAACATAGACTCTCTCTCCATTTACAAGTATCTTTTATTTCATCAGTGTATTACTGTTTTTTTTTTCATATAGAGATCCTATACATATTTTGCTAAGTTTATAGCTGAGTGTTTCATTTTTGCTGCTATTGTAAATGACATAGAGTTTTTAAATTCAAAGTCAACTTGTTTACTGCTGGTAAATAGGAAAGCAATTGGCATTTATATATTGATCCTCTATCCTGTGACCTTGATAAGTCATTGCTTCCAGGAGTTTAACTCCAGGATCTTAACTATTCTTTATGATGTTGAGAACGTCCCCATCTGTTCACACTTTGCTGATCATTTTAATCATGAATAGGTGCTACATTTCGTTACTTTTTTTCCTGCATCATTGGCATGATCATATACTTTTTTCTTTTTCAGCTTATTGATATGGAGAATCACAACAATTGATTTGAATGTTTAACCAGCCTTGCAGATCCAGAATAAACCTCACTTGGATGCAGTATATAATTCTTTCTATACTTTGCTGGATTCAATTTACTGATATTTTTGAAGATTTTGCATCTCTGCTCATGAGGGATATTGGACTACAGTTTTCTTTTCTTGGAATATATTTATCTGGTTTTGATATTAGATTAATGCTGGCCTCATAAAATGAATTAAAAACTTTGTTCTGCTTCTATTTTCTGGAATGGATTTTAGAAAATTCTTATTATTTCTTCCATAAATGTTCGGTAGAATTCATAAGTGAAGTTGTCTGGGCCTGATGCTTTCTTTTATAAAATGATATTAATTATTGATTCAATTTTTATATTTTTATATTCAGTTGTTTTGTTTCTTCTACCTAAGGTAGTAACTTCATTTCTAAAGTGTGGGAACTACGTGGGTAGTAAATTTTGGTATACAGAATCACCTGCATTTGGAGTGGAATGTTCCATTACACTCCCTGAGTATTTTATTCTTTCAACAGTGGAATTATTACCATTTAGAAGACGTAATACAAGTGATTACACCTTGTTTATTGCATGGGGCATATTCAGGAGGTCCAGAAAGTTCTTTTACTTTCCTTTGATCTCTCTTTTTCATCAGTGTGAAGAGAAAATCATGCTATTTAGAGTCACAAAACTATTGCCCAAGAATGATATAAAAGGTCGAATATTACAGGAAAAGGACATGCATTGACTTAACGGCACACTAAATTGGAAATTACCACTATGGGTTCCCTGAGACAGGATACAGGGAAGAGAAGTAAACACAAAAATGCTGCCAAGTAAATATGAGTATGGGACACAGGGTTGCTATGTGGGAAAGAAAAAGAGAGAACCAGGGAAAGAGAGGTACGCATAGTCATTTCTTCTGTTATGTCAGAAAAACTCAGCACGAGAAAGAAGGAAAAAACACAGATCTTGTTTTTCCTAACAGATTCTAATTCTTCTTCTTTTTAAGTACACATATTAGGATGAAAGGAGAGAGAAAAATTCAACTGAAATCATTAACATTTTATTTCAAAGTTTAAGGAAAATGTTCAAAGCATTTGTTTTGGGTTTTGTTATTTTTTTAAAGACAATAATGTAGTAACTCTTTTGCTCAAATGAATTTTACACTCAACAGCATAGCTCCTATCCATAGTTATTAAACAGAGTGTCATTTGTATCTCATTCAATTAGTCATTAATGCCTGTCCTTTAAATTAAAAGCCATATAATTACTGTTGCCATTTAATGAAATCACATAATATGTTAGTCATTCAGTTATCATGCTTTTTGTTAAAATCACCAGGGGTTCAACATAAGGTATTCTGTCCCATTTATCTGAAAGAACAAACGGCTATTAAATGGACAGTTGTGGCCCTATGTGTGGTCAGTGAATTTTTCATTGTAGTGGAAAAGATTAGTTTAAATGGAAACTAAATCCCATGGAAGAGTTTACAAAATCGCTCAGAGACGAACAAAGGCTCCCTATCACAGCAGAGGCATGGCCTGATTTACCAACTGGCCTGTGAGGTAAGAGTTGTCTCCATGAACTTAAGAGCGCACTACAGTGTACTTTCTGAAAAGAAAAAGCATTCTTCCTGTCCTTACCTGTTTCTCATTAGTCCTGTCTCAGCTCAGTTTCCCACCCACAGCACATACACAGCATATTCCACACAGATACCAGCAAAAGATCCCTTTTCCATTTCTTTATTTTTATTAATGAATGCAACACTCCCATCCTTCAAAACGTAGGCCACCCACTCCTTTCATGTTACAGTCTTCCCATAAATAGAGTTAGTTTCCTTTCCTGAATGTTTCTTTTGCTTATCGCGGTGCATAACCATTGGAACGGATGACTGAATGGCTGGTGAGTGATTTCATCCCTACTTCCTGCCCTTTCTACGCTTATCATTTAAAGCACCATTTCCTTCTTTGGTCTACTCTTTGTGCCTCTATAACTATTACATACTATGCAGAGAGAGAGAGCAGGTTGATTAACTTTTAAGAATTTTGGTCTCTGGAGCAAGAGAAGCCATATTATATCCATATGGAGACTCCATCATGTCTATACTGAATGGGGTATCTGTTTGCTTCTTTGAGGAAAGAGTAAGTGCATTTGTTAATAAGAAGAATAGACTCAGGATGCTTTCCAAACTTCCCTGACCCTTTGATTTAATGCGTGGCCACGTGAGTTGCTAAGGCTGGTGGAACATAAAAAGATGTGCTCTGTGTTACTTCCATGCAAATGCTTTAAGTGTTGCCAGGGTGCTGTTGGTCTTACTCTTGTTCTTGTGTATTTTCTCTCATCTTCTCCTGCTATGGGAACTATCGAAGTGCATGTCATGAAGGCATTCTATGAGGCTGGATCCTTGATGGATTAAAGTGAGCAGAGCAAGATGGCCAGCTACTGTTCAACTTGTAGCTTGAATGAGAAATACATTCTGTAATATTATGCCACTGAGACTTTGGGCTCATTTGTTACTGTAGCATTACTTGCTCATCCAGACTGAAATACATACTTCTACAATCTGATCCTACCTAGTTCCCATTTTGTGTTTCCTTTCTCGTTAGCACTTAACAACTTTCTAACAGATGAAGCACTTTTTAAAAAAAAATTTAAATTTTGCTTGTTTCCCTATCTTCCTCTACAGCAAGAATAAAACTGAACCAGAGGGTTGTTTGGATTATAAGAAAGTACTGGCATGGAGGGAAACATATAAAATATACTAGGAAATCAATTTACCTATTGATTGTAAAAATAAGTGTATATTTCCATCAGCTTTTTTTAATCCAAAGGGATTAAAAGTAAAATTCAAGATCAGTGCTGTTCAATGTGAAAATCACTACCCATTTGGTTATTTCAATTTAATTCAATTATAATTTAAAAATTAATTTAAAGTTGTACTTTCTCAGTTACACTACCCACATGTAAAACTCCCACGGGTCACATGGAATGAATCAGTGACTATGTATCAACCAGGGAAGCTGCAGGATGTTTCATCACTGCAGGGCACCCTGGGGAGCAGCTTCACCACATTGTGGCTGAAGGGTTAAAAGTACTAAGCACGTCAGATCTCTGAGAAAAAAATAAGTGATGTAAAAATTGAGTGCTGACTATCAAAAGATCAGAAACAACTTCCAAAGTGGCAGATTTTTTTTTTATTAGAAGCTTTAGAGCAAGAGCATGATGCTGAAGATTATGAACTCTATAGCATACTCCCTACCTACCAGCTTCATGACCTTGAAAAAGGACCTTTCTGTGCCTTGGTTTCCTCATTTGTAAAACTGGGATGATACCGCTATCTGTTTCACAGGTTCACGCGGAGATGAAATGAATCATTATATGCATAACCCAGGGCATTCTATTATCTTAAGAAAGAGGCAAGTTGTAGGCAGCTTTCAAACTAGATTAATGGCTTTTTGATAGCGCTTAAGGGGACAGTCACTTTTTTCTGGCTTTGTTCATGCCATCTTCCTACACTGTGTGAATAAGAGCAGGCTTGTGTGTGCTGCACCCTCAAATGAAGCACTGACCACTGGATTTATGAGATCAGCAGATGACAAGGCACTTTGGGGACATCTAATTGATGAAAAAAAGGGGATTTAGTGCACACTGTCCCAATTTCCCAATGGGATGAGTGAAAACAGAGATGAATTAAGAAGAAAAAGGAGGACACTAATGAACACATCTACAAAACAGAAACAGACTCACAGACATATGGTTACCGGGTAATCTTATGGTTACCAGGGAAAGGGGGTGGAAGGCATAAATTTGGGAGTTTGAGATTTGTTAATGTTTTATATATAAAAATACATTAAAAAATACATTTCTTCTGTATAGCATAGGAAACTATATTCAATATTTTGTAATAACCCTTAATGAAAAACATATGAAAATGAACATATGTATATGTATATTGTGCTTATACCAGACATTGACACATTGTAACTGACCATACGTCAATCTAAAAAAATAATCGGAAAAAAAAAAGAGCTCAGTTCAATTCTTACAAAGTTTCCCAGACCAACATAAACTTGAAATAGCAATTTATCCATCTTTTGAATCAGTAAAATTTTTATTTTTGAGTCTAACATAAGGGTTTAAAATGAATCTCTCTTTCATTTACTAAATATGCCTGTGAGTTTTCTTTTGACTTCAAGTGCACTTCAGTACACAACTAAGTGCCCTTCAAGTAGGTTTCGAAGCCAGGCAGGTAATTTTCCCAGATGTGAAGGGAAGTACGCTCTGCTATGTAGTTTTTATTTCTGTTATTCAGGAGATTATACAACTTTCTGTAGATGCCTCATCGTCCCGAGAGCAGGAATTTATTCTGTAGGTTATTAATATGGGACACACCCTTAAGAATAAACACTGCTATTAAAACTGAAATTCAGATTTGAAAGAAATTTAGTGTCTTCATGTAGAAATCCTTATTTTTATCTGCTGTGCACAGAGAATAAAGTTAAATAGCTAATAGTAGGCTAAAAATCACAGCAGGGAAGGCTGAAGACAGACTAAATCCCTTTTGAGAAAAGTAGATGGCTTGAGAAAGTGTTATCTTATATACCACCACTTTCTATTGAGTTCAAGGACATAGAGGCACACGTCGTTTGTGATAATCGCGTCTGTTTCCCACACATTCGGCTTATAAACCATCATCATGAATAGCAAATGTGCCCAGCAGTATTTATTTATGTCTATAATTCTTTCAAACATCTTTTGGTAATGTGTCCATAGCATGTATAAGTCAATCATTTAAAAGCACGCATCTGCAAACCTGGGCTAATACTGAAATTTTACACTTTCAGAGACTCCCAACTGAATGGGTTTTGGAGTAGAATTACTGGATTTTATCACCCAGAAGCTACCGGAGAAAGATTACAGCTACCGCGGAGAGAATGTAAAATGCTTGTGACTCCTGGATATTCTGAATCTACCTTCCCCATCTACGGCTGTTCATGTAGTACAAAAGAAAGGCTAACATAAATCAAGAAATATTTATACAGACACACACTTTCACAAAACAGAAACAAGCAGAAAAAAGCATACTCTACTTTCTGTGGAGAAGAAAACTGCTGGTTTTATTATTGAAATTACTGTTTACACAACACATAATTGCTAACAGTGGCACTCCACTGATACAGACGTAAATCTGAAAGAAAAAGAGACAGCTCTGCCGTCGAAACATGTGAATGTGATTTCTGGCTTAAAACGATTGCTATTTCAGACCCATGCTGTCACAGTTTGTAAAATCAGAGCACAGTATACATATAGGAATAGGAAATGAGCTCAAAGATCTAACAAACCTTCTGTAATTGATTTTGTAGTAATTAATTCTCAATAAAATATATTTAATTTGATATGAAAATAGGAGCTAATCTGTTAGCATTTTCTGGGGAACAAAGCTGCTCAAGGTGTAATGGTCTTTGTATAAATACTGCCACAGACCTGGGCACACTAGGCAGTTAGTGATTCTGAGAATTATGAAGATGAAGGTGATAATATGCCAAATCATAGAATAAGAGTTCCAAATGCATGAGAAGCTCTATGCACCACTATACGTATCCCAGTGAAAAATGTATTTATGTTTTTGTATTTACGCAACCAAACATTCTACTAAGGATTTAGTTTTCAATTTCTACAAGGTATCTTCTTGTTGTGTAAAACTCACTGAAAGAAAAAAAATCAGGGAAGATATATAACGTGTTGCCTGAAGGAGAATGGAATATAAGAGGCAAAGTTACATTCTGGAAGACCCCATAATAAAGTTAAAGTTATAATAAATAATAAGAGAAGCTTTAAAGATAATATGTTAGCATAATTTCTTTTTTCCTAAATACCTGTAATAAGAAAGTAGAACCATATAGGAAATTAAGAAATTAAATAAAACAAGGCATGGACTCTAATAAAAACAGAAAGTTGTGTAAGGAAACATACACTTAATATCAGAGCCAGCTGAATGACATCGTTATCATCATAAAAATTAATTAGCAAATTATCAGGAATTATCTCCATTAGAATTTTGAGAGAAAAATGGATTTTGGGGGGAGAAAGATTAGCTATAGGAGCGAAGTTCTTCACTTGAGTTGATAAAGCGTAAAGTAACAGTACATTATTTAGAAATATTAAAGTATATACTTACTATAAATAGTCAAAAATATTAAAATTGTACATGAGCATTTAGCCCCTGATTTAGCTGCCTCCACTTCTCCTCCCCTCAGCATTTCCTTCTCCTACCATTCCATGTATAAAAATATAAACATATCCACACGGCCAATTGTGATTAGGCTGGGAGGGCATAGAGAATTCCTATTTTGACCATGTGCTTCTTACTCCGCATTTTAAAATAATGTGCAAACATTCTACAAAATACTTTAAAAAGTAAAGGCAAATGATATATTAAACTAAAAATAGCAGAATTCGAGAGTCATAAACAGTGTAAAAACTGCAGAAAGGAAGACAAACAAAAAAGGGTCCTTTTTTTTAAAAAAGGGAATTTTAAAAAATTTGGATAAACAATGAGTTTGTGTGTGATTTTGGAAAAAAAGAGTCAATGGGAAGACTAGGGAGATGCACTAAGCCAGATCGCAGAGTTGAGGAATGAATGGGGTGCGTTGATGTTAACTGTCAATCTCTTTAATGGCTAGTGGGGCAGAGAGAAGACAGAGGACCATCTGATGCTGTGAAGCAGCGGGGATGGACAACACAGAGGTAGTGGCTGACGGGTCGCTAACAGGAGGATGGGGAGATACTCTGCTCACCTGACAAAATGGAAGGGTCAGGGACATAAGGGAGGCTGGAGGTGGAATGGCAAGTTGTAACAGCATCAGGGTGATATCCTGCATTACTTTTCTGGGACCAAAGATTTGCTGTTCTCTGAGAGCAAGCGCTGATCACGAGTGCTGACACAGGAGACGGATCTGAAGGCCCTCTGGAGGCAGACCCTTGGCCATTCTACGTTCTATTGTATCTCTGGGGTGCCACTTCAAGTCTTGCATACAAATGTCCAATAAATGGGTTTTGAATGAATATATAAGAAGAAAAAACACCCCTAAAGAAAAAGAGAAAAGCTAAATCTGGCTATGCAAATAGTAACACATTTGTTGACAACTTTGAGGCTCCAATTTTTCATTATTTCCTCCATGGTAATTTTTTTCTACCTTTAAGTAGGCCTTTCAAATATTTTAAAAAGTAGAGAGAAGGCTGGCATCATGGACACGTGATCTGTGCTGATTTCCAGGACCCTAGGTGATCTGGAAGGCGGGAAACTGATTTAATGCTCTGCTGTTACAGATTTGAAATTCTTAAAACAATTTACAAAGGGGTCCCACATTTTCTTTTTACACTGGATTCCACAATTTACGTAGCTGCTCATCACTAAGGGATCAAGAAAAGTTTCTTGTCATTAGAAGCGTCTTTCTTTGCTGTGCACAGTTTTTGCATCAGTACGTTTTGTATTAAATTGTTTAATCAAGAATTTTTCTTTGTGTTCTGGAACATTTCAAATCTTTTGATCTTGCTACAAGTACATCATAAGCACGTTATTATCAAATACATTTCTCCATTATAATAATGTTATATAATTAGAGGTTAATATGTTTCACTTGACCCAAAACCATAGATGTATTTGGCCCATCTTTGAAGATTTCTCATTTTCTTCTTCCCACGTTCTTCCCCCATCACCAACCCCAAATGGTTGAATCTGTCTCTGTGGACTTTAATTTTAAAGTTTTGTGTCATGAGCCCTTTTGAGAAGAGAGTTTAAGTGATTAAGCCTCTCCCTAAATACATGCTCACATATACATGACTAACACATACAGTTGAATAAAGCATTTGTTGCATCTCAAATCGTGATTCACATTTACAAAATTTCTGATCAGAAGCCTCCATTATTCCTTCGGATCATGTGTTCTGCTCTGTCTTTTCCTTATTGAGTCTAATTCTGCATTAAACTAAACAGAACTAATACAATTGTGCCTAGTGGATAGAACTTAATAGGAAGGGAAAAATTCGGGGTATAGAATGGGGTTTGAAGTCCTGAAACTTTAAACTTTGATTCAAAGTAAAAACTGACGTGCACCTAAAATCTACACCCTCCACACCTTCCCCAGTCTATTTCCTAACTTCTTACCACTTGTAAACACTGACACTGCTGAGGATAAATACATTTCTCCCCAAGAAATCTGAGATCTGGAACTGCTGCTGTCTTGCAAAATATATTTCTACAAAGGGAATGGATTTGGGGAGAAAGTTAAATCCTTTCTGAGGAACTGCATTTTGTCACATGCCATGATTTATTTTGTCAGGAAAATAGATTCTATGAAGTACTATAAGTCCCTTTGGCAAGAAAATTCATTTAGTCAAAAACTTTAATCTATCCTGGTGACAAAATTCTCTCTTTAGTTTATTGCTTAAAAATTGAGTTTTATAACTTCCATGCACTTTGCAAAAAAAACAAGATTGCCATTTTATGAGGATCTTATGGCAATCCTAGGTCACATAAAAAGTAATTGATCACTATGTAGGAATTGAGATTTTGTGTCTTAAAAATGGGTGGTTAGTTGTGAGGTACCTAAGTATTTTTTTCTCTAAAATATGTGAGCATTTTAAATGATTCCTCATGAAGTTTTAAATCTGCAGATCTCAAAACAGCCACAATATCCTTTAATGACATATTGGTCATTAAAGTTTCTTATGCTAAAGCTAAGTTTTCTAACTCTCTTTAAAAAGAAAAAAAAAACACCTAAACTTTTGTCATCTAAGTCACCGTAAAAATAAATTTACTCCACAGAATAAAATTTGAATATCTGGTATTCTAAATCAGGTACAATGATTACTCTTTTGGAACTCTTAATAAGAACCTCACTTCTCTACACATCTCCAGGCTGATTTAGCCAAGTTTATTGCTCTTGGTAAGTAAAATATATTTTAATATAATTTGTTTCCTTTAAAATCCTAGGTATTTAATTGGAAACATTTAAAATACATTATAATATATAAGGGTCCATAGGTTTTACCAGATTGCTGGAAGGGTCTACGAAATAAAAAATGATAAAGAATACCTATTTGGGAATTTTTCCTTAAAAGTAAGCTTATGCCGTGGCTGCCATGCATGCCCTTATACAGGGACTGAAGTCATTCATACGTAACACTGAATTCAGGTTTTTCTCTTGGTCTGATCGAGCCCACACTTGCATCTGTAATGTTATAAATACGTTACGCTCTTTCCCTCAGGGATTGCAGCAGTGAGCCCCTCGATCTCGGTGTTAGTGTCCTAGCTGCACGATGCCACTGCCTACAGCTCTTGTTTCAGGGGAGAACGAACCTGACTGCATGTTAGATCTGCTCCTTTGCCTCTAACCCCGCGCTCTGCTTCCTGTGCTGAGTCACGCTGCTTCTGCGCCTTTTGCAAAAGTATGTTATCGATAGCCTGAAATATACAGGACAGCCCATTCTCAAGGCTCTGACCTTTAAGGATATAACCCTTTTCCATTCAAATAGAGATAAAATGTTGCATAACAGAGAATAACATTTGTCTTGTTGGAGGTTTACCAGGACATCATGACCTTGTAACAAGGAATTTGAACACCAAGAAGTTTGCAACAACCAACCACATCCCCTACCCTTTTTAGTCTTTTCACTTGGGTAAGATGGTTCTCTGAGGCATCAGTCCCCCATCTTCTCAGTCTGCTGGCTTTCTGAATAGAGTCGTAATTTCTTGCCCCAACACCTCATCTCCCGATTTAATGGCCTACAGTGCAATGAGCAGGATCAGTTTGGACTCAGTAACACTTTGGGTGGTCATTAGGGAAGAACTGGAGATGACCTACATGGTACCATGGCATCAAATCTTCCAAAAACCCAACAGCCCAACCTAACCTGGTCTTCCAGTTAGGTCATGGCCCACATGATGGCCATGGTGTGACACTTGACTTAGGCAATGTCCTGTCTACCAACTTTGATTATGAGCGCCTTCTAGGGTGTTTTGGACACTTCTCAGAGTCTGTTGATTACCATTGGGATCTACTTCCTGAATAAACATCTTGAAACCAAGGTCCTCTAAAATCTAGTCCCCTTACTGAGTGTATGAGTAATCCTTCTATCCAAAACTTTATTTCCTTTCTTGTCCCCTCTGATCGCAATCCTGCGCTAACTGAACACTAACCAATCAGAATCAGATGACTAAACATGCTGTTGTTGATAACATCATTAATGCACTAAAATTGCTATTACAAACATCATCATTAACGTACCAACGCAGGTTGTTTCTCCCAGGCAAGATGAGCTAACAGACCCCTGAGTCTTGGACCACCTGGCCTGAGAATTGTAAATCAGAGACACCCTGGCTTCCAAAACTATAAGAAATGTCACAGAAATGCCACAGATGATAGGATTAAACCCAGCCTCTTTGTTTTTCACCCTTTAAAAAAAACCTAAGTCAAAGATCAAGTTCGTGTGGACCTGAGACTTGTCTCCACTGCCCTGCTTGGCACCCTGCAAATAAATCCTTGCTTTGCTGCAAACATCCACTGGCAGAGTTTGGAATTCTCTGCTGAGGCCACACCAACCCTTGCTCAATTGCATTCTTACCATTCTTGGCATTTAGAAAAGCTTGAACACGTTCTATAGCATTCATGCCAGGATAATAAATTCGGAAAGAGTAACAAGAGAATCGAGAAAGAGATGCATCCACTCATGTTCAATTGTGGAAATGTGGTATTTCCTGTTCTTTAAATGTTATGGTTGGTTTGCTCAGGACAACTCTGCTTTATATTTATGATCTTTAAGTTAACGCTGAAATTTTTGTTTGTTGAACAGCTGCATTTTTCTGTTTAAAGTTATAAATGTCTATTTCATTTTCCCATGTTCTCGTAATCTTCCACAGTTTCTGTATTTTCTGTATCTGTGATATAGTCAGAGTTTGTTTAGATTTTTTTTCCATGTCCACTAATTTGGAAGGTATTTTGCCTTTAGGTCGTGACACCAATGTCTAGAGCTTTACATAATATACTTAAATCTATATATTTATGTTTATATAGCTCGTTTATGACTCTGGTGATACATTCAAATCTGTCTTTCTAAAATGGCCAGTTTCACTAACGTAATACTGCACATGGACACTGAATATAAAAGATAAATTATTGACTGTCTACATATCCATAATTTATGTTTTCTCTCTGTTATTTTTGTTAATCTATTTATTCTGGGATTTTGGCTTTGTCTATTATTGTCAATCTAGTTATTTTTGAATTTAGATATCTTACTGCATTTTTGTGATAGCTGAATAAATTATTTTTTAAACAAAGCCCCACGTTGACATCACGATTTAAACTGAGCCTATCTTTAGCTGTTCTAAATGTGCTGTGTTGATGATTTCACACAAAGCTTCACAACTTGCTGATCCCTTTGTTTCTTTTTTTTTTTTAATTTACACTCTGTGGGAGCAGGGAGAGTAATACATTTCACAATCTTTTGTATTGCTGTTATTGTATGACTGTTTACTTTATGAAAAACAATAAATTGGTAAGATTTATTTTGGGACTTGAACTCTTGAAAGTTACTCTTTGCTGTGAATTATTTGTATAGAAGATGAATCAGAAACTACCCTGAATTTCTTTCCTTTTTAGTTAACATTTTTCTTATAAGTAAGTGGTTATTCACTTAATTAGAAAGAATATATTTCTATTCTAGTCTTTTGTTAATTTTCTTAGGGAAGAAAAAAAAACTACATTTTTTTTTTAGGATGCTAATAAAAACACGTATCTTCTTGTGTTTGAGAAAAATTCCTGTACGTATGTATATATATTTTTTTTCCCACAAATGATCGTTATCCTTCATAAGACATCAGAAATTTTGGTGTGATGAACTCTGCCCTCCAGAGTTACCACTTTCTTTTTACCGGCAACGATTTTCCTGGCCATTTTGTTTATTAAGCTTACCATTTATGGACTGTGTTTTTAGTGTCAAATGTAAAACTCTTTAGCCCTACATCCTGAGGTTTGTCTCATGTTTTTCTAAAAGTTTTATAGTTTTATATTTTACACATAAATTCATGATCTATTTTGTGAGACATATCTTGATTAATTTATTTTTTTGCTTTACAGATGTACAATAATCCAGCCTCATTTGTTCAGAAAGCCATCCCTTTTCCATTTAATTTCTTCTGTATCTTTACCCAAAATAAATTGGATGTATTTGTTTGGTTCTATTTCTGAGTTCTCTACTCTCTTACACTGACCACATATCTATCTTTTGGCCAAAAATCACAGTCTTAATTTCTGTCCTGAACGGACATTCATTCAGGATGAAATTCTGCACGGGCAGTTTTTCATCACTTAAAATAGATGCCATTTTATTCCAGCCTCTGTAGTTTCTTTTGAGATATTTGTCATCTGAACTGTTGTTTTCCTATAGGTAATGGGCTGGCTCTTTCTCACTGCTTTCGGGATTTTATCATTGTCTCCAATTTTCTCAAACTTAACTCTCTTGTGTCTTGGCATGTTTTTTTTTCAAGTATCTAAACTGGGGTTCACTCACTTTCTTGCATCTATAGTTTTATGGCTTTGCTAAATTGGGGACATTTTCACTATTAATTTTTTGGATTACTTTTTGGTGACACTTCTCCTTCTGAGATCCCAATGACATAAATGTTTAATCTTTGTCATAGTAAAATTCAACATGTCTCTGAAACTCTCCCCATTTTTTCTGAGTCTATTTCTCCCTTTTTCTTTTCTTTTCTTTTTCTTTTTTTAAGTTGCTTTTTGGGGTAGGGTAACTAGGTTTATTTACTTATTTATTCTTAGAGGAGGGACTGCAGATTCAGTCCAGGAGGTCGTGCATGTTAAGCACACGCTCTACCATTTTTTCTCCCTTTTTTTTAAGGTTGGTTAATTTCTGTTCCTCTGTCTTCAGTGTCACTGATATTTCCTTCTGCGCTCTCCATTCCACTGTGGAAGGATTCATGGAGTTTTGTGTTTTTGTTTCAGTTTGGTTTGGGCTTTCTTAGTTCTAAGCTCTCTGTGTCTTCTTTTTTATCTCCTATTGATTTGCTGAAACTTTTCAATTCTTTATCGCTTGTTTCAAATATACCTGCAATTGCTCACTAAAATATTTGTATAACGCTCCTTTAAACCCTTGTCAGATAATTCCAGCATCTCTGTACCCTTGGTGTCACCTTCTGTTGATTGTCTTTTCTCATTCAAGTTGAGAACGTCACTGTTCTTTGTATGATGAATGACTTGTAATTAAAATCTAGATGTTTTAGGTATTATGTTAGGAAACTCTGGATCTTCATTCAATTCTGTGCTTTAGCTATCCAGACATTACAACTGCAGGAGAAGGAGATGTCTCCATTTACCGTCCTGTGGGAGAAAAATTCCAAGTTCTCCCCCTTGACGTTCATTGACACCTGGGACAGGGAAGAAGTCCTTGTCACTGCTGGGTGAGAGTGGGAATTTAGGCTCCCTGCTGAGCCATACCTCCTTGGCTGGGAGGGGAAAGGGCACCTTGTTATTGCTCCTTACTTGGCTTCCACTGACACTGCAAGGAAAGGGTGTCCCTACCACTGAGTAGCTGGAAAAATCATGGCATCTTACGAGGCTTTGCCTGAAGCAACCCCAGTGAGGGGAGTAAGGGGTTGTAAGTAACATCCTGTTACTTAGGGGCAGAAGTCTGAGTTCCCCACCTGGTCTCCACTGGCATGTCAGGGTGGAGGGTGTCTTGCTGAGTTTGGAACAAAGTTTACTCTCCTCATTCAGCTTTCTTTAATACCACCTCTTCGCTGGGGGGTTCGAGATACCTCGCACAGCCTGGTGAGCACACAAGTCTAGGACCCCCGCTCAACCTTTGTTGGACAGCTTTCTGGGTTGCTGAATTTTCCAGTATCCTAACTGGGAACTCACCACCATGTCCTGCCCAAGAATCAAGTTTCCTAACAGATTTTTCAGCTTCTTTCTATTTTTAATATTCTCAAGTCTGTTTCATTTATAATATCCAGGGGTTTTCAGTTCTATGTTGTGAGTAATGGAGAAAAGTATGCCCAATTTATTTTTCCATAACTGAAATTTGGAAGAACATTTTGTGGGTAACCTTTTTTGCTCATGGAAAATTTCTATAACCTTTCACTGAGAATCGAAATGACAGTTTTTACATAAAGTATGAATTATATATGTATTACTGGACAAGGAGGCTAATGGCAAGATTTGAATATGAGAGTCAAAAAAAAAAGAGTCCTAAATAACAGAGTTGAAAAAGTAGTAAAACTGACCTAAACTTATATTTAGGGAAATCTTGAGGGTCAATATGGTATAACTAAGAATATCTGATGGGTTCAATAGATGAAGGGAAAATCACAATTGGGAGTGAGATTAAAATTTTAGGATCACAGTCAAAAATCAATACAACGAAACTTAGTTAAAAGGAAATAAAAGGGAGTCGTCCTTTGTAAAACTAGTGCTTGTTTTACGGATGGCAGGTATTTGTCCTACCAGGCTCACCCTTTTTCCTTCTAGACACAAACTCTTCTTGGGTAATTTGCTTACATCTATCCTCTTTTTAAAAGATTCTTTTTCCAACAGCCCATGCAATGCAATGCAAAGAAAAATGACGGATTCCATTTCCCAGGCATAGTTCTATAGAAAAGGAGACAAAATATGGTACAACTGGTCCAACAGAGCTGTCTTTCTTGATGCTTTGGGATTCTAATTTAAAAAAAAAAATTTTTTTTTTCTTGCAGTCTGCTGAGTTCCTGATTGGAGAGGCTGTATAAAGCAGAGAGAACTGAAGCAAAGCAAACCTAAATCCAAATAATAAAGAATCCTCTCCAAAAAAAGTTCAAGGTTCATGTGGCCTTGGAGCAACTGGGAGAGCAGAACAGCTCCTGACTTACCAGCTTCAAGAGCGAATCTTTCAGAAGGCACACTTCGATTATTGCCTGTGAACTTTATAACTTATTTCTCTTTGTTTATGGGAATTAGGTTTTTAAAAATGTTAATGAAACTCTCTCATTTAGATAAACGTCATTCTCTAAGTCCTCAAAATTCAGTACAGCAAATGGTATTGTTCACATCCCACCTCTTGACTTTCATTTTAAGATTTAAACTGTAATTGGTAGCCTTTTCTTGCAAAGCTTATAAGTTAAAAAAGAACAGAGTGTAAAGAAACAAGAAGTCTAAGTCTTGTTTTACAATTAATCAGCATATAAAGTGACATTTATATATATAGGGTCAATATGGTATATATTGACTCTATATATTTTATATATGATATGTGTGTGTGTATGTGTATATATATATATATGTATATATATATATATATACACACACATCAAGTAAGTGATAAAAAAACATAGTGGAGATAACATTCAAGACTAAATTTCTAATCAACTCAGAAAAAAGTGAAGTGCAACAATGGCAGGAGAAATAATAAAATGTACATAAATAACTGTTTAATGCAACAAGGTGAGATATTACAAGTCAAATTAAGGGTTTGTATCAAATACAAATAATATAATAAATCACCTAGGAGATACAAGGTAGCAGAACTATGTTGGGCTCAGAAAGCTTCAGGAATGTTTAGGAAGTGCCCAGGGGAGAACGGAGAAGAAAATTACTCTAATTTTGAAATCAGCATATTAAAATTAATAGGGTGTTTTAAATATCAAAAATATAATGTTACAATAAGTTACATAAGGAACTAGAGGTTTACGGAATCCAGAAAGAAGACCTGTCACCCAGGGAGCTCATTTAATACAGGAAAGTGTCTTATTTTTGAAAAATAAATAAGCAAATAAATCCATTAATCAAGACTGGAAGAAAGTCTGGTTTTGCGTAGGTCATTAGTGACTCCAGACAGTAACATAGTGCAGTTGTGTGATGACACCAGTTGTAAAAATGCGGTGCTGACCAAGAATGCTTGTTCAGTGCTAAATCTGCACTTCCACTCACTGGCCTTTTGGGATGACTCTCATCCCATCTCCACTCCTTTGTGATACATTTTTTGAGACACAGGGGAAATTTTTGCTTGGAGAACGAATGTAGCTAGTTCTTACGAAAACCCTCAGGCACACCACAATTCTGATTCTCTATTACATCCTGTCTTGTGAAAAACAGAAAAAAAAAAAAAGGAGCTTTCCATTCTACAAAGATATTTGGAAAGGCGTTTTGATCGATTATGCCATCATTCTATACATATAAATGCCGAAACAGTCGTCACTATGGAAGAAGAAAATAGGGTGTAGTTAGTTCTTTTATTTATCAAGTTGCTCCAATCCAAATATGGCCACTTTTTTCTAATCACCATTTTTTAATTGATGGGAAACTGTGTCTGGAAAATGTGAAATAAACTTTTATGTTTATCATTCTGCAAAATAGATGTTCCTACTCAATAAGGCTTTCTGTGTGTATTAGAGATGCATGGGGCCAGGATTTTAAAAAATGTACATGAGGAGATAAACGGCTCGATAGAAACCTTTATATTAAATGTTCATACTCCTATATTTCCCATAGCGGATGTACTCCCATTAAAAAACAGAATAACGAGCAGAAATTCATCCACTTGAAGCTGACATTTCAGAACTGGGGTCTGGAATTAGAACTCTTAAGCCAGGCATGTTCCAACGTAAGAGCATGAATCTCATGTTGTTTGGAACAAACTGAATTATCCATCTTCTAAGGTATAAGAGTAAAACTAAAGAACAGATGACAAAATTCTAAATTAAGATCTATGATCTTATTGGACTCTATCTATAAAAGAAAGTTCAATTTCCCCCAAAGAAGGTAAAAATTAGTTTTTTGGGGAGAGTCTTTATATCAGTCATGCTAACATCATATGATCTCATCAACCATCATGCTGGCCAACATCCCGCTGGAATAGTATCATTCTCTAAATGTACCATGTTTATAAAATTCTTTTTTCAAAATCAAAAATTTTGTAGCTACTCAATGACTTGACATACATCACCATTTTATAAAGCTCAGATCAATGTATTTTCACAGAAAATGTTAGAGTACAAACTGAATGCTGGCTCAAATGAGCTCAGAAAGTTAATATAACAGCTGTTTACTACAAGGTCATTATTAAACCAATATTTAAAATTTTTAAAAAACCTATTTACATCGTCCCAGACACAGCAAAGGAAAAGTTGACCTCTGTAACACTTCAGCCCTCACCTGATGATGGATGCTACCAAGGAAAACATATCTGGAATCTTGAGGCATGAAAGAGAAAGTCTTCAGAAACATCAAATATTCTCTAAGAGTTGCCAAGGATAAATCATTACTGGAGAGATTTAACAATAAAACATCTTGTAATAAACAGCCCATTTTTTCAACTTGGCTAACAATGTAGCCGTCAGTCTAGATTCCTCCTTCGCTCTTCCTCGTTCATGTACCACGCTCTTGCTCCGTGTCATTTTTCACTCACTGATGCGAAACCACTTTCTGTTGCTAATTCATCTTCTCTCACTTAAGCTACAGCAATAATTCCCTAGCTCCTCTGGTGGCTTTCAATTTTCTCTCACCTCCTCCAGCGCACTCACTCCATCTTGACTTTCAATCACCGCTTACAGCCTCAAAGTATTTTCCCAAAGGATACCCGCCAACACCTACTATCACCTCCAACAAATTTCAGAGGTGCTCAGCGATCTACAGAAGCTTGAAGACACAGATGCTTTGATGAAAAACTCGAGGTAACATACTATATTGCAGGTAAAGGGTAAGATATACGACCAATGCATCAGAATCTCAGAGAAACTGGTAACAGTTAGAGCAATGCTGTAATCTTACATAAGGTGTGGAAATATTGTGATGTATATATCCTTGAATATACTTTATCATACATTGTTGAGCGCCTTACTCATGTGCATAGAATATAGAGGGATTAATGAGGCCCCTTTCTTACCCTGAGTGGTTTCACACTTAGCAGGGAGACAAAATTCATTTGGATAGATATTATGTAATTAGGAGAATATGAGGTCAGTACAAGCACAGAGAAATGACAGCTCAGTTCAACCCGGGGCAGTCAATAAAAGGACTGCCCTTAACAGTCACGAGCTTATGAAGTGACATTTTGGCTTCAACCTCAAAGATCAAAATGAATGTCTGGGTGTTGTGGCAAAAGGCCACATTCAGCTGTTTACTTAAAGGCATGTTTCACCTGTTTATTCCAAGATTCTTGACATTTAGAAGGTAGTTATAGTTTCTAACTTATTTAAATTTTCTTTTAAATTCTATATTGTTAAATAACACATATATAAAATGTATATGATGTTTATGTAAATAACATATATATAAAGTATATACACACACACGCAAGTATATATTATGCAAGTATTTATAAAATATACATTATCTAAATGTAATATCTGCATAGTTTTAAAATAGCTCCCATTTTAACTTTTCTAACCCATCCGCTTCTCTACTCCACCTTCTCGCTTCTCTGTCGAGCCAGTAATAGACGTACGTCGATGAACTGGGATAGCAGAAAGCTACTGAGCAGCATCTTTTGATAAGCAGGGTCAAAAAGGGTGCGATCTTTTATATCTTTGGAGGTAGAGATACTTGAAATTGAGCCTCATTCCGATGCTCACTATGCAAATATTTTGCTTCTAATTTTTATGGCCTCACTTTTGTGCTTTCAATGATTTCTCAAATGGAAGACTAACATTTATGCAATGCAGGCTTTTGATTTAAATGAGCTTGCACAAATAAAAATGCAACAGCGAGGTCTTTGACAGAGCTTCAATACGGAACATGTATTAAGCATCCCCTCCTGATCGTCCCTAAGAAAACTGATTTTTAAAAAACTGGAGAGTCTTTTTAATGATTTGAACAACTCTGGACACCAACGTTGATATTATAGTTTGGATTTATGCCATATATTCGGGTGTGCTGTTTCCTCTGTTGTGTACTTAGCGTTGTTGTTACGACATAGCATTTTGCATTTTTGTATTTTTTTATGTGTTTGGGATGTTGTCCTTGGGAGCCCGGGAGGACGGTGGTTAACTGAGAGGTTCTTAGTTCAAACAGCCTATCTCGGAGCCCTGGCTCCACCTCCTGTCACTTCTGCTGTGTTGGAGAAGTAACTTCCCCTCTCTGCTCGGGAGCTTTCTCAAGCATAAAAGAGGTAGAGAGTGTGACAGCCTGCTTCATCAGGTTGCTGCCAAGATTCAATACGATGCTACGTGTAAAGGGCTTACCACCATGCCGGGCACACTTAAGGGCTCCGTAAGCATCAGCCTCTTCTGCTTCCTTTGCTGTTGTGTCAAAGGCTCATTTTCTCCCCTTCAGCTAAAACAAGAGACCCCGCCATGCTTACCTACACGACATGGAACTGGGTGGGTGGGTACCAGCATTCTCAAGCAGCATATAACAAGGGCCAAGGAGAGACAAAGAAGTTTCACAAGGTAATGAAGGAAGAAATAATTAAACATTTTTAATTGAGATGATTAAAGAGGATTTAAAAGGAATGTGGGGTTGCACCCACGCAATGCCACCTGGCTGAAATAACACGATGAAAATTAACTGGAATGTGTAGCCTGAGCAGAGACTATGTAGGGTTTTGATGAATGAAAAGAAAAATAAGACAAGAAGTAGTTAATAAAATGGGCCATGTTAGAATAAAATTTAGAGCTATTTATTCATGGTTCTGTCTTTCTACCTATGAAACAACTTATAGGGTTTCTATTCAAAAATTAACTACATGTTTATAGCAGCATTATTCATAAAAGCCCCCAAGTAAAAACAATCTGAGTGTCCAGCAAATGAGGAAGGGGTAAACACAATGTGGTACATCCATACAAGAAAGCCTTACTCAGCAAGAAAAAGAAAGGTGGGCAGTGATGTCAACATCATGGCGGCATAAGATGTTTTTCCTTTTTCCCCCCTTTTTAAACAGCTAATTAGACATTTTTCCCGTGGACAAAAGTGCCTTTGCAGGACTTGTGTGATCCAGTACTATACGACAAGGGACCCACAGGCAGACTTCCCCAAGTGTGCATTCAGTAATAGGCAGACAGACCTCAGGATGGGCTAAGGAGCCAGCAGAGGCAGCAGACCTGTCCCAACCCCTCTCACTGCGATCAGGAAAAACCCAGGGTGTGCTGACCTATGCAGATACCTACAAACAAGAGATAATTTGAAGAAGTCCAGCCTCCTTGAAAGGAGATTCCAGCATGACGCTGGAGCAAAACAAAACAAAAAAGGCAGTGGTGATGGGGAGATGCAGTTTGAAATCAGTGAAGATGGGGAGATGGTAAAAAGCAGAAAACATTGCTTTCCCACTATTGCATGTTACTCTTTTAATCAGAGTTTACTCTGCGTATCAGCGACCTAGAACCACGAGCAATAAGCAGTCGTGCTGACAATTGTCATCCTGGGCTGCTGGCACTGAGCGGTGGTTCCTTTCTGTTGACACATACTACTTAGCTGCTGGCATGACAAGTTGTTTTCTCACTGAAGCTTCAGTAAAACACTATTGATTTTTTCTCAATGGCTGAAAAACAGACACTATCTTGTTATTATCTCTCTGGCATCGGCCATGGGGCCGTAATTTTCCAACCTCGGCAGAGCATGGCTAAAAATACCAATTCTACCCATTAAAAAGTGAAAACTACTAATAATTTCCCCCTTTTATTATTTTTTTTGAGCACAAAGAGGAAAGTCCTTCAATTTTTCATACCAATATCTATTTACCTGAAGGTAAGAACAAAATACGAATTGTCACAGTTGAATATGCTCATTCCACATAAAGGTTTGCGGTCATCAGAGGAGAGATTTGTACATTGTAGTAGCGGAGACACGAGGAGCATCTTTCTCCCCGAGAAACTCTCCTGTAAGATGTCTTTATAACGAGACCTGCAGCTCAGGATCAGTTACCCCCATTCTAGCTGAAGATCAGCAGTAGAAGAGACCAAAGGGGACGAAAAAAGCCACTGCAATTGTCACTACTATGGTAACCGCCAATACTATTGCCTGTGACTTTCCACATGGCACCGTCTTGATCACACGTATGCATATTCTGTACATTCCCTGCAGAAACAGTGAGATCAATTTTTTTTATTAACTTCACCCTCCAGTTGAGAAAACGAATGATCAGAGATCTTAGAGGGCTGACAGTATGTAACCACATGGAACCTAGATGGGTCAGAAGGAAAGCGGGTAGCCTTAAAACACTATGATACAGCCCCTGTCCCTTCTCTGCTCAGTTGCTCTATCCCTAAATTAGGTGGGTTGGTCATTTGGTGACATTTAAGGTAAGCTTTCCTCATTGAACGCCCAGCTTGAAAAAGAAAAAAAAGAAGAAGAGAAAAGAAAACATGGGAAGGGAAGGCACCCCAAGGTCAGAGAAAAGTGTGCAGGCGGGGAGGGTGGGAAAAAGAAATGGTGGTTGCCAGAGAGAATATGAAATCTTAAGGTACAGCCATTGTTCCTTAGCAGTAAAGGGCTGTACATAGCATAGAAGGCATTCTAAGGAAAACAGGGAACTTGACCCAATGGGGTCTAATGTTTCCCCAGAATTTTTCTCAGTATAGCTCTCTTGACAGCAATTAACAATTTTCATATTAACACAAGCGCTGTATATTAATAGCCTTCGCTATAGAGGTAATTCTGAAATGATAGACCGTCACAGCTACTAATCTGAAGCCTGTTACCTGCTGTTGAAGGAGGAGAAAATTGAGACCTCAAGAATAGTTGCTTTTTTTTTTTAACTACCCTATTCAGGATTGAAGAAGGTCTTCTGTCTGTCCAACAAGATGCCCTTTTCTGTTTCAGATCAGGAATCAATAAAATGTAAAAGAATGAAATGTGACTTGTCTGGCATATTGCTGGCCTTATTTTTAGTATACTTTGTCATATTAGTATTATATTTTAGATGATAATATTAAATATATATTTGAAACTAGTGACAGAAAAATTTAAAATGTATTAACTACACATTCTCTTATTTTGAGGCTTGAATGTCATAATATTTTATCATGAAAATTCTGATTGAAAAAACCTGGTGAGAAGGAGATTATAGTATGGAAAAAGGGTAACACGTAATAAAAGTATGTTGGTCTATAAAACAAGACAAAAATGCAAGGAAACGGCTAATAGTAAGCGGAATCAGCAAAGGGGTAACAGTACAGACGTGCAAGGTGGCAAGCAGTGGTGGAAGGATGCGGTGATACGAGTTGTACAGTGTATTTTGAATGCTTGTGGACACCGTAACTATAAAATAAAAAGAGGCATGGGATGACCTTTTACTCATTAAAAAAACCTGTTATTCTCATTAAAAATAGTGTAAAAGTCTGGTAGGAATTTTGAATTCCAATGAATATACACTTCAATAGAGAAGGTGTGAGGCAGTTAATAGAAGAGCAGAGGAGGGAGAAGGGAGGTCCTGCACTGTTCTCAGTACTTCATTCTTCAATCTCCAAAGGCACTTGGTAATTTTTTTCTTTTTTTTTTTTTTGGTTAGTAGACTTAGCTTGAGTTGAATCATATTTAATGGTGTAGTTGTTTGAGGATGGGAAAAGGAATGCTTAGAAAAGAAAGAGAAAGAAAAATACCACATGATATCATTCATATGTGGAATCAGAAAAAAAAACAGAAAAAGAAAAAGAAAAAGAGAAAGAAAAAGAAAAAAGAAGACACTAATGAACTCATCTACAAGACAGGACCAGACCCACAGACATAGTAAACAAACTGGCGGTTACTAGGGGGAAAGAGGGTGGGAAAGGATAAATTGGGAGTTTCAGATGTGCAAATACTAACTGCTATATATATAAAATAGATAAAAAAATAAATTTCTTCTATATAGCACAGGGAACTACATTCAATAACTTGTAATAATCTTTAATGAAAAAGAATATGAAAACAACTATATGTATGTATATGTATGACTGAAACATTATGCTGCACACCAGAAATTGACATCTTGTAACCGACTATACTTAAATTAAAAAAAAAAGAATGTGTAAAAAAAGGGAATGAAAATAATATTTAAAATATTCATACATAACACATCGTGGCATTGTAGAATGAAAGGAAAAACATTTGCATACTATAAATAACTACATATGACACATTATTATTATGTTTAGGATGCAAAATAAACAATGTTGGCTAAAAAAAGAAACAAATGACTTAAGATAATTGTCACATTGAGCGTTTACCTACCACCAAGAATTTAGCAACTGGGCAACACAGCTCTGTCTGTTTTTTTCTAGGTTGTACAATAATAAAATAAAAACGACAAAAACAGTATGTTTGTAAAAAGCACTAAAAAGAAACATGAATTTGGATTAATCATGGTAAAAACATAGATGTAATGATTCTGTTCGATAAATTTGTAGCATGAAGCTTCTTTTTAAATAGCACATAGGCATCATTATTTTCATTCTAACTCCGTGTTGATCTATATTTGCTAACAGTAACTGTATCTTTAATTGTATAGTCGAGTGAGGATGAGCTTAAAAAAACACATAAAATTATTTTGGGAAAAAAGGGAAAGACAGACTAAGAATCAATTGAAATTTTAATTTAGCCAGTAAGGCAATGCTATAATATACAGACAAATCAATGAAACAGAATAAAGAGTCCAACATTAGATTTCACAGATGGATAGACAGGTAGATTTATAATGTTATAGTTTTCAATCTTTTTCATTCGCATACATGGCCTATTGCTTTTCAAAAAAAGATTTAAAAATAATTAGGTAGGCAAGAAATCATGTTTCGAAAAATTTAAGGCTGGGAAATTTGGTTCCAGTATTGGTTAAAAGGGAACTATTAGCCATTATTCCATCATAGACACAAATAGGAACTCAAAATAGAGTCTTACAAGATAAAACTGTAAAATAATCTGGTGATTGGCAAATCCATTATTATGTAGGGGAACTCAACACTCTGCTTTCAGTAATAGATAGATTAAAAAGATAGAAAACCAGCAAGGATGTAGTTGAACTGAGTAACATTATCAATCACTTTGTTCTATTTGACATTTATAGATTTCTCCATCCCAAACCAGCTTAATACACATTCTCCCCAAGCTCACCTAAAACATTTACCAAAATTATAACATCATAGTCCATAAAAAAAAACCACTTTAACAGGGTATTTTAAAATAGAAATAAATTAAAATACATCCTCAGACTAGAATGGCATTAATGTAGAAATTTTGTAATCTAAAATTTGTAGGGAATCACAAAAGAACCTGAACAGTCAGAGCAAACATGAGAAAGAAGAACAAAGCTAGAGGTATTATGTTCCCTTATTTCAAACTATACTGCAAAGCTATACAACATTAATCAAAACAGCATGATGTCTGAGAGAAAAACAAGCACATAGATCAATGGAACAGAACAGAGAGCCCGGAATCAAACCCACATTTATATGGTCGATTAACCTGTGACAAAGGAGGCAAGAAGATATCACGGGGAAAAATACAGTGTCTTCAATAAACGATGTTGGGAAAAATGGACAGCTTCATATAAAAGTATCAAACTGGAGTACTTTCTTTCACTATATATTAAAAAAAAAAGCCCTCAAAATAGATGAAAGAGCTAATTATAAGATCTGAAATCATAAAACTGCTAAAAGAAAACATAGGCAGTACTTGACAGTGGTCATAGCAATATTTGGGGGGCTCTATGTCCTCAGGCAAGGGCTACAAAAGCAAAACTAAAGGAGTGGCGAGCCTGAGGGCTGTAGGAAACCAAGACTCCATTCTTACAAGGTGCACGCATACGAACACTCGCTTGTTCTGAGTCCCAGGACAGAGGCAGCAGTCTACAAAGCACCCTACTGGGTTATACGTGGAATAGATTTATGGGCCAATTTTAGAGCTAGTGCTGGAAGGGCACGGAGGGGCTGGCGTGTGGCGCTGTTGTGTTTGGCGCCGTCAGTGACTCCCCGCATCCGGCCGATCAGCACCGCGCCCCGGCCCGCGATCACCCGGCCGCCCGGCACAGCCCGCGCGCCTCCAGACCTGGGGTCCCTCCAAAGTGACCCTGCACCTGGGCGAACCTGGTGGCTGCCCCTGGCCTGCAACAAAGCCCCTCCAAGGTGGCCCCACTCGCCCGACCAATTGCAGCGAACTCCCTTGGGCAGCACCACATCCCTCCAGAGCAGCCGTCCACCATTTCGACTGGCACCGAGGGACCCTACACCCCGCTCGATTCGGCAGGTGCGCTCAGCTGACCCTGGAGTCTCTCCAAAACGGCCCCTCCCCCCAGCAGTCCCAGCAGGCACCCGAGGAAGGCACTGGAGTCCCTCTCACGTGGTCCTCCACCCATCCATACCCATTAGGCACCCTCAGAGACAACGGATTTTTAATAATAATAATAAAAAAAAACTAAGTTGGACTTTTAGATCACATTTTAAAACTACATTTCAAATTTAGTAACAGTAAAAGAGCCCAACGGAAAAACCAGCTTTCTATGGACAGATATTATCAGGACGCGTGTGAACCGAAAATGAGAACTGGGAAACATTCTCAGCATCTCAGAATGACTGGTAATCGGGAGCATGCAAATGAATAGAAGGAAGAACGCAGTATCTGGACGCCGGAAGACAGCACAGACTGAAAACAGGGAGTGAGGAATTGGAAATGATCCCCTACCAACTGGTTCCTCTGCCACAGGATATTGCTAGACTTATTGGCATTTCAGATTGCTCACCTAAAAATTATGGAATTGAGCAGAAATGTCTCTGAGTCACTTTTTTTTAGGGGAGGAGGCAGTCAGGTTTACATATTTAATTCACTTTTAGAGCAGGTACTGGGGATTGAACCTACGACCTTGTGTATGCTACACTAAGCATGCGCTCTACCGCTTGAGCTATACCCTCCCCCTTGAAGTCACTTTTAATCCTAATATTCAGTGAGTTTATGCTCAGTAAGAAAGCTAAATAAATTATGTATTTTCTTTTCTTTTTTTCTCCTGACTGCTGCCTTCGTTCAACTTCTTTGGATAATTTCTGCAAAGTGATAAGAAGTTATCTGAATACAAATATTGATCAACAGTCTGAGGACTTTCATCTGTAATCTGCAGGAGGAGCAAAAGTGCTATCACCTTTAAAAGAATTTTATCAAAAAGTGGCAGAAATACAGTCCTTGATTTTCTAAAATGGAATGGTTATAATGCCTCTGTTACTAATCTAAACACTGCGAACTGGAAAATGTATATCCCAAGTGTTACCATAACTTAAAATTTTTGCTTAAAATATGTCCCAGAAAATTAAGTTCACCCTTGAACTGGGCCCTGGGGCAAAGATTGATCTAACTATAAATTTTATAGCTAAGATATAAAACTCTGAAATTGCTATTTTGTGATAAGCACATTGACAGAACTTTTAAACTTCATTTTTTCTATCCATGTTGTTATGCACTTATAAGTTCCAGTCAATATATGAAAGTTTTGGTAGTAAAAAGAATTTCTTAACATGGCATTAGTGACCAATATGTTTCGACAAAATAGGATGTCCTTAATCTCTGTGCACCCAAGTTGTTCATCCCAGGACAGAGATGGAGAAACTGGAGCTGCCCCTGAACACCTTATAGGGAATGAAACTTCACATTCAAGGTATTTTTCTGACGCCATCATCATCTATACCAAGCACAGACAAATGTAAGTGTACAAAAAACAGCCCTTAAAAAATCTGTTCATAAAGATGTGCGCTAAAGTGAAAAATCATTTTACTTTTTTCATGACATCACAAATAGATTTTAACACGTTAAATCTGCATCACTTGCTTAGCATCCATTGGGAAGAGCTGTGTTGATGTCCATAGAAAGCACAGCTTTACTGTGTCAAGTTGTATGGCCAGTGTTTTGGCCACAAACTTGTTTGCCGCAAGCAGTTTCACCACATCACTAGTAGGCTGTAAGACAATTTTGCCATAAAAGATAAAACAACAAAAATTAAAAAAAAATAAGTATGCAACTTGGCTTTATACTCTCTTACATCACAGTTCCAGTAAGTTTCCTTGTCACAGTATTTTCTATCAAGTCAGTATAAATAGTTATCTCCACTATTTTAAGAACATCATATCTGCTTGTCACTGAATAGACTAATATGAGGCTTAAGGTTTATATAATGTAAAAATAAGTCTATGGTGCCAATGGAGAAATGAAATCAAATTGCCAGCTGGCTGTCAAACCGAACTGTCAATCAGTTATTTTATCTTTTAAGGTAAAATTCCCTTACCGCCAATTAGTTGTGTGGTTAAATGGCTTGCAGCAAAGATTATTATGGAAAATACCTAGACCCACCACGCTGATGTATTTTACCCTAAGAAGTTATGGGGCATGACAGAGACTAAAGCACATGGGTCAGCTAAGCCAGGCGTCCCCAGGACCATTACGCACAGAGAAAAGCTTCAGTAGCCGGAGTAAGTTAATAATGGTTCAAACGACTATCCATGGACCAGTGTCAAAAGAAGGATCGCAGGGGATGCAGTAAGCAGGGAAACGAGTCTAGAACAGAATAATGGGATGACAAAACTAAGAGTGAATGTAGAAATTGGTAAATGTAAATTTAAATGTGAGTAAACATTAATTAAAAAGTTAAATAGGAGAGGCAGTGAAAAAAAAAGATGAGACTGTAATACAAATCTAAGGGGTAGAAGATTCTATTTTAAATGGGGCATTTTTATATCACATGTATATATTTTAAGGGTTACCAAACCAAAAAACAAATAAATAAAATAGACAGCATATCTAATTTACAAATCAGAGAAAAGAGGAATGCCTTAGAGACAACAAAGTAAATCCAACAGAAATCAGCCAAAGAGAATGGAAGCAGAAACAAGGACTAACTCGCTAATTATGAGACACAAAACAGAATTTTTAAAATGATACTTATTAGTAATCCCAGTAAATTAAATTCAGATTTACAGAACAGCAAATTTAAGCTAATCAAAGTTTGTGAATCTGATTTGATGTTAAAAGGAGATGCACCTAAAATATTATGAGTGGCATATTTTCAGTTAATGTATGTAAATATATACCATAAAAATATTAACTGAAGTGAAGTTAGCGGAATCGGTATAGAACTGAGATCTTGTTTCTAGTATGCTCCAACAGACTTCATCAGAGATCCTTGGAGAAAGAGCTGATTTTAGGACCGGTGTATTGCCTCCTCTAATTCATACTGATGGTTTTGCCTTCTAACTTTGGTGTTTTGTTTTCTCTCTCTTGGCCTGACATTGCTGAGTTCAGTGACAAAAGCTCCAGTTTAGCTTCAGATCCTTCTTCTAGAATCTCTTCACAGGGACCATCAGAACCCTCCTGAGGCTGGGATGCTCCACATCCAGGGGGCTGGAGAGGCTGCTCACTCTGGTCAGCGGTATTACAAAAAAAAAAAATCCACATATTGAGCAAAATGAGGAAGACAGCATCTCCTTCGTTTGTGGTGTCCTCTCCCCATCTTTCTCCTTGTAGGTCGTGGTGCTGAGCACGGAGTGTTCCCAGGGTGGCATCAACAGCCAGGTTACATCCGGCATGCAGATTCTCCCTGCCAGTTTTGCAAATGTTCCCCCATTTTATTTCTTTACTTGCTCAATCTCTCTAAACTTAGAGCTGCTTTCTACTTTTCTACAAAATGGGATTAACTATATCAATGGGATTGTATGACAAAATGAAAATAGAGTATCCTTCGTAAGACTTTGTCTTATGTTTCTAATTAGGTTAAAAGACATCAAAGGAAAATATTACCAACTCCCTTGCCTTCACCAGCGTGAATGCCGATGTGAATCCATCTGAACGTCGTGGATCTTAACTCACCTGCAGATACACCCGCTCAATCTGATGAATCTAATGTAATGTTCAAGAGATTATGATCAACTGCATCACACATTATTGTAACAATAAGCAGATCTCACTTCTTTTGTTGTGATTACTTGGTTGAGTTTTTCACTGTTACGTTGTTTTGTTTTCAGTGTATTAAGACAAGCACACCAGTATCTTACTTGTCAACAACTGTTTGGCATCCGAGAGACCATTCACTACCGCCAGGGAGCAGCTCACATCACAAGTGAATTTAGTTCACTATTCTAAAATCTTTTCCCAGAAAGCAGCTAAGTTCCACTGTAAAAATCCTGTGTTCCTAAGATAAGAAAGAGCTGTTTTATTAAAGAACCAAAGTCTTTTTTCTATTGATAAGCACGTCCTCAGGAGATTTGATCCCAAACAGAATGGTTTTCAGTGTGCAGTGTTACCAAGAGCCCTTCAGGAAAGTTGTGCTATACAGGATTGCAATGATGCATGAATGGCTGAGAATTAGAAAAGAAAATGGAATTTTGATGTCAAGGTAGCATTCCTTTTTAGAATTTAGAATGGCTTTGAGGTTTTTCCTGTCTCCCTCAATTTTACTCTGAAGTCATGAAAATAAAATTTAGCTTATTCGATTTTCATAAACTATAGATGAGATATTTTAAGACTTTTTAAACGTCTTTTTCCTAAAGAAAACAATACTTAAAGTTTACATTATACCTCAGGCATGAATTCACGGTCCATAGAGGCATTTGGTGAATCAATGTTAATAAACGTAGCATCAAATATTCATAACTGTTGAAGTAATATCTTATTAAAAAGCTTATGTTCTTTTCCTTTCATTGTGAGAATCAGTTTTTCCTCATTTGTGGAGATTCCAAAAACAGAAAAATGGTATCAGAAACTGTTAACACGGGTTAGCCCCACCAGAATTTTTTAGAATGTTAATCTACTGGGATGCCAAGGTATCAGTGTAAAATGTCACAGAGAAGAGTTATTCCACATTTCCATAGGCAGTTCATCACAAAATTGTAAACGATAGTCTTTTCTTCTCCTAACCATGGAAAGACAATAAAAACCAAGTGAATTTAAAGCAGTGGTAAAAAGTACACCCACCTTAACACACAAAATCACCTTACTTAAGCCATTTCTGTAGAGTGTAATTCTCTGCACATTTAAATATTGCAAAATCGGTTGTCAGGAGTTGCAGGCACTGGATATTTTGATTCTGAATAATGCATGATATAATGTTTGCGTAACTAGAGATTTGCTTGATTTTCCAAAATGTTAACCCTTTCTGATGGCTCCCATGGAGTCATCTGGTTCTGAGAGTTTCAGAAAAGATCAATAATTACTGAAAAGTGTGAAATATTTTGCCAACATAAGATTGTTAGCATTAAACCAGACTTTCTAGTTATATTTATGAATTCCTCTGTTTTCATACAAGTGAGTAATTAATGATTCCAAATTATAAATAATGCTTGTGGGTAGATGCTGGTTGTTGTCAACGGAGCATACACACTCTTCATCTCAACAAAATCCTAGTTTTCTTCATGTATTGTCTCTTCCAAGAGATGCTTTCTGCTTCAGGTTAGGCTCTGATTGGTTTAAACTTACCACAGCGGTCAAGTTCATCTTACCCGTAATTGGTTTAGGCATGGAGATACCATAAAATTTGGACCAACAGGATGTGAGGATGAGTATTCCAGGGGGTTATTTGGAAGGTTTCTGCACAGATCAGTAGCACACAAGAGATATGCGCGGAGAGCTAGAGTCTCTCTTTCTGCCTTATACTGTCACCTCTGCATATGGTTCCTGGAACAGCCACTCTCCTGTCATGAGGGAAACCAGCATGGAGATGACAGAGCCTAACACTGAACAGAAACCAGATGAAGCCAGAGATGATTTACATAAAATAACAAAGTGAGCGTGGTAGCTTCAACCATCAGCTCCCAGCAGTCCAGAATGAGAATTTGGAAGGTTGTGAAAAAGGAAATAGAATGATTAACGTTCATGTCTTAAATGTAGAATCTTCTCAGCAACTTTTAAAGTGCTTTCTTACATGTCATTACATTTTACTTTTCTTAAAACACACATAATTTTTCTACCATTCCATTGGCAACGAAATTGAAATTCTGAAGTCTTATACGAATGATCTAAGGCCATACACATTGGACACATGGTCAAGACTGGAGCCCACGACTTCAAACTCTGGAAGTAATACTTTTTCTACTTCCCTATGGTGGGAATAGAATAAAGAGAAGAATTCCAGTTGACATTATTGGTTCTTAGTGGATGCACTGACTTGTCAACCACTAAGCCAAAGAGGAAGAAAAAATCATAATCACAATGGAAAAACAAGAACATGCCATCTTTCGTACTGGGGCAGTTCTTTGAGCAAGACACCCCCACCATTAACATCCACTTTCACGGGCTGAACAAGCCTTTCCCAACTGCTTTGTTTCATGTTTCAGTCATCCTTCACTTCTTAACGTCCGATCTCCTGGATTCTTTCTCAGTATCTCCCCTCTACCATCTTGCATTGTATCTTCCTTATTTAGTCTTTCAATTTTCTTTGCAAGTGTTCAATATCCCATCTTTTCTGTCCATCTTAGTTTTTAATGTATAATTAGTTCAGCTACCTTAGAAGCCGTTTGCTCTGAACTATGTGACTTGAACATCTCTGCGTGCATTTCTTCCTCTTTGGCTTAGTGGTTGACAAGTCAGTGCAGACAAGGATATTGTGTTTTAATAAGAAACGTTCCTGCCTGCCTTTGATTCCCTATTTGCCTCTGGCTATACAAGACACCGACTCCACATTCTTTTTGTCATTCCAGGAAGACACGGAGAGCTGAGCACTGGGGATTGCTTTTGAGTAACTGTTAACATTCTCACCCTATTAGTATGCCGCAAGCAAGACTTTGGAGAATGAGCCCACCGTGAGGGGCACCACGTGATCTAATCAGCTTTGGCTCACAGGCCAGGTGAGACGCCTCTCTCCAGGAAGGCATGCAAATCATGCATTATTCAAGTCAATCTTTAGTGGAAAAGAAAAATCAAACGACTCTCTTCTCGAAGGATCACCCTGTGGTAATATTGAACCACAAATATTTCCTATCCCCAAATCTTCCCTTGTCTGTCTTACAAATCAGCCTTATTTTGCCATCAGTTACTCTGTGGAGCAAATCCAATCACGGGCAACTTTAGTGCAATGATTGCTATTTCGGCTACTGCCATTTACCCATCTCCATTGGGGCTGGCTTCGAAACATCATGGCTCCAACACTCACTCAGTCTCATCTCCCTTCAGTTCCACCCTGCGAAGGTTTCCCCTCTGCCCATTGCCAGAAGCGAGAGGATTTTATCTGCTTAAGTCCTGCCGGAGGGCATACTGGAAGGAATAGGATGTTCTATGGCTGCTCCCATACTGCCTCTCCGCCAGCATCAGGTTTTGGTGCCTACACCCAATCTGCATCTAAGGATGCTAGAAACCGTCTGCCTCTGCCTTTGCCAGTTGCTAATCCCCTCAATCTGAGCAGCAATGAGGGCTGTTTGGGTCTGCGTGCTGAAGCTGTTGGTCTTTGGGTCTCCACCGAACAACCTTCTATAGTTTCTGAAGTCAGGAATTCGACAGAAGCATAGCTACCACCCCCGTCTCTATTGAGTTATCCATTTCAGAATTTCTCACCTGGGCCTCATTACCTGGTAGACAGTCCTAACTGAGAAGGTAGTGGCAGTCATGACATACTTCCCCATCTCCTATTTACTACAGAAGTCCCTAAACCCACAAGCAATAAGGAGCTTCCCCACATAAAGCATAGCAATTTTTTTTGGAAAACTTAATGTTTTTCCCAGTTCAGTGAGCACTGCCTCCATCCCATGGCCTTTTACTTAACAGCGAGTGGTACCAGGGTCTGCCTGCGAGTCCTGACGCTCAGCCAGCTGTAGCTGGGGAGAAAATGCCAATCCCTGATATCTCAAGGAGAACCAACTGACCAATGTTCTCTGGATTTTAGGAGACACCCAAACTGTGGGGCCTTCAGTCCTAAAACAGGGGACAGCCTGGACAGCTGGGCAAAGCTGCCCACCCTACCTGCTCGCATTCATCTTCAAATTTCATGAATAGATACGAGCACACGGACAAGACAGTCAAAGCTGGACACAGGCTCTCCCAGACATTCTCTCCCAAAGGACCTCTTTCCCCTTCCAGGTCCCTCGACTGGTGTCAAAATCCAGAGGACCCCTTCTGGAATCCAAGGTACCTTGAGAAAATCTGCTCCAGGAATAAATTAGCAGTTGACGTGGTGCCTCCTTTTATTCTCAGGGGTGAGCTGTCACTCATGACATTTTAGTCTTTGGGAGACTTGAGTAACAAAAGAAATCTCAACCTTACCTTATTTAACCTTTAAGCAACTCTACTTTCAGCTTCCTGGTGTCCCAAATATATTATAATCATTTTAAAAGCAGAGTGCTTTCTGTATTCTTTACTGTTACAGCTAAATTTTGCTTTGTTTTGTATTTTCCAGCCCATTTGATGTATTTGTCAAAACCAGCTTATAAACATATATTTTCCACCCACAAGTATCCACAAGCTTCCTCAGGAGCCTCGTCTCATGAATGTAAAGCACAGCGAATTACAGAAAGAGTGCCTTCCCATGCACAGAACAATTTATTCTGCCTCATTTTTTTCTTCCCGCATCGCACCTCCTTCCCTGTGCCAGAAACAAAGTCTGCTGCCTCCGTTAATCCATCACCAACTTTTTTTTACATATTTCTCCCCACCGCGGCCTTGCTTATCAGACTCTCAGGATGCTTTCTGATACGCGGTCTGTTTCTAACTGAAATGTATTGCATTTATATTGGTGACTAAAATTGCCAGTGCACGTCCATAAATAAACTCATTTCTTAAGCATATTTCATTGGAGCAATTGATGTTTTATTTAACCTGGACAAGACAGATAACTGCTTTGTTACTGAACAGCGTTGTGCTATGGTCAAGACAATTTTGATGCTAGTGTATCTTATTTTTTTTTTGCATTTTCAACTACCCCATCCTCCCAGGCGCGGTACCATACAGGCATTTTGAGCAAGGGAAGCATTAATTTTTTTCAAGCAACTGTGGGGAAATTATTCTATCTGTCATCAAGGTCTTTCTGATTTCTCCAGACAGCACCTGTCTGCTTTGATTGCATATGAGAATCCTGCTGGGTTGACAACATATTGTGAAACCAAGATTGGAAGAAAGGAGAGAAGACAGAGGGTTGGCTGGATAATTTTTAAGAGGCATTTGCAGAGTTGATAACTGGTTGGTTTACCCTGATCCCCCGCCTTCTCTAAAAGTCACTTGGCATAGATTAGGGGGCCTTTTAAACAATTATCTTTGTTATCACATCACCCTTTTGGAAATATAAAAACTAACAAATAGGAAGACTCTTTGAGAAGAAAGTTTGTCAATTATTTAAAACAGAAAATATGTATATTGGAATAGTCTCTTCCGGAAATGGAACATTCCTAATTCCTTCAATGTTCCTTATGCAAGATGTATGTATGTGTGTGTGTGTGTGAGTGCATCTGAGAGCTGAATTTGAGACGCAAAATCAAGAGGAACATAGAGTAATATAAATACATATATTTTACTATATATATTTCTTTGGGGAAGACTTCTCCGATCTCCCTAAGATTAATCCCTCTCGTATAACCCCTCACAACATGTATTTCTTATTTACACCCTTTGTCGCAATGTAATTTCACATTTAGCCATGGGATGTGGTGATTAATGGCCCTTCTATCTTTATACTGTAAACTCCTAGAGAGCTTGGGTTATTAAAAATGGCATGCAGCATCTGGCGTTAATACTAATACTTGTTTAATGAAATTAAGTATCTATTGGTTGAGTGAAAGTGGATACATTCATGTTTTGGATAGTTATACCTCTCTGTTCTCCCCTTAAAATACAGTGTGTCCAGAGCTGAAAATGTGAAAATGGAAGTGACACGGCCCGTGCAAACTGGCGCACGAGCTGCTTTGCTTCTAATGATGCTTCTCCTGGAGCTCGCTGATGGCTAACCCGTACCACACAGCTAGCTTACGCCCAACCGTATTGCACGTTCATGTGAGTCCATCTATTTTCCTTGGCCCATTACGCTACTCACCAGGATTCTGTCTTTACTGAAACATTAACTTAAATTCTCATGGATTCAAGCCACAGCGGCTGTTGACTCCCATCAGTCCTTACCGTACTCCCTGTCTTCAGAGCTGTATCTATCCGCCATACCTGGCCTATTTGGAATTTTCATATGTAGTATTAGAGAGTCGTGCGTCACAGTTCCTCTCTAAAACATGACTGTAATTCTTTTTGTGGGCCCTGGCTTATGGTACCACATCATTATCTATTATGGACTGAATGGGGTCCCCACCCCCAACTTCATGTCTTGAAATCCTAACCCCTAGCACCTCAAAATATGACTGTGTTTAGAGATTGGGCCTTTAAAGGCATATTAAATTTACCCCGAGGCCCTTAGGGTCTTCCCTTATCCAATCTGATTGGTGTCTTCTAAGAACAGGATATCAGGACACACTTGAGAGATCCCAGAGGCAGTCCTGCATCTGAAGGAGCAGAAAGAGAAGAGTCACACACCAGCCAAGGAAGGAGGCCTCAGAGGAAACCAACCCTGGAGACACCTTGATTTTGGACCTCTAGACCCCAGGACTACGAGAAAGTACATTTCTGTCGTTTAAACCACCCAGCCTTTGGCACAGTCACGGCAGGTCCAGAAGTCTGATACGCTGGTCCATCCGCTGGCTCAGAGAGAAACGTCAAAGTTCTCATTCGTGATTCAGTCCCTTCTTCATCTACTGCATCTCATTAATCACAAGGTACTGCCATCACACCACATCGCACAAGCCTTTGGGCTCTGCCTGTCTCTGTTCCTCATGTCATTTCACCTTCAGTGCTGAGACATGGCTCATGCCAACAATCTCGCAGACGATTTTCTTGACGCAACCATCCCTCGGCTCTAGGTCTTCTTTCAAAACATCATAAATTAAATGGGACCCTCTTCACTCTTTCCTCCCATTTAAAGGTTTTTAATAAATGTATTATATTTAAAAAAATCTCCTTTGCCTATTTTCCCAATTATCAGAAGAAGAAAACCCTTCATGCTTTGGTCCGTCTTCTTGAAGGAACCCCTACTGCCCGTTCTAAGTCCCTTCACGCACCATATCCTAATTCCAGAAACAGCCAGTTACACGAAGGCCCCCTAAATGTCACAGGGTTTCACGGCACCAAGGTTTTGTTCATACCTCCTCTGCCCCAGGCTGACTGGCTTAGAAAGGCCACAGTGTATGTCACGCAGTTCCCTACTCTTCAGCTCTTTAGCTAAGAGGGCTTTCTGGTTTATGAGTTTCCACAGAAGGTCCCACATTTCTTTTATATAACGGTCTCTGAGTTATACCTGTTCTTGCAACTCTTCCTCCACAACTAACCTGTGCGCTCCTAGAAAAGAAACAGAATGCAATTCATTTCTCTTTGTTTTCTCTGATCCCTAGCGCAGCAGCTGAAACAAAGGAGAGGGCACAATTCATTGCTGTAGGACTGAGTTAACTTAAAGACCTGTCTTCAGCAAAGAAAATAGGAACCAAACAGATACTGGGCAAAGCGAGTCAGTGGGGAGGTTGACGCTGGTGACTCCCGCGCCTTTAGTCACAACATCCAGGTGGCATTAAATTCATCAACATTAAAGAGATGCACAAAGGCTTAGAACTCGGTGGGTCCAGCTGCGTGTGCTGTCATGCGCTTCTGTATTAGAAAGCGCTCCCCGTGTGCCTGGGCTGCCAGCTCCGCGCACAGCCCACGGCGGGCAAAGCTGGCTGCGGTGGGGACGCAAGGCGCCCTCCCAGGTGACAGCCGCGCTGGTCACCGTCCGCAGTGACGCCGCGGCCGGGTGCAGCCGCCACTCTCGGTGGCTCAGTGAAGCGCGCGCGAGTCAGGGGGTCTCATGCGGTGACTCTCCTCCAGGTTGGGCATCGCCTTGAGGTCTAGTCCCTGCGTCTCTGGCTGCGGGTCTAGGCTGAAGCAACAATTCGTCTTCACAGCCCAGTGGTCACACCTGAATTAACACAGTCTAGCACAAGGGCACTGAAAAGGGCAGTATGCCCTTCCTGCCCTTCTCGTTTTGTTGCAAACGGACCTGAAGGCTTCCTAGGAACAGCTCTTCACTGTAAACATGCTGAAAATACTAAGCTATATGGAAAACAAAACAAAACAGAAGAAGAAAAGAACATGAAATTCGTTTGTGTGTGTGTGTGTTTGTTTCTTCTGGTTACATTCTCTGACTTAGGAAACATACGGAGAAAGTCAAATAACACGTAAGAATGATGAATTCTGCGTATACTGCATCCATGATTGAGGTTTGGTGAGAGGTCAGAATATGGAAGATTCCACTTTTAACTAGTTATGGGTCATGAAGCCACGTGTCCCACACCTGAGCACTGTGTTTCTGCACAGAGAGCTGCAGCTATAACCAAAAGGGCAAATCACCACAATAGTTCTTTGTGCAGAGACTAGAGTTAGAAACACAAATAAATCAAAGAAAGAACACGTTGCCACAATCCAAATATGACATACGCTTAGTATGTTATTTTTTCACACCACTGTAAAAATAAAATGAGTCGTACTATTTTCGGTCAAAACCTTTGCCCAGATACTAAACCAGTTAAGAAACAGAGGCGTGGCAAGGGCACCCTGGAAATGAAATCACATGTCTGCGCTAAGCTTTACACAGCACAGCCTCCTTACATTATAAATTGCATCTCCTCTCTCTATTTAATGTTTTATAAAGCTTGTATAAATGTATATCATGTGAAACATGACATCTTAAATTAAATAATGTTTCCTGATTGCAAATGAAAAAAAAATGTAAGTTTGAAGGTAAAATACAAGCAGTATTATATTTTTATGTTGAAAAGCATTCACTATCTGCATAACTCTTTCCTTTTTTGTTATACAGGACTTTATCATAATAATGCCAGCCTAACCCTATGTTAGAAATGGCTTGGCAACTCTAGAATCACTAAAAGAACTCTCTTCATTAAATGAATTTCGGATTTGGAATTTTCTTTTCAATCAGGAAATGACTGACTTGTCTTTTTGTATCATAATCATCTATTCCTTACAAAAATGATTTAAACGTCGAATACGCTAGATGGTAAATACACTGCTGTAATAATGGTTTATTAGTGACTTATTACATATTTTTTTAATACACTGAGAGATCCACAGGTAGAAGGCTCAGTAGGAGTCTAAAGTTACACTTTCTTACGAAAAATACCTTAAAGGAAATAAAAGTTTTAAATTGGCATAAGTGAAAACCATAGGCAAAATGACGGTTTTTTTTGCATGGTGAAGACCAAACTTGGAGCCCAGCTGCCCACCAATATGCAAAGCACTACTTCACAAAATATTGCTTCAGATTATGGTTTCATGACTCCCTGCCCAGTGTTTCATTTTGTGAGAGACAAGGGAATGTAAAGAGCTTGGAGTTTGAAGTTCCAGTCATATGAGTTTAAATAGTGATTCTGTAACATATTTCCATAATCTTTCAGCCTTTTATTCTTATAATTATTAAAGTGAGGCTAAAAGTATCATCCTTGCAGACTTGTATCAAGATAGTTAAACGAAATGTAAGAAAAGCTTATGAATACAAATCTTGCCAAGAAGCAGTTATTATTGTAATAATGAGGTAACGTTTGATTTAGTGAAACCTCCATACTGTTCTCCGTGGAGGCTACACCACACCACAGTCCCACCAACAGCGGGAGGGTTCCCTTTTCTCTACACCCTCTCCAGCTTTTATTACTTGTAGACTTTTTGAAGAGAAGATGATTTAAGAAAACAGAAAGATACCCCTATGCTCTTGGACTGGAAGTGTTAATATAATTAAAGTGGCCATACTACCCAAGCAACCTACAGATGTGATGTGATCCCTAACAAATCCCATGGCATCTTCCCCAGAACTAGAACAAATGTACAAATCCTAAAACAAACAAACCATAACATTTATATGGAACCACAAAAGACCCAGAATAGCCAAAGCAATCCTGACGAACAAGGACAAAGCTGGAGGCATGAGCCTTCCTAGACTTAAGACAACACTACAAAGCTACAGTAATCAAAACCGTGTGGTGTTGGCACAAAAACAGACATATGGAATAGAGCAGAGAGACTAGAAATAAGCCACAGATCTATGGTCAATTAATCCTCCACAAAGTAAGAAAGAATATACAATGGAGAAAAGACAGTCACTTCAACTAGTGGTGCTGGGAAAACTGGACAGCTATGTGTAAAAGAATGAAATTAGAATTTGACACAATATTGTAAAATGATTATAAATCAATAAAAAAAAGTTAAAAAAATGAAATTGGAACATTCTCTAAAATCATATGCAAAAATTAACTCAAAATGGATTAAAGACCTAAAAATAAGACCAGATATTATAAAACTCCTCGAAGAAAACATAGGCAGAACACTCTTTGACATAAATCCCAGTAATATTTCTTTTGGAACCATCTCCTAGAATAATGGGAATAAAAGCAAAAATAAATGAGATCTAATTAAACTTAAAAGCTTTTGCACGGCAAAGGATCTCATAAGCAAAATGAAAAGACAACCTATTGAGTGGAAGAAAACATATGCAAATGATGTAACTAACAAGGGACTAATTTCAAAAATATATAAACAGCTCACACAGCTCAATATTAAAAAAAACAAACAATTTAATCAAAAAATGAGCAGAAGAGCTAAATAGACAATTCTTTGAAGAATATATACAGATGGCCAACAGGCACATGAAAAGATGTTCAACATGGCTAATTTTTAAAGAAATACAAATCAAAACCACAATGAAGTGTCACATCACATTGGCCAGACTGACCATCATTAAAAAGTCTACAGATTCATGCAATTTTATTTTTTAAAAATTTTTATATAAACATTTTTTATTGAGTTATAGTTATTTTACAATGTTGTGTCAAATTCCAGTGTACAGCACAATTTTTCAGTTATACATGAACATACATACATTCATTGTCACATTCTCTTTTGCTGTGAGCCCCCACAAGATCCTGTATATATTTCCCTGCGCTACACAGTACAATCTTGTTTATCTATTCTACACTTTGAAATCCCAGTCCCTTCCCACCCCCTGTCCCCCTGGCAACCACAAGTTTGTATTCTATGTCTATGAGTCTGTTTCTGTTTTGTATTTCTGGTTTTTTTTTTGTTGTTGTTGTTGTTGTTTTTTTAGATTCCACATATGAGTGATCTCATATGGTATTTTTCTTTCTCTTTCTGGCTTACTTCACTTAGAATGACATTCTCCAGGAACATTCATGTTGCTGCAAATGGTGTTATGCTGTCAGTTTTTATGGCTGAATACTATTCCATTGTAAAAATATACCACAGCTTCTTCATCCAGTCATCTGTTGATGGACATTTAGGCTGTTTCCATGTCTTGGCTATTGTAAATAGTGCTGCCATGAACATTGGGGTGCAGGTGTCTTTTTGAAGTAGGGTCCCTTCTGGATATATGCCCAGGAGCGGGATTCCTGAGTCACATGGTAAGTCTATTCCTAGTCTCAAATTTATGCAATTTTAAATGGGATTTCCCTTTTAGTTTCTCTTCCTGATAGTCCATTATTACTGTGTAGGAAAGCAATAGGTTTCTGTATATTAATCTTGTATCCTGAAACTTGAATGAATTCATTTATTCTAATAGGTTTTTTTTGTGTGTGTGGAAACTTTAGGGTTTTCTATATAAGGTATCACGTCATCTGTAAAGAGTGAGAGTTTTACTTTTTCCATTCCAATTTAGATGCCTTTTATTTCTGTTTCTCACCTGACTGCTGTGGCTAGGACTTCCAATAATATATTAAGTAGAAATGGTGAGCGTTGGCATCCTTGTCTTGTTCTTGATTTTAGAGGAAAGGATGTTAATTTTTCACCCTTGAGTATGATGTTAGCTGTAGGTTTGTCATCAATGGCATTTATTACGTTGAGATACATTCCCTCTCTACCCAATTTCTCAAGTTCTTTTTTATTATAAATGGATGTCAAATTTTGTCAAATGCTTTTTCTGTCTGTTGAGATGATCATATGATTTTTATCCTTCCTTTTGTTAATTTGATGTATCAGATTGGCTGATTTGTGAATACTGACCCATCCTTGCACCTCTTGAATAAAACTCACTTGATTACGATGTATGATCCTTTTTATATATTATGAAACTCATTTTGCTAGTATTTTGTTGAGGAGTTTTGCATCTGTATTCATTAGTGATACTGGCCTCTAATTTCATTTTTTTTTTGTATTGTCTTCGTTTGGTTTTAGTTATCAGGGTAACTGTGACCTTGTAATATGTATTTAGGGGTGTTCCATTCTCTTTAATTTTTTGGGATAGCTGAGAAGTTTAGATAGTCGCTCTTTACATGTTTGGTAGAATTCCCCTGTGAAACCGGTCCTGGGTATTTGTTTGCTGGGATAGTTTTTGTTACAAGTTCAGGGGCAGAAGTACCAACCTGATCTCTTCTCTTCCACTTCTACTTGATTCTGTGTGACACTTTCTTATAGGTTTGGTCTTACAGGAGTCTTTCTGCCAGTCTCCAGTTAGTTTTCAGTGAGAATTGTTCCACATGTAGGTGTATTTTTGAGCTGAGTTCTGTGTTCTCTTACTCCACCATCTTGATCAAAGTTTAGAACAACTCTTCTCTTATTAACAATATATTATTTAATGAACCTTTATTTCTGTCCTCTGGTCCTGCAGTCCCCAAAGTAACACAAGTAATTAAAAATTTTGAGCTATAAATATGGCAGTTTTATATGGCTTGACCTAATACCTTATTCTTCTCTAGCTATAAAAATCTTTTTAATGTTTCTTTGAAAAAACACTTTTTTTTTAAGCTTACTGTAGCTAATATCCTATCCTTTGTATTGCTTTTCTGTTATAGTCATCCATTCTAGGCGTCAACACATAGAGCGTCTTATGGGCTCAACTGCGTGCTTCCCAGATTTGTATGTTAAAACTCTTAACACCTGAAACCTCAGACGGTAAGTGCATCTGGAGACACGGCCATTACTACGGTGATGAAGATAAAATGAGGCTATTAGGGTGGGTCTTTGTCCAATCTGCCTCATGTCCTTATAAGAAGAGGGCATCTGGGTACACAAAGAGAACCCAAGAATGTTCTGCACAAAGGAAAGGCCATGTGAAGACGCAGTGAGAAGGCTGCCATCTGCAAGCCGGAGAGAGAGGCCTGAGGAGAAACCAAACCTGTGGACACCTTGATTTTGAACTTCTAGCCTTCATAACTGTGAGATATTATTTTTCCATTGTTCGCAGTATGTTGTAATGGTAGCCTGGGCAAACTAATGCAGAGGGAAAAAGCTATGCTTATTAGGGGTCTGTTTGGTTAAAACCTTGGTTAAAAACTTACAAGAACAGGCCTTCATGAGTCTTAAAGTTTTATTTGCCTCAACAATTTTTAAGCTCTGTCATATTGTTAATCCATGTTGCAGCAACATTTGAATAAGCTCTGAATTTATTCAGCAACTGCTGTGGGTCAGAATACACACTCAGACTCATCAGACACAAGGAGGCTTCAATCTGATGCGGCACTGACTTCGTTTTATGGAAGAAGGAAAGGACTGAAGAAGCGTCAGATAGACTTCAGTTTCTCTAGGAGGAGCAGCAGCTCTGCAGTTCTGCACATCTTTTGCCCCTCACCCCACGGTTATGTAGGACCGTCAGAGACAGACACATAAAAGCCGAAGCAGGTCACCATGACGCAGAGAGTGTCAGCTTCTCACCCACCCTACAGGCTTACAGTCTGCATGCAAATTCAGTTCGCCCCATTTAAGGGAGTTTTACCGATTAGAAGTTTACAAAGCAGAACAGATACAAAATTCCACATTGATTTTAAATGTGATTTCCTAGAAAACAAATACTGAGATCATTTATCAGCAGGCCAGTGTCAGCCCAAGCCAGGTGTTCATCCTCTGCTCACAGGTCTGTTAGAAAAGGCTGAAGATCACGCGCGATAAAATGAGGAGGTGTCATCTCGGGAAGCCTCCCAGACAGAGCAGTGTTTCCTTCATTACGGACCTAAACTCACCCTTTCTTACAGTCCTGCAGGCTCAAAGATTCAGTTTTGCTAGTTTCCCAGATTTGGTAAGTCGCTAGGATACTAAACCAGGGTAAAGCAGTAGATGCATAAAATTGGAATTCATTGGAGTGTACTGAGCAGTGAACTTTCAGCAGGACCAGAGAACCACCATCAATGGGCCGCCATCAACGGGCACGTCCCCCCCTGTGAAAAGCTGCTCAGTTTGTAAGACAAAATCCTTTACAGAAGGTTAGGAAGTGTGGAATTAGGTAAAACCTATTACAGAAATCACCCACTGACTGGCATTTGACTCTGATACCTTGGATGTTTATCGCATGCCTCCACGCCCTCCACATCCCTGAGATGCGCCAGTGCTGACGTCGGTCCTAAATGGTACCTTGTTCCAGTTCTCCGGAAAAAACTGCATGATTTCTGTCAAAATTGGCTGCATGCTGATCCCTGTTCCCAGCAGCTTATCAATGCCCTCTCTATGCTACTAAGTGTGTCTGAAAGAATGTCGCTGGAAAATTAGGAGATAAACTGTGGTTTGACTTTTATTTTATTTCTAAATACATATTGTCAGGTCTTTGCTACATGGAAATTTGCTTTCTCTGAGCTTCCACTGACTTATTTTCTAGAAATTGCTCAACCCTCAGCTCTTCACTAAACCTTAATTTTTTTCACTGCTACATGCAAAAATGCACTGTCCAGTCCTGCTTTAAACCACTGTGGCCAGAGAGAAAGGCCACGTTAGACTCACACAGCGTCCGTGGTCCATCCTCATTACTGGTGAGATTCTCAGGGGAAGAATGCTTTGGGAGATGAGCAGTTACAACATTTCAGTCTCCCCAGTTCTCTTTTGGATACAGGTTAAATCATTAAATATTTTTTGCATACGTTAAAAAAATTTTTACCTGTAAATTGGAAAAATCATGTTTTTTTTTTTCTTTACCAACTGAATGAGTTTCAAAGCATCATTCAGAAAAGAATGCTTTATCTTGTCCCTGGAAATTTCTCTCTATGTTGTCAGGGACTAACCAATTCTGTTGAGATGACAGAATTTGGGACTGCCATCATATAGAAATAGGTGCATATTTATTTGGGGTTAGTAATGTTAGTTCTTGGTCATCACTGTATTCTATTAAATGTTCTAATATTTATAAGCTGTTTCAATGTCTAGTCTGAATATTGTTAAAATGATATCTGAGTTTATCCATTGCCTCAATGTATACCATTCAAGTTCATAATTTTTCAAAAATATTGGTAGACTTGAATTACAATCTATTTAGTATTTAAAATTGCCTAAAACTATTATATCAATATGTGTTTGTTCTTGACCACAGTATATTATCTATGAATTTGCTGGCTTTTGGCCAGTGCAAAATTGTCAAGTACTTTTCTACTTATCGACACATGATACTTTATAATCAAGTTTGCTTAACAAGAGTTAAATTCTTTAAAACTGAAACAGAAGCCCATTTGTTTTGTAGCCTGATTTGTATTACCGAGTAATTGAATTTCTTTATTCCGTTGCTCTCTCCAGAAGAGTACACACGACTCCATTACACTCTAAAAATAAGGGCTCTAATAAAAGCAGCTTCTGTCTCATTGTCTTGTTATTAACTTAAAAATTTTGATCTAATGAAGAAATATATCCTGCTACGATGTACGGGAATTAGGGTATGGACCCCTGTCTCAAATTGCTGGCTTGAAAACTGACCCTTCCTCACTTGGTTGAGATTGATGCCAAAGACGTATCTATTCATGTGCCTCTGGAGACTACTTGCAAGTTGCATAGCAACTTCAGCTTTACCACGTCCAGTTGCACTCATCCCACTGCCACCAGCTACCCTTGCCTCAAAACATATGAGCCAAAAGATGAACCAAAATTTTTGTTGGTCATTCATTTATCAATTAAGTAAGTAGCTCTTACTAGAAGTAAATTTTTTACATTCTCTCTGATGGGAAAGAGAACACTTAGAAGGCGGGAGCAATGACTTATTTTAAGTGTCAACTTTAATGAATGAAACCAAGTCATTGTTTAAAGACTATTTAATTAGTTGTGTTATTAATCCCATCGCTTTGGATGCTTTCTTGAACTCGGGCAGTAAGATTTGGCTACTCGATGATAAAAGTATGTCTACATGTACACGGAAGTACTTCGTCATTTGTGTTGTATGGATGGGAACTTCACCACTTTTTCTAGTATGTAGAGAAAGTATCTGGATATTTATTAAGACACAAAAAAACCCCAATATTATCTACTTTGATATATAAATTCAAAAGCATTAGTTAAACTTCTCGAACTCCACCTTTGCTTCTTAAATGCTGTAGATGCAGAAGTTCACATACTCGTGTGATTACTTCTTCCTAACTACACCCTAAGATGCTCACTTTCGTCCCTACAAGCTGCTGCCCTGTACAGAGATGTGTGACCCCTTTGTTAAACAGTGTTGATCATTTCTGTCTACCTCACCAGGAGCACACAGGGACTAACGCGATGATTTATATACAAAGCGCTGCAAGCTTGCCTAGCGCGGTCCAGCAAACACCAGATGTTTGCTGAGGGGACACCATGTTCCTGAAACTTGACATGGAATGAGGCTGTGCTTGTGGCCGTTTGGAGACTGAAGCTTATGAAAGTCTCCTCTGCTGTTCCCTAAATTCCTTATGGTGGGCAAATGTAGGGTCTTGCAGAATTTAATAGAGTTCTGATAACTTTCCTGAATTTAGACGTTTTGAATAAACAAATTCAGTGGAACTTCCCAATATACAGCTTTTACCGGTTCAATGACTTCCTCAGACGTGTGTGTATGTGTGTGTGTGTGTGTGTGTGTGTGTGTGTATAGCATTCAGCCTATTCAGTGTCAGGGAGACAAGGCTTTCAATTTGCAATGAGATAAATTTCAAAAGAATAATGGCAGAGGACTCTGGGTTAGATTTTTCTTGGTGGTAACATACCAGAGAATTACACTGTGTTTTTATTCTATGAACACCATTAATCAAAAAACCAAACTATGTTAACCTTGAGAATTAATGATAAAGAGAAAAATAAGAAGGAAAAAAACCCCTATTATGCTCAGTAGGAAACAGTGGTTGGTCCTTAGTTGTAAAAGACTTTGGCAGGAGAAGGAGAAATCAGCCCACGCTTGACTCGCATCCCCAAGCCAAAATTCATAGCAGTGTTGCAAGGAGGATATAACACGTTTATGCTTAAAAACCTGTCCATAAAAACAGAATCTAACATAGTAAGAAATCTTATGTCAGCTATCAACAGAATTTATCTCAGGAAAATCAGAATGGACCAATCTTATTAACATAACGTAGTCAATTGTGTTTTTTTTTTTCCTGTGGACTGAATTGCATTTTTCCAACTTCACTGAGGTGTAATCGACAAAGGGAAATTGTGTATATCTAAGGCATGAAACAGCGCTTTGATACACATATACATTTGAAAATGACTACCACAATCAAGCTAATTAACATACTCATCATTGCACACAATACTGTTAATTTTTTTCTGTGAGAATACTTCAGATCTACTGTCTTGAAAAATTTCAAGTATACAGTACAATATTATTACATATAATCACCATAAAGGCTTCACAACTTTTTCATCCTGCATAATTGAAACTTCGTAAACTTTGACCAATATTTCCCTATTTTCCATCCTCTCTTGTCCCTGGCAACCAGAGTCTACTCTCTGCTTAGATTTTATCTTTCTAGATTCCACACATGGTGAGACCATGTACCTGTCTTTCTGTTTCTGGCTAATTTCACTTAGCATAATCTCTTCCAGGTTCATCCATACAGTTGCAAATGGCAGGGTTTCCTTCTTCTAGGGGATGAAAAATATTCCAATGTGTGTGTGTACAAATGTCTGTCTGAATGTGTACACACACACATATGTGTGTACATCACATTTTGTAATCAGTAATTTGAAAGTTTGTTCCCTGAGTTTTTGCCCAAACTACAGAGATTTAAAAGCTAATTAATTAAGCAGTAGTAACATAGGAGACCATGTAGAGGACTCATGTCTAAAACTGCGATGTCTTAAAGGCCCCAAACACTCTGCAGGCAGAGGCTAGAAGAAAGCAGTGAAAGTTTTTTTGATTATATTTTTGTTACCACAAAGATTCCATATTTTTTTTTAATTGAAGTATAATTGAGTTACAAGTTAGTTTCAGGTGTACCGCAAAGTGATTCAGTTATACACATACATACATATATATATTTTCTTTTCAGATTCTTTTCCATTATATGTTATTACAAGAAACTGAATATCTTTCTCTGTGCTCTATAGTAGGTCCTTATTGTTCATCTATTTAATGTATAATAATGTATACCTGTTAATCCCCAACCCCTAAATTACCCCTCCTCCCCTTTTCCCCTTTGGTAACCATAGTTTGTTCTCTATGTCCATGAGTCTGCGTTTGGTTTGGTAAATAGAATTTGTATCATTTTTTTAGATTCTACATATAAGTGATATCGTACGATATGTAACTATACTTTGAAAAGACATATGTACTCCAGTGTTCACAGCAGCACTATATACAATAGCCAAGACATGGAGACAGCCTAAATGTCCATCAACAGATGACTGGATAAAGAAGATGTAATATATGTATACACAATGGAATATTAGCATAAAAAAGAATGAAATAATGCCATTTGCAGCAATGTGGATGTAGAGATTACCATACTGAGTAAGTCAGACAGAGAAAGATTCCATGTTTGACTAAATTTGAAGTTGTATTTAGTAACAACCCTTTCCCTCTACATTTAGTAAAAATAACCTCCACGAATTGAAAAATATTGAAAAAATATTTTTGAATGGTTAAGGTGACTCTATTCAATAAAAATGAGGGCATCCTTAAGCTAAGAAAATTACGGTACAGTGGAACGCGTCACAGCCAAAAAAAACCACGAAGCCTTGCCTGCTACGGTGTGTAACAGTATGAGAGGTGCTTTTTCAAGCTATTTTAAAATATATTGTTCTCAACAAAACATTTGGCAAATAAATTATAATTATTTCATAGTTTGAGCAACATACACCCAGAGAATTATAGGGAACTTGAATAATATCACCAGCATCCCAACAAAAATGTTTTTGGGGAGACAAGTCATTGTTAGCACAGGTGATAGACCAGATAGCCAGAAGCAGCGGCAGTTCCAGTGCTCCGAGACATGCTCACATGCTGGGTGAACGGAGGCCAACACCTGCACTGCTTCTCTTTCTTTCTTTCTTTCTTTCTTTCTTTCTTTCTTTCTTTCTTTCTTTCTTTCCGAGACATGCTCACATGCTGGGTGAACGGAGGCCAACACCTGCACTGCTTCTCTTTCTTTCTTTCTTTCTTTCTTTCTTTCTTTCTTTCTTTCTTTCTTTCTTTCTTTCTTTCTTTCTTTCTTTTCTTTCTTTCTCTTTCTTTCTTTCTTCCTTTCTTTCTTTCTTTTCTTTCTTCCTTTCTTCCTTTCTTTTCTTTCTTTCTTTCTTTCTTTCTTTCTTTCTTTCTTTCTTTCTTTCTTTTTCTTTTCTTTCTTTCTTTCTTTTCTTTCTTTCTTTCTTTCTTTCTTGCTTTCTTTCTTTCTTTCTTTCTTTTTTTTGAGTCTAAATGCATTCAATAATAGATATACAAAGGGATAAAGGGGGACGGTTTTAGCAGAGATTACGAGACTAATGGGTGAAGCTGAGTTGACCCTTGACCATTTGTTAATTTGTCACTGCAGGATTTAACAGAGGACAGCAGTAATAACCAAATCCTTCATAAGCTTCGTCTTGAACCATTTGCTTAGTAGAAGCCATAAAAGGAATTTTATTTTCAGTGAATAATTAGCAAACTGTATATGTTAACTGAATAAATGACACTGGCATTCTTTTGCATCTCCTAAAATTTTTTAATATTGTCAGATAATGAATTTCTTCTCCTTTAATCATCCTTAAATTACCTTTTTTCTCTTTTAATATTGCTCAAATAATTTTCTTAACATTTCAACTTCAAAGAGCTCTTTGTAGTTCCTAAAGATCCTTCTTCCATATAGCATTCCTGTATGTGTTTGCATGTATAAATGCACATTTATGTACGTGCATGTGTATTATTCAGCATACATATACACTGCATGTAATACATGTGTATTATAATATTTATAATATATTTTGAACAAACGCATATATATAAATACAGGCAGACATGCACATGCATGCACATATACATCAGACATTGACTATTGATCTAGGCATTTTAAGTTTTTTTCATTTACTCCTCGTTAAACACATGTGAAGTTAATCATTTATTCACTTGACATATAACAGGATAAAGTTTTAGTAATATCTTGCTCTTTACTACAAATTTTGGGAGAGCTGATTATAATTAATTCTTGTATATCAAATACTCATTCCATTATACACAACTTTACTCCTAAAATCGAAATACAACAAGAAAAATCAATGTTCTTAGCATAATTTTATAGATGCACATATAAGAAAATACAAATACTCATTTTGCTGTAGTCTAACGGGAAGTCTGAGGTCTGAAAGAACAAAATCTGTTCAGCTTCCAATATCAGCGTCTACTATTACCTCACATGATAACTATATGCATAGAAATGGGTTAACCCCCCATAAGCTGTGTGAAGGTGTAGCTCATTCCCCTGGTTGAACACAGGAAGCAGTTTTGGAACACCTGCCACGGGCCATTTCTAGAACACCTGTCACAGACCTAAAATTCAATCTGATTTAAAAATTTTTTGCTCTCATTTTATCAGTTTAAACTGGATACTCTTAACTCATAGGTAATTCCAGATGAATACTAGGAGAAAAAAATTTTATTTCAATCTTTTCAAAGCTGTTTTATAATGAAAAAGAAAAAGGGGGGCCTTATGTTTAGAAACCAAAATTCAGGAAACCCAAGTTATCTTATTATTTAAGGTACAGCTAAAAACAATGAAGAATTCATGAACATACGCTCTTTGGCCCACTGCGTTTATGAAGAATTCAAACAGGAACTGCTCTCAGAATCCACTGGGAGTCTGAGAAAGACTTCTAACTTTGTGAGCATAAAGGCATTTCTTTCAACAGAAGACAGAAGTCAAACTTCTATATTATAGGTCAGAAAAAGTTTCGACTCGCCAAAACAGGGCAACGGGAGGCTTTCCTTGAGTTTAATTCACCAGAGATCTAAGGGTTTATAAGAAAATATCTTGGTGGTATGACCTTTCTTGAAAACATTCTAAATTAGTCGAGTCTGCTTGATGGTTGTAGGTCAGTTGACACTAATGAATGCAAAAGCTTCTGAAAATGAGGATCTCACCCCAACACAGGCATCTGAGTATCTTCACTGGAGTCAGAGCCATGACTAAAAAGCAAGTTCACTCTGTGACCTTGAGACTGGTGACCTTTACCCCTGGGGATGTGCGTCTCTCCTAGAACTAACATATATGACTATTTGATTTTGTTTTATTGTGAGAAAAGGAAAAGTCACTTTGAGCAATGTTAAGAAGGGGAATGAATATCGTAAGCGATATCACATACTAAAAATCTAGACTGAAAAAAATCTTCCCTAGAAATTGGCGTCTTTGGACTGTTGTTAAAACTCCATGGATAGTTTATCTGGTGGCTGGCAAACTCAGTCCCGTCTGAAATGCTGAAATCAACTGAATGAAGTTTCTACCGCAATTCTTAAAGAAATTATTTTGAATGTCTTCAACTAGTAAGGAGAATGCAAAGAAAGTTTTTATTTAAAAACCCTTTTACCCCCGGCTGTGCTGCGGGGAAAATGAAATTGAAGGATCTGATGAGCAATTCCTGTTAGCCTACGGATTTTTCCAGAATAATAGACTCATTCAAAGAAAATGAAAACAGCACTGTCTGTGATGTCTTTGATACAGGAAAATCACATTTTAGCAACTTTGGAAGCTATTCTTTAGATAGAAGAATATATACCAGGAAACTCACTATTCAGGTGCTTAATGTTGTTACAGAGGACTTTTTAAAAATAAGATTATCTTATTATCTGTTTTTCTTCTATATGTAAATATCATTATGTAATATTTGGTGCTGACTTATAACGTGGTAAAATATTCCTTAAGCAGGATTAGTTTGGTTTTTGAATCTGACAATAAATTTTACATACTCTGTTCCTTGTTTCTGAGAAGAAACAGGTGATTTCTGAGGTTGAGAAGGTGACTTAATACTGCATTTCAAGACAGAAGAAAGATGATATAGAAATGGTTACTTGTGTGGTTTTTTTGTTTTTTGTTTTTTGGGTTTTTTTTGCTACTAATGGGAATCTTTAAGGCAGGAATGAAATAAAATTAGAAATTACAATAAAGTGGGGGAAGATTAGAGGATATTGTTCTTGGCAAATAATGGAATATCTTTTACTGAAAAAGATTAAGAACACCTGGGCTCCTGCCTTGACAGTAAACTTATTTTCAGAGAAAAGTGATTTGCCTAAACTTCAGTAGAGAGTTGATAACAGACCAGAGACTCAAACAAAACCAACTTGCTTGGATCCCTAACCAAGTCCTCACTCTGTTTGTCACAAAACCTGTAACTTACATTTGTAATTTAAATTGCATACAGCCATGTTTTAAACTGTGGTAGATTACCTGATGAGAGTCAACACTACTCATGCAATTCTTCATTAATAATGCCAAATCTTCTGCTCTGAGTCACTCTTATGTATAAAAAGAAAATGTTGGTGCCTACATAGTATGATTTAAAAGGGGTCCTTCCCAAATGCCCTCTGTCTGTGACTTACATAAACCCTGATCTTACCAGTAGCTCATGTTTTTTTTTTTTTAATAACACCAGCATTGTGTAAAAATAATAGCTTATAAGGGCACGGAATTCATTTATGAATCATATTGATGGAGATGATTATCAGATTGATCGGCCTCAGAGAGCAGAATCTTAGGGGAAGATACGGGGGAAGGTGGATGCTAACGTTACCTCTGGGAAACGCCTGCCGCATCAGGTTCCACCAGGCACACCCTTACGCTAGCATTCTAAGAAACACCAGACGGAATTCTTAGCCACTCATCTATTACTGGCGCTTGAATTTTCATATTTAAGTATTAATTCGCTTTAGAGGAACAACTATATTTTCCTGCAGGCTTCTTTGATGAATTTATAATAGGAAATACATGGACCTAGAAATTAAACTGAAATAGAACTGAAATGTAATTCTCGGGCTTCTACTAACTCACACTAAATATTTACAAGCTGCCTGCACTCTTTGAAAATTAATTTCCTACTATGTAAAACGAGAAAGATGTAACACCCAACTTATGTAGCTATTATGAAGAGTAAATATGATAATTATACAAAGTACCTAATTATTATAACAACATTGCCAGGCGATGTGAGTGAATCTCTTCCAGCCGTTTGTAGATAAGCACTATTATTACTTCTATTTCACAAATCAGTAAACTGAGAGGAAGTAACTTTTTTTTTTTTACATGACACAGCTAAGAAATGACAAAACCTAGAACTAGAACCAGGTCTCTCTGACTCCAAATTTTTGATGCACTGAATCTCTCTGTTCTATTCCTTCTCACAGAGCGTGACAGGTAATTTGATGTGTCAACTTTAACTGGACTTGGGCATGCCCGGAAGGCTGGTGAAATATTTCTTGGTGTGTCTGCCAGGGTGTCTCCAGAAAAGATGAGCATTTGTTTGAATCCACAGACTTCATAAAGATGACTGCGCTCATCAAAGAGGGTGGGCATCACCCAATGTGTTGAGGGCCTGGATAGAAGGTGGAAGAGGGGCAGCTTCACTCTCTCTGCTTCAGCTGTGATTCGCATCTTCTGCGCTTGGATGGCACTCCTGGGTCCTGGGCGTTCAGACTCAGACTGGCCCCCTGATTCTCAGAACTTCCCTTTTGGACTGAATGACATCACTGATTCTCCAGCTTATAGACAGCAGATCATGGGACTTTTTGCTCCCATAATCATGTGAATCCATTCCTATAGCAAATCTCTTTCTCTCTTTCTCTCCTTCTCTCTCTTTTCTTTCTCTCTCTCTTTCTTTCTCTCTCTCCCTCCCTTTCTTCCTTCTTTTCTTTCTCTTTCTTTCTCTCTTTCCTTCTTTTTTTCTCTCTCCCTCTCTCTTTCTTCCATCTCATTTTCTCCCAAGCATCCTGACCAATACACAAAGACTGACAAAACTTAGGTGTTAAGAATAAAGGGGAAAGATGTCAAGATCTGAAACATCCTTCAAACCAGAAGTCTCCTTTGATTAAAAGCAGACAATCTAGTAAAGCATTCCTTGCCCTGGCACAGGTGACAATCCCTTAGAAGAATTACATGGAGAAAGGGGCTTCATTCTGAGTCTTACTGACTAGCAAGAACACTTCAGCAATGTCCAGACTTGAAAAAAGTGATCCTGTCCTATCCCAGCCCATAACATGTTTTCAATTGGATTTAATGCAGATAAATATCTAGGCTTCAGGACAATGGAGCTCCAACATCTAAACAGACAAACACAGACCTCCTCAGACTCTAAGAAGGAATGTAGCTCCAAGAGAATGGCGAGCGCTGTGGTTGTGACCGTGACACAGAAATGTAAGTAACTGGCGTGTGGAACACAGAGGGAAGAGTGACACAGCCAGCCCAGCAGCCTCCGAATGCCTCTGCTAAGCGTGGATATGACAGTGAAAAGGGTATAAGACAAACGAAGCACCGCGTATTGGAGGAGAAACACTTAAGGACTGTATGACTCCCTAAGAGTTCCGACTAGAAAACTTAAACCCAGAATATGATAAGCGCTGTGAAAGCATGGAAAGGACCACAAGGGACCACTGAAAGGAGGCAAAGCAACACAAATGAGATACGCAAGCTCAAGCGGACACAGAAACCTCCCTTTGGCTTTCAGCTCTAGCTGGCCCTTCCCTTTCATTACCTTTCCTCGCGGAATGCTCTCCTTTTTCACTTAGCTAATATCTTCATTGATGTTGCCCTTAAGTGCAATCGTCACTTCTACCGAAATTCCTATACCTTTAAAATTGTATTCAGAGGCCCCTCTTTGAAGCTCTGTCATATCACCCGTGGTATTATAAATGTCATTTTACTCAGCAGTCACTGAAAGTAAAGTTTCTTAAGGGCAGAGATTATATTTAGTATTTTATACCTAGGTCTGAGGAATCCATGCTGCAAAGAGTGGGTGATCACGTAACGTTTGTATAACAATTCGTAGGTTTTACAAAGTCACCATAGAGATATTAATTAATTTTATTTATTAGAAAACCTCTAGAGAGGAAACATGTTTCTACACTCAGTTCTCACAGAATAAAAAATGAAGTACCTGTAACGTGCAACTGAATTCCCTGACTCAAAATCTGATGCAATTTCCATTAAATTTTATCATACAAAATCAATCCAAGGCTGGATTCCCATAATAAATAATCTCCATTCCAGCGTCATGGCTCTGACAGGTAAGTTACTTCAGACAAGCACCCATTATTCAAATGTTAATTCAAATGTATTATGGATATGCAAAGTATCAAAGATAAACAGATCTACTCAAAAACTCTCATTATGAGCACAGTGGTATCTCAGTTACTCACATTGAATGGCTTCCAGTTGAAAACTGTGTTCTGCTGCTTGAATGATTTAAACATATTTTAAAGTGACTTGTGATGCACAACGCCAATATTAATCTGCTACCTGACTTCTTTTTCCACATTTTAAACTTTATTTTGTTTTGATCAGAATGTTTTGTACCCAAGCTTAGTCAACATGCTGATTTCGAACTTCCTCATATAAGTGGCAGGGTCACCACTCACCCTGGCGATTTAATAAGTATAAAGTGAAGGAAATATATTCTCCGAAGATCCCCCAGGCATGTCCTCCTTTTCCATTACGTTTTTCGTACTCACTACTGAACTTGGATTTGCTTTCTTGAAGTCTACTAGAGACATGTTAACCCGAGTCAATAAGCGTTCAGACACTGGCTGTGTATTCCGTGCATGCTGGGAATTCTGGACGTTGCATTAAATTACCTGGATACTTTTCATGTCTAAAATGAGCTGGTTTTAATAGACTATCTCGAAGTCTCTTTTCAGCTCTAACACTATGTTGCTTTAAGTTGAGGCAGAGATTATTTTGAAATAAATACATAGGACACACTCCTTTACAGTTAGAACATAAGGTCAGACATTGAGAGCAAAATATAGTAACTTTTCTTGGGCTATATTCACAGAGATAAATTATTGAGGGTGTGAATGAAAAATACTGGCAGCCATAGCAGTAAACAAAGGATGCTGTGGCCATCACGTCATCGGCCACTGCCCCTGCCCAGACACTCAGGATGCAGGCGAGCGGGCAGCCTGGCCTCTGCGGCCACCCTTAACGGTGCCCCCTGAGGGGACACAGGATGTGGAAGAAAGGGACACTGGCCCCAGACAGCTAGGTGCACATCAAAGGAGGGAGTTCAGTGAGCGCAGACCTTTGCATCTTCCCACACACAGAGAAGCGCTGAATTCCTCACCTTGAGACGTCTGGCTTTCTTTAACTAACAGTAATCTTTGGATGTTCCGACTACCTGTCTTTGTGGTAAAACTGCTGTACATCCTGGCTCCTCCCCTGCCTCTTAGAAACAGTCTCCTGGAGCGATCTAAGAGGCTGCCTTGTGGGTCTGCAGAAACTCCACCAAGTAACACTTACCTCTCCAATTTTAGGTTGTGCATTTTTAGTTGACAAGGGGAATAACCCTTTAAGGGTTATTCACCTCTACAGAATATTTTGGCCAGTGTTGGCTTCCATACTTCAAATGAGATTGCCACTCCCCGCTTCTGCTTCTAACCGAACGGCTCACATCGTGACGGGGGGAGTGGGCAGTGGTCTGCTCCAGGATGTCAGGTAAATTTTACCAAAGTCAGGTGCATATACAGTTCCCTGCTTCCTATTTGGATTTCCAGATTCCTTGCCCTGAAGCTTGTTTGTCAGCTATGGGTCTGACACCCCGAATCTGTCATTTTTCTTCAGCACAATACTGGTTTGCCTTGTATGAGCTGGATCTCCTGACTCACATTTTGGGAACATATTTTGTCTTCCTTCCTCCATTTATTTTGTCTCTCAGCTTTAGCCAATGTATTAGGTTTCCTGGATCATCACAACCCTACTCTGTTCACTGCCCCGGGTCCACGAGAGACATCTTTCCTCCTGCCATCAATTTTTCCTAAGATGTTGGCAATTTCAAGTGACTCATCAATTTTTTTTTTTCTGTTTCTCTTCAGGTATTTAATTTCTGGAGTTTCTGCTTGCTCTGTTCCACTCCATGTACGTTAGGGTCACGGTCATTATTTCTCACCCTCTCTGGGTTCTAAATAAGGGGAGAAAGGTATCCATAGGGTCACCAGAGGGAGCAGAAAGAGATCAAGGTGCTGTCTTTATTAGCTGAGGTCCAATAATTGTCGAAGTGCAGGATATTGGGCAAGGTAGATCGCAGGAAAAAAATGTGTTACTTTAAGTCCAAGTTGACCTTCTCTCTACTTTCTACAAAAATCAAGATATTGAAACCGACCTGAAAGAAATATGAACTTTCAGGGAACTATTGCTTCCCATTCACCCAGCTTCCTGTGTACAAGAGGTTTGACCTCTAAGACCTCTCCTTGTTTTCAAGGAACATGAAACACAGAGAAAGCTTTCTCAGTAGTGCTTTCTCAATATAATATGTCTTTGCCTATGAAGGATGCCCACGAAAGCCAGTTTTGCAACAATCAAAGGTAAGTTTGGACCAACCCAGCCTTGACATTCCCTTCTGCTTGACTAAACGTCAGATAGATTTCTTCCTGACTGTCGGCTCCTGGCATCCTTTGTCTTAAAACATCTAACATATAATTATAAATTCTCTGTTTCTTTGAGATGTAAATTTTATCCCAGACTCTAGACTATTTTACAACCCAGAATGTCCTTTTCGAGGACCTGGGGATGATGCCTTTTGAAATGTAACCATCAAGGACGGCGCCACGACCTTCAGTACCCGTGGGGAGGTAGGTAGGATCCTAACTCTGACAAATGCCAGTTAGCAAATGCAGGTGGTATAATGGTATTGAACGACCTCCCCTCTAACGTTCCAAAACACTTATGCTCGAGTTCACCCCAGTGCCTAAATGTCCTCCTGCCTTTTTATTGCAGTGGAGTTGAGCTCAGTCTCTCCCCACTGTTGTAATAGTCTTGACACCTACTGCAGTAGCCCAGCGCAATCCTTCTTTGAGGATTTGAAATATGAGTATTCATATTTCTTGGAGAAGAAGCCAATAAATGAAAAGTGGGAAAAACCTTGAAGGATTCCTGTGGGATAAGAGGGAAGCACATACATGATTTGTAAAAACAGGGAAGAGCAGAAAGATCTTTCCTTCCCTCTACTCACAGCAACTCTATTCAGACTTCATTTTCCTAGAGTAGAATACAGTCTAACTGCCCCAACACATATGAAGGAGAACATGGTGAGAAAGTGAAAAATTATGACTTCTGTAGAACGTGGGGAACTTTATTGGGGTTGGGGTGGAAATTCATCAGGGTGCGTGCTTACAAGCATCAAATATGTGAAAGATTTGGAAACAGAAAAGTCATCTGGAAAAGGGGTTCAGACCTGTTTTATGTGTCCCAGGGAACAGTTCCAAGACTAGCATATATAAGTGAAAATGGAAAATGTTTCAGTTCAGTTAATGAACTTTTCAAAATCCTGAAATGTTCAAAAACGAACTATGTTCCACAGTCTTGGAAGGCAGTGAACACAGTGTCCAGGGGTATAAACACACAATGGGTGAGGAAGTCTTGACTGAAACGTTGAGGAGAAATTCAATCTCAAACACCACAAGAGTATGTGACAGCCAGGTGTGATTTTCCCTCTGGCCTTGGTTTTTTCCCTTCTATTTTTATTTATAATAAGGAAAACAAACAACGTGAAATTGACAGAAGGAACACAGTGTAAAAGCTCCTTTGTAACAAGTAAAAATACTGAATAGTTTAATTTTCACACAGAGAGACACAAACACACAAAGGTACACACATACACACTCACACACACAACAAAGTCAACTGCCATCTCTGAAGAAGCTTTTCTGAAAATACTTCACTGGGAAATAGAAAAAGGAAACATAACAAATATGCCATTAACATAAATTCAGAGTGCTATGTTACCGTGAATCCTCCGTTAGCAACTTACAGTCCTTGAGAGGATGAAAAGAAACATTTTTGTTGCTGTTGCATCCTTTATGGTCATTAATAGCCTTTTAAGCTGAAAGTTCTGCATCTCAAAGTTCTTTCCTTCACTTTGCCTCCTTAACGGCATCTTTCACCTCCAAGCTAAATTAGGCTATCTATCACAGGAAACATAAAGTGGACCAATGACCTTAAGAAATTCGGAAATGGTAGGATCTTTGATTTTCAAAATAGATTAAAAATAGGATGACTTCAGATGGCCCTGTTGAATGGCTCCTCTGGGAAGACCAGCCCGTGACTATTAGTGTGATTTGTCCACTGTGTTGGACTGGAAGGAGGTTGTGAATTGCCTTGCAGAGCATGCTTTGCAGAAAGCTTCTCTGAAATGTTTAATAGCTTCAGCAACTGAACAGAAAATTACCAGGTATTTCCTGGTCACCAAATAGAAGAGGTCAGATATCGCCCTGCTATGAAACAAGGTTATAAATCCAAATCAAACAAAATTCTCAAACTCGTAAGATTTCTTAAGATTCACGGGTACAGACTTGCCCCCAGGCATTCGCTGATTTTCACTGGCCAAGGAGAACTGGACAGAACAGACTCACTGGCATGTCAAATGCAGGACGGAAAACGTATGTATTACTGACGGGAAGTTGTCAATAACATGTGCGTCAAATAACAACAATTTTATTAGTCGTCTGTTCTCTGTATGACACTATGAGGGTACAGAGTTATACAACAAAGGGCACAGAGGATTTTACCATCTCTAAGTGTGTGTGACTCTCTGTACAGACAGCACTATCAGCATGGAATCACAGTGCATAATTTCAGTACAACATACTCATGTCTTATAACATGGTTACGATGTAAATAGGATTTTTCCCCATTTAAATAGTTATTTAACTGATCAATAAAAAGCTGATGCTTCAGAAAGGAAAATAGGTGAACAGAAAGTGCTACCTTCCTCCTTAGGAGTCTTGCCCTAAATGCTTCTTTCATTACTTTCCACCAAAATAAAAATGAGCGCACCTTGTGCTTCCCAAGATGTATACCCATCGCCAACTTAGACGCAACACAGAGAGGAATTTTCAAGTCCATAATGTGCTTTAAAAATAGATAATACAGAGCACTGACGCTCATCTGAGATTCCACAGGATGTCCAGACACGTGCCCCTTTTTGTGTTCTAAACAGTCTATACTTCCTTAAACAACTCAGATGGCCCAGCATGTCAGCTTACACCTTCCTCTCTTCTGCTGCTTCCAAACGTCTCCAGCGCCGGGACTTCTCAGGTAAATTAAGGTGCTGATCTGAATTCACTTGGGGTTACAGGCCTTGCTCTTTATCTCTTTAAAGAGAATTTCCTCTAATTACTTTGCGTTAAAGCCAAGAAGGGACTGAAATTTGCAGCATCTCCTGCTCCCTAACATCTAGGAAGTTTTTATCATTTTTTTTCCCTCCAGACGCAGAAGCGAGAGGAGAAAAAAAATAATTCAGGCTACAGAACCAATGGAAAATCCCAGGTTTTTGTCGTAAGGCATATAACTTCTCTATTTTCGCAATTCGATATCATAGCTTTCATTGCATGATTTTTGGCAGCATTAAATAACTCAGAATGGATTTTAAAACTGTATTTTCTTATATCTTTGAATTGGAATTTCTAGTTGCTCAAGATTTTTTTTTCAATCCAGCGTCTAGCATGTAAAACTGTTCTCAATACATTCATAACAATGAAGGGGTTTTTAATCAGGATGTTGTCTTTGATAAATTAATTGTATTTGTATTGAATTGACAGGCATTCTTTTTAACAGAAGTTCTTAAATGTGTGCATTTTCATTTCAAAAAAATAAAGTCAGTGCCTTGAAAACCAACTCCCTTGTGTTCACAATGAAACTCTGTTAAATTAATTGTAACAGCATTTCAGCCGTGGGAAGAGTGGGCACGCTGCCCTCTGACACGTTGGGGAGTGAAACTGGACTCTGACACTACGCTAATGAGCAGAGAGGATGCTCAGGAGCCAAGATGGGATGCTGGAAGATCCTGCATTGTATTGAGAAAGTAAAATGGCACCAAACCTGGGGGAACTTGTGAGAGAAATGATTGTTCTCTTTTGCGTAGTTCTGAAGATTTAAGACTAATCTAGACTTGTGCCGTCTAATAAGTAGTCAGTAGCCATAGATGATTATTTAAATTTAAATTTGAATTAATGAACATTTAATTTCATTAAAAATTTTTTTTAACATTTTTTATTGATTCATAATCATTTTACAGTGTTGTGTCAAATTCCAGTGTCATTAAACATTAAGCTTACGAATTGCGCTAGCAACATTTTAAGTGCTCGGTAGCTCACGTGACTAGTGCTGCCTTCTTGTACAATGCTGACAGGGCACATTTCTGCTGCGACAGAAAACTCTACTGGACAACAGTGATACCAGTACAGCTGAACAGTGTTTAAGCCAGGGGTCTCCGCCTCAATGTCCTCATACGTGGTATAATTTCTCATGCACCACTTAGTCCCACGTATCAATGTTCTGGATATCCACAGAATGATTCTAGCACAAAATACATAGTTATCTCTCTCTGTCTTCCTTCTGATAAACTGGAAATCTCACTCTCCTTCAAACATCCCGATGCTCCTTTTCCAGATACCTACCCAGCCGAGCTTTAGGGAAAAAAAATCTGCTTTCAAGTCACTTAAAACTTAGAGTGACTCTCCTCTTTCCTTACCTCACTGAGACACATCGCACTGTATCTGTTATTTAAGAAACATTAGTTATCCCATTCTGCCAAGAGATCATTTGAGAAGAAAGGGAGATTTTTCCAGCAGCCTTAATTAAAGCAGATATTTGTCTATTTGCATATCGAGTACAAGTGCTAATGCCTTAGCTTTGATGGACTTTTATGGAAATCTGTCTACCAATTGGCTCTGCTCTCCATACGTATCATCATGTACAGTACTCAGCACCAACAGCAAACTGAGTGAATTATTTATTCATATCATTTATTCCTTCAATAAATAGGCATTTATTTACTCTGTGGCAGGCATTTGGTTAGTCCAAGACTGAAAAAAATGCTTAAGAAATTCTTCCTGTACTTCAGGAGCTTACAATCTAGGACAAGGAAATATTTCCTTAAATAGAAATTGACACCTTAAGCAATGGTACGCCATTTTCTCTACCTGTAGAGGATACATGCATTTTAATAAATAATTACAGCGATCACTTACTGATTGCTTACCACGTTGAAGACATACAGATATCAGATAGTCACACGAAAGGATGGTGAACATCACTAACCATCAGAGAAACGCAAATCAAAACCACTACGATATCTGTCACATCTCACACCCATCACAATGGCTATCGTCAAACAGTCTACAAATAACAAATTCTGGTGAAGATACGGAATTAATGGAACCTTGCACACTGTTGCTGGGAATGTAAGGTGGTACAGACATGACAGAAAACAGCATGAACTTTCTTTGAAGAAATTAAAAATAGAACCACCATACGATGCAGCACCCCACGTCTGCATGTATGTCTAAAGAAAATAAAATCACTGTCTGAAGGAGATATTCACTCTCATGCTCATTGCCGCATTAGCCAAGAAGCAACTTAAGAGCTCGTCTACAGGTGAATGGATTTAAGGAAGTGTAAATAAATAAATATATGCATACATACATATATACATACTATCCAGCCTTAAAAATAAAGGGAATTCTGGCATTTGCAGTGAGTTGCATGGATGAACTCATTGGGCATTATACTAAGTGAAATAAGCCAGAGACAGAAGGACAAATACTACATGGTTATCACTTATATATGGAATCAAATCAATCAGTCAATCAATTAATCATCAAAAAGTCGAGCCCGTAGCTCACAGAGACAGAAAGTAGGAAGATGGTTTCCACAGGGTGGGTGCTGAAAGCAACAGGGAGAGGTAGCTAAAATGACAGACTTTCAGTTTTGAGTAAGGTGTAAGTTTCTGAAGCATAACGTGATGACTCTAGTTGGTAATACTGTATTGCGTAAATTAAAGTTGCTAAGAAAGTATCTTTGAGTGCTGTAACCAACAGAATGTAAACTTGAACTATGTCAGGTAACGGATGTTTTAGTTAGCTCTATGGTTAGGAATTCTTTTCACAATGTACACATCTACGAAGTCATCATATTGTGTTCTTCAAATATACTTCAGTTTTGTCAATTATACCACAATAAATCTGAAAAAAATGTAATGGTCACTTACGTCTTTGGATTTGTCAAGTCATTTGCTGGGAGAAAGAATGGTAAACCGGACCACGAACATTGTCATTGATAAAACAGGCACGTTGCCATCAATCCCACTTGATACCATGAATGCCAGACCTTGGGCCAGACTGCCCCTTGCTTTGTATGATTTGTTCACCCCCCCGACCCCCCGCCTCCCGGAAGTTGGTGGTTCTTCAATGATCAGTTGAAACTTATATTCCAGAAAAATCAAATGAAAACAATAGCAGTCTATTCCTTTTACCAGGCACTTTATCATAGTAAAAAACAATTAGATTTAAGTTAAAAAAAAATCTAGCATGAGTTAATTTTTAAGGGAAGCAGCCACCTTCAAACACCATGGGTGAAAATAGAATCAGTGAAGCACGTTCTTACTGACAGTCAAGAATGTGTACACGCATAACGCATGATGAGGAGCACGCAGCCACATACCTGAACCCCTGGGGCGCCACGGGTCGGTGCACCGGCCCCGCCTCCGTGTGACAGCGCAGGAGGGCCTGTGTGTGCCAGAGGCGGGGGTCCACAGAGTCCAGAGAGAGCACATCCGTCCTCTCTGCACCACTTCGGGGTCATAAGCCATGAAGTTGCAAGGCCGCTGGGTGTGGACCCTGCTTTGGCCCCATCTCCCCACAGCGGTGACGGCTACCGCCGGCCCCGCCTCTCTTCTCGCGAGAACACGCCAACAGCGGGGCCAAGCAGGGACGGCGTCTGCGGCGTGGGGTCCAGCGGCTCCCATCATGCACATCGGCAGTGGTGCTTTTTCATGGGCGCCCCAGGCTGCTCTGTGCTGCACACCCCGCAGCCAGAGCTCACCCCGCCCGCCAGTGCCCCGAGGCTGCCTCTGCCTGGGCTCCTCCGCGATCTCCAGCAGCCAGTCCTGGCCCCTCCCTGCCGCCTGGGGCCTAGGGCCGGGCATCGCAGGGCCCTCCGTGCCTGCTTCTCTTATTCTCTCCGCCAAGCAGCTGCCACTTGCTCCTCCGAGCCTCAGAAGCTCCACTGCTGTCCCTGCTGACCTCCCGGCTGAAGAGGGGGCGTCCCAGTGTGAGGGTGCCTTTCCTCCTATGCCACTCCCTCCCTGCAGGACCGGCGCTGCACCAAATTTAGTTTTTTCTTTTTTCTTTTTTTCCTCTTAGTGGATTTTGTGAGAATCCTCCTGCATTTCAAAGGGAGAGGCACTCTGCCAGAGTTCAGCAGGCGTTCTGTGCAATTCAGTGGGTTTGTAGAGGTAATTCACGGTGTATTTGTGGGAGAGGGCGAGCTGTGGGTCTCCTTACTCCATCATCTTGGCAACTCCCTCAGTTTCTCTTCTCTTTCTTGATCTAGGAGACTTTTACTTATTTCTTCTTTCTTTCCTTTTTTTCTCTTGTATTACATTGACATTTTTGAAGAAATCAAGCCAGTTGGTTTTTAGAAGTCCCTCAGTTTGCATTTGTCCGTGTTCCTCATGGTTAGATACAAGCTGAACGCTGTGGTGGTCATGTTCCCCAGGCAATGCGTTTTCCCTCTAGGTGACATACTGGAATGTACATGATGTCATTTTTACGCATTATCGATGACCTTTGAATCACTTGGTTAAGATGATAGCCATCTGCTTTCTCTAATGTGAGGAGAACATTAGTATCCATGTAATTAGCCAGTTTTCTGTAGAACGTCTGGATTTTTTTACAATGAGAACATCAACAGGACAACATGAATCAATGTACACCTCATGGTTAAAATAGTTAAACACACAAACACACAGGAATAGATGAAATAGGTCAATACGGAGAAAATGAGAAAGGTCGCCTAAGATCTTTCTATGGAAGAGTTTTGAAAATTACTATCGATTCCTATAGATATTTGACTTTTTCTTTTGTAGTGAAAAGGTATGTGGAAGCGTTAGAAGTAAATCAGTTATAGCATGGCATAGGATGGTGAGAATATCTGATATTAGGTAATTATTTGCTATTTGGTAATAAAGGAAGCATAAAGTAATAAGTGCTAATTTGAGAATATCTGCAAGAGATTGGGATGAAATCCGATTTTAGGCTTTCATATAAGTAAACAGTGAATATAGATGCACACAGTTTTAAGTCTGTTTAACTCAAAGACCGATGGCACCATTAACATTGTTTTTCAGTCAGTAGGAATGGGATGTAAGAGGAGGATGGTTACTACTCAGGTTTAATCCAGTTGCATAAGAGATGCGCGATGCCATTTTGCTGAAGACGTAAAAAGTGAGTGATTACTCAGAACTAGAACAACAGAAGGTAGATTTGGATGTAACTCGAATCAAGATACAACTTGTAACCATGGATGTGATTATGTACTTTGAAGCAAGAATGATTAAAAGGATGAAGGTTCGAGTGCTGGTCTCTGGGCACTAATCTTCAGGGCTGCACTCTTTTCCAATGAATTAAGAACGAACGCAAACAGAGCAGGAAAGGAAATCATGCTTAGAGAAAGAGGAAATACCCGATCACGCTGTAATACCATGGAAACGTAATGAAGAACGTTGGGAAGCCTGACAAGTTATGCAGCTAACTAATCAACTTTTAAATGATGAAAGTAACTAACCAAGAATAATTATGGAGAAAACTGAGACAGTTGGGAGATACTGTGGAGTTCTGAGAAGCTATTTCAATAGTGGGAAGGGAAGGAAAAACCAGACTGAGAGATAATAAGGAGATAATCTGTAGTGCAAAAAACAGGGAGGGTATTGGGGAGGACTATTTATAGTGAAAAAAAAAATTTCAGTTATAACCATCATTTACATTAAAATTCTATGACTATCGAAAATGTTTAGAACATTCTGGAAATGTATCTTGTTAATTTCTTATTTTATAAAGCTTTCTTTAATCTATAAAGTCTGTACAACAGTATAGAAAAAAATTGATATGTTGATACCCCCTTGATAGACGTTTATTCAGAGATCAGACATGTTGCCCTTAATACTTTCAGTCCAAAATTTGGGGGCTGGTTCTCCCTCTTCTTTGTCCAGAGAAGCCCAGATCTTCCCACTGGCTGCCCTGCCCTGCACAACTACTGCAGTGAGCATAAATGATTATTAAGCCTCTCGCATACATTTATAGTTTGCAATTGCAGGGCGCAATTTGAAGTTCCAGGAAAGAAACACTAATTGTTAATCCGTGTTTATAGAACGTGAAGCTTGGCTGGCAATCTTCATCTCTGTATGAATGCAGTCTCTTCAAGTTCAGCATTTAATGCACGAATAATGAGGCTCTCTAATTCCCGGGAGCGCTCGGCAAACTTTATCACCATAGCTCTGAATTTTTAATAACCATTTTCTGTTCTCATATTATCATATTTTTAACAAAGTTTTATTCCCAATTTCTCCACTTTCCCTCTTTGAAAAATTCTGAATGTCATTTGAGCATATTTCCAGTAATGAAGGCTTGTGAACATTATTGTGGTTATAAATGGGAGACAATTGTGGGGTTTTTTTTTTCCCCTCCATATCCAGTGGCAGAATATTTAACTCCTAAAAAAATCTGTGCTGGAAAGTGGAAACCTGTTTCGAAGTTTTACAAACAATGGCTAAGAATGCCAGATAAAACCTAGAAAAAGACTAATTAATTTAATTATTAGGAAGGGCTAATTAATTTAATTAGAAAGGAGGGCGGCAGGGCTATTTTCTCAAGTGGAGAAATGGCGAGACAGTGTCCAAAACAGAAAAAAAAAAATGAAAGAATGAGAGAGAGAGGGAGAGAGGAAGGAAGGAATAAAGGAAGGAAGGAATAAAGGAAGGAAGAAGGGAGAAAGGAAGGAAAGAAGGGAAGGAAGGAAGAGAGAAAGAGAGAAAGAGGAAGAAAGAAAGAAAGAGAAAGAAAGGAAGAAAGAAAAGGAAAGAAAGAAAGAAAGAAAGAGAAAGAAAGAAAGAAAGAGAGAAAGAAAGGAAGAAAGAAAGAAAGAAAAGAAAAGAAAAGAAAAGAAAAGAAAAGAAAAGAAAAGAAAAGAAGGAAAGAAAGAGTCAATCCACAGATCTCTGCTCACACATCGCTTCCAGCCTTGCAGTCACTGACCTCGTCTTTTACAGTGGATACAGTGCACCAATGTGGAAGTGCAAGGCGTATTCTGGGCTTGCAATCTGCCTTGGGTGGCCACAGGATTTAGTTCTGACAAGTGGCATGAACCAAGAAGCAAACACAACATGATGCCAACGCGTGCTGCTTGGCCTTTTAGGAATTCCACTTTTCAGTGGTGTTAGAGGCAACCTGGAGTCCTGGATTCAGGTGTCCGGAGGTTGGGGCACTCAGACACAACTGTGATCGCATGGAGAGTGATTTGTCAGCTCTGACTGTCAAAGATGGGCGGGGACATTTTAGTCACGGGGCAGTGACAACTTAGTACCCTTGTTCTACTGGCATGACGTATGCAAATGATATTTTCAAGAAAGGACACCTGAAAGGGAGAGACCCAATTATAAATCATGAAAGGATGAATAACAAGACTGTATATCTTATGAGTTTTGGAATCAGCTTACCCTAAAACTGGCTAATAATTAAACAAGCATCAGCTCTCATTATTAATATGTTCAGTCACCAATATCCACCCATATCTCTCCATATCTTAAACATATTTGATTAAATTGCCTAGGAATTCCTTCCTGTTTTGGATTTTCAATATACAAGCAGAGTAGAAACCATTAGTTGAAAGGGTATCAGCTGGAAACATATTGATTGAAATTATGAATGTTTCAAACATAAATATTCCAGGTGAATTTTTGTAGGTAGTCAACACTTCATTGTTCCATGAAGTACTGTCATTTTAAAGTATGCTTTTGCCTTTTGTGAATTTTTCACAATTTGTATGCATTCATTCATTCACTTTCTCATTTTCTGACCCACATTTATCAAGTACTTTTTACTTGCTAGATGCTCAAATGATGGACTTTTGCCATAGACACTTGGTAGAGGTTACAAGCCTTAATTATCAAACCTATTCATGTAAATGAATTATGCTATTTTGCTCTTTAAAATATTTATTTCGTTCCGAGTCAGGGATATTTTACCCACTTATATATGTGTTGCCTGTATAATTAAGTATATGTGTATATACATATATATATATACATATAACTTCTAAACTTTTGAGCAACTTTTACAGAATATAATCAATAGCCCACCATGGCTTTATAATGCCACAATTTGATGACTTAGGTCACATTCAGAAACAAAACTATAGTGAATAGAATTTGCAACTTCAGCTTGGATTCAGTTTCAGTTTTGCTTTAGTAATATAATGATGTATAAAATTATTAATAATAAAAGTATATTTGCCAATAAAATTGGGCATTTTATTAAAGTATAATCTGAAACCATTAAATATTTCACAGTTACTATTCTTTATATTTTATCTATAACCAAACACATATATCACTGCCCCATCGATGTCTATAGAGTTTGAATTTCAAGATCTGTTTCAATAGGTAGGTGCTTTCTGTTTTTTTCTGTCTTGGATTTGCGTAGACTTACTGGTTGCAATTACTGGTAGATATATAGATTGTAAATTATTTAGCGCTCCAGGCAAATTTGAACAGTCATATAATTTTGACCAGTCAATAAATTTTTAACAATTTGTCTTTCTCATTGTAATTGTATGTGTGTCATCTTATACGTGTGTTCGCTGTTTGTAGGGGAAAGAGCCATTCTGACTTCTAGTTCGCCATCTGTCTGTCTCATAATTCCCCAAAACCTGACGTGACCTGGACCTTGGAGCCCTTTCCAGAAACTACAGTTGGAGAGAATTTGCCTTTATTTTAAGCCCTATTACATTAATTACTCTCATGATATTTATTTCATTTTGTAATCTTTATGTTTACTGTTCACATCTGATTAAAAGATAAGTTTTTTTTTAAATTGTCAACTCTAATATCAAAAGGCCCCAAGAGTGTTTTGGACCAAGTGTTGAAAACATATGAACTGAAATATATTAAAATGCAATCTAAAGCCCGGCTTTGTATGCTTTGAATTAAGCCACCTCTAATTTCACAGAATGAAGTTACAGTGTGACTTTAGGGTATAACAACATCTTTAGAATGTGGGATCTGATACAAACTGAAACTGTGAACAGGCCATTGGTAAAGAATAAAGAACAGCCAAGAACAGCTAAATAACCTGGGCTCGAACACATGGAAAGCCAGCCTGCAACATGGTCTCAGGGAATCTTGCCTTCGTACCCTTTGCATAACTCCCTCTGACACTGAATAGGACCGATGTTTGCAATAAGATACGGCCGATACGAAAGAGCATAAATTTGTAGAAAGAAGTCAAAAAAGGACGTATGGATTCTGTCTTTCTCTTTTTGGATTGTCTGGTCCGGGGGAAGCAACCCCATGGAGTGTCACAAGAGGGACTAAGCCTTCTGCCAAGAGCCAGCAAACAACCGAAGCCCTCCTGCCAACAGACACATGAGTGCACCATCTTGGAAGCTGATCCTCTGACCCAGGTCAGGATTTTAGATAACTTCAGCCCTGACCAACATCTTGACAGTGACGAGTGAGAGACCTTGAGATGGAGTCTAAGCCACTTTTGTATTCCTGATCTTCAAAAACTATGTGAGGTAATAATTATTTGTTGTTTTAAGATGCTAAATTTTGGGATAATTTGTTATACGGCAGGGATAGCTTTTACAATACTCAATCTGTCAACCAACAGAGCTAAATGCTGAGTGTTTATGATGGACACAGTGCTAAGCTAAGCACTTGCTTTGCCTTGTATCACTGATCCTTCACAAAGCCCCATTTGGTATTATTCATATGGGACAGATAAACATTATAAACACTTATAATTTTGCCTGAACGTTGTGCCCCGCAAGAACCGCTAAATGATGGAGCTAAAATACAAACGCGCTTAATTTCTGCCTCAACCTGTGCTCTAACCTCTAGCTGAAGATAAGGTTCCTTTCTTTAGAGAGGAACACTATGAAAATGTGTACATGACATGATCTCCAATTTAAATTTATCATTCATGAGGAAGATAGCAGAGTTATTATGAGCATTTAGGAAAATGTAAATGCCAAGATGAATTTTTGAATTCTATATGATTTCAGAAGTATGAGGGCTCAATATGCACTGGAGATATTAGTGAAATTCCGCTATAAAGAAGGACTTCTGGTGAATCTTGAAATCTTGAGGTGTGACATAAGGCAGGAGAGGATCCAAACTTGCATTTCACAAACAGTTATTTGTTCTGGTGTCAAGAAGAATAATTGTTTTTATGAGAGAAAGAGGATTTTAGAGGGTGTATTCGAAAGTAGTAGAGAGATAAGATGGAAAGGTAGTTTGAAGCCAGGATTTAGAAAGCGATAAATAAGAGTCAAAGTATTTTATCCTGTACTCAATAAAGAGTTGAACACTTCTGGTCAGGAGTACTATCTTATAAAGGGAAAGTTTAAGGAGATTAGTGTCAATATGTGTGCAAATACACAGAGAAAATTAAATTGGAGAAAATAAATAGAAATGGGTATGTAAAACATATTTTTGCTTTCTCTCTATGAAATCAAGGGCTCCTCTGAGAAGGGAGGAAGTAGAAAGTAAGTGATGACCAAGGAAATAATTAGTCACTCAGTGAATTATTAAACGGCCTGATAAACACAGGCGCAAGTTGGGCTGTCCTCGCTGAAGGACATGCAAGAAATGGCTCTCTTCATCGTTTAACAAAGACTTCAAGAGAGGTAAGATTCAACCCTAAAATAGCATTGATGAAACTGGCTTAACTGTTTTGAGATACTAACAGGAAGTCAAAACAGTTCTATGTGCCCATGATTTGTAACTCATCCTCTAAAAGAAAAACAACTTGTTTAACCATGCAGAGAGAGTTCTTCCTGTTAATTCAACTATTCTCTTGTATCCATAAATACAAATTTCGAGTGTGTCCACAATGGAAAATTCCTTCTGGGTGTGGTGGCCTCATCATGATGTCACATAGTTATCTCTTTACCAGCTGGAAATCAGCAACCCTATAGCAGAGAATTAATCTTCCATAGCCATTGACTTCGTCCAGCGACCAGCCTCTACATATGTCTGCCTACAAAGTGATAAAGCGTTCTGCTTTTAATCATTGCAAGACGACAAGGTTCCATTTATTTCACCGAACAACAGCAACAAAAAAAAACAACGAAGGCTTCTAAGATTCCTTTTTTGTAAGATGTTTCGATGTTCTGTAGTCCTACTTCTAGTAAAATGAAAACACTTTACAGTTCTTCTAGACATTGTTAAAGTTGGAATTGAACATTTCAGCTTACCTCATCTTATTAGTTCAAGATTAATTTTGAATATGAGAAGGTTTCACCCACTGGGGACGGTCTAAGGTTTTCCTTTCCTTTTATGGTTTCTTCTTTGTCATGCTTGCTTGTCATCGGGCCCTGAGTTTAGGACACAGAGTCTTACTAGTTAGAATGACTAGTTCTGTGCAAATGCATATTCCCAGAGAGTTCCTTGGGCCACTCAGGTAGCCCAAGTATGTGTAAAGAAGGAGATAGAATTCTATGGCGTTCTTTTAATAGTTAATAATTAGACTCTCATGATCACAGATGGCAATATCCATAATTGAAATGTTCTGGGAGTTCAAATTAAACACTTCCCATAAGTACTTAGTTAAGTAAATGATCGTTTCTCTTTTCAATGAGTCAGTATCAAGAACTCGTCCAGGGGAAGACCCAACCCAAACACTAGGAGAGACTTCTGAAGGAAGCACCTTCCCTCCCTGCCTAATCTAGCATCTTCTAAAGGAACACCACACCTGCACAATGAATAAAGTCTATTTGAACAATGAGGATTGACTATTCAGCATTTTGGAAACAAAACCTTAATTCAGTGTGTCTTAACCCAAGACATAAATAAAGAACTCTGGTAGCTGACAAATATGTCGTTGCATAAAGCAATTTCTAAGACATTTTAAATGAGGATTTGCATTTCAATAGTAATTTGAGCATACTCTAAATAATTTGTATTACCACAGTATACGTAAGTGGTCAGTACTTCACTTGCATTGCCTCTATATGCTTTTAGATTTTATGATGTTTGGTCATCATCATTTATAGGGAAGCTTTTAAATTTTTCATGCCATGTTCCTCACATTGGTGCTCGTACAGGCCTGGAAGTCTACAATGAGAGTCTCAGAAGTTTATAATTTCTCAAGTTCGAGAAACTCTCAATTACGCCTATTAAAAAGAAATGTTAAAAAAAAAAGCTGACTGTACTTTAGGAACAGTCATTAAAATCCATGAGTTTGTTCTGTGAACACATCAACAGTCACCTGTGACAGGATCAAGGATTGTCAAGTGTGAGGTGGTTTCTCTCTTCACCTTAGAATGAGAGCTGAGCACGCAGGAACAGAAAGTCACTTAGACCCTTTTCAGTGTCTCAGCCTCCAAGTTTTGCTCCTACCGGACCGACACTCACAGATCTTCAGACATTCCTGCTCTTCCATGAAGTACATCCTAAAACAACCATGACTACAGAATAATTGCTCTCTTTTTTTAATTTAAAACAACTCTAACACTTATTCTTTTGGAAATTCCATCCCGGGTGTTCTGACCTAGAAATAAGGACAGGTGTGATATCTGCGTTCCCCCAAAGCAGACGTGAAGCAAGGAGGTGGGTTTGCAAGTGGCGTGCTTGGCAGTAATTCTCGGAAGCACAGGACGGGCATGAGATGGAGGGGGCTGGATTACCGTAAAGTGTCCATTATCTAAAAGTTACTGGGGTAGGAAACTAACGAGCCCTGAGTCACCTGTGTGTAAAGCATGAGTCGGAGCTAACCCAGCCAAAGGCAAGGGAGCCGGGTGCTTATCCAGACCCCTGCTGTCAGGAAGAGCTGCTTCTGCAGACACGTGCTCTCCAACTTTTCAGCACAGGGGCCAATTTGCAGCCTGGTGAAAAGATACGACAAAACTTGTGCTAAAAACTTGCCAGACTGCGTCCATGGCATTTTATTTCCTCTAAAACATCAACAAACACATGTGCTCGTTGAGCATCAGGCCAGGTTTGGAGGTAGGAGAATTATGCGTACGGAATTGTTATAGCTGATATTAAAAAACTGAGTCTCTTCGATAATTCTCAATACTCAAAACAACCGTATCAGACTGATATTCCCCAGTATCAGATGGATACCGGGGAACCTCCCCTCAAAGCTCCCCTCCAAGGGAGTTTACAAAAAACAACTGCTTGAATGACAGATTTTGGTTAATCTTGGTAACAGTGGCCAAAATTGAATAACAAAGTACCTAATTACTTTCTTATTGTAAAAATATTAAGATGGGCTGTAGCAACATTTACTATTTCTTTCCTTACTTTTTTCTTCCATTTTTTTTCCCCTCGAACTTTCCTGAGTCTCACCTCTACCTAATTCGAATATCTTTTCCTATTAAATATTGCTCAGTTGCCAACCAATAAGCTTATTTGGTTGAAAAGGAAAATTTTATCTAACGCACTGAAATTTGAATCTTCATATGGAGTTCCAGAAAACCAAAACACGGTGTAATTGCAAGTCCATAAGTTGAAAATTTTGAGCCAGACATTTTTTTTTTTTCCCATGTCCTTCAAACCACTCTGGCTAGACAGCTTCCCACAGCCAAGCCTTCTGCAAATTAAGACATATGGCTTGCAAGCATCAATAATAGTTTTGAATGGCCACTCTGTTCCTTTTTTTTTTTCTTTTTAAAACTTCAAAGCTCATAGCGGCATCACATTTATTTACCATGTTATTTCAGCCTGGGAAACCATTTTAAAAGCTGGAAATAGGTATATAAATGACACGTTAAATTTTCATCAGCAAGTCAGTGAAGTGTTCTCCTATTTGACACATCTTAGTGTGTAATGAAACGTAATGGTGTGAAACCGCTAAGATGAAAGGAGCGGCATGTGGCCTGCCCAGAATGTGAAAAAAGTCAGCTTTACAGTATATGAATCAGAGGTAAAAGGGTAGTGAAACGCTTCGGGATTTTTTTTTTTTAATAGAATGATTCACGTGGACTTTTATACGTTTAACACTTTTGAATTTTAAGTATGTATTTTTATGCATTCTAGATAAACATCCCATTTTCAACTTTTTAATTATGCAAATAGGTTGTTTACTGATGATAATTTGAATTTAATTTAGACAGTGATTGTGAGCAATTGTTAATGAAAATGACCACAGCCACGACAGCAGATCTCTGTTGTGTCAGAACATCTATTTGTTTTACATATATTGTAACATTTAACTTCCAGAAGCTTGTGACCTAGATACTGTTGTTAGCCTCATGTTTTTCAAAAGAAAAAAACACAAACAAAAACTGAGGCTCTAAAGAAAGTAAGTGATTTGCTAGGAATACGCGTGGGTAAGTTACTGAGCCGGGATTCAACACGTCCCTCTGCTCCAGGGATCACCCTTCTCACCCCAAGCGATTAACTGTGTCAGTTTCTTAAAATTTCTCGCAAACAGTAGGAAAATAAATTGCCACCAAGTAACACAACACAGTTTCTAACGGAAGAGCAACGAAAAATATTTTTTGCATCTTTGTAAAGGATGTGTCATTTCATCGTGAGAACTGAAGGAGGGGTGTATTTTGGATTCGGAATGGTGGGTAACAAAGAAATGGGTAAGCTCCCTAGAATAGTGAGCAGGTGGCATGGCTTGAGGTCAGGGGCATCCTGCAGCCAACTAAATCAACACAAGATGAATCTCATTTCATTTTTGTGGACTCATAAAATCAGCGGCGTTCTCACAGAGTGAAATCACACATTGTTAGTTTCATACATCCTGAACACTGAGATGGGGGCTCCCTCAGACCAAAACCCCTTTTATCTCAACCATGAAGGCAGAGTTTACAGTATTTCTCAATCAATATTTTGCCTGAGCACCAGCATAGTCAGTTCTCCCAAAGTCAACAGAGGCAGGCTCTTGAGCGTTGGCCCCTTACAACATGCATTCACTCCGCCACTGACTGGACTCAGAGCAGGGCTGGGGGGAGACTTTATATCACAGTATTGGGTCAAACCAGGAGCTCTGTTGACCTCTTCCCAGTTTTGAGCTCAGTCTTCCAGCATAAAGATTGTGGAAGAGAGAAGAATATATTGCCCAGAGTCACATCATCTTAAAAGGAATCTCTGAGGTTCTTCCAAAAGTGATTGCCGGTGGCAGCCTTACTCGAGCCAGACCTGGAGCATGCACACAGCGATGCAGTGCAACTGCATGCCGGAAGCTGCTGCCTTCTCTGTAAAGGAGTTAAGGGTTTGGTCTGTGCGTTCTTAAATTAATCATTCGTTGGTATATTAACTCACTGATGGTAATCCATCACAAATACATTTTATTATTCCAACCTGGTGGGATTTTGTAAATGTTCAGTTATGGAAAATTAAGTTATGGAAAATCAAGTTACGAGGCCCCCAAACAAATGCCCTTGCCTCTTAAAATCGACTTCATTTTCAATCAGGATGTTTATCAAGAGTGCTTTCCAGTTCTGAACAAAAGCAAGGTACAAATTATGGAAATTCATGGAGTTCCAGTCTGAGTCCAGTTCACAGTGAAAGCTCGCAGTAATGTCACACTCCTCTCCTGGTTGAAGAAGTCTCTAAAGTTTGCAAGTGGAAGGTAAGTTACAGTTATTCACTCTCACAATGGTATCCAGTGACATGCTATTTAATTCTTCCAAGGAATCAGTTTCAGAACAGAGGAAGACCGTCTCCTTCTTTCAAAGTACTACAGTTTTTAAAAATCTCATTCTTTACTATGATGATCTCATTTTTTTAATCACAAGTGTGTCTTTAGTTATGTCTCCTTTACAATATGACAGTATTGGGTATTATTTTCAGCATTGTTTCTAAACCTCATTTTCAGTGCTACAGCAGCTGTGGTCCATGATTTTAATGTGTAGCCTTTTTTGTTATCAGTTTTAATTAGTAAAGTTACCATTAACACTTAGGACACTGAGAGTACACAGCTCTATTACTAAGACTGTGAAAAATACATTCCATAAAATTGTCCCCTTTCCACAAAGCTCACTCATGCTTCATTATTCTGGAAAATATTAGATTTACCAGTATAGTTTTCTAGGCTCTTTTCAGTGATACCCATATTTTACTATAGCTTGGTTATTCTTTTCAATATAATTATTTCTTCCTAAAGAGAATTTAGAAGTTTATTGTCTTTTATAAGTCCTCGATAAAGGTAGTTTTTTTCCCCTTGAATAATTAACGAATAAAACTATAAAAATATTCTGACAAGTGAACTTATTTACAAAACAGATACAGGCTCACAGTGATAGGAAACAGACTTATGGTTACCAAAGGGGAAGGAGGGACATACATTAGGAGTCGGATTAACAGATGCAAACCACCGTATATAAAATAGACAAGCAACAAGGACTTACTGTACAGCGCAGGGAACCATGTTCAACATCTTGTTATAACTTGCAGTGGCAAAGAATAAAGAAAGAAGATACACACACAGAACTGAAGCACTGTCTGTATATGTGAAATTAACACAGTATTGTAAATCAACGATGCTTCAAAAAAATGTTCGGATCTGAGCCTGGCACACTTCTTGGTAGCACCTTTTTGACAGCTTTCTCAATTGATGCCCTTATGGGTTGGTCCCCTGGGTTTTTGCTTTAAAATCCCTTCTTGAGTGAACTGTGTAACAGGGAATTACAAGTCTGGCTTTAGGCTTCTCTGCGTGAACACCCAATAACAAAAGTTTTTTGTAGTATTTTTCACAATGGTAAGGGAAAGAATGTGTTAACTAAGTATGTTATGGCTTGAATTTTTTATTCATTTTTAAAGGTGAAAAACTGAGAGCTGCAACATGGGAAGGATGAGGATTCTTAATTATAATTTTCACGAGGCCTTCGGGGAAAAATAAAACAAAACAAATGATGTGAAGCCCTGATAAGTGATTTATAGAGACTCTGAAAAATTATTAGAGAACCCTATTTAAACTGACTAGTGGTAAGCATTAAATTCACTGAAAAACAGAGCTAAGATTCTAAAGAACCATGGGAAACAGAAACAGAGAAATTAAATGTTACACATTTTGACAATTGAGATTAGAAATGTAACTAACAAATTTAGGTGGATGGAACATGTGAGAAAAAAACGCGAATTAGTTAACTTTCTCATTTTTCTAGTGGTCAGTAAAATCTATTTTATGTTGGTTAATCAAGATTTAAAATCTATTATTTATAATTGCAAAGGAAAATCTGAGTAAATGATACAGTGAAATAATTCAGATGTAGGACGATCGAGGGAAATTGGCGAGGAAAGTAACTGTTTTCCTTTCTCATCATACACGGAAGGGGCAAAGGCTGCCTCCTTCTTCTCAGATTGAGATAAAGCTAAAGAGTTTTCATAACCTACTTAATACCCACACAAATGGCAGGTACTGTTTTGCTTTTAAAACTCAGCTCTTCCCTAATTTCCTGCTCATGTTCCAAAACCCTACGATGCTCTGTCTTAGGGGTTTCCACATTACACAGTTCATCCAGTACATCAGTGTTTTCCGTTCTTTATAGAACCTTTACGAGTTTCTAATCACTGATTCGTAATTATACCCAAAGTGAATTCAGTCAAGTTACATTGAGTCATGGCATCGAACCTGCTTGAAAAATTAAAACAATCAATGACGTTGAGCTAATAATAATGTGGCAGCACAGAAAGAATGTGCTCTGCCTGGATGACTATTTGTCAGAATAGTCAGAGCAAACGGATTGAGCAGTCCAGGATCATTGCTCGAGATAAAAGTTTCTGCATTTATTTGGTGAGCTTTTTGTGTTTTCAACAATGTTTATACTTATAAGCCCAGAAGAAGCCAGTTATCTTACTCAAAGTCAAATAGCATTTGTAGGCAGAGGAAAAACTAGATTCTTGGCTTCCTGGTTTTGGTTTTAGGGTCTTCTGAAAAGAGTCTTTTTTTTTTTTTTAATGAGGAAGCTAACAGGTCCAATTTTGGTTGTCTTGACAAAGACATATTAGTTGCTATTAATGAGTCCTTCAGGAGTCTAGATGATCTCCCATGATGGCAGAAAAATAAAGGCAATAAAAATCTATTCATATATTCCAACCACCAGCCATCAACATTTTGCATCAGATAGATCCAATCTTACCCCAATGTTAGCATTACTCCAATTTTGTACACTACAGCCCTTAATATAATTTTTATCCTGACTCTCGCTAATCTCCTCTCAAATCTACCAACATTCACGGTGACACTTCTGGTGCAAGTTTTCTATTTTAAACTGAAAACCAAAATTCCCGCTCACTTCAGCCGCAATGCATATACTAAAACTGAAAAGCAAAAATTAAAGTAGTTAAAAAAAATTAGTAAAAAGAGGAGTTAAACTCAATTCCCCCCAAAGATTTGCTAAGCTGCCAAAAGAATTCTAACACAAAACAATGTTTCAAAGTAAATGAGAAAACCACATACACATGAGATGAGGCTTTAAAAATATTATTCACCTGTCACCAACATATATCAGTGAAAAGCATCTAAGAATATTGTTTCTTCTCATCCAGGGATTGCTCTTCTGCTCTAATGATTTCATGCAGGCTAGACTTAAGTCACTCAGTCCACATGTTAAACAACACACTACAATCTCAGTTTCTTCCCATTTGTTTGTGCCCATTTCTCAGATTCTCCAAGGCTTTTTACAAAGAATGTCTCCCTAGCTTGGAAAATTAGAATTTCACAATGGTGCATCAGTCCTGGTCTGCATTTTCAGCAAAGTGGTGGGAATGATTTTCCTTTTCCCTTTGCCAGTTGTCCCCCAATTTCCATTGGGGAAAAATCCTAACAACTAAAACAACAAATTAAATACCTGAGAAAGCAAATGGCCAGTGCAAGAAAGCTGCGTCAGACATGGAAAGTGTGGCTGGTATCTGGACGCCTCAAGCCCCTCGCGTGGAGGAGAAGCTCACAGGAGGCTGGCGTTGGACGAGAAGAAAATAAGACTGTCTTTTACTGTCAAGAGAAGGGGGCATTCTCAAAGGTTGATCATCACTAGTGGCCGGGCCCGGGCATGCATTTTGTGGGACTGAGTGCAAAATAAAAATGCCAGGATTCTTTTCTTTTAAGTGGAAGGCAAGTGTGTTCTTTCTTGGCCTCCCCTGATGCTCTGCATTTCTATTCATTCTTGCTCGCCCTTGGGCATGGGGACACTCATGGGTTGAGTGCAGAAACTCGCAGGCACCCTGAGTCCCGCTCTGTGGATAGGTGGGGGCTCAGGGCTTCCTTTCTTCACTGTGCCCAAGCCCCCGGGGGTGGGGGGAGTCTGCACCCAGCGCTGGGCAGAGTCAAGAAACAGGCAGCCAGGAATATATCGTCCCACTTAAGCTAAGAGATAAAATTGTCAAGCATTTCCAATCAGCACCCACAGAGCATTAAACCTCAAGCACGGGCCCTCCCTCTGTGACACGGGTCTCTTTTTATGAAGCCATTCCTGCTGGTAACACGTTAGTAAAGACGTAATTCCAAACACTCGTACGTTTCCTACTAAGATAACGGAACATGCTGATTAATTGTAACTTACACTTGCTTGATATCTTTATTTGCATCAAATGGTCCATTTACCCATAGTTTAGCGTGGCTTCTCCTACAGTTAATTTGTTACAAATATGTTCTGCCTAAAAATAATTTACTTACATTCTCTATCCTTGATCATCTCTGTAAATAAAATACATAGTACAATGCTCTTTAAATATTCTATACAGACATATGCATGAATATACTTTTGTTACATATGTTATATATACATATATTTATGTATATTTATGCCAATTGCATATACCCCTGTGAAATACATACATATCTATATCTTTATCTATATATATAACACACAGATCTGTTATGTATGTATCTATGATCACACATAGAGATCCACATAATATGTAGCTTCATTATTTTTGCTATAATTGTTATTAATTATTCATGAACCTCAACAAATTAAAAATTGTACAAACGTTTTTTCTGCTATGATTCTCCCTTCCCATGATCTGTTATATTTTAAAATATTATCTCTCTAGATGACATCTTTACTGAAAATAATGGTTTTCAGTGAAAACAATGCCTGGAAAACTTTTCTTGTGTAAATCAGCCACCTTTCTCCTGTTTCTTTCCTGACTGTCTTACTTAAGTGCCCACCCTCCCCTACTCTCCATTATGCCTCCCCGACTTCTTAGCTTGTGGTGATGATGTTATGATACTCCTTTGCGATACGTGCTTTTATACCCCCTAAATGATGCTGTGTGAATCGTAACTGAAGACGTTCTGAACTCTCTGAGAGGGTTTTAGACAGCATAGGACATCAATTCCCTCTTTAACCAAACAGGAATTAGAGAGCCCTGGCACTGAGGTGGAGTTCAAGGAAAACGCGCAAAAGTGAATAAATCATTGCAGTATTCACTGTGTCGATCAGACATCCTGTTTCCCTCTTTTTCTTTTCATAACTTAGAGTTAGTTCATTAAATAGAGCAATAAAATCTATTGATCCACTGACTCTTATGGGACACTTATGTTAGTCAATCAATTCAGAATGGACAGTCATTTATTAATTGGTTCATCCATCATCCATTTAGCATTTTCTCTCCGTAGCTCTGCCGTATGTCACCAGATAATCTTACAGAAAGACATACTTTTCCTTCTATTGCTTTATTCCTCTGCCCTTTCAAAGACAGACGAGGCATCCGCTCCATGCTCTCTAGGGAAAGTGTCTCTTCCACCCCTGCCCCGATTCCCTTATCTTCTCCCTACAAACTCACTCCTTGTCTCGAAAGCTGCCAGACATACATTTTCAGCTTCCCATTTCTGTTTATGTGAAATACGGAAAAGTAATTGAAAATGTCATTCTTATTACAGTAATTGCCAACTCATTTAAGTTAATTTGACCCGTGTGAAAAATGGTAATAACATTTAAATGTGCCACCTGGCAGTTAAACGAGTCTGGTAGAAGTTGATTACATGCAGTCCCTCTCGATTGGCATAGGCTATCTTTGGATTGGCATAGGCATAACCACACTTTGGATTTTATTGGTGGCTGTTGTGAGAACTTGAGCTTGACCACAGCTTCTTATTTTAAGAGTTTTACCTTTCTGCTTGTGAAATGTCTTAAATCTGTTAGCCAAACGCACGCGATCTCTCTTGTCACGCTAGTAATTTCTCTCTCCACCGTTATCCCATATTTCTCTCAGTTCCTGAGCAGTAAGTTTTAAAGCTTTTGATTTTTTTTTACTTTGTTTATTGAAGTATATATATACAATGTTGTATCAATTTCTGGTGTACAACACAATGCTTCAGTCATACATATATTTGTTTTCATATTCTTTTTCACCATATGCTGCTACAAGATATCAAATATAGTTTGCTGTGCTGTACAGTATAAACTTGTTAATCTATTTTATATATACCAGTCAGTATCTGCCAATCTCAAACTCCCAATTTATCCCTTCCTACCCCATATCCCACTGGTAACCATAAGTTTGTTTTCTGTTTTTGAGTCTGTTTCTGTTTTATAAATAAGTTCATTTGTCTTTTTTTTTTTATATTCCACGTGTGAGTGATATCATATGGTATTTTTTTTCTCTCTCTGGCTTACTTCACTTAGAATGACAATCTCTAGATTCATCCATGTTGTTGCAAATGGCAGTATTTTATTCTTTTTTATGGCAGAGTAGTATTCCATTGTATAAATATACCATACCTATTTATCCAGTCAGATTACCAGAAAAAGTTAGTAAAGATGAAATTTTGAGAAATGTTATACAAATGGTGGGTTTTTTAGTCCTAAGAAGCTAACTTTGCATTTACTTGGGCTGCAGGTTTATCACTAGAATAAGTCTCAAATGACCTGGAAATAAGAAAAGAAAATATTCAACCGTCATTCATATGTTCTGATCAGACATTTTGAGTTATGTTATTGATTCTGATCTCTTTCTTTTTACTCATTTTTCCTCTTTTTCAGTCCAAAAATAGGTCATAATTTAATCATCGACAATGTCTAAAATTACAACCAACAATGTTTGACACTGTACTTACATGCTGTGTGCCTGGTAACAAAATTTCCATACTTGACACCAGTATCATTCAGTGAACACAAAAATCACTTTTTTAATGACACATATATAGTTATTTTCAATTCAATGTCTCAGATTTGATCAACAGAGTGGAGCAGCTTGAACAGCACTGGGTACATCCTCAATGTTCTCCAGTCTCCCATTACTTCTCAGACCCCGATCTCTTCATGCTCACACACTGTCTTATTTTGAACAGAATATTTGCTCTGAAACTTTGCCAAAAATGCCCATTAAGGTGTTTAACTTGAGCTTTCTTCATAGAAGCTTCTGAACTTTAATCGAGGGCTCTTCAAAAGGTTTAATAATATAAATCATAAACATAATAGAAAGAGAACAGATAACTTTAAAAGCATGTACCTTCGGAGAATTCTTTAGAACACGGTGCATGAACTTACACTACGTTTCTCGTTGGTATCTGGAGAAGCTGCGTTACAGCTCGGATGTAAGTCTTTCGTCTGGAGCTACCCTCTGGCCGTGACATGAAACATTGTTCAAGTGAGTCCTAAACTCCATGAGGCAGTAGAGCTGGAGAAGAGGAGTGTTATGACAGAAATCCCACGGGAGGAAGCAGGAAGGTTTACAGGTGGGAAGGGAGAGAAGAAACAAGGGGAACAAGACGGCTGAGATTTCAGAGCCACCTTCCGTCACCTCGTATGAGTTCTTAACAATTTTTTGGGGGAAAGACTGTCACCACATTTAGTTGCAAAGCATGTTCAGAGAGCACGGCTTAAAGTGGATTAACAGAAAGTGAAATCCTGCCTGTGAACGCACTTTATCCAGAATGATCGGTTGAGAGCAGAAATAGTCATATATGAGAGTCTTTATTAGCAGAGTTCAATTAATGGAGCGATGAAAGGCGAAGCAGTAGCATGCAGAATTATGAAAAGGTAGCGCCTGGGACATGTGTAGCGCTGCACTCATTTTTTAAAATGTTCCATCTGTATCTTAACTACTTAGAAAAGTGACAGCCTTTCCCTGGCACCTATCAGTTTCCGAAGCTTATGCTGCACGCATAAAACAGCTTCCCTTGAAGGGTTTCCTCAGATACACTGTCAACGTTAGCTTACGTTCTGAAAACAAGCCACTGAGTAGAAATCAACTGCATCCTAAATCATTCATGCTGCTGAAGGTGGAATATCACTAATACCCAAGTGAAAAAAATACTTCTTACAAAGACCTACATCCAAGGCACAGACGACTGCTGCACACAGAGATACTAATTGTTCTAAATATCCAGACGATTTGGTCTCTTGGTGTCAATGTACAAATTATTTTGACAGGTGAAAAATAAATGACTTAAGTACACGTGTGCATTTTCCAAGAAGCACTGTCTCTTCGAGTTCTTTATTGCAAATAACAACCCAGATGACCTGACAGTATATAAAAACCAACTTTTCCGAAGGATCATGCAACTGGCACTTTGTATGTGCGATGCTAGGTCATTTGTCCATCGTTTTAAAACTTGTAACCTACACAGAACACACATCATAGATCCTTATGCTGAGAATGAAATACAGTAAGGAAGAGAATTTTGTTTATTTTATTATTATTATTTATTTGAAGTCTCTCTTCTGTCAGCCATGAATCACAGGCTATGGAAGGTGGCGAAATCAGATGGGGCCAGAGGAGGACGGGAATTTTTCTAACCAAGGAGCAGAACATGATTGAATTCACTGTGTGGGCTCACAGTGTGTAACCATTATAGGGCCAGAAGTCTGAGTAGAGCAGCATCTTTGAGTCAGAATAACTGCATAAACCAATGGGATGTCAAAGCTGAGGAATGTCAGGGGGAGGGTATAGCTCAGTGGTAGAGCAAGCACCTGGCATGCATGAGGTCCTGGGTTCAATCCCCAGTACCTCTATTAAAATAAATAAACCCAATTACCCCCTCCACCCAAAAAACAAAACAAAAAAACCCTGAGAAATGTCATTGTTAGAGCTCACAGATGTGTGCAGATATGGTGTAGGGTATAAGGGAGTCACAGATAGCAAAGGGAAGAAAAATACAGGGAGAAGTGGACATGATCCAGTCCTCAGGCCTAGGAACATCCCTCAGAATTCTAATATGAACCACGGAGACATTTACAGCAAGAGTTCTGAGTAAGTAAACCCGGGAAGACTTACTTCTATCACTTAATCCGTCATTAAAATTTTTGTTAAGCATTCAATGCTCTTTAAACTGGCATATGGGGGTGCAGACAGTCTGTCCCAAATTGTCAGTATCACACCAGGGGGTTCCAGGAGTGTCTAGTTACCCTCCTCCAGGAGGTTCTAGCTACATTTAATTGCCAATGATTGTTGTTGTTAAAAAAGAAGAAACAAACACGTTCTCAACAAATCACATCATAGACATTAGAGGGGAGAAAGAGTGGAATGAGGTGAGACCCGGGAAGTGACTGAGGACTTTGCTCCTGCCTCAAAAACTATTGGATGCTAAGAGTTTAGAGCTTGTGTGCATGCATCTTGTTTTCAAGTTCTAAGGTGTGCTGAATTAAACGCCATTGCGAAGAAGGAGGTGGGCGCTGGGAGAGAAAGAGCTTGCACATTGCCTCCTGAAATTATCCTCAGCAGCAAGAAGTCACACTTAAGGGCGCTGAACACATGCGCCCTGGCAAGGGGCTACCGCCACTATTTGCAAATGAAGGAGGTGATTAAAACCCAGCTTTCCACCCCTTAAGAGAAAGTAATCTTGTTTCTATCCACCAATTTTTATAGACAACTTGTGAGCTAAATAAAATACTTTTAATTTAACTACGTTCTGTGTGACAGAAGGTAAAAGCGAGAGTCTTCCATCTCAGGCTTTGCCTCTTGGGTAAATTTGGAGAAATAATTCACCTAGCACATAATTGTGACATTTCATCATTGACTAGGTAAGCAGCACTCTCCTCTGTTAATAAATCACTTCCTCCACGAGCACCAGTGGCAACATTATATCCGCGCACCAAGTACACAAGCATATTGCAAATGACAGACTTTGTATCTTTTATTCATGCTCGACACAGTTTATGTTATTTTTAGTCATTGAGAACATTAAACTGTATGTTCTTTTTTGGATTAAACTCCAACGGCCCATCACAAAGCAGCTGCAGCATTTCTAAAAGAGTGAATGGTGGGACACGTGAGCGCAGTTTTGCCCATTATCCTGGTTCTCAGTAACACCCGCTCTCTCCCTGACTTCTGGTTTCCTGTTATTAATGTCCACGGTGGCAGATAAGGTTTCACTGCATTTCTCAAAAGGAAAAAGGGAAGGTCTGTTTGTCAGCGTTTCCTATATTAGAGCAAATCTCGTGAGCCCCCAACACAACCCCCAACTCTGGGCGTGATTTCTGAGTTATCCATCCGATCAGCCAGGACAGAGTGGAGTCTTGAGATGCCATTATCCCAGGCAGCTGAACATGCATGCTTTAAAGAAAGTTATATATTATAACAAAAGGAGCATAAATTGGAATTGATTTCATTAGAGAAACTTAACACCCGCTAAATAATGATACTACTTTTTACTTTAGGGACACTATTGCATTACAGTTTTGCTCCACTAAATTAAAAGCGCTATCAAGTTGGTAGTAAATTCTGAAGTGTGTTCCTGAGCAAACTCTAAAGGCCATTTGGAGGCCAGAAGCTCACATATATTATCAGAAGAAATGAATTAGACACAAAGTTTAAACTTCAACATTCATTACAGGAAACTTTGAAAACACATCCATATTTTATCTCTTTTTATTTTTTATTTTTTTTTGGTTTTTGTTAACACAATTATAATGACTCAGCAGACGGCTCTGCTGATGTTTCGCTGGTGAAGGAGGTAAATTTAGTGATGCTGAATATTTGCGAGTTTAAGAATATCTGGACAGTGGACTGCTCTCCAGTAACTGGAACTTACTCCAAATGAGTTCTTTCTGTTTGTTTTCTAGATGAGTGCGTAAAGGAGCCTGGTAAATAATCCCAATGGAATACTGTTAAGAGCTGGTCAAATAAATGACCAGCCACTTTTATTTCCCGGGAAGTTACTGCTCTAGAAGCAGAAATGTTGTCAGTATGAGAGCGCAAACACTAAACTGAGATGGATGACCGCATCATCTCGGGAAGAAGGATTCTGCCCTCCTTTGCCACTCAGCCCATATTCTGTGTTTCTGATATTGGTGACTATGATTTTGGATTCCATAATTTCCCGTTTGGAATAGTTTCAGTTTTTTTTCTTTCCCGTAAGTTAACTTTTTTGTTCATTTGTCTGAAGGTAATTTGTAATTGTTTGTTGAAGCAATTTTTATGATGGCTGCTCTAAAATCCTTTTCAGATAATTTCAACATCTTTTTATCTATGTGTTGGCTTTTTGTCATTAAAGTTATGATTTCCCTGTTGGGGGAGTGGTTATTTGTCTTGTAGCATGGACTTTCTTTTTCTGGTAGGAATTCTGGGTTCTACTTAAATCCTTAATTTTGAGTTGAATGTAGTTTTTGGCCAACCTTTTTGAACTATACTTCCAATGACAATTTTTCAGAGCCTTTGCTGTGTGTTATTTCTGCTTGATTTATCTGGTGGTCCCTGGACTTCCTGCCCGTGGTAGTGGAAGCAATTTCCCCAGGATGGGCCACCTTGTTCCTCTAGACATAGGAAAAGGATGTCCAGCCCACAGGAGCAAAGAGGCTCCCCTAGGCCTGGCGTTCCTTGTGGCAGGACTGTCTTGTTGCTGTCACCTGTCTATAAATGAGGGAGAGGGAAATCTGGGGTGCAGAGAACGGAGGTTTCCTGTGCCTGCCACACGTTATGGTTTAATCCATCCAACATCTGGAGGAGGGGGGCACCTCCTGATGCCTGTGACTTAGGGGAATTGGGCTCAGACCCAGGCAGGAGGGTACGGGGAAACAAGGGACCATCCTCTGTCAGTGGGGTGCCTGATTAATACCCCCTGCCAGTGCTGCCAGGCCCACCGAGCTTGGTGGTGGAATTCCCGTTCATTCCTACTCAGGTCGCCTTCAGTTGCTAAGTTGGGGGCCATGAAATTCCAGGCTGGGCCACACGGTTCTGTTGTGTGAGAATGGCGAGACGCCTGTCTTGAGATCTCTAACCAGTTCATCTGTCCATCGGACCTTTCCGAGTTCTCCTTTGGTTGTCTCTCACCATGTTTCCAGCATTTAGGATTCCCGTAGCGCGGAAGAGTCTGTGACATGTCTGGATATCAAATGCTCTTGACTATTTTAAATACAAAAAGATGTATCTCTTTTTCCCACATTTTCTAGGGAAGGGGCAGAAAATAAACAAGACCAGCATATCTGATCTTTAAATACGATCGACTGATCCAGGTATTTATTTCGACTACTTCTTCATGCCCCAGTGTAATTTAAAATAAAGTGATTAAATGAAAAAGAATGTGAAAACAAATATATGTATGTGTAAGCATGACTGAGACATTGTGCTGCACACCAGAAACTGACACATTGTAACTGACTACACTTCAGTTAAAAATAATGACTAAAATCACAAAAACAGTGAAGAAGATTAAAAAAAATTGATAAATGAACTTAAATCTTGAATCCTTCATTATGTTTGGTTACGAAGAATTCTTGCCTTCTCCAATATTTAATTTTTCATCATTATTTTAATTTTTTCATCATTCCCACATCTAATTTTGTAAGAAACATAATTAAAGTATCTGTATCAACCTGTGTATTAGTAAGTAACCAGTCTCTCTGAACTGCTCATTTGTATTACCACTCTATTTTGTTTACTTTAACAGTCATGTAAATAATAAATTCATAATGACTTGTACTTTTCAGAAAAAAAAGAAAGTAAGTTTTTTGAGATCACACATGTATGTGCCTATATGCATGTCAGATTATACTGTTTGTAATGTACTTATTAATCTTATTTTTTTGTCATTTAAATATTCACTGTTTTTAAACTTGCCCTGTTATAGACTCAATAAATAGGTCAGAATCATATTCTCAAGTGTGATGGTTAATTTTATGTGTCAGTGCAGTGAGGCCATGCTACCCAGATATCGGAACAAACGGCAATATAGATGGGATTCACTGGCAAGGTATTTCTTAGATGAAGTTATTATTCAATCAGCAGACTCTGAGTAAGGTACTATAATATGGGTGGGTCTCATCCAATCAGTTGAGGGCCTTAAGAGAAAAAGATTGAGGTTCCTGTGTTACAGGGAATTGTGCCCAGACTTTTTTTTAGGACTTAAGCTGCAAGATCAATTCTTCCTTGGGTCTCTGGCCTGCTGTTCCACTGTCCATGTTTCGGACTGGTCAGTCTCCACAAGTGCCTGAGCAATTCCTAAAAACAAGTCTATCTCTCTGTGTCTCTGTGTCTATCTCTGTTTCTCTCTCTCTCTGTTTATATGTGTGTGTGTGTGTGTGTGTGTGTGTGTGTAAGTATGTATGTATATATATGTGTGTGTTTATATACATATAGGATCAAACAGAGATATCTTGACATCGTTTGACTACATACATCTGGTAACGCACAGACAATTCTCTTATAAGATCATAAGGGTTGGGCGTCTCTGTCAAACACCTGCTCAGAGACACCCCTACTGCTATGTCAGTATCACATTCTGCTTTACAGCCTCAATTGCTGGGCCCTAACTCCTAGTCTCAAGATTTGGGGGAGAATAATGGGCAGCATAGTAGAATATTTCATCTTGGATGAGTTTTAATCTATGTTCTTCAGCACAGGGCAGATACTGAAGACAATACTCTTTTTGACGCTCATCCAATCTCTATTATCCATTTCTTAGTTATAAGCTGGTAGGAAGTTATTAATTTCTCCTAAGTCCTCAATACAATTTCATTTAAAAACAAATACAGAAGCAGATACTTGGGACTGAAGCATTATGTGGAGAGATTAAGGCTCTTTGGTGATCACTTTAACACAACAAACTAGTATTTTTCAGTTGAGGTCAATATCTATGAAAGATAGGAATCTTAATCCACCTTGTTCTCTTCTTCATCTTACTTCTACCACATGGGAAATATAGAGCATCCAGAACATAGTTATAGAATGATGTCAATGCACACACAGACACACAGACACACACACAGACACACACACAACTGATTTAATTAAATACATAGCCTTTTTCTTACTACTTTAACTTTCCCTGTGCCATCCTCTTCCTTGGATACAATTCACATTTGGCTGTAGTAACTACTCAGTTAATTCGGTGTGATCTTTGGACAGTACGATTTCCAAGTCATTTCATGAAGAAAAATCTATTTTTTTCCTCTTCATTTAAATATTAACTTGGATAGCTATTTACTTCTAGGCTGAAAATTGCCATGCACAAATATATGGCAGCATCAAATTTAAGGGAAAAATCCATCTCTCCATCAAAAATATAACTTAAAAGTTTTTAGCCTACCCAATATACAACTTTTTTTTTCATGGAAACAAAAATGGGTAATGCATGTTTACAATGTTGAAGTCACTAATTTCAAATAACAGAAGTATTTGAAATAACATATTACCAAAAAATATGGTTTAGTTTGAAATACTGCTTTCTTACACTGTTGTTCCCCTAAACAGTTTGGATTTCCAGTCTCTAAGGTGTCTTTCATGGTACTGTTTGTCTTAATAGAGATTCTTTTTGCGTTAGATCATTTCATATTCTTCCATTCTCTATTGTTTAAAATACAGACCTTTCTTTCTCTACATTTGAAATTCATATGGAAAGTCCACCCCAAGCTCAAATAGCCATTTATGTAACATTTTTCATTCATTCATGGGTGCATGTGTCTAATCTCCAAATCATAATCATTTGTTATATACTTGACTTTAAAAGTGTTTTTCCTCAAGGAAAATTCTATCACACCTACGAGGACCAGAATTAAAATTTTTTGAATTTATTTTGATCCTCATTTCCTTTTAATGAATCTGGACAGATCCCTCTGTAGGCTCCTAAATAAACTTTAATTGCAGGGTTTTCCAAACTAACGTCTCTTTAACAACCCTTATATTGCTGTTAACAGTGAAGCAACTGAGAGCGTCCCATATTTAAACTATTTTAGTTAACATTGACTCATTAGTAAATACTTTGCTCATTATCTTTGGTGCAATTTGTATGTTTGTTTGCCGCAACATAAATTATGCAAGTACTATTTTTTTTTTCTTGACTTTGCTTGGTTCTCGGTGATTCTGTCCCATGTAATGACTTTCTTTTTTCTGTTTTCAGGTCCAAGAATGTTTTTTTAAATTATCCACCTGTTCTTTTTTCCTTTTTTTTCCTACTAAAATTCTTATCAGTGTGATTTTTTTTTTTGGGCGGGGGAGGTGACTAGGTTTACTTATTTATTTATTTTAATGGGGGAACTGGGGCTTGAACCCAGGACCTGGATGCACGTTAAGTGTGCGCTCTACCACTTGAGCTACACCCTCCCCTCTTATTAGTGTGACTTCAGACATTTAGAGCTACCTTGCATTTCTCCCTGCTTTTCCTTTGTGCTTTATCATCTCTTGCCCTTTTGTACCCTTTTCACTAGAGAGATGGCCAAAAACAATTGTACCTGCTACTCGAACTGAACCAGTTTGGCTCTTTGTGCATCAAATGAAGTCTGGTTTGTTTTTTCCTTCCTCCCTTCCTTCTTTTCTTTTCGTAACATTTAACATTTTCAGATCTTTAGACATAGATGTTTATTAGTTATTTCGTTTCTTTGTTTTCTTCTCCCTTGCTCCCCAAAATGGCTGTATTATCTCATTTCTCTGTCAAGTTTCTCACCTTTAGGCGATTTACAGAAGCACCTTTACAAAGGCATCTCTCTTTTTCTGTAGTCGTCGTGGATCCTCATTTCATATTTCCTAATTGTTGAAAATGTTTCCTAAGTTGGCATTGATTTCTGCAATATACTAACGATCCTATAAAGAGTTACGTATCATTTTACCTGAGAATCCGGTTTGCCTATTAGTTTTGTGTCCCTAATACCTGTGACCGCCAACAGGTGTGCCAAGTTTTAACTCTGGGCATAGACTGTCTTCATTCTTTCAAGACGTTGACAGTCATTAGAACACCTCCCTGCCTCTCTTGTGTACTTAGCATCTCTACTCCTTTAGCTCATGGTCAGAGGTGGTAAAATCCAACAGCATGACTTTGTTAGAGGCTGAACGATGCATGCTAAGAAGGAATAACTCAGAGAATGCCAGCTGAGATGACGCTCACAACACCGCCTCCCGGCAGGGCCTCGCAGAAAGCGACGGGGTCATCACCAAGAAGATGCAGCAAGTGTGAAAGCTCGGTCTAGGGAAAGGGCGGGACCTCAGAGAGAGACCAGCGATGCCTGGGGAAACACAGCAGCAAAGGGCCCAAGAGAATAGCCACAGGGCTACACAAAACAGTGGCAGGTCTGCCACTGCCTTTAAAATTCTGCAGCATTGTAGCTCCTGCGTATGTAAGTTTTCAAAATACATGCAAAATCGAAAACAAATATAGTGAAGAATATCAGTACAATGAAAAAGCAGTTAAACCAGCAAATGGTAAACACGCACACATACACACACAATAAAGGAAGTACAATGAAAAGGTAACTCAGAAAAATACTTTTCGTGTTAACATGCTCATGTTGGGAAGTGTGGAAACCACAAATATGAACCATGAATAATAAATTTAGATGAAGAATTAATAAGGAGTCTTGGAAACAAACAAAAAGATAATTATGAAGCAGCAAGTTTATACTGTACAGCACAGGGAACTATATTCAATATCTTGTAGTAATCTATAATAAAAATAATATGAAAAGGAATATATGTATGTATATGTATGACTGAAGTACAGTGCGGCACACTAGAAATTGACACAACTGACTAGACTTCAATTAAAAAAAAGAAGTTTAGGCAAGAAAAGAGCTAATTATGGAAACAATGATCCCAACCATTCAGGATGGACACATGGGAAACAAAAATCAGAATAGGACCTGGAAGGTGGAGACCAAAAATTATCTGAGAAAGCAGCCCCCAAATAGATGGCAATTATCAAATAAAAAATAAACTCATCTACAAAACAGTAACGACTCACAGACATAGTAAGCAATCTTATGGTTGCCGAGGGAAAGGGGTTGGGAAGGGATAAATTTGGGAGTTTGAGAATTGCAAATGTTAGCCACTATATATAAAATCATAAAAACCAAATTTTTGCACAGGGAACTATATTCAATATCTTGTAATAACCTTTAATGGAAAAGAATATGAAAATGAATATATGTTTGTATATGCATGACTGGGGCATTGTGCTGTACCCCAGAAATGGACACATTGTGACCGATTGTACTTTAATTAAAAATGGCGTAGAGCTCACAGATCAACAGTCTTAAAAGTCTTCTCTTAAGAGTTCCACTAGTTTTTTTTTTAACATTTTTTATTGATTTATAATCATTTTACAATATTGTGTCAAATTCCAGTGTTCAGCACAATTTTCGTCATTCATGGACATATACACACTCATTGTCACATTTTTTCTCTGTGATTTATCATAACATTTTGTGTATATTTCCCTGTGCTATACAGTGTAATCTTGTTTATCTATTCTACAATTTTGAAATCCCAGTCTATCCCTTCCCACCCTCTACCCCCCTGGTAACCACAAGTCTGTATTCTCTGTCCATGAGTCTATTTCTGTCGTGTATTTATGCTTTGTTTTTGTTTGTTTGTTTGTTTTTGTTTTTTAGATTCCACATATGAGCGATCTCATATGGTATTTTTCTTTCTCTTTCTGGCTTACTTCACTTAGAATGACATTCTCTAGGAGCATCCATGTTGCTGCAAATGGCATTATGTTGTCAGTTTTTATGGCTGAGTAGTATTCCATTGTATAAATATACCACCACTTCTTTATCCAGTCACCTGTTGATGGACATTTAGGTTGTTTCCATGTTTTGGCTATTGTAAATAGTGTTGCTATGAACATTGGGGTGCAGGTGTCATCCTGAAGTAGATTTCCTTCTGGATACAAGCCCAGGAGCGGGATTCCTGGGTCATATGGTAAGTCTATTCCTAGTCGTTTGAGGAATCTCCACACTGTTTTCCACAGTGGCTGCACCAAACTGCATTCCCACCAGCAGTGTAGGAGGGTTCCCCTTTCTCCACAGCCTCTCCAGCATTTGTCATTTGTGGATTTTTGAATGACGGCCATTCTGACTGGTGTGAGGTGATACCTCATTGTAGTTTTGACTTGCATTTCTCTGATAATTAGTGATATTGAGTTCCACTAGTTTTTATTAAAACATATAGGATTGAGATATTATTTAACAAAATCATAGCCAACATACCCTCAGGTTAGAGATCCAGCCTATGCTAATCAGGATATTTAAAAGGCAAAGCCAGTTAAAACAATAACTATAATGACAATAAAGTAAGCAAAACTAGACAATATACTATTCAAGGCAAAGCAGGAAATAGAAGCCAGACTTTTGTCTCTTGTATCAATTCTCTGAAACAACAAGTTTATACTGTGTAGCACAGGGAACTATATTCAATATCTTGTAGCAACCTATAATGAAAAAGAATATGAAAAGGAATATATCTTGTATCAACTCCATTTTGAGAGTCTTAATTCCATTCAACAAAAGTACATTAAGCACTTTTTATGTGCTCATTACCATATTAATTACTAGGAAGAATGATATAAGATTCTATTTAAATCACCTAGAAAGAGAAATAAGTAAGATATCCTTCAAGTAAAGCTTATGAGTATAAAGAATGTTTTTTAATGGGTAATCAGAGAGAATGGTACATCGTCTCCATTTGATGCTTTGAAGAAATAATCACTGTATCTCAATCTCTGTATCTCAGCTCATTCATTCTATCTAGAAGTCAGTAAGTACACTTCAAAATCATATGTCAACATAAAAAAGGCAAAGGCTGATTTCACCATGCAGGCTCTTCTGGATGGAAAGGTAGGATTATGGAAGTCTACATAAAATACATATATATAACTGAATCACTATGCTGTACACCAGAAATTAACACAGCATTGTAAACCGACTATACCTAAATTAGGAAAAGAAAAAAAATGCTTTCTAATATATTACTGATTATTAGTCAATCAAATTTGTCTTAATAAAAATCTACAGTATTCATTCTTAAACACAGTTACACTCAGCATTGAAAGACTTAATTCTAAAATAAAACAATCCAACGATCTCAAACCTTTCTCCAGCACAAACACAATTAACTCACATACGTGGAAAGGAATGACTATATGTATACGACTCTGGGAGACAAAGAAAGAGCAAGTGTCATTTCTTATCCTGAAAGAAATTGTATTAAAGGCTTTCAAACACTCAGGTTAGACAGTCCATTTCATTTCTGAGTTCAAGGTTTTCCGGGGCTCACAAATAAAGCCCTTAGAGGTGTTTTTACAAATATGGGGAACTTAGTCTTCCAAAGCTCCTCTGGGATCACATTGTTTTATTTTATTAGGCACTGATAGGAGGAATAGGTGAGTTATCCTGGAAAGAGGCATTTTAGTTACTAATATTAACAACTTCACAATTACAAACCTTCACTGCCAGCAAAAGCTAAATGTTCAGGGAAGGTAGGAGCCTCACTTTTACTGACTGGATTGTGTAATATCTACCCGTTTAATAGAGACATGGTCCGATCTGTGTGTTTCAAACCCTAGACTTCAAAGGGCTTTTGAGGAAGGAAGGAAAACTGACTCCAAGGGCGAAAACTCACAGCGAGAAGGATGGAAGCATTTAGCTTTGCAGCGGCGCTGTGTCATTACTGGTATCTGCTGGGAAAACACTGTGACATTTTCCCTGAACCGGTTAGCCCATCATCTTCCTAGAAGTGGGCTGGAGGCCCCAAATAGCACATTTATTCTGCTTGCTTAAGGATCTATAGTTCAAGCTGGAGCATTAAAAAGGTTATTATGCAGCACGCAGCCTCTAACCATCCTCTCATTTTCCACTTCAAAGCTACGGAGTAAAAGGTGTCACCGTTAATTGCTTCTTATGTTTCTCTTTTAAATGTAGGACAAGATGTTTAAAAAGAAAAGGATTTAATCTTCAATGCAAACAGTACATTTTGCAATCAGATATTAAGTAATGATGAATGATAAATAATGCATTTTTCTTTCATCTTCATTTGCAAAAAACACTATTTGAAAATATATAGCCATTATTTTAGAAGAGTAAGATTGTGGTTTGTTTTTTTTTTTTAAACAAAGACAAAAAGCACTTTGCAGTAATTACCAAAGATTCTTTTAAATCTTTTTTTTTTTTTTTTGGCCTCCAAAATTTCCTCCTATCCTCTTTTTTTGTTTTAAAAAAGACTTTTCATAATACCTATCTATCTTTTTTGTTTGACACAAACTCTTACTATTTGGCTGGAAATGTGTCCTCCTAATTTTATGTAAACATAATCGCTCTTTCACTTTATCTTCTCTTTACAGATTTTTTCATCCTGGTGAACAAGCTTCCTGCAGGGCCAACATCACATTACAATTGCTTTGAAAGCCAATTTTTAAATTATTGGCTTATAGACAGCACTAACACAAGTGTAAATCATGATGAGACAATGAGTTATATTGTACTGCACATCGGCCACATTTGTACTTTGCATTTAAACCTGCATTTTACGTAAAATTGACGAAATATTTTTAAGTCATCAACTGTGCTGTCAATGTAGTCTTTTACACTTTCTTTTTCATTTCATCAGTTAGGATACTTGGCTGTAAGTAATAAGACATCTTATTAAAGGTGGATGACAGTGAGATGTACAGATACTTCACTAACACTACAACCGGAGGCGGGTATCTCTGGGTTAATTTCAACTTCCGTCCTCAGCGTGTCAGTAGCAGCTCCCTCTGTTCCTGTAATGACGCAGAAATACTCAACATCAGACTCACTCAGGCACGGTCCAAAGCAAAAAGGAGGCAAAGACAGTTCTGTCTTCTCTGTTCTACCCCGAGGAGCCTCCTTCCCGGTAAACCTTCCACTACACAGATCTGTCTCTCAAGGTAATTGTCCCCGAGTGGTCCCCAAGTCCACGTGTAGCTACAGGGAGCCTGACGAAGTGAGTTTTTATTTAGTACGTTTGACCTCTATTTTGGGGACTTGATTCCATTAGCTAGAAATAAAGGAGTCAAGCTTTGCTATCGGAGGGACAATGTCAGACACAATAACCATCTTCATCCATCAATGAGGAAACCGAGGCTGAGAGAGATTAAGATCAATCACATCATGTTTTTTTCAATCAGATTTGTCTGGATCCAAAGGTCGTGCTCTTCCCACACCACCATGTTCCCGTCCATCGTGTTAATCACGACAGCAAACCTGGGCAGGAACAATGTGTGTATTTAGCTTGTGCAGAGCAAAATTAAAGAAATACCCACTATCTAGTTTTAAAATTCTTATCCAAAAGAAGAAAAAAACTCAAACTGTTTCTTTGTCACTGTGATCTTTAGAAGGTGTATCAATGGATACCAGTTACAGGTTTACAAAATCAGATTTTTAGGTTACCCTACACACACATAAAATTTTCTATCAGTGAAACAAACTGCTTTCGTTGCCACTAAATTCAACATAACTGTATGTGTCAAACAACCCAAAATGAAAACCCTGTGCTAACTAACTCAGCAATATCTCCCTCTAGCGCCGTTGCCTCTTCTGTTTCAGCGACCACAGCTTCCACATTCACGGCCACAATATGAATTTTAGCAGCATTTCCCACACTTAAAACCGTGACCCCTGATAGCACTCAGTCTTATTTTTCCACTTCGTTCAGTTCCTGCTCCTCTCAGCCTTCCAGGACCTTGATGCGTAATTTTCTTCAAAACTACCAGTTTCCTTGCATGCACTTCCTTTCCTACGCAGTCTGTATAGTACTGTCCAGCAATCCAAAGACCCAGTTGCTCCCCCTCCCCAATTCATTTCTCCCTGTTTTTCTGCTCTACCCACTCAGCAAAACACCCATTCCTGCACCAGAGAAGCCATGCACCCTGCGTCATGCAGAGATCAGCTCCTGAACCCTTCTGGGAAAAAACATTCAACTATGCAAGTATACATTCACTTTCAATCATTAAAAAAGGCTAGCAATTCTTTTGCATCTCAATTAATTGTTTCATTTCCTAAAACAGAGAGAGAGAGAGAGAGAGAGAGAGGAGATAAGGTTGTGGTTAAAGCATGGATGTTAGAGCCAGCCATCGGTTATACATTTTTACTCTGCAATTATATAATTCTGAGCAAATTATTTACCTCTGTACACCTTGACTTCCTCACCCATAAACTTAATATTAACCAATATTAGTTCACTACATTAGTTAATAAATATGTTATTATTAATAACACCTACTTCAGGGATATGAAAGTAACTTAATACAAAGTGTTCAGGGAAAGTCTGGCACATAGTGAAGGCACTGTCAGAGTTAGCTCTTGTATTTTTGACCAGTTGCCAGATCTGCACATTGAAAATCTACTTTGTGGTCGCTGTATCTAATACCGCTCCCTTCCTCCGGTAACAGGAGTGTTAGGCAGGTGGGTAGAACTGAGCACCGGGCAGGGGGAGAGCGGGGGGAGGGAGCAACCCAGACGATAACCGTGTCCCTGCCCTCAGGATCAGGGGCTCCAAAAATATTTACTTTCAGTCGTAAAAAATGTCCCCGAAGCCAGGATATAAGACAGGAGAAACAAAGGAGCGGTGTCATCATTTTCCTCTCCTGGGCTGGCCCAGCCCCAGGTCTCCGGGCTGCACTGTCTTTCACTACCTTTTTACGTGACTAATAAAATCTGTTTATAGCACACTTTCTGTCTCCTGTTAAAAATTCATATTTTTCAGGTGACAAAGAACAGAGGCATCTTTCTTCCCCCCTCCTCCTCCAGGTCACAGTGCCCCCTGCCATGCCATCACTAAGGCAATGCCAGTCCCCATGACTGCTTTTCTAGCCCACAGACCACTCCGTTGTCCTTCCATGGGATATTTGATTTGACTAACAGAGTTTCAACTTCTAAGACAAAAGTCCTAAAAACAGCAACTTCAACAAAAGCGACCTCTATTTCTTGTCCACAACAGTCCCCAGGTGTGAAGTTCAGGACTGACCTGGCATCTCCCTTGTGCTACTGTCATGGACTCTTTGTATCTTACAGTTTTGAAGCTTCCATCTCTCATTCTGTTACCTGGTTCATTTTCAATGCATTGCTCTTTCTAAATATGCAGAGATAATATAATCTCCTTAAAAATGATCCTCCAATTCCTTGCACTCCCCACACTAACAATGCTACCTGGTTCTCGTCCTAGACTTACCATCTTCGAGCCTGTTTCAGGGGTGAGGAGGGTTATTTCTCTTGTGAAAAAAAAAATTCATGTCTCCACTTGTAACCTAAATGTCCGTATATCTCCCTTCCTACTGACCTTGCTCCATCACTGACAGTCTCTCCCGGTACCTTCAAAAGACACAGTTCTTGTTTCGTCCCCATTAGCAAATAAAGGAGCATCTCTTTATCCCCTTTGTTTCCGTCACTGCTTCCACATCCCACACCTCCTTCTCAGCCACGCGTCTTGAATGAGGAGGAAATGTCCTTACGCTGTATCTTCTTGCCTCACAGTCGCTTCCTGATTCCTGCCACTCTGTCTGCTGCCTCCATCACACCTTGAAAATGTTCTTCTCAAGGAAGTCACCAAAGACTCTAAAAGGGTGAAAATCAAGCACGTTTGAATTCCTTACTGTTTTTCATTGCTTTTCACTTCTTGTCTGTTGACTTGATTCTTCCAACGTTGTCCTTGTTTCAGAGAGAACTTTTTGTTCTCCAGCGCTTCATCAACCTCCTCCTTGCGTTGCCTCTAGACCTCTGCCCTGCCTTCCATGAAATCAGTTTTATGATAAGACTGTCTTCTCTCAAGATGTGTAAAGCGTTTGCATGAATCTCAGAAGGATGTGGAGATTGACTTTGGGCAGTTAGAGAACAGGTAACGATTTTCCTAGTGGATTATGAGTCTCAGTTCAATCAATATGCTGATTTAGGCCTGGGTGATCCCAACACATCACTGTGCATGTTTAGAACCATAAGGTTAACCCTTTGACAGGGAGTATGGCCAGGTTCACCGCTTCCTGCACCACCCACAGCTGTGCGGCCGACACCCAGTGGGAGCCAGATGTCCTGACTTTTGGAAAACAGTCATATTGACGGTTAACTGTACACTCCTTAAAGCAATAAATTTATCTCCAAGCGTAGTAGATTCTGTAATAAGAATGAGGAGTGGGGAATAACGCGGTGCTGACTGAGAAGCGGGAGAACCTCTGACAGGAAGGGCATTGGGTGCTTCATGTTCTGCATGGGTGACTTCGACGTGGTGGGTGTCACCATGCATGGCAGTGCCGCCCACTTCATCAATCACCCACGTGAGCCCAATGGCTTCTCTTGAGTCATCCACGTTGGAGTCCAGAAGCACATGGTCATCTTTGCCCTGCACCACATCCTGTGTGGTGAGGAGCTCATCTATGACCACAGGGTCCCCACTGAGGATGCCAGCACCAAGCTGTCCTGCAACTGTGGCACCAAGTCCTGCCTCACTTCCTAAAGGGAGCCCTGGCTGTCTGCCACGCCCCCTGCTGCCATCTTGCTCCAAGTCTGGGGGCTCCCTGGTCCCTCCCAGAGCACCTCATTCTCACCCTCAGGTTCAGGGTGGGTGCGGGCATGCAGGTGGCAAGGGCCCTGCCTCCACCCACCCCCAGCCCACCCAGCAGTCATCCCCTTCCTGCCATGGGGCCCAGGATGCAGATAGTGCACAAAGGTTTATATAAAAAAAATATTGATCTTCAGAAGCATTTTTATCATCGAATCCACTTTTGCCATGAGCCTGAATTGTTATTTCAGGTCATCCCTCATTAGGTTGTGAGTAACTGGATCCATCCTTGTCCCAGTAATACATAATGTGCACCCACCCCATAGGGCCTGCTTAATCAAGCCACGTGGGATGCAGTCAATTTAAGTTTCATGATATAAGTTCATTAAATAATTACCCGACTCTCCATTACACCTACTCTCTATAAATTTATGGCCCATACTCCCTTTTAAAAAAATCAGAGATATCACAAATCATCATGTTGTCGAACTAACAGCAATTTTGAGAAACAGAGGTAATACCGAGCCACCGGTGAGCCAGGGAGGGGGCCAGTGTTGCCAGGGCAACTCCCACATTGTTTGTCGCAGCATCAGGAAAAGCAGGTAACACGTGAGCTCTCTAACACGGCCAGGTTGCTTGTGCAAAGGAAAGCACATTTTAGTCACAAAACATTCCCACTTGGTATGCAAACTGTTGCGTAGCCTAACGCTTTCTGGGGAGCATTTTCATGAACCATGGATTCCCCGTTTGCTTAGCATAAGCAATCCCAGACCGCCCAGGTGTATTTTGATAAGAGCATTCCACGCATATAGACTCTCCTGTTAGACTGAAACACGAGCTTGTTTTCCAGGAAGCCTGCCATTAATATGCTCAAAAATAGGTTCGATCACGCCATCTTATTTACCTCTCCCTCCAGGAACATTTCCCCTAACCCCTGTTTAAGGGAGAAAATGGATTTTCCAGGCCTGTTAGCAACCGTCTCCCACCCACAAACTCCAGATACGTTTTCCCCAGTAATAATAAATAATATAATAATAAATAAATAATACATAAATTTCAGGAAATTCCCCAAACTTTATGCCGAGAAGACCAATACGGATCTAGTGAGACCCTGTAAAAAGGATACCAAACATTTGTTTTGAAGTCATAGTCACCATGATACTAGGATTTGAGATTTAATTTTGAAAAATTAGAGATTAGTAGTTTGTTTTAAACATGACAGATCGTTGAACCTCCAAAGATGCGGAGGGTTGATTTCTTTTTACTGAATACTTGATTTTTTTGTCATTGAGAATAATGGAAATTAATCATTTAGATTTACACGTAAGTAATATTTTGCTTGTTTCACTGTTTGCTCATTTCCTTTCCTCTCTATCAAAGTGAAATAAAGTCCTCCTCAGGAATTCAAGAAAAGAGGATTTTTGTTAGGATTAAACTTTGATTCTGCCAAGCCCTTTACACAGTATATTTTAGTCATCTTATTGTTACTACACACATCATACCACACATTTAATACATCATAGGTCCAGCTGTTAGAAAATATCTCTGCACTTTTTTAGCAAGATACTAGAACTAAACATCATATTTTAGTTCAGTGAACTAGCAAAAATGCAAAGAGAAGAATATAGTCAATAAAGGTCAGCAACCTTAATTTATTCTAACTTGCCTTTTTTTTGACCTATGATTTATTTGACCTATTTGTTTTTGACCTATGATTGGATCTCATTTTTAAAAATTTTGTTTTTAATCTCACTATGATTTTATTTGATCTCTCTAACGCACAAGAACTTGGTTTTCATAAACTGTGAGCGGAGGAGTTCAGAGTGAGCCTTCGGGATATTTATTTAAATGATGGAACAATGTGAGTTGAAGAAAATGTAACTGAGTCTCAAAGTGAATAGCATTATTAAAGTCTGTTGAGTAACTATGAAAGTCTACATGACAGGTATGCAGTAGGGAGCTGCTTCAATCTATTCCTTTAATGTATTTTTTTTGCATTTTAATATACATTTTTTAAATGTATTACAAATGAATACACTGAATTCAGCCTTCCAAAGCCTGAAGTTAAGTGA